>NC_069791.1:63142500-63742500 GCF_027406575.1 Nycticebus coucang | reverse complement strand
GATGCACAGCCTAGAAAGACAAAAAATAAAGCTGAAAATAAGAGACGGAAATTTAAATTGGGATGAATGTTACATTTTCCACCTAAAAACAACAGATGAACTATACAAGGTGGGAGAAGACCTCAAAGCAGATACAAGAAAAAAGGGATGAGGTTGAGAAAAAAGAGAATGCTGTGCTATTTTGCATTAATATACACAAGCCTGCAGGTGTCTTCCTGTCACACTTGGCCCACATGTGGACCTTTACAGGGACTGGTCACCAGTGCTCCCGGCAGCCTCAAGACCTCAGCTAAGCCCAGAAATAATGGTGGCCACAGTGCATGGGTACCCAGAGCAGAGAAGACCTCAAAGCAGATACAAGAAAAAAGAGATGAGGTTGAGAAAAAAGAGAATGCTGTGCTATTTTGCATTAATATACACAAGCCTGCAGGTGTCTTCCTGTCACACTTGGCCCACGTGTGGACCTTTACAGGGACTGGTCACCAGTGCTCCCGGCAGCCTCAAGACCTCAGCTAAGCCCAGAAATAATGGTGGCCACAGTGCATGGGTACCCAGAGCACTCATCTCTTCCCGTAGTCAGACTCATCTCTCGTTCCTAGAGTTTTAAGCAGGACCATCTTATAGCCCATTCTTAAGGTTTGAGGGGAAAAGATAACCAAATTTCCATGTTCAGTGGTATGAACAAATAGCCTAGGATTTCTGGAAAAGCCCAATAATCTGGCCCCTCTTGCTGACGCTCAGCCCCCCTGCACTACAGTTATGTGCACACCTGTCCACCTACCTACTGAAACTGGGTAGGGTCCTCCCTGGGCAGGGTCCTGGGCTCTCTTCCAGCTCCTCCACGGGCACCTATGGGAACTGAAGCTATCCAGGAGGAGGAGAATTTCTGAAGGGCTATCACAGAGAAGAGGGAGCAAGCTACTTTGTGCAGCCACACAAGATAATACTAAGAGACTGAAGTTAGGCAGGTGGAAGAATAAATACACTAATGAGTGTAGGTGGCCAAACCCAAAATGAGACCTCTGTCACTGACGGCATCTGAGCACAGATGGACAGATCACCCTTGGGGTGCTCTGGGGCAGAGCCTCTCATCTGAGCACCCTCTTGGACTTCTCTCCATGTGAACATGTATTTCTCACATGCATTCAACTGTACCCGCCATTTAACAGATTCTCATCAAATGAACCTACAAGTTCGTGAGGGGGACATTTGGATGCCCTCTCTATGCAGCCCTGCAACTTCTGCACACTCTTAATTCATTTAATGGGAAAAGCAATACAGTGAAAAGAGGGGGGCAGGCTTCTACATGAAAGGTTATGACACTCCTCAGAGAAAAGAACATCTTCTGCCCATTGCCACCTTCACTGGGTGTTTCCTGAGTGCCTGGAGTGTTCAGCATGCCCGCCCAAAGCACAGGGCAGCCTGAGGCCTGGCAGACCCCCACCTTAGAGGAGGCAACATCACACACAGTTAACGTGAGCACTAAACATGATAAAGGTAATGCCCTCAAATCATGCAAAGTCCTGAGGGTCAGAGGTGAGACCTGGAGTTTCCCATGTGCGTGGCCGTGAGTAAAATGAGAACGTGCAACACCATAGCAAGTTTAAAACCCTTTTAATGGTTATAAGCATACAATTTTGCAGCCTATTTTTAAAATCAGATCATAAATATCCATGTTAAATCCTCAAGACCATCGTGTTACAATGATGTGTAACATTCAACAGTTTCTTGAGATGAAGGTAAAATCATAACAAAAAACAAACAAACAAAAAAGGTTTGCCAAAGTCTGAGAAAAAGGGAAAAGTAACTTAAAATGTTGAATGACTTGAAAGGTAAATTACAATTTTAAGATCAAGACTAACAAGCAGAGTGCAGATTAAACAGATTCAGTGTCACACCATGGACACAGGCGTACACCACAAACCAGGGACCCTGCCATCTTCCATATGTACTGTGTGCCAAGAACCAGGTAAGGGAATTACTGAGCTGACAACCTCAGTCTTTTTACTTATTTTTCAGCCAGGGAGCATTATATATACACTAACAAATGCCAGTGAGCACATCATTTTATAAAACCTATGACTTCTTATTGGTAATTCAATAAGACTTCAGTTTAATTACAAAGAACATATTTTAGAATAATAACAATTATATATTAATAATATCTTTTCAGCTTGGTGCCTGTAGCTCAGTGGCTAGAGCACCAGCCACATACACTGGGGCTGGCGGGTTTGAATCCAGCCCGGGCCCCCAAACAACAATGACGGCTGCAACTAAAAAATAGCCGGGCCTTGTGGCGTGCTCCTGTAGTCCCAACTACTTGGGAAGCTGAGGCAAGAGAATCGCTTAAGCCCAAGAGTTTGAGGTTGTTGTGAGCTATGACGCCACAGCACTCTACCCAGGGTGACAGCTTGAGACTCTGTCTCAAAAAAGAAAAAAAAAAAGTAATAATACCTGTTCAATAGCAGCTGTCATTTAAAGAGCTCCCACCACGTGCCACGCACCAAGATGAGCACTTTATGTCTGTACATCACTTTGTGTGTTCTATCTACGTGGCAATCTTAGGAGGGCAACATTATGTCCTTTTACAGCTAAGGAAACTGAGGCACACAGATGCAAAATTGGCATCTAACTCCACAAGTTCAAGCCTGACACACTCCCTCAACTTTCTTACCACAGTACCAACTACAGTACCTACAGTAAGCTGCGTGTGTCTGTGTTGGCAGCAGTGACATGTCTGACATGCGCTATACCCATGAAGCCACCCCCCGAAGAGGGGGCACGTCTTTGTCACCCGCAAACATCCACTCATGCCTCTTTCAATCTGTCTTTCTCCCTTCCTTTTTATTCTTCAAGCAATAGCTGATCTGTTCTCTATCACGATAAATTAGTTTACATTTTCTAGAATTTTATATAAATGGAATCATACACTATCTACTGTTTTTTTCTATCTTCTTTAATTCTACATAATTACTTGGAGGTTCATTAATAGCTAGTGCTGAGTGGTATCTACTACAAAAAGTATTTCTGTGGTAACGACAGTAGTGCATTACACACTTTCACAAATGCACATACATTTTCCCAGCTCTCCCCAGGGACTGAAGTCACCCGAGAAGTTTCTGCTGACTCAAAGTTGACTCTACTCAAAGACCATGTTTCCTCAGGAGTTCAGGGGCTACCTTGTGTGTTTGTTCCAAGTAGGCAAGAAAATAGCACTGCTGAGCATCCTGCATCCCTGACCCAACTGACACAAGGCACTGTCCCTGCAGCAGAAGTCCTCACACAGCCATGGATCTAGATGGAACAAGCCCCCTTCAGAATTTCAGCCAGGCTGAACTTCAGCCACCCACTCCCTGCAGCAGGCGTCAGCCCTCCTGCATATGGCAGCGGCAGGAGTGGCTCATTTGACATTTGTTTGTTAACTGTCCTGAGGATGGGTCTCCAGTGCAAGAAAAAAGTCTTCTTTAAACAAAAGACATTCTAATTTTTTCCTCATTTGATGTATGAGCACTAAACTGCTACAATACATTTAGCAGGAAAGGTTTGCTCTTAGTCTATAACTGACTTTACACAGGATTGGGTCCTGCCAAGCACTCCACACAGAATTAGAAGCATGTCTGGTCCCACATTGCCCTTCCATGAGGGACAGCCAGCCAGGTCACTGCACCCTGGGGCTCTCCCTCTGCGGTGCTGTGGATCTGCTGGGCATTTGCCTTCTTTTTGCAGATGAGACTACTCAGTAAGAACAGTGCAGCCTCTACATGGAAAACCAGGTTATAATCTGATTATTTAGTGAGCATGGACTCTAAGCAAGAGGAAGAAGACACCATTACCAATGCCTACCTTCCCCCACGGTCAGTACAGCCTGTGGGTCTGGTGGGGCACTGGGTCAGTGTCACCAACCACCTACAGCTTTATGCCAGCCTGACTCTGGGAAAGTGACTTTCGCTCCCTGCTCATGGGTTTTGCTGGTTACTTAAACATGAATCACTTTATTTTAAAGTTCTCCCTGAGACTTTGTTTCCACCTATTAGCCTCAATACACAATAATCCTATTAGGATGTCCCCCAAAACTGCTATCAGCACCTACATGGGTTTACCTAAAATTTACTTGAGTGGCATGACCTTAATCCTTCTGAGGACTGGGGATTTTTCATGTTTGTTTGTTTGTTTATTTATTTATTTATTTATTTATTTATTTTGAGACAGAGTCTCACTTTGTTGCCCTCGGTAGAGTGCTGTGGCATCACAGCTCACAGCAACCTCCAGCTCCTGGGCCCAGGCGATTCTCCTGACTCAGCCTCCCAAGTAGCTGGGACTAGGACTGGGGATTTTTTTTTTTTTTTTGTAGAGACAGAGTTTCACTTTATGGCCCTTGGTAGAGTGCCGTGGCATCATATAGCTCACAGCAACCTCCAATTCCTGGGCTTAAGCGATTCTCTTGCCTCAGCCTCCTGAGTAGCTGGGACTACAGGCGCCTGCTACAATGCCCGGCTATTTTTTGGTTGCAGTTCAGCCGGGGCAGGGTTTGAACCCGCCACCCTCGGTATATGGGGCCGGTGCCTTACGGACTGAGCCACAGGCGCCGCCCAGGACTGGGGATTTTTAATCAAAGGTTTCTTCTTCTACTTTCTTGGTAAGTAATTCCCAGCCATGCACCTGTCACGCAGGAGGACTGGCCACCTCCCCCTACAGCTGGGGCTGCACCTGAGGAAAAGCATGAGGCATGAAGGCTATCGCGGACTACCCAGAGTGGCATCACTGACCCCATGTACCCCATTCATGTTCAGTCATTCACTCCATAAATGAGCATGGGGCATGCAAGCCCAGTGGGCAGGCATTGTCCTCAGTGCTAGGGTGCTGTGGGGAACTGGACAGCTCCACCCTCAAAGGCTTATGTTCTGGAGGGGAGCAAACACATGTTCAGATAAACAGACAAGATGACATCGGGTCTTGATATGTGTCACAAGGAAAATAAACTGGCTAATGAGACAGTGAGTGACCAGGCCTTCTTGGGTCTGACAAGTCAGACAATATCATGTTGAGATGTAAACAACAGGAAAAAAGGCTGTAATACCCTGGGGGACAGAGGGCTCTAGCAGAAGTACAAAGGAGGCCAAAGTGGGCAGTAATAAGAAAGAGGACAGGAGGTGAGACAGAGGGCCCAATCTTAGAGGGGCCAATCCTGGAGAGCCCTGGGAGGTGGGGGTAGGGAGAGAGGACTCAGCCACACCAAACTGCCGCAGACCAGGAGCCCACATCCAGGTGACCAGGATGGGAGACTGTTCTTCCTGACCCATGGAGCACTAGGTGGCAGCTGGAGGAAAAGCCTCTGGGTCCAAATTCCCAGGAATGGGGCTGCATAGTTCATCATGGGAAGATTAAGAGATTTTTGAAGGGAGTTTACTATTCCCAGTATCCATTTTATACACTAAATGATACAAATGACTACAAAGTGAAGACTTTCAAGTAGA
Organism: Nycticebus coucang; assembly: GCF_027406575.1. Taxonomy (NCBI): domain Eukaryota; kingdom Metazoa; phylum Chordata; class Mammalia; order Primates; family Lorisidae; genus Nycticebus; species Nycticebus coucang. The sequence goes on along the minus strand of NC_069791.1, from coordinate 63,737,026 downwards.
TTTCCCTAAGGCTTCATGTAGCAGTGGTAATCAAGATTTACTTACAGAAGGTGGCATCAGCTATCATTATTAAATACTGACCAAACAAGATGTTACTGCTGTTCATAATGGTTACATGAAACTAGCCCTTAACTGAAGTCTCACCACCCTGTAAAGGTTAGGGAGCCCCAGGTACTGAGGCATGGATGAACCCTGGAGAGAGCACTCTACATTGGACTTTCTGCTAATTCTGAGGACAAACTGGAGCATACTATTGCACCCAAAACTATGTGAGGACATCCCAGTAACAGAAGTGTGTGTGTTTAAGATTGTATGTGATTGCACATTTCTTTGTGAAAATGCAGAGTTGGCATTCTGGAAGAATATCTACCAAGATGGCATCAGTAAGTATCCTTGGAGAGTGGGCAAGCAGGCAATTCTGACTTACATCTTTGTGATTTTTATTTAACTTGTGTTTTTGTTTACATTAAGCATTTATTGTTATTTGCCATCGGAAATTTTTTTTTTCACTTTTCAAAGATATACAACAATAAAAAATTAAGACATCAGGCTTGGCACTCATAGCACAGTGGTTGCGGCGGCCCAGGCCAGCTAAACAACAATGACAACTGCAACAAAAAACAGCCGGGTGTTGTGGCAGGTGCCTGTAGTCCCAGCTACTTGGGAGGCTGAGGCAAGAGAAAAGCTCAAGCCCAAGAGTTTGAGGTTGCTGTGAGTTGTGATGCCATGGCACTCAACCGAGACTCTGTCTCAAAAAAAAAAAAAAAAATTAAGACATCATAACAAGAGAAAAAATATACAAATTGAACTTCATTAAAATTTAAACCTTTTGTGTAACAAATATACTACCAAAAAAGTAAAAAGGCACAGAATAGAAAAAAATATTTGTAAATCACATGTCTGATAAGGGACATCCAGAGAATATACGCAACTCTCAAAACCCAATAACAGATCAACCAACCAGCCAACCAACCAACCTGATTCAGAAATGGGCAAGGAGCTTGCAATTTCTTCAAAGATGATATACACATGGCCAATAAACACATGAAAAAGCGCTCAACATCATGAGTCATTAGGGAGATGCAACAAACCACAGTGAGACACCATCTCCCACCCACAAGGATGGCAACTATCAAAAAACCAGAAAATAACAAGTACTGGGGAGGAAGTGGAGAAAAAGGTAACACTTGTGCACTGTTGGCAAGAATGGTATAGGTTTCCTGCCATACTGCAGGAAATAGTATGGCAGTTCCTCAAAAAATTAACACAGAATTACCACATGTAATTATTATATGATCTAGCAATTCCACTTCTGTGTACGACGTCTAACAACTAAGTTTGCAAAGTCATTTTAGAAAAAGTGCTATGTACCTCATTGCTGGAAATCACTATGGTCGCCTTTGAAGTTCTCCCTATGGGAAGCTAAGCACCAATGCCAGCACCTACTTTAAAGCAATTTTGGAACTCTTTTTCTGGAATGACCATCAGAGCTATCATCATATGGCACACAAAAGCACACAACAATAATGAAGACCACTCAGCAAGACACCACCACATATTGACACAAACACAGCTGTGAGACACCAACATACTGAGATTATAAAACCCTACCGCGTTGTTTGTACAGTGCTGCCAACTTAAGCACAAGTTCATGCTGGCAAGTTCACGAACTTAATTGTCAGATCTTCATGTGACAACAGCTCTGATGGTCATTCCAGAAAAAGAGTTCCAAAGTTGCTTTCAAGTATGGACTAGGTGCTGGTGTCAACGGATATCTTCCCAAGGGAAGTACTTCGAAAAGGACTATAGTGATATTCAGCAATGAGGTATGCAGCACTTTTTCTAGGATGAGTTTACGAACTTAATTGTGAGTCTTCCTATAAACCCAAAAGAACTGAAAGCAGAGTCTGGAAGAGATATTTGTAGCCTCATGTTCACTGCAGCAATTCACAATAGTTAAAAGGTGGTGGATGCAACTCAAGGGTCCATGAAAAGACTAGAGAAGTAAATTGTGGCCCATCCCTACAATGGAATACTATTCAGTCTTAAAAAGGAAGGAAATTCTGACACAGTGCAACAAATTGAACCCTGAAGACATTATGCTAAGTGAAATAAGTCAGACACAAATAGACAAATATTTCAAGATTCCACTTATATGAGGTTCCTAGAGTAATCTCATAAAGTCCAATTCAGAAAGTAGAACTGTGGGTGCCAAGAAGGGGAGTTAATGTTCAATGTGTATAGAGCTTTAGTTTTGGAAGATGAAAAGGGTTCTGGTGATGGATGGCTGCACAACAATGTGAATGTGCTTAATATCACTGAACTGTATACTTAAAAGTGGTCAGATGGTAAATTTGTTATATGTATTTTACCATGATAAAAAAAATTAAAAAGAAAAAGAATGAACTAGACCTCTAGCAGTGGACTGGGAGGTATTGTTGAATGAATAAAGCAAAATAAATGACAGTGTGAAAAAAATTAAGGCATTAAATATGCTACAGAAGCGTAACAGAGGCTAAACTTAGAGCCTGTCACCCTGCATAGAGTGTTGTGGTGTCATCACTCCAGGCTTCCAGTGATTCTCTTGCCTCAGCCTCCAGAGGAGTACCTGGGACTACAGCTAGTTTTTCTATTTTTAGTAGAGACAAGGTCTCCCTCTTGCTCAAGCTGGTCTTGAACTCCTGAGCTCAGGCGATCCATCCATCTTGGCCTCGCAGAGTGCTAGGATTAAAGGCATGAGCCACCATGTCTGGCCTCTTAGAGTCTGTAATGAAGCTACAGCTCACCGTCACACTCACAACTCTGCAAAAGACTGGCAAGCTGACTTTACTGGCAATGTTTATTAAGAAAACACTAAAATTTTTATAAATGCATAATTCAGGGGAGGTACATGAAAACAGGACAGGAAAACAAGTCCTATCTTGTTTCCCTACTGTGAAAACCAGTCCTAAAGATCTCCTTCAGAGTGGCCCCAATCCTGTGTGCCTGGTCATTCACCTTTGCCCTGGCCTTGTCCCACTCCGGGGTGTTCATAACCAGCTGCTTCAGGTACAGCCCCTTCCCTGCCTTTCTAGACAAGGTGGTAAATCCCTAAATTCTTACAACTGAGGCAGCATTTACAGATGAGTCTGAGAGGCCAGGGCTCATTTTTGGCATAAAGGGCAGGCCTCTGTGTTGTCAATTCTAATATCAAGCAAGCTACACACACAGCAATTGTAGAAATAAGCCAGGCTGAGAACAAGAGGCAGCTCTATGAGTATGACCCTTGAAGGAGAGGTTAAAACATGCATGAGTAGGAACTGCAGGAGTGAGAGAAAAGACTACCGGAGAGCATCTCCAACAGCAGGTTATGTTCCAAAAGGCCATTTGGACACACAGGAACTGCTGGCCCAGGGACCAAGATAGCTTCAGCCTGAACCCTATGCAAGCTTCCCTGCTTCCTGGGGATGAGAACAGTGGGCTGAGAACTAAGTCATGAGCCCACCTGCTTCAAACACACATCAGGGACAGCAATGACCTCATAAAATCATTTTCACTCAAAAAAATAAGGACATTATTTTCAAATGTAAATCTCTACCATTTCAAAAAAGCAGTCAACAAAAAGGCCCTGGTGTTCTAAAGAATAAACTAGGCTAGGTTTACACCCAACACTGTGATTAGGCAGACAGAGTTGTTTCTTGCTCTGGGTGGGGCTGTTAAATATTTCTTTTCTCACACACAACATGCAGTGCATAATGCCAAGGGCAGACATGCAGCCCATGCTGGGCCATGAGCTTTCACACTAATAACAGGTGAAGAGGAAAGGAAAGGGCAGTGACAGACAATGGCTATATGTCCACAGCTCACTCCCATCCTGTTGCGTGTCACCCTGGCATACTCATAGTTATCCTCTCAAGAGGAAAGGGCCACATGGCTAGATCCTCCATGTTAACACCCGCACAAGGCATTTTCCACATTTTTACAGCAGAACTGACATCCGTCATATAAAATGATGCAGTAAATCTGGTTAATTTTATGTGTCAACTTGACTAGGCCACAGGGTGCCCAGATATTTGGGTAAACATTATCCTGAATGTGCCTGTGAGGGTGTTTCTGGATGAGACATCAAACTGATAGACTACAAAGTGGATGCCCTCCCCAGCACACCTGGGCCTCATACCCTCCATCAAAGACCTGAGCAGAACAGAAACTAGAGGATGAGAATCAGCTCTCTGTCTGTCTGTCTTCGAGCTAAACATCAGACATCAGTCCTCTCCTGCCTTTGGACTCTGACTCAGACTGGAATCTCCATTTTCTGGCTATGAATTTCTCAGTACTATAAATGTGTGAGCCACTTCCTTACAATCAAGTTTTTCATGTGTACATATATACACATAAACACACATGCAGATGCACAACCCACAGGTTCTCTTCCTTGGACAGCCCTCATACAAATGTTTCTTTTGTCATTTGGACTGGCAATACTGGGTGTGTACGTGCATGTGTGGTTACTACATATTATAGACAGAAGTGACCGAGCCAGTGAGAATTGGACAGTTAAGTGTTAACAAAAGAAAACCAATGTACTTGGCACCTTGGAAAGGAACGCCAAAGGCAGAGAATTTCAGCCACCATCCAGCCCAGGTATTTCAGAGGGAGGCCTGAGAGTCATTTTTCCCATACAGATACCCAGTTGTTCTAGCACCATTTGTGGAAAAGACTGTTCCTTCCTGATGGAGTCACATTGGCACCTCTGTTTTTTCTTTTTCTTTTTTTTTTTTTAAATCAGGTTTCTTTTTCTTTTCTTTTTTAAATCAGGTTTACTATATGTATGATTTACATACAGTAAAACTCACTCTTTTCAAGTGTAGTTTGATGAGTTTTGGCAAATGTATACTACAGTTAAGATAAATAACATTTCCATCCTTCTCCAGAGCTTCCTCCCGCCTCTCCTAACACCCTGCTTTAGGCAACCACCAGTCTATTTTCAGTCCTACAGTTCTGCCCTTTCTCAAATGTCCCATAACAAGAATTACACAGTACGCAGGCTTTTGTGCATGGCTTTTTTCACTTAGCATAATGTTTTTGAGACTTGTTCAGGTTGTTGCTTATATCAGTAATAAGATCCTTTTCTTTTTATTTAATTTATTTATTTTTTAGAGACAGTCTCACTTTCTTGCCCTCGGTAGAGTGCCATGGCGTCACAGTTCACAGCAACCTCCAGTTCCTGGGCTGAGGTGATTCTCTTGCCTCAGCTTCCCAAATAGCTGGGACTAAAGGTGTCCATCACATTGCCCAGCTATTTTTTTTTTGTTGTTGCAGCTTGGCTGGGGCCGGGTTTGAACCCGCCATCCTCAGTATATGGGGCCAGTGCCCAACTCACTGAGCCATAGACACCGCCCAAGTTCCTTTTTTAAATGCTGAGTATTTCACTCTATGATACACCACTATTTGTTTATCCATTTCCCAACTGATGGACTTTGGGATATTTCCTTTTTTCCTCTATTATGAAGAAAGATGCTATGAATTTTTTGGCCTATAGGCCAGACTTTTTTTTTAATCCTAAGACTTTCAAAAAGTCAAAAACGATGGTATGAAAAAATATAAAATGGATTTTTCTGCTCCTGAAAGTTTCTACAAGATCCTACAAAAGTATATGTTCTATACCAATGCTTGGGATCTATTTAAAGACCAATGAAACGGACCCCTAAAACATGTTGTACAAATCTCACATTATCGCATGAAGGGGCTCTACATTGTTCAATTATAAACATGTAGGGGCTCTACATTGAAAGTTACAAAATACTGCCGAGAAACTGAAGTTCTAAGACAATAAAAGAGTGATATCAAGTTCAAGTTCATGGGTGAATAGCTTCAATATCAAGATGTTCCTGCTCCCCAGATTGATCTCTAAAATTATCACAATCTCAATCAAAATCCCAGGATGTTTTTTGTTGAAATTGGCAAACTAATTTTTAAATGTATTAGGAACCGCAAAGAACCTATAATGGCCAAAACAAGCTTGAAAAAGAACAGTGGCGGGGCGCAGTGGCTCACAGCTGTAAACCTAGCACTCTGGGAGGCCCAGGTGGGCGGAAGGCCTAACTCACCAGTTTGAGACCAGCCTGAGCTAGAGCGAGACCCCATCTCTAAAAATGTAGGTTGTAGGGCGGCGCCTGTGGCTCAAGGAGTAGGGTGCCGGTCCCATATGCCAGAGGTGGCGGGTTCAAACCCAGCCCCAGCCAAAAAAAAAAAAAAAAAACACACACACACACAAAAGTAGGTTGTGGTGGGTGCCAGTAATCCCAGCTACTCAGGAGGCTGAGGCAAAAGAATCACTTGAGCCCAGGAGTCCGAAGTTGCTGTGAGCTATGACCCACAGCACTCTATTGGGGGTGACAAAGTGAGACTCTGCCTCAAAAAAAAAAAAAAAAATGAAAGAAAGAAAAGAAAAAGAAGAACAGATTTGGAGAAGTTTGAGTAGCTCATTTCAGGACTAACTAGAAAAGTAAAAAAAAAAAAAAAAATGGAGGGGGAAAGTAATCAAGACAGACGGACTACATAGATTTATGGAAAATAAAAGAGTCCAAAGGGAGATCTAGATATATGGGGCTAATTTATTTTTCTTACTTTTTTTCTTTTTCTTTGTTTTTTTTTAAGATATAGTCTCGGCAGTGAGTGTGGCTCAAAGGAGTACGGCACTGGCCCCATATACCAGAGGTGGTGGGTTCAAACCCAGCCCCAGCCAAAAACAGGAAAAAAAAAGATATAGTCTCATTCTGTTGCCCTCCGTAGCATGCCATGGCATCATTGTAGCTCACAGCAACCTCAAACTCCTGGGCTCAAGGGTTCCTCTTACCTCAGCCTCCAGAGTGGTTAGGAGTACAGGTGTGCACGACTATGTCTGGCTAGTTGCTCATTTATTTTCAACAGAGGTGCCAGAGTAATTCAATAAGGAAAGAACGGTTTTTTCAATCAATGATGCTGGAACAACCAGACATTTGCCAAAACTATAAAACTTTCAGAGGAAAACAGGACAAATCTCTATGATTTGGGGGAAGGCAAACATTTGTTAGGATACCAAAATCACAAACCATAAGACAAAAAATTGGCAAAGTGGACTTTATCAAAATTTAAAAATTTGGCTCTTCAAATTACCATTAACAAAATTAAAAGGGATGGTGGCTGTGGCTCAAAGGAACAGGGCGCCAGCCCCATATGCTGGAGGTAGCAGGTTCAAACCCAGCCCTGGCCATAAAAACTGCAAAAAAAAAAAAAGAAAAGAAAAGAAAATTAAAAGGTAGACAATACACTGAGAGAAAATATTCTCATTACATATATCTAACAAAGGATTTACATTCAGAATATCTAAAGAACTCTCCCAATTAAAAATAAGAAAACAAGCCAATTAAAAAATGAATTTAAAAAATTAGAACAAACACTTCAGAAAAGATGTACGAATAGTCAAAAAACACAAAGGAACATGCTTATCATCATGGAACATTAAGGAAATGTAAATTAAAACGAGATACCCACCCCATACCTAGACCATGGCTAAAATGCAAAAGACTGACAAGAGTAAGTACAGGCGAGGCTACAGGAGAGCTGGAACCCGTCAAAGTGGAAAATAGTATCACCACTATGGAAAATATCCTGGTATTTTCTAAGAAAGTTAAACATATTTACAATATGGCCTGCAATTCCACTTCTAGCTAACTTTCCAAGAGAAAAGAAAATATGTCCACACAAAGATTTAAACAAGAATATTCTTTGCAGCTTTATTCAAAATAGCTAAATACTGAAAACAACCCCAACATCTATCATCAACAAGTGAGTACATAAAAAAACTGGTATCCTCATTCAGTAGAAAAATACTCAGCAATAAGAAAGAATGAACTCCCACTTAATGGGCACAATGTAAGGGTATATGGCACACCTGTTGGGTGCAGGCATAACTACAAGAGGGACTCTAGCTAACAAACGCAAACATTGTAACTGAGTTGTGGGTAACCTCACAATAATCTGAAATTAAAAAAAAAAAGAATGAACTACTGATCCATGCCACAACATGTATGAACCTCTCAGGTCACATACTGACTGAAAGAAGCCAGATACAAAAGAGTGCCTACTATACCATTCCATTTATAGGACGTCTAAAAGAGGCAAAAATAATGACAGAAATCATAGACTGCAAATTAGCATATGGAAACTCTGGGTGATAGAACTGTTCTATTATGGTGACTATAGTGGTGGTCACACAGGTAAACATATATGTCCACTTTCATCAAATGTATACTTAAAAGGGGTGTATTTTATTCTGTGTAAATTATACCTCAATACATTTGATTTAAATTTTTAAAAAATGTTAATGGTCTTAGGAAGCCGATCGCCAGAAGCTAAAACTCTTCCTTATGAATGAGATAGGCTAGCTCTCATCAATTCCTACAAAGTAGCACAAAAACCCCAGTGCAGAGTTCTGTACAAATATTTAGGGACTGGGAAAAGGAGAAGGAAGGTTTTCAAAACAAGCCCAGCCTCTGCTCAGTGGTCTGAGTTTCAATTCTTCATCTATGAAATGAGAATAATCTAGGCCTTTCTGCTAACCAGAGCTAATAAGGAAGAAAATGAGAAAATACCAGTCAAGTATTTTAGAAAATAGTAAAGCATTTTCTTTAGACTATACCACTGGCTTTATTCATCCTTAGGCCCTCAAATATTTGTTACACAAATGTGTTATTTTTATTATTTCACACTTTCTACCAAGAGCCGGTTATTAGTAGTAGAAAAAGACTACATATCTGCAACTGAATGTATAACAACATCTACAGGGAACATGTTTTTAAAAGTGCTATTCTAACTTGAAGAGAAACTTCTCTGAAGAAGACAGGCGCAAGGCCTACAGACACATGAAAAAATGCTCATCATCCTTACTCATCAGATCAACGCAAATCAAAATCACTTTGAGATATCATCTAACTCCAGTAAGGTTAGCCCATATCACAAAAATCCCAAAACTACAGATGTTGGCGTGGATGTGGAGAAAATGGAACACTTCTGCACGGCTGGTGGGAATGGAAGCTAATATGTTCCTTTTGGAAAGAGGTTGAGAGATCATTTAGGGATCTAAAAATAGACCTGCCATTCGATCCTTCAATTCCTCTACTAGGTATATATCCAGAAGACCAAAAATCACTTTATAACAAAGATATTTGCACCAGAATGTTTATTGCAGCCCAATTCATAAATGCTAAGTCATGGAAGAAGCCCAAGTGCTCATTGAGCCATGAATGGATCAATAAATTGTGGTATATGTACACCAGGGAATATTATGCAGCCTTTAAAAAGATGGAGACTTTACCTCTTTCATGTTTACATGGATAGAGCTGGAACATACTCTTCTTAGCAAAGTATCTCAAGAATGGAAGAAAAAGTATCCAATGTACTTGGCCCTACTATGAAACCAATTTATAGCTTTCATATGAAAGCTGTAACCCAGGGTGGCGCCTGTGGCTCAAAGGGGTAGGGCACTGGCCCCATATGCCGGAGGTGGTGAGTTCAAACCCAGCCGGTGGTGAGTTCAAACCCAGCCTCAGCCAAAAACTGCAAAAAAAAAAAAAAAAATCTGTAACCCAATTATAGCCCAAGAAGGAGAAAGAGGAGAGGGAGGGGAAGGGAGGGGAGGAGAGGAAGGGGAAGGGAGGGGAGGAGAGGGAGGGGAGGGGAGGGGAGGGGAGGGGAGGGGAGGGGAGGGGAGGGGAGGGGAGGGGAGGGGGGAGAATGGCTGGAGGGAGGGTAATTGGTGAGACCACACCTACGGTGCATTTTACAAGGATACAGGTTAAATTTACTAAGTGTAAAGTATAAATGTCTGAACACAATAACTAAGAAAATGAGGTGAAGGCTATGTTAACCAGTTTGATGAAAATATTTCAAATGGTATATAAAACCAGCACATTGTACCCCAAGATGGCATTAATGTACACAGCTATGATTTAATTTTTTTAAAGTGATATTCTAAAGGCTCTGCACATATTAGTTTGTTTAATCTTCACATTAATTGTGATGAAATTGGGGCAAAATAGTTATATAACTTGTCTAAGTCTACATAGCCAGCAACTGTTTAGAGCTAGCACCTGAAATCAGGCACCTGGCTTGAAAGCCCACCTTCCTAACCACTGTGCTCAGAGAGGCTGGGTTTTACAACACATTCAGATTTTTCTTTCTTTTTAGACTTTTTTTCTTTTTCTTTCTTTTTTAGAGAGTCAGGGTCTTGCTCCATTACCCAGGCTAGAATGCAGTGGCATCATCATAGTTCATTATAACCTTAAGCTTCAGTGCTCAAGCAATCCTTCCAAGTAGTTGGGATTATAGGCATGCACCACCACGCCTAGCTAATTTTTTAATTTTTTTGTAGAGACAAGGTCTCATTATCTTGCCCAGGCTGGTCTCAAACTCCTGGCCTCAAGTGATCCTCCTGTCTCGGTCTCCCAAGGTGCTGGGATTATAGGTATGAGACTCCATACCCAGACATAGACATTTAGATTATTATTACCTTTATCTGAGAGAATTAGCTTCTTCCTGTCTAAATAACCAAGTTCTTGGGCATTAAATCAAGTGACATGACCTTCATTAAGAACTCCAAGAATGTTTCAAGTTTTACTTATTTATACTACTGGCAAAATCACGAGAAACCACCAACTTCTTTTCCAGCTTTACAAACACTATATGAGGCAAATAATTCACTGCAGTTCTCATCACTGTAGTCTCATCACAAAAATTTGGAAATTTTCTGGTGTCAACATTTGCTCTCTGCCCACACTGGGCTGCCAAGCACTACAATTTACAGCATGGTGCGATTCTGCATTAAAACCCCCATTGTAAGATAGATTTTTACTTGGTACCATGACGACTATGGTTTATTTGCTCACAAAACTACACCATTTGTTTTCAGTTAACCCTGAGAACTAAATCTGATAATATTACCCAAACAAAAATATGTAATAAATGGTCACATTGATGAGAACAGAATGTTGATTTAAAGTCCCAGAAGACCTCAATGAAAACTGAGCCCAAACTTGGTCTTTGAGCTTAGTCCAGGGCACAGGGACTACCAACTCCAGCTACTCTCTCTTCCCTGGTTGCTAAAAGCTTCAATCGGCACCTTACAACTAGACAGGATATTAGTGCCCATGGGCCAGTTCAATATTTCCCAAACTTAGGTTCTAAGTTCTAATGCATTTTCTACATGCCTCACAATACTCAAAAATTCACATCATTATTTGACTCTAGAATCCAAATGACAACTCACTTATGAAACTTAAGCCAATTCAAAGAAATTTCAAAGGAAAATAATAACAACAATAAATTTCACGTGATCAGTTTAAGAATCTGCTTAGGGCTTTACATGTTTCACATGCAAAATATCTCCAGGCCCTAACCTTCCAGGTCCCACCTACAGCCCATCCTGCTGAGTGCCCGCAGCTCTCACTTGCTTCTGTCCTGGTGCCCACAGAGTCCACAGCCATGAAAATCAGATCATACCATATCTCTGCTCTAAGTCCTCCAGTCACCAGAGTCCAGTGGTCTTCATCTCTAACCCTTCCAGTGGCCCATGACGGGGTCCCACCGGTCTCATCTTCTACCACAGCTCCCTCACTGACCCACCCCAGCCTGGATGGTCGCTTTGCCATTCCCCAACCACCCCATGCAGGCTCCTGCTGCTTGGCCTCTGTGCTGTCCCTCTGCTGTGTTGCTCTCACATCCTGGGAATCTCAGGGCAGTCCCAGGGAAACCAAAACTTCTTTAGATCTCCACTCAAAGCTCAGAGGAAGGAGGTCTAGCCCCTATCAAGCACCAAATCTCTGCTCAGTGACCAGAACCCAGAGACAGGATACAGAGAATGAAGACAATAACCAGGAAGAAATCCTGCTACGGAGGGCCTGTGAAAACAACAGGCAGATGGGGGTGTCTCCATTGATACAGGAAGCTTGTCTGAGTATGATTTTATTTGCATCAACACTATATATCCACAACCACTAAAGGATGAAATTATTCTTGGAAGCTTACTGTGAAACACAGTCTTTCCTGCCCTCTTCCCCATCCTCACCTCCACCCTTCTCTATAATTCTTTCTACCTGATTCCTTGGACATTTGCCTCCAACCTCTAAATAATGAGGCTCTGGAGTTATGCCTTGGCTATGCCGTTTGGGGCATCACCAACTGACTCCTCACCACAGAAGGCAAAAATCTAGCTCTCCCTTCCTCTCGACCCTCAACTCAACTCTGCTGTCTCACTCCACACCTTCTCCATCCAGGCGTATTATAATTTCAATTAGAGCAGCAGTCGGTGTTTACATAAACTGTTATCATTGTGGAGAGGCTATTCACAGCTGAGCCTTGTAGTAGACTATAATTATTTTTCTTTTCCTGCACAATGGTTTATTTTCCCTGGAACTAATAACAGTCTTGTGTTTTCATTTGCTTTGTTTAGTACTTATCACTAATCCAACCCCAACTCTGCCAACTGTCTAAATCTCCTTTCCAGATGTTCCAAGCATCAGGTGTCCTGTTAATTTCATCTTCTCCCAAAAAAATCTCTTTGAGGAGCCTCTGACCAGCTCAGGTCAGGACATGTTTGCTCTCCACGTTGGGGCCTAGCTGGCATCCTGCCACTCCATCTTCCTAGCAGGTCCTTCTCACCCTCACTGCTGGGGAAAATCCTTTGGCCTCCACTTATCTCTCTCTGAATCCCTCTCTCTGACTTACCACCTCCCCAGGGATATTGTAGTTGCCAGCCACTTCCTTAAAGCACATGAGAGGCAAATATGGGGAGCGCACCTGACCATATCTTTACTCTCCTTTGCCTGAGGATAGAGTTCAAGGTTGACAATATTTTCCTTCAGAATTTCAAAAGCAAGCCTCTCCTATCCTCCCATGTTCCTGTGGGGTCGGAGCCCCTGATGCTATGTGACCTGCATCTATTTTTTTGTTTGTTTTTTTCTAGAGGCTACCGTTCTCTTCTCTGACCCAGGGTTCTGAAATTTCACAACAGTGTGTCTTTGAGTGGGGATGCAGGTAACTGTTCAAATTCTGGAACACACAGCTTGAGACATACTTTCAAATAATTCCCTTGCTTCCCAAATCCTCACTAGTTTCTATTCGAAACTCAGCCTTCCTCACTACCTAAACTTGCTGCCCAGACTTTTAATAGCCAAACTGAAAAGTGGAGACTCCAGGGAGTGAAAGATACCTGTATCTTCATCCCAGAAAGTCTTGAGTTCCAGGAAATTATTTTATAAATAATTTCATCCTATTTTCTCTACTCTTTCTTCCTGAAATTCTTATTGTTCAGCTAGCGACCTCCTGGTTTGACTTTTTTCTTTCATTTTCCATCTCTTTGCTTTCCTGTTCTACTTTCTGAGCGTTCCTCAATTTTATCCTTTACCACTGAGTTGTTTCTGTATTGTATTTTTCCTATCCAAGCATTCACTTTTTGGATCTTTGAACGTTCCTTTCTCTTTTAGGGGTTCCTGTTCTTATCCTATGTGTGCAATATTTTCTCTTACCTCCTCATGTATGTCAATGATAGTCTGCTAAGCCTTCTTCCTGCACACTCTCTGCTGCTTCCAGGAGTGCAGTACATTCTGGTCTTCATCTTCCATATCAGAGGTTTTCTTCCAATGTCCTTGGTTATTTGTTCATAGTCAAGGGATGCTTTGTACATTGGAGGTGGTTATTAATGATGAGCCTTGTTAGCAAGAGATCCAGCTAGGCCCTCTAACTGGGGACTTCCTGATGTCATTAATTTTATGTCTCTTCTCTGGGCTACTCAGATTCCCAGAGCTTCACACATCATTCTGCCTTGCAGGAAAAGCCTTGGGTTAGCCTGTTCTGGGAGCCAAGAGGGCTCTGTTTGCTTCATCCTCTTGTGTTCTGTATGGCAGGGTATCCCCTCAGCCCTAAACACAACAGTGCCTGGTGATTACTGTTTTTCTCTGATTTTTTTTTTTTGAGACAGAGTCTCAAGCAGTCACCCTGGGTAGAGTGCTATGGCATCACAGCTCATAGCAACCTCAAACTCTTGGGCTCAAGAGATTCTCTTGCCTCAGCCTCCCAAGTAGCTGGGACTATAGGCGCCCGGCTGTTTTTTTTGTTGAAGTTGTCACTGTTGGTTAGCAGGCCCGGGCTGGGTTTGAACCCGTGAGCCTGAGTGTATGTGACTGGTGCCCTATCCACTGAGCTACAGGCACCGCCCTTCTCTGAAATACTTTTAAAGGTTCTAACAGCAGGCTAACACCTGGCTAACAGCAGGATGTATTAAGTTAGACATTTGATTATCTTCAGGTACATCTGTGGGCCAGCAACTGAATCACCAGCCCCAACTGCAGCCACAGAGCCACTAAGCAGATGTGAAACTAATGTTCATTTGTGGAGAGAAAGAAAACAATTTCAAAACCAAACTAAAGATGTGAGTTAAAAGAAAATGATGAACAAGCTGCATGTGTTTCAGCCTATCAATAAGTAGTCTCTTTTTTTACCAATGGCACCTTCAGCCTAGGTACCTCTGTAGAAGAGAATCACCCACCAGCCTGAATAACTCAGCAGTAAAGATGAAGAGCTGTCTGTCTGAGGTCAGCTAGACCACAGGGCTCCTCTTATGCCCTCTGTGCCTTACACTGGAAGAGCCCCCTTGAATATAGTGCTTTCTCTTCTCTACTAGATCACATCTCATCTAGGATGGCCCACAAATTTTACAGGTCTAAAACCCATATGCATGTTTACCCTTCCCCTCTCCCACCTGGCTCCAGCAGCCTTCACCGCAGGTACCAGCATTGGCCTGGGCACCCAACTAAGAAATCAGTTGCCTCACCTCTCTTTCTTCCCACAACCCACAGACTGCCCCACACACTGGGTTCTACAGCTCCTTCTGTCCCACTCTCTCAGTCACTGGCCTAGACCCATGCCTCCATAAGGCTACCCAACTCAGTCTCCATCTCCGCAAACCCTAAATCCATCTTTCATATTCTCACTAGCCTTCCTTTCTGAAACAAAAATCTAATCACATCCCACCCCCAAATCTTGACTGCTTATTACCAAAGGGATAAAAGCTCAAACTCCACTGTACTACATTCAAGGCCCTTCACAATCAGAAACCTACCTTTACAGCCTCAGTTTCCAGCTCAGTCCTCAAACACCACCCCACCATAAACACGGCAACACACCAGCCCCCAAACATTCCATTCACTTCCCCTTCTCTGTATATCCCGTTGCCTCCACCCAGAATGTTTTCCCCAAACTTCACTCATCCCTCAAGACCCAGTTCACATGTCCTCTCCACTGGGGAAAACTTCCCCAACCCAAGAATAAGCTCAGTTGATCTCTCTTTCTTCACACTTCTCAAACTCCTATAGTCCCAATCACACTGGGTTATAGCCAGGCCGACCACATGCTCCCAGAGTAAGGCCCATGATATTACCAGCATCTAGCCCAACTAGGTATCTCCCATATGATTAGAGGTTCAAAAATGCTCACTGAATTAATGACACAGGCACACACTGAAAACAGTAAACACTTATGGCTGGCCCAAAAACATCAGCCCCAGTCCCAAGGAAACAAAACACCTATTCTATACCCTTCCACGCAGGCACCCTATACATTGACGTTAGGGCTACCTTTGTGTAGCAATTTCCTAATTATCCCTGTTTTCTCTCCTTTTTCACTCATGTACCCGTCCTGACTCACATTCCCAACAGCAGATGTTTACAGAGGAGGGCTAAACTGTGCCCTGGTGTGCGCCAGGTAGGGGACTGTATCACTCTGCCTGCAATTCACACTCTTAGTCATCCTGGGTCTTCTGAGTCTCTATAGCATCGAATTATACAACAAATAAGTTAATAATTATGAAAACACTATGGCTTGTTGTGCTTTGTGCCAGACGGAACCTCTTCCCAAGCCAAGGGTTTGCCACTGATGCCTTGGTGGCTAGGAGCTCAAAAAGCAGATATAAGTCCTTCTGTTAACGGACTAAATTCATGGTTTCCTTTCGCTGAGAGGCAGAGAGGCTTTCTGAAGCAAAAGGCCATTTAAGTGACCCTCTTCCACGACCTGCCTGTATCTGCTGGAGTCTGCACTGTCACTGGTCTATAGTCAGCCGGGGACACCGAGAGAAGAGAGGAAAATGCCCAGCAGACTCGGGTGAGCGCGGGGACTGCAGGGCTGGGAGCCTCCACCCAGAAGATGGGGAAGCGGGGGAGAGGAGTCAGTCCATGTCTGGGGAGCGGTCCCGGCCGCCCTCGCCGCGCAGCACACACCGATCCTCGACCCCTCAAAGGGTCGACGCAGCGCTGCAGCACCCCTGCCGTCTCAGGCAATCACTGACTCCTCCTCCTGACTCCGGGGCAGTCAGACAGCAGCACTGACAGCGCACAGAGCGCGGCCACTGACTCCCGGGCAGCGAGGGTCTTGGTCTCCACCTCTGGGAACCCGGCTGCGGGAGACAAGGTGGGAGCAGGGGCGCGCCCAGCCGGTGATCCTGTCCTCGGACCCCCACCATGGGCCCCTCCCGGGAACCCCGGCACCCAGAGAAGGGGCCCAGAGAGGGTGCGCGTGAGCCAAGGTCACACAGCGGGCCGCACGCGCCCCTCGGCCCGGGACCCCCGCCACCTATCCGCCGGACCCCGCCCGGCCCGGCCCCGGCCCCGGGAGCCGAGGGCGCGCCAGGAGTGAGGCTGCGCCCGAGCCCTGAGCCCGGCGCCCCGCGCCCCTCACCTCCGTGGGTGCTTGCCCCTCACCTCGCGCCGGCCGCCGCCCAGCTACCAGCTGGACCCTCCCTACACCGCCCCGCCGGCCTCGCCGGCCCCGCCCCCGGCGCCGGGCCCCTCCTCCCACTCCTCTTCTCGCGAGAAGTCACGGCCACCGGAGGGGCCACGGAGGCCGAGGGGCGCCCGCCCTTAACGCGCCTGCGCCCTGCCCCCAGCGCACGGCCCTCTGCAGCCAGTGCCACGTGGCGCGGTATTTACGGCCAGGAGCGACCCCGCCCAGCGGCCGCCGGGAGCCACGCCCCCTTGACAGCAGCCAATCCGCTGCATTGACTCCGCCCCGGCAGGCCTGGCGTTTGGGGGCGCGCGTCCCGGGCTCGCGGAGGCGCGTGCCTGTCCTGCTGACGGAGCTTGGGGAGCGACTTTGCGGAGATCCTGTTAAGCAGTCTTTATGGAGCTCCTGCGTCTGCTGCTCACCACCCTCGACTCATTGGTAAAGGCTTGTGATACTCATCAGCTGGGGCTTGGGACTCGCTGGGTGACCTTGGACGAGTGACTTAACTTCTCTGGGGTTGTTTCAAAATCCATCTGATAGTGACACTCCGTTGCAGGGAGTTTGTCCAGACTCAAATGAGATGACACGAATAAAGCGCTTAGGAAGATGCTAATGTATAGTAAACCTGCAATGTTTTTGGCATCAATGGTTTTTTAAATTGTGGTAAAATATAATATAAAATTTACCCTCTTAACCATGTTCACTTGAGCAGTGGAAATGGTTCACTGGCATTAAGTGGCATTAAGTGCATTCACATCGTGCGACCATCACTACCGCCCATCCCCAGAACTCTTTGAATTGATAATATTTTTTACGTGGCCCCTTCTAATAGACTTCTGGAGCTGCCTTCTCTGCATTCATCCCCCCCCTCAGCTTTGGGTCCCCAGAAGTGTGGGAGTGAAGGAAGCAGGCAAGGCCCCTTAAATTCTAGCAGAGGAGACAAATAACTAACAATTGCAAAAAATATGTGTGTGTGTGTGTATGTATATATATAATACACACATACATAGTATATAATATGTATGTGTATATTGTATACTGTATGTGTGTATGTAGTATATAATATACCGTAGTATATAATATACATATTACATACAATATGTATGTATACATGTATAGACATATATGTATACAGGTATAATATGTACATGTTGTATACACACATACACATATACAGTAGAACCTCCATAGTTGACCACCTCCTCCCTACACTGACCACCTCCTTAAGTTGAGCTAATTTTCATAGACTGGACATGTACCACATGTCTGTGTCAGTACAGTAACCTAGTTCCTTATGTTAACCACCTCCATATACTAATCGGTTTGTTATAGTCCCTTGGGTGGTCAACTTACAGAGGTTCTACTGTATATGTAATTGTAACTATATATGTAATAGGAGGGCCACAGGCACCATCTCCCTGTGCTACTGATCTCACCTTGGCAACCTCTCCTTATTGATTTTCTTCTCTTTCTCAAACATCTAACCTCTTCTCTACATTGGATCTTTCTCCTTAGCTTTAAACGAGGTCAGACCTCTTCCACTATAAAAACAAAAGCCAGACTGAGACCTGCCACCCCCTCCAGCTATCACCTTCCTAGCTAATCTCCTCAAAACAGTGGTCTCTCTCCATGGCCTCCATTTTCCTAATTCCCATTTGCTCCACTTCCTGGACAGAGGTTTCCTCTGCAGACAGACTGGAATGGCTAGGGCAGCAGCATGCATGGGGATTATGCCATTTTATTAATGGGATTTAAAATTTACTGATATATCACCTATTTTTTTTTTTGTTTGTGTTTTAGTTTGCTGGGGTTGCTACACCAAAGCACCATAGACTGGGTGTCTTAAACAATTTCAATTTACTCTCTCACAGTTCAGGAGGCCAAAAGTCTGAAATCAAGTTGTGGGCAGGGTGGGCTCCTTTAGAGGCTGCAAGGGAAGGATCTGTCCAGGTCTTCTTGACTGATATATGGTTGTCGTCTCCCTAACTCTTCACATCAACTTTCATCCGTGCATGTGTGTCTGTGTCCAAATTTCCTCTTTTTATAAGTACTTAAATCATTTTGGATTAGGGCCTACTCTAATGACTTTATTTTAATTTCTTTACTTCTGTCTCCAAATAAGGTCATATTCTGAAGTTTTAGGGTTTAGGGTTCAGTCCATAAGAGGACAGTTCAAAAATGAGATAATAAGCTATTTTTAAGTGTTATTTCCTATTATATATCTATAGAACGGTTAAAATGAAAATTTTAAACTGCCAATAACAAATGCTGGTGAGGGCACCAGGGACTCCGGCTCTCCTACATCACTGGTAGAAATGCAGAACGACACAGACCCTTTGAAAAACAGTTTGAAAGTTTCTTATAAATATACACCTACCAGACAACCTAGCAAATCCACTCCTAGATATTTAGCTAAAAGAAATCAAACTTGGGCTAGGTGTGGTGGCTCACACCTGTAATCCATATTACAGACCTGTGGGAGGCCCAGGTGGATGGACTGCTTAAGCTCAGGAATTCAAGACCAGACTGTCTGTACTAAAAATAGAAACATAAGCCAGATATTGTGGCAGGTGCCTATAGTCCCAGCTACTCAGGAGGCTGAGGCAGGAGGATTGCTTGAGTTCAAGACTTTGAGGTTTCTGTGAGCCTTGATAATGCCATGGCAATTTACCCAGGGTGACAGAGTGAGACTGTCTAAAAAAAGAAAGAAGGAAGGAGAAAAGAAAAAGAAATCAAACTTACATCCCTACAAAAACTGTATTTGAATGTTTTGATGGTTTTGTTCATAATTACCCCAAACTGAAACAACTTCCAAATGCTGCAACTGCCAAATGAATGAACAAACTATGGTACATCTACGCAACAGAAAACTACCCAACGATAAAAAGAAAACAAACTATCAATATATGCAACAACATAGCCAAAACTCAAATGTGTAATGCAAGTTCATTTAGATCAGTGTCCTCAAACTTTTTAAACAAGGGGCCAATTCACTGTCCCTCAGACCGTTGGAGGGCTGGACTATAGTTTAAAAAAAAAAAAAAACTATTAACAACTTCCTATGCAGACTGCACATATCTTATTTTGAAGTAAAAAACAAAACGGGAACAAATACAATTCACACCGCTTCATGTGGCCCACGGGCCACAGTTTGAGGACGCCTGATTTAGATGGTGTTCTGGAAAGGCCAAATTGTAAGATCAGGTGCTTTCAGAAGCTGAGATTGGGGAGGGGTTGATTATAAAGGGGGATAGGAAAATTTTAGGGATGGTGACCCTGTTGTACACCTTCAATGTGGTGTAGGTGGTGTAACATGGCTGTATGACTTTGTCAAAACCCATAAAGCTGTACATTCAAGAGCATAAATTTGAGCACACGTAAACTGTACCCCCATTAAAAAATCTTTTAAA
Organism: Nycticebus coucang; assembly: GCF_027406575.1. NCBI lineage: Eukaryota > Metazoa > Chordata > Mammalia > Primates > Lorisidae > Nycticebus > Nycticebus coucang. The sequence continues at coordinate 63,716,825 of NC_069791.1, read as the reverse complement.
ATGTCATTTCTCTCAGCTGAGATTTTGCTAATTGCTAAGGAGTGGTATATAATGAAAATTAAATGAAATCACGTACCCAGAGGGCTTGCCTTCCCAGGTGCATGATTACTGTTTCCACTAGCCCAGCAATTCCCAAACTATCCCCTCTAAAGAGGAGTATGGGTGCCCTCAGATAAAAAGGTTTCCTGATCAAATCAGAACAAGACACTGAAAATAAACTTTAAAATCTTCTATTACAGCCAGTCTTCTCAGACTCTTATAGAGCATGTTGTGAATTTTAAAGTTTCTCCAGGAGTTCCCTGCCCCTGGCAGAGTTGATAAAGGTTTGTTTGAATTAAATAGATATTCAGGTGCTGTTGAGCCAGAAGCTCAAACTGGCAAAAGCCTTGGGAATTTGAACGAAGTTCCCAAGGCCTTTGGCAAGTGTCAAGTCAGAGGGACTCAGTGAAAAGGACCTAGAGCAGCGGTTCTCAACCTGTGGGTCATGACCCCCAAGAACTGGTTGAGAACCACTGACCTAGAGCTATGACAAAGACCACTCTTCACTGGGAGGACCAAAAGTGGGGAACAACTGCAGAATGGGTGCTGGGTCCCCTTTTGGGGTGATGGAATTGTTCAGAACCAGATAGAGGTGATAGCTGTGCAACATTGTAAATGTACCAAATTGTTGGCTTGAAGTTGTTACTTTTATGTCAATTTCTGACTCTTCTATTAGCAACATGCAAGTACATTTTTAGTCACCCTCTCTGAAGTACCTACATATTATCTTCTTGTTTACAGATAAGGAAGCAGAAGCTCTGAGAAGTTAAGCAACTAATCAGAGACACAGCAATGTAAGGGCCAGGACCTGAATCTAACTGTGGGGATGCAGAGCAGGGCTGCACTGCAGTTCACTGACCTCCTTGGCCAGGAGAGCACCTCCTAGAAGGGGTCTGGCAGGCTCACGGGCTGTGACCCACTTTCTGGGCCCCAGGACCCCCTGTGCAAAGGCTGTGGCCTCCCCAGGGCTGATCATAGCTTGGTTCATCCTCTACAAATTTAGTTTGAGGTTTTTGATGTGCCTACTGGCTACAACTATTTTTTGTTTCATAACCATCATTGCAACAGAGGAAAAATAGAAATAACTGTGGCTTGGGCAAGAGATTAGCCAGGGAACACTAGCTGCGACTGAGAGGTTCCGATCACTCTGGGGCCTCAGATCAGTATAAGCACCGATAGGATAAAAGAAAAAAGAGGCATGTGAATTCAGAATCCATCAGACCTTTGCAGATGATGTGATTAATCATCACAAGCCCACAAGGCCCCCTGACTCCTCATAAACTCATTTCCCTACCCCAAACCCTAACCTCCCCTCACCATGGTGGTTCTTGCCGGCAGTGAGGGTAACAGAGGAGCAGTAGAGACCCAGGCCTGGGTCCTGAGGCCTTTACCAGCAGCTGGGCAGCCTTGGGCAGGTCATCTAACCACTCAGTTTCCTTATCTGCATGAGCTTGAGGTAGTAACTCCTCCCTCCTGAAGAGCATGCATGTGGAGAGAGACAGTGTGTGCAATGCTGGCAGCTGCCAGGGTTTCTGCAAGGAGGCGGGGTGGGGACGTTGCCGTGGCCATGGTGGGGAGGAGGGCACGTTAGGTGTATGCAGTGGTAACAAGACCAATCTGACAAATACTTGAGAGAAGGTGAATGGAAGAGATAGGGCAGGTGTGGAGATGGGCTGGTGGAGAGAGGGTGAGGTCAGAGGTCATGGCTCAGTTATGGATGGCAGTCGAATGGATGGTGGTAGCACTATGAGAGATAGGAAACCCCAGAGAATAGTTTGTGGAGAGAACTTTATGACCTTGGTCATGCTGAGGTAGAGACACCTCCAGGATGTCACACTTGTTGGGAGACAGTGGATGTAGCTTGAGCCCAGAGGAAAGGGGATATATGTGTACACACCAAAGTCATGGTTGTGGCAGCTGAAGCAATGTGTATGGGTGCCATCACCCTAAGGGGCCTCCAGGCCCAATCTTTGCACCTTGTTCCATACCCCAGTCCTGCCAAGCCCTTTCCTCCTCCTCCTGCTCTACCCTCCCAATCACTGAAATTGCCAGGGGAGGCCAGATATTATGGAGGCAATATTTCATTCTAGAGCCCCCACAATGGAGAGGAGGAGGGGACCCTGGGCCAGGCCTTGGTGGGTCCTGGAGGGGCCAATGTGGGGCAGACCCCGGCCCTACCATGAGGAGCTCTGGGAGCACTGACAGATTAAAAATCAGCCCACCTAATCCCACTTGCTAAGCCTCAGGGACTCTTGGGGACAAAGCCCCTATGGGTTGTAACCAAGTCCTAATGAAAGACTAATTGCAATGGACAAAATAGTTTTGTCTCCCTCCAATTTGTATGTTAAAATCCTACCCCTCAAGGTGGTAGTATTTATGAGGTGGGACATTTGGGAGGTGAGTAGGTCATGACAGTGGACTCCTCATGAATGGAATTAGTGCCCTCATAAAAGGGACTGCAGGGAACTCTCTCTTGCTGTTCCATCCAGGAATATAAGTCAGCAGTCTGCAGCCTAAAAGAGAGCCCTACCATGCTGGCACCTTCACCTTGTGATCTTGTAAGAAATAAGTGTCTGTTGTTTATCAGCCACCCAGTCTATGGCCACCCAGACATCATGCCCCTTCTCTCTGGGACAGTCCCATGCATTCTCCCCACTGTTTTTTCCATAGGGCTTTTCTTTTTTTTTGTAGAGACAGAGTCTCACTTTATGGCCCTCGGTAGAGTGCAGTGGCCTCACACAGCTCACAGCAACCTCCAACTCCTGGGCTTAAGTGATTCTCTTGCCTCAGCCTCCCGAGAAGCTGGGACTACAGGCGCCTGCCACAACGCCCGGCTATTTTTTTTTTTTTTTTTTGTGGTTTTTGGCTGGGGCTGGGTTTGAACCCGCCACCTACGGCATATGGGACCGGCGCCCTACTCCTTGAGCCACAGGCGCCGCCCAACACCCGGCTATTTTTTGCTTATAGTTGTCATTGTTGTTTGGCAGGCCCGGGCTGGATTCAAACCTGCTAGCTCAGGTGTATGTGGCTGGTGCCTTAGCCACTTGAGCCATAGGCGCCGAGCCAGGGGTTGCCTTTTTCTATCCTTTTGCCTCCCCATGTTACGTTCACATCTACCTGAACATTCGTATGTTAAAGTCCTCAGAACCTCAGAATATGACCGTGTTCAGAAATAGGGTTATTGCAGATTTTAGTTCAGAGGAAATCAGACTAGAGTGGGCCCTAATCTACTACCTGCTTTGGGCAAGGTAAGGTAGTTTGTGCCTGTAATTCTAGCACTCTGAGAGGCCAAGGTGGGTGGATTACTTGAGCTAGGGAGTTTGAGACCAGCTTGAGCAAGAGACCCTGTCTCTACTAAAAATAGACAAACTAGCCTGGCGTTATGGCAAGTGCCTATAATTCCAGGTACTCAGGAGGCTGAGGGAAGAGAATTGCTTGAGCCCAGGAGTTTGAGGTTGCTGTGAGCACTCTATCCCCCGGCAAAAAAGTAAGACTCTGTCTCAAAAAATAAATTTAATAATAATAATACCTGCTTTGGAGAGAGGCTGGGATGGACCTTTCTCAGGATCTGAACTTATCTCAAAACAATAATAGTAATAATACCTTCTTTGGAAAGAGGCTGAGATAGACCTTTCCCAGGATCTGAGCCTGACTCAAAATAACAGTAACAACAGCAACAACAACACTTGCTTTGGAGAGAGGCTGGGACAGATCCTTCCCCAGAATCTTCAGAGGGAGCATGGCCCTGCAGACACTTTGATCTTGGCCACCAGAACTAAAGGAGAATCAGCCCCCATTGTTCTAAGCCTCCTGGTTTGTGGTTATCTGTTAGGGCAGCCCTAGGTAATATATATTAAAAGAACATCCTGGCCAAGTGCAGTGGCTCACACCTGTAATCTCAACATTCTGGGAGGCTGAGGTGGGCGGATCACCTGAGCTTACAAGTTCAGATCAGCCTGAACTAGAGCAAGACCCCACTTCTAAAAATAGTTGGGCGTTGTGGTGGGCGCCTGTAATCCCAGCTACTTGAGAGGCTGAGGCACGAGAATTGCTTGAGCCCTGGATTCTGAGATGGCTGTGAGCTATGACACCATGACACTCTACAAGGAGTGACAAAGTGACACTCTGCCTCAAAAAAATAAATAAATATTCCTGCTTCCTGCTCTCTGGAACCAGTGGCAAGAAAATGTTGCCATAGACAGGCTCGAGGATCTCTTCCCAAAGCTACACCTGTCCCTGTGAGGTCTTTTCCTAGCTGCATGAGGCGTCATGGTCTCATCAACCTATGACCTCATCATTAAAACATCTCCCATGCAGGGAGACATCTGCTGTGCTGATGTCCACTGGGTGGTAGGATGTAGCCACAGCCACCTACGACCAGCAGCAGCTTTGACCCCTCACCAAGTGGCCACCCTGTCCAGGCTTGCTAAAGAGCTCTCCAGGTGTCTTTACAGTGCTTTTTAATCTATTGACAGCTGAGAAGCTGATAAAAGGGACCATTCAGTTTTCCTTAGGACAGTAAGAAATAATCACTGAATCTTTATGAATCCAAATGATATGCTACTGACTCATCTTCCTTTTCCATTTGGGAAAACACATGGACATTCCACCTGATTCTGCTGAATGGAAGGTTCCTGCTGAGTAGTATCCCAGGGCAGTTCTAAGCGTGTAGGGAAAAGAAAGTCACAAGGAATAATTCTGTCCCAATTGTTCTTTTCTGGGCCAATTCTGGCACATTCTTGGCCTCTCAGAACGCATGTAAAGCTCACGGGAAAAAGCCCCCCAGTAACCCCAGAAGACACCAGGTTGCCTTACAGAGCATGGGGTCCTGTTCAAAGACCTTCTGCCTCAGCCCAGGCTCCACAAAAGCAGACCCTGAGAAGTGGGTGTAGGCAGCTTATTAGGAAAGCACAGTGAGAAAGTGAGAGAGTGAAACAGGTGAAAGGGAGTGTGGGGCATGGCTAAGGAGCAGGGCACCATTGGGGCCCTGAGAGGCTGTGTAGATCAGCTCTTGGAATTGTCCCACCAGAGCTCCAGAAACAGGGCTATTTATTTAGCTACTGGCTCCTAACTCTTGGAGGTGACACTTGCCCCGGAGATGTAGAGCTCTGGCTCCTTGGGGTTCCTGTGCTTCAGGAGGTGGGCCTCAAGCAGCCGACCAAAGCCTGGGCCCAGCCTTGGGCCACTGTCAACTTGTACAGGGGCTGTACCCACAGACCAGGTATACACAGAGAGGGGCTGAGGTGGGTGAGTCCCCAGCAGCATCCTCCAGACCTCCACAAACCTAGCCCCATCATCCAGCCAAACTGTTGAACAGGCCTGTCCTGACTGGTCCTTCCCCACCATTGTCCTCCCCCCAGACACAGGGGCCACATCCAGATGGCATTAGCTTCCCATTGCTGCTGTAACAAATAAGCACAGACTGGGTGAGTTGAAACAACAAAAATGTGTTCCCTTGCAGCTCTTGGGGCCAGAAATCCAAAGTCAAGGTGTCGGAAGGGCCACATTGCCTGCAAAGGCTCTAAGGGAGGGTTTCTTTTGTTTCTTCCAGCTATTCCTTGTCGTGGGGAATGCTCCAGTCGCTGCTCCATCCTCACATGGCTTCCTCCTCTGTGTCCCTGTGTCCTTGTTGGACTGAGGCCCACCCTAAATATAGGAAGATTTCATCTTGAGAGCCTTAGCTATTAATAATTACATCTGCAAACAAGATGGTTGTTATGTGAAGAAATGTGCTCCCTGCCCCACCCCTCTGCCAGCCCCTCCAAGCCCAGCCATAGGTAGGTCTCCCCTTGCTAAGCTTTGTACTCTGAGAGCAGTGGCCTGCCTCATTCACCTAACTGAGCAAAGGGCCTGGCACACAATGATGGCTTTTGAATAAAAGAGTGAATGAATGGGTAACAGGAACCCCAGACACAAATGCCAGCCACACAGATGTTTGTTGCTCTGTGAGTAAGCCAAGCACACACTGCCCCAGGCCTTGGCTTTGCTCTGTTCCCACCTGGGCTGCGCTAGCTGCAGTCGCAACTGCTTCCCTGACCATCCCATTTAAAGTGGCCTTCTCTCAGCATGCACTACCCCACATCTTGTTTTATTTTCACCAGAGTACTTAGTGCTTATCTTCCATACACCTTCTGTAGAATGTGAGCTCTGTGAGGGAGGCTGCCTTCCTGCTCATAGCCTTGACCCCAGAAGAAGTGCTGCCACATAGCAGTTGCTCAATAAACCTCTGTGAGTGTCCAAAGAATGAATAGAGTGGTGGGGGCAATAGGATCAGAAAAGATGAGGGCCTCAGATGCCAGAACAAGAGGTCTGGGCTTCACTTTGGGCATGAGCGGAGGAGACAGAATTGTTCTAATCAGAGGAAAGATACTTTCCAAATTAGTTTAATTTGTTAGCACATTCAACAATCTGCAGCCACTTATGCTGTGATAGCTTTTCTTGGTCCTCTCTGGCCCTTGGCCATAACCCCCTGGTATGATTAGGTTCAGGTGTCAACATGACTAAGCTATGGGCTGCCCAGATATTTGGTCAGTCATTATTCTGGATGTTTCTACAAGAGTGTTTTTGGATGAGATTAACATTTAAATAAGTGGATGTGGAGTAATGCACGTGGTCCTCTGTAATGTGGGTGGCCTCATCCAGTCAGCTGAAGGCCTGAGTAGAACAAAGGTTCACCTACCTGAGAGGAACCTGACCCACAGAATGGGCCCTCCCCAGCATCTCTAGACTGCCAGCCTGATCTTAAAATTTTCAGCTACCAAAATCACATGAATCACTTCCTTAAAATAAATCTTTCTACACACACACACCCTATTTGTTCTGTTCTTTGGAGAACCCTAATACACCCTCTTCCCTAGGTTGGGATCCCCAAGACATAAGCCCCATCTCAGATGCATAGGCCATTCCATAGCCTTGTGGTGGTGACCTGCCACGACCCCAGCTCCACAGCTGTCTCTCCTGGCTGACTCTGTGCCTGATTTGAGAGGGCTGAGGCTTCTGCTGTACTTGTACACCACACAGGCCAATTTGAGGGCCACATCTGACTCTCATACCTTACCCCAATGTGACACCCTTCCTACTCCCCTGCTGGAGCTCACAAAAGCACCAGGGCTGTCTCCATCAAAGCTGGCCAACTGCATAGGTGTCCCATTGTGTAGCAATTAGAAGAAGGTTCACCAAACCACAGTGGCTTTGGATAGACATGAATTTCTCCCCTAGTTCAAAGTCTGCAGGTAGGATTTAACAATGCCAAGAAGCTTCTCTGCTAGTGGGTCCAAGCTCCTTCCAGCTCCTATTCCATCTTCCTTGGGGCATGACCTTTGCCCTCATGGCCCCAAGGTAGCAGTGAGAGTTCCAGCCATCACCTTCAAGTACCAGGCAGTAGGATTGAGGAAGTAAAAAAGAAAGGGGGAAGGAGGCACATGCTAATGATGCTTCATGAGGTATTCCTGGCAGTAGCTACTCTGGCTTATACCCATTGACCAGCATTAGTCACGTGGCCATGCACAGCCGCAAAGAAGGCAGGAAATATGGTGGCTGGCTAAAAACTGGGGCTCCTATTACCATGGAAGAGAGAGAGCAGATATGGGGGACAATCAGCAATTCCTGCTCCACTTAGGATCCCTGAGGCTTGTGTCCCCAGATTTACAGCCTAAGGTCAAATGCTCCCCATTCTCAGCATCTCAATTGTCTCCCTCCTCCTCCCTGCACATGACCCTTGTCTCTTCCACCCCAGCATCTCTGCCTAGTAAGGGAGGGGTGGAGGGACCCTCTCCTCTCCTACATCTCTGGTCTTAAACCTAGACCTGTGGTTCCTGAACTTCAAAGCTACATAGTTTTTTGTTAGTTTTTACTCCCTTTTAATAATTTTCCTAAAGCAGTGGGTGCTCTCCAGCTGCCTGCCCAAGCTGGAGAAGGCCCCAGGCATCAGGGAGGAAGCGGATCTGTACTTTGTATCACATTTTATTGGGCAGCACCTGTGGCTCAGTGAGTGGGGCGCCGGCCCCATATGCCGAGGGTGGCGGGTTCAAACCCAGCCCCAGCCAAACTGCAACAAAAAAAAAAAAACTAAGTCACATTTTATTATTCACATTTTTTAAAATCATATTCCATATGTTTAAAAATTGCTCACCAGAGCTAGGAGGAACTGACTACTTTGTTTAAAGAAAGGGAAACTGAGGCTACCAAGCGGCAATCTCATAATTGTGTCTCACTGTGTGCCGAGCACTGTACTAAGAACCTCTCATACATGGATGATCACAACATTTCTTGCTTCTGGGGGTCACTGTCTCCATTTTACAGATACAGACACTAAAATCGAGAAAGAAGGTGTGAGCTGGAAAGTGGCCCAGGCCACTTGATTCCAAAGCTCACGGTCCCAGTCACTGTACTACACTGCCCCACTAGGGTTCAAAGTCTGCAGGTAGGATTTAACAATGCCAAGAAGCTTCTCTGCTAGTGGGTCCAGGCTCCTTCCAGCTCCTAGTCCATCTTCCTTGGGGCATGACCTTTGCCCTCATGGCCCCAAGGTAGCAGTGAGAGTTCCAGCCATCATCTTCAAGTACCAGGCAGCAGGATTGAGGAAGGGCACTAGGGCATAATCCCCACTAGGACACAAGCCACCTCTTTCCCTCCACACTGTGGCCATCCCTTATGTCAAGTGGGCAAACTTATTTATAGAAGAGAGCTCCAGAATCCAAGTGGGAAAGGAAAAGAACCTCAGTGCACCAAATGATCAGATCTAGGGTATTCTACTCTCTCCCAGCCATGGCCCAGGGACACAGAGAAGGAGCAGAGGCAAGGAGTTCTCAGGGGCCAAGAGGTCCTGGGAAAAATGTCCTGAGAATTGTTCCATGGAGATTTCAAATGGCCCCACCACAGCAATGGCTTTTAGGTGTATTTTTGTAGGAACTGCAGGTCAGGATGAGGTAAGCAGTTGCCTGCCAGGGCCTGAGACAATGCACTGGATCAAATGGGGTCACTGTCCACAGAGAAGCACATGCCCCAGGTTAGCTGGGAAGGCCCTGAGGGGCCAACACCAGGGGCAACTGAAAGCTAATGGGACATTAACATGATGACCCAGCAATTCTACCCTGGAACCCCAACTCAATATATATAACCCCAGAAAAAGTGCTTATCTGTACCCCAAAACTATGAGACCATTCACAGAAGCTTGTTCACAGTAGCCTCAAATTGAAAACCGCCCAAATACCCATGAAAAGACTAGAGAAACAAATTATGACATGTTCACCCCCATGGAACACTATACAGCAATGAAAAAGAACTAGCAATTGGTCTAGATGTGACACTCTTCAGACTAATATGGGGCGTGATTCCATATGCATGGAAGTGAAACAGACAAGACTGTTTCTATGGCCACAGCAGTTCGAACAACGGTTCCCTCTGCAGAGAAGGCCATTAACTGGGAAGAGGCACGAGATGGACATGGTCTCTATCTTGATCTCAGTGGTGGCTACAAGGTAGAAACATATAAAAATTCATTGCACTTACATGAAACGTTTGTGTATGTAAGTTATAGTCGGTGAAAAAAAAAGGGCAATTGAATAATTGGTGGCCAGGTGCAGTGACTCACAATTTTAATCCCAGCATTCCAGGAGGCCAAAGCAGAAAGATCACTGGAGATGACAAGCTTGAGACCAGCCTGGGCAACATATTGAGATCCCCTGTCTCTACAAGAATAAAGAAAAATCAGCTGAGTGTGGTGCCATAGGTAGTCCCAGTTACTTGAGAGGCTGAGGTAGGAGGATCGCTTGAGCCCAGTAGGTGGAGGTTACAGTGAGCTGTGATTCCACCAGGGCACGCTAGCCTGGGCAACAAAGCAAGACCCTGTTTCTAAAAAATAAAAAATAATAACAAACAAGTAACTAGCTGGCATGGCATGGGCCAATCTGCACGGGTCCCCTCAGAATAGATGTCGTAAACAAAGTCAGGGAGGCAGGGGAGGAACCTTAGGGTGTCTGTCACAGGACAGGGGTGTCCAGGTCTCTTTGCAGGGTCCTTCTGACATCTGAATCCCTTAGAGGGGTGAGGTCATGAGAGGAGGAAAGAAGAAAGGAGGAGGAGAGACGTGCTGAAGCTTTAGGTCTTGGAGTTGCAGCTGAGGTATGGGGTGACCCACCCTTGGGCTCTGTGGCCTCGAGCATGTGGCTGCATCTCTCTGAGCCTTAGTTCCTCATCTTAAGCTAGAATAACCCCTACCCTGCCTGCAGGTCTCCTGAGGCCATGAACTGAGAATCGGATGAGCTGGTGGATGAGAAAGCGCTTTAGGAGCCAAGCAGCATAACTGTTGCTTGCAAACAAGAGGTGTTCTTAGAACTATTGCTGTCATCGGCCCTCAAACTCAGAGACAAGTTGACCAGGGGCGGTGAAGCTTCACTGAGCTTGGGAACGGCTGCTGGCCACCATAAGGGCCCCAGAAGAGATGTCGTGTGTTCATGATGTTAGGCATTCACCAAGCACCCACAATGTGCTCACCCCTGGCTGGGTGCAGGGCACTCCGGGGTGCACAAGACAGGTCTCTTATGCCCAGACAGGTGGGTGAAGAGTTACAAGAGTGCAATAGGAACACTGGTGACACTAAGTGTGCACCTGCTCCATGCCAGGTGTGTTCCTAGTGCTGTACACCCACTGATCCACTCAGTCTTCTTGGAACCCCATAGGGGAGGCGTGATCGTCACCCCCATTTTGGAGAGCCTGTTATAGCCCTGCAGGAGCCCAGCATGGACACAGTTGTGGTCAGCCAAAGTTTGCGGGGCATCTAGGCATGAGAGGGTAGGCACAGGCAAGGGGCAGGGAGGCAAGTGGCAATGCACCCTGGGAACTTGTGAAAGGCCGTGTGTTCTGCTCCACGCTCTCAGAAGAGCCATGGGACAAGAGGTTGGGAAGAGACTTGGAAAGGAGGTGAGGCCATGTGAGAGGGGCCGCAAAGCCCAGCCAAGGTGCATCCTGCAGCCATGAGCCAGTGATCACTCCAGTACATTGGATTCCTCTCTGAGCCCAGTGGCCAGACTGCTAGGTGCCTTCCCAAACCTGCTTTCTCACTGTTCCTAACTGGCAGAGTCCTGGTTACACGGGCCATGGCAACAGACAGCTTATTGCAAAGGACTGCATTCACAGCAGGCCTGACCCAACCGACAGAAGCAGAGGTCGTCAGTGAGGCATCCTCTTTCCTTGCCTGGGATGTGGATGTGAGGACTGTAACTCTACAGCCACCTTGTGACCTTGAGTGCAAGGTCCTCCCCATAAAAGGGTGTGATGGTTAATTTTATCTGTCAAATTGACTGGGTTAAGGGGTCCCAAATAGATAGTTAGACTATTTCTGGGTATCTCTGTGATGGTGTTTTCAGAAGATTTTAACATTTTGATCAGGAGACCAAGGCCACAAGATCACCCCCACCCATGTGGGCAGGCCTCATCTCATCCATAGAGAGCCCAGATGGAACAAAAAGGCAGAAGAAGGGTGAATTCTTTCTCCTTCTGAAGAGAAAGAATCTTATCCTGCCCTCAGACATCAGGGCTTCTGGTTCTCAGATCTCTGCGTTCTGGGACCGTACCAGTGGTTCCCTCTCATGCCTGGTTCTCAGGCCTTTGAAATCTGACAAATTACATGATGGATTTCCTGATGCTTCTTGGCCTCCAAAGCATATGATCCAATTCTCACAATCAATCACTTCTTTTTTTTTTTTTTGAGACAGAGTCTCACTTATCACCTTTGGTAGAGTGCCATGGTGTCATAGGCCATAGCAACCTCAAACTCCTAGGCTTAAGTGATTCTCTTGCCTCAGCCTCCCAAGTAGGTAGGACTATAGGTACCCAACACAACGCCTGGCTATTTTTAGAGATGCAGTCTCGCTCTGGCTCAGGCTGATCTCAAACCTGTGAGCTCAGGCAGTCCACCTGCCTCAGCCTCCCAAGTGCTGGGATAAAAGGAGTGAGCCACTGCGCCCAGCCAATCAGTCACCTCTTATACTTTATCTATTAATATATACATATATGCTATTGGTCCTCTGGAGTTTCTCTGCAGAACTGTAGCTAACACAGAGGGCAAGGCTTAGAGACTCAGAGAAGCCTGATCCCTCGCTTCGTGGAGTGCCCTCAGGCAATGCCACCTCCACACTTCTTACTGCACAAAAGGAAAATAAGCCCTGCTGTGTTTGAGCCTCCCTTGTTGGGGATTTTCTGTTCTTGGCAGCCAAACTCCACTAAAGGCCATGTGTCCTTCAGTTCAGACACCCCCAAACCATGTTCCTGATTATTACTCTGTCCCAGTACTGCCTAGGCTACTGTGGAGCTAGGTTTTATTTTCTTTAAAGAAACTCACTTCTTTTTTTTTTTTTTTTTTGTAGAGACAGAGTCTCACTGTACCGCCCTTGGTAGAGTGCCGTGGTGTCACACGGCTCACAGCAACCTCTAACTCTTGGGCTTACGTGATTCTCTTGCCTCAGCCTCCCGAGCAGCTGGGACTACAGGCACCCGCCACAACGCCCGGCTATTTTTTTTTTTGTTGTTGTTGTTGTTGTTGCAGTTTGGCCGGGGCTGGGTTTGAACCCGCCACCCTCGGCATATGGGGCCGGCGCCCTACTCACTGAGCCACAGGCGCCGCCCAGAAACTCACTTCTTAAGTATATCCTCATTTGAAATAGAGTATCAGTGAACCCAAGTGTTGGAAGGTTTAATTATATGTTTTTCTAATATACATTACAATAAATGTATAGTCTTTAAAATTAGAGAGATTTGTCTATGGACTTCCTAAAGTCCCCTTACATCCTAGCTAAGGGAATTCTTAGTGTCAGGGTCAAGGGGCTTCAGCTCAGAGATCTGGGGCCAGATAGGAAAGCTAAAGTGTCCCTAGGTGAAGAAGTTAGAATTGGTGGTGCCCACAGCAAGTGTGCAGCAAAGCAGGGGGCAGAGCTCCAAAGATAAGCAGGATCCACCCTCTCACCACCATTCTTCTCAAGAAGATCTGGAAAGGACAACACAGCTTCAAAGAAACACCTAATCTATCTTCTTTGATAGTGATCCAATGGGAGCCGTGCAGCCTACACATTTATGGGGTATCTGCCACCTGTGGCATGCACAGATCCCAGGCCTGCTTCCCCCAGGCCAGAGACCACGAGCCCCTCTGCCTCCTGGCCCTGAAGACCTTGGTGACAACTTTCACATTCCACAGAGCTCATCTATGCTCCCTGCCATGGCCTCCAAACAACAAAGGATGAGGTCCTTGGTTAACAACGAAGCCAGTGCCAAAGACACCTCCAGACAAGGTGAGAAAACTTTCCACAGGGTGGCGCCCTGAGTTTTCTATGCGTTTTATTCTATCTTGAAAAAATGACTGAAACATGTATAAACCTAATACACTTAGGACCCTGACTTACGGGGTTCCAGTTACTGGCGCTTCTGTGTACCGTTTTCATGTACCTTGACAATTCTATCTTATCTCCAACAGTCAGCACCCTGTCCTCTCTGCGTGGCTGGGATGTTGGGCGGATGTCAGACTTGTTAAGGGAAAAGGCTTTCCTTGATGCTGAACTACCCAGGAGCATGGGTATACGTGGGTGGAGGGCAGGGTCATTCTGCAGGCTTGTGAGGATAGGGGACAAATTCTGCCCCTTCCAACCTGCTGCTGCTTGGGTGACCCCTGTGGCTTCTGCACACCACAAGCCCAAACAGTGGGTGATGGCCTATGTCTGGCCCCACAGAGAACATTCTCCCAGAGAAGAAGGCAGATGTCCCTTTTCTTGGGACCGACCCCAGAAAAGGTCCTTGGGAAGGACCCCGTCTGAAGCTCAGGTGGCCTCTGAGTCTGGTTTTGAGGGCTGTGGGCAGCTGAGTTGAGGAGGCTGTGCCCAGAATGGCCTTACCAAGGCCCTGCCTCTGGAATCAGCTTCAGGACAAAGAGGCCCTAAGCCAAGGAGCAGGTGCTCGGGCCTCCCCACAGGCTGCTCGCTGTGCTGCATCCTATTTCGGTCTTCTGGGCCTCTTGGAGCTGCTGCCCTGGTGCTTGCGGGGGTGGCCAGGCAGCAGTGGACTGTGGCGTTGACCTCCACTGTCAGCGGACCCTGGAGAGAGTGGGAAGACTTCAGTCAACTTGGTCTTGGCAAATGTGAGTGAAGCTGGAGACGAGCTTGGCGGGGTGGGTACCTGGTGTGGATCCCCTTCTGGGCCTGAACTGCCTGCCACACACAGTGTAACGCCCACAAGGGCTCCTCCCTCAGGGATTTCACCTCCTATACCTGAGCCACATGTCCGAGTCTGACTTGACCTCTGCTGCTCTGTACCACCAGGCCTATTCCCATGACCCTCCCAAAGCCACTTTCCCCATGAGGGGGACACATCCGGAAGCACCACCCAGATGTGATTAAGATGGGGAGTGTGTGGAGCATTTTCCATCCCTTCCACTTAGAGACACACTGTTGAATCTGGCCATGTGCTATTGTCTCTTATTTGGCATACTCTGATCTAGGCACTTCCAGCCCCAAGACTGTGGCTAATAGACACCTTGGAGACCCTTTCTCCCAGAATCCTTAAAAGAATGGCATAATACTGAGAAGTTCTTAACCTTTTCTGAAACAGTAACATGATGGAATAGTTAAAGGCACAGCAGCAGAAACTGAGGTTAGACATTAGAAAGAACCTCCTGCAGGGCCCAACCTCCCGGTGCTCTTTGAGCCTGTTGTCGGCACATACCCACCCTTCCCAGGTGGCTGGGTCGTGAGTTGGTTCAGAGGGTGAAAAAACGGTGCCAATGATGCCAGAGGGGGTTTCTTACCCCTAAAGAGGGATACAGGCTACATCTGCCTCATGGGCTGAGATGAGGATGACTTGAATGTGAGTGCTCAAGTGACTTAAACAATGTCCGGCATACACAACAAATTCTGGCAGCTTTCTGGGTGCAGGATATAGAAATTGAAGAAGAAGAAAAGGGCAGAGCAGAGGAAGAAGAGGCATCATCACAGCTTACTGCAGCCTCAAACTCCTAGGGTCATGGGATTCTCCTGCCTCAGACTCCTGAGTAGCTGGGACTACAGGTGCAGGCTACCACACCCGGGTAATTTTTCTATTTTTAGGAGAGGCGGGGGTCTTGCTCTTGCTCAGGCTGGTCTTGAACTCCTGAGCACAAGCAATCCTGCTGCCTCACTGGGATTACAGGGGTGAGTCACTGTGACAGACACAATATCGGTTCTTTGAAGACCCAGATGGATGTAGGACTGGGTTTATATTCATGTGGTGCACAGGAGAGGGGCTCACCTGGGCACTCCACCTGCCCACCAAGGCCTGCCTATGTCAGGTATCTCCAAACCTACAGACATTGGGCTCTATCTTATTGGGACCAAGCCCTAAGCTCCCTTCTGCCTTGTATTGAGCCCATGTGCCTACCTTCCACCCTCAGGCCCCCTGTGCCAGGCAGGGGCCCTGTGCCCCCTACACCTGCCTGGGGGCTCCCACTCCATTCCCACATCCACCACCTGGCCTCCTGTGGGCTAGCCTCTGCTCATCCTCTGCCTTCTCCCAGCCTGGTCTGGAGCTCTGGGAACTGACAGCTCATTTGAATTTGGGGCAAAATATTTGAGGGGCAAGTAAAGTTTTGTATCGGGGCTGCTGAGAGAGGTTTTTCTGAGACCAGAACAGCTGGAGAAGTAATCAGATCGCACTGCCTCTTCTCCCATCTGCAGCATGGGCTGGGCATTGGAGACAAAGCAGCCCAAGTTCAAGCCCTGTTCCCCTCTCACTGCTGAGTGACTCTGGGCAAGTCCTCTCTTCTGTGAGCACCAGAGTCCTGCAAAAGAGATTAATTACAGCACTTGTGCAGAAGAGGGAGCCCGAATACACATGTGTGGATTAGGGTGAGAATCTGGCAGCCAGCATGGTGGGAGCCACAAGCCCACACAGGTGGGAAGACACAGGCACTGACCTCGGACATCCTGGGGCAGGAGGGGTGCCCTGCCTGGACTGGCACGGCTCTGCCACACAGCGCTGGGGAAGGTGAAGCTGACTTCAGGCATGTGGAGTGTGTTTTCATCTAAGCAGTGAGACCGGAAGAAGAGTGTGTTATTTTTAGGGACCACTCACCGACTCCTAGGAATACAATTAAATCATGGATAAGATAACAGATACGACACGTTTATAGCTGCTTCATGCCAGGCTCTTCATCTCATCTGCACTTCCCATACTCCCAGGAGGGGAACTCCTGGCCTTTGTCCTCCCGACGATACGCCCACCCCATTGGCTTCTTTTCCCTTCTCCAACAGTAGCTCTGTTGTTCTCTCTTCTGTGCCCTTCTGGTGCTGAGCTGCCCTTTATGAGGCAATGAAGAGCATGTTAAGAGAACTTAATAGGTGCTCAAGAAATTCTTGCTGAATGAATTAGTGAATGGACTTGGAATAGAGACGTCTGGGTTCTAGTCCCGCCTCTGCACGGACTGTGTCTGACCCTCCACAGGCACTTCCTCTCTCTGAGCCTCATTTTCTTCTCTTTCGAATGAGAAGGTTACAGAAATTAACAAGTGCTGGCAATGGCGTGGAGGCAAAGTGGTGCAGCCACTGTGGAAGACAGCGTGGTAGTTTTTCAAAAAGGTAAAAGAATGGCCATAGGTCCCAGTGATCCTACTCTTAGATACATTTCCCTAAAGAACTGAAAACAAGTGTTTAAATAAAAACCTGTACATAGCAGCATTATTCACAATAACCATAAAAGTGGAGACAACACAAATGTCTACCAACTGATGGATGAATAAACAACTGCGCTGTCGCCACATAAAATTACATTCTTCAGTCCTAAAAAGGAATGAAATACTGATGCATACTAGGCCTGAATGAACCTGGAAAACATGTTGAGTGAGAGAAGCAATGCAAAAGGCTACAAAGTGTATGATTCCATTTACATGAAACGCCCAGAATTGGTAAATCCAGAGACCAAAAATAGATTGGTGGTTGCCGGGGGTAGAGGAGGCCACAGTGTGGAGTTATTGTTTAATCGGTACCTGGTTTCCTTCCGGGATGATGAAAATGTTCTGGAACTAGGCAGTGGTGGTGGACTCACAACATTGTGAATATACTTGATGCCACTATGTTGAACGTTTTTATTTATTTATTTACTTTTATTTTTATTTTTTTTGGTTTCTGGCCGGGGCTGGGTTTGAACCCGCCACCTCTGGCATATGGGACCGGTGCCCTACTCCTTGAGCCACAGGTGCTGCCCCATGTTGAACGTTTAAAGTGGTGAATTTTGTTCTGTGATTTTTTTTTTAAATGAGAGGTTGGATTTTGAAGAACTCCAAGGCCCACAGTTAGAGGGCTGAAGGCCCTGCCAAGAAACACAGATAAAGGAGAGAGCCCAGGAAACGGCTGCTGGGCAGGAAACAGCGACTGAGCCCCTGGCCTCAGAGATGGGGACACCACGCATTGAGCTGTCCCCCTGCTCACCTGCTATGTGTCTGGAGCTGCTCTGAGTAGGGGGCACGGGGGTAAACAATGGACAGATTGTCCCTGTGCTAGTGGAGACTACATGCTGGTGGGGCAGAAAGACAAAGGGCCAGGACACAAGTTCAGCACGTGGCACCTGCTACAGGGTACATGGTGTGGTCGAAGTTCCAGACAGTTGAGCTAGGGAGGATGTCATTCTGAAGGGTTGATAGCCCAGTTGGCCTCTGAAGAATGGAGGGGAGGCCACTGCCACCAGACGGTCCTCTTGTAAAAGGAAGCCTGACTTTTACTTTGAGCGCGGTCTGACCTTTCGCATTACTTTGAAACGTAGCCCTGGCCAACCTGATGCTGTGAACTCACAGCTCCCATGGTAGGTATGAAAATTCCAAGCTGTTCTGGATGTTGAGTAGCAGCTCTTCATAAAAAGAGAAAGAGTTCTTCATTTTGTGGAATTTGACAGCTTTCTGGAAGGGTTTTAGGAAGGTTTCCTGCTCTCCCAGTGAACAAGGTAGAGAGTATTAGGGTACACCTGGCTCTCACAAGCAAGCAGTAAAGCCCTGGGCTGCTGCAGGCAGGGATGTGTGTGGCCCTGGGCACATTCCTTTCACTCCCTGAGTGACTATTTTATTGGGTTGTTGTGGACCATGCATGAGGCAACATGTTTGCTCCATCCTGGGGCTCCCTGGCCTGCTAAGAGTTGGCTACCCCAGGGCCATAGCTCTTCATAGCACAGGCAGATGTGATATACATGGTGGCATGAATGTAGGGTCAGCAACACCACTGCCCTCATGTATGGGAGAACAGTGAGACTGGCACTCCCCACTTAGCCCAGGGAGCTGTCCCTGGGTAGCCCAGGCCTCTGCATGGATGTAGGATCTCCTGGCTCCTGGGAAGGTTTCAGCATAGACCTGCACAGCTCTATGCCAGACAGAGGACACCTGGTCTACTCAGCACCCCCAGGCCTTCACTGTATACCTGCAAGTCCAGATATGTTCTTTCTCCAAGCAGCGTGGCCAGGCAGAACAGGAGGAACACTGAAGTGCTGCTGCTGGCCATGCAGCTGCTGCAGTGTGACCCTGGCCTGTCACATCCACTCTCTGAGCTACAGCTGGGCTGCAGATCTTAAAGGACGCTTTGGCTCCAATATACTTTGAATTTTTGATCACAGAAGCCCACAGTTTCAGAGCTGAGCACCTCTACCCTCACAGGGATTCTCTCCAGCTGCTTCCAGATGTGGGGCCTGGTCCCTTTATGAAAACCCTGCAAAAGGGAACTCGGCACCTCCCCACAGACTTGGCCCAGCCAGGGCCCCATGAGGAAATGTGTCCCTTTCCTGCCAGCTGAGAGACCCAGTTATAGACCACTCACTTTAATATGAAAAAGGCTGACATCTTTTGTACATGGATGGGGCATTAGATGATATGAGGGAATTACTCTTCATTCTTCTGTGGCATGGAAAAACTCTAATATTAGAGTTAGAGATAGCTCTTGAAATATTTATGGCTGAAATGGCATGATCAGGGGAAAATGAGGCTGGCAGAGGATTGATCATTGTCGAAGCTGGGTGTTGAGTACATTGGAGGTTATCATACTATTCTCTCCATTTGTGTATATGTTTAAAAACTTCGTAATAAGATACTGAGAAAAGAAAACTTTGTTTTTTTATCGTATGTACAAATATATTCCAACAGGCTTATTTCCAGAGGAGATATAAACATTAATTTGTCTATAGTGATCAGGGCTGTGGAGGAGGGATCCAGGGGCCTTTCACCTTTAGGTTGAGCAGTAACAAGAGAGTGTTCACTTGGCAGGTGCTGTGCCATGCCTACCAGGCCCACCGGACATTATTTCAGTGGCTTCTCTGGATCCCCTGTCCCCAGGGAGGTGCTGTCATTAATATTCCTGCAAGTGAGGGAACGATGTGGCCTTCATGCAACCTGCCTGCCAGTGCCAATGAGGAAGACGGAGTTGAGAGCCAACCCAGACCCCCTTCAACGTTCCCACTCCTCACCACTTTGCACTCTCTGTGAATTTTTCTTATTTTAACGAAAAACCCTCAGAAAAACAATAACATAAAGGCATTTGAAAGCAGAAAGTCCCATAAAGAAAAAGTATATTTTAAGTATTTTTAAAAAGATTTCAAATTCTTTTAAAAAAATGTTATTGCAGACTTAATTTGTTCCCATCAATTACATTAACCAAGAGTACAGAAATCATAGATAAATCTGAATTTTGTTATCAAGATCAAAGATTTCTCAAAAGCTTTTGAAACTGGGTATATGGACTAGGTTGTGCCAAGGTGCATGCCCACCAGCAAGGCAGAACAACAAGGGTGCCCACACTACTCCCAATGTCCTTGAAGTAGGTACCAGTGACCCCTAAAATGTGCTTGCATTTAGACTCACTAAGAAGATATCCCAATAAAACAAAACAAAACAAAAAAAAAAATGAAAGGACACATGAAGTTTTGATTCAGACTCGGAGGTCCAGAGCTACCTTCCAAATCCTAACTCAGCCCCTCCTACTTATGTGACCTTGAGCAAGTTCCTTAACCTCTCTACAGTTTACTCATCTGTAAAATGGGGATAATAGCCAATCCTTACCTCATAGAACTGTTGTGAAGACAAACAGATCAATACCTGTATATGGCCCAGAGAGTGCCTGGCATATAGTAATATGTGCGGGCTGTTATTGTTTAAACCCCAAACATAGGCTGGTACTCTCAATTATCTGTAGTGAGAACTAGCTTGCTTATCTATTTTTTACAATCTGTAGTAGATGGATACTTTGCAAATATAACAAAAATTAATTAATAGTATACTTAAATAAAATACTTGTTTGTTTTTTTTTGAGACAGAGTCTCACTTTTTCACCCTTGATAGAGTGCCATGGCGTCATAGCTCACAGCAACCTCAAACTCTTGGGCTCAAGCGATTCTCTTGCCTCAGCCACCCGAGTAACTGGGACGACAGGCACCCATGACAACACCTGACTATTTTTTTTAGAGGCAAGTTCTCGCTCTGGCTAAGACTGGTCTCGAACCTGTGAGTTCAGGCAATCCACCTGCCTTGGCCTCCCAGAGTGCTGGGATTACAGATGTAAACCACCACACCTGGCCTTGGAAAACTTTAAAATACAGAATCTCAGCCGTTGATAACAAGTCCTGGGGCCATCAAACTGCCATAGAGGTCTTGGCTGTGCCCTTCTGTTGTTGCTCCTCCCCTCTGAGGAGCACTGACACCCACCAGCCTGCTGGTACAATAGTAACCAGTTGGAAACAACAAGTGGAATGGAGGTGGTGTGCAGCTGTCCTTATCTCCTTCCTTATCTCCTTCTTATCACTGTCCATCCATGGTGAGAAAGTCTCACAGGGACTATTTCTGGAGGGTGGCATTTATAATTTTTTTCACAATGTACATATATACAATTTTCACAATGTACATATATTATTTTTGTAATAACAACAACCACAAGAGCTAGCACTCAACCCACACTGAAACAAACCAGAGAACTCAGGGGTACAAGGCAGCCTCCTGTGTGTGTTTTTTAATCATTATTGTAACCTCTATTGGGGTGTCAGGCAGGGCAGAAGCACAACAAGACACCCCATGTAAATGACCTTTTTGTGACGCTACTGGCCTTGGCTTACTCACTATCCTAAGAAACCCTGAAACTCATACCAAGGGGCAGACAATTGA
The DNA here is from genome assembly GCF_027406575.1 of Nycticebus coucang. NCBI lineage: Eukaryota > Metazoa > Chordata > Mammalia > Primates > Lorisidae > Nycticebus > Nycticebus coucang. The sequence goes on along the minus strand of NC_069791.1, from coordinate 63,695,647 downwards.
CAACAGCCCAAATTGTCACACTTTCTAGAGATTTCCATCCAGAGGAGGGACAGGATCTTAAGATACAGGGAAAGCCCAACATGCTATTTTCTTTCTTTGATCCAGTACCTGTGTGGAAACTGAGGCTGGGTTTTATCGTGGAGGCCACAGGGACAGCAGGGAAAAAGCTCTTTCCCATTGTCTTTGACAGCTGGGGGAGTGCTGAGGGTAGCTGGCCAGCAGCCACATGCTCCACAGAGGGGGACGGAAATTGTTCTCTCACCTGCAGGGGGAAAATCACACAGCAAGGCACGGTGTGAGGACCAGGCGCTAAGACATGATACATCAAGTTTCTTTTGAGCTGAAGTTGCACATCTATAAAACAAACACCTCCTACATGCCAAGGTACTGGAGGCACATGGACACCGCAGGGAGCCTGCTGGGCAGACTTGCTGCTCACTTTCTCCTTCAGCCCCAGGGAACAAATGAATGGATGAATGAATGATGCATGCCTGGCTGTTTGTCTCTCTCCTTTCCCCAGAGGAGGGAGTTCTCACCTAAACCAGCATGGTGGATAATCACATGCATCACCCTGTTTGGGCTGTGGGGTACCCAGATATTTGGCCAAACATAAATCCAGGTTCTCCCGTCAGGGTGTTTTGGGTGAGTTTAACATTGAAACTCATTCAAACAGAGGACAGCAGGTGGCCCTCCTGAGTGTGGGTGGGCCCTGTCTAACCAGGCAGGCCTGACTAGAACAAAAGGGCAAACTCCCCTGAGGAAAAGAGGACTCGCTCTACCCCTGGCCTTCCAGCTGGACATCAGCTCCTTCCTGCCTTCACATTTGAACTGAAATGTCAGCTCTTCCTGGGTTTCAGACCCCCTGTGCATGTCATGGTGCTTGGCACCTAACAGCTTCAGCTCTCACATGTAGTATTTAACCAACATGTTTTGGAAGAAAGTAATGTGCCTTTAAAGTTAAAATACAAATACTATACAGGCACATTAAAATTTATGAAGCCATTTTAAGTAAAAAATAAACATCACAAAACTGTATTTCCACTGGGAGTTTGATACATGAAATATCCACAGTGGGTCTTAAGGTTAGGCAGGAGCTTGAGAAATGCCATGTAACAGGGGAGGTACAGTGTGGGGCCCTGTTTTCTCCTTATCTCCTTCAAGTCCGGGGCCTCCTGTGTCCACCATGAACTTGTACAAATCTCTGGCACCCAGCTTCCCCAGCTACACCCTGGGACCAGGCCAGGAGACCCTGGCCAACTCACCAGCTGTGCACTCCAGGTGAGGGAGGGTGACGGCTCCTCCCTGGGCTTTCTCTCCGTGGAGCAGTCCCTGCACAGGCCAGCATAGGACCACCTCCTGTCTGCTGGACTGGGGTCTGGGGTGGTGCTTGGCTTCAGGTTTCTGGAGTCCAGGGCTGCCTCTTCCAGGGGGTGGCGGGAGGAGCAGCCACTGCTGGCCTCCCAGTCCTGCACCTTGGAACGCCGCCGGGTGGCTGCGATGAGGGCAATGCTCTTGGTGTCCACAGCCATCTCCTGGAGGGCCTGAACACTCAGGGCTGAACTGCCGGCCACTCCTGCTGGCCTTGGGGTGCTGATCTCAGGACTAGTGGAATACAGCTTGGAAACCAGGCTCTTCAAGTTCAATGAGTGTGGCTTCTGCAGGAAATCAGCACCACAGGATGGTCAGATGTCACTGAGCTGTCACCATCGTCTCAGGCTGGGGCCCCAGACATAGACCTGGAGACAGTGACTCCAGGCAAGTAGTTTATCAGGAGAGAAAGACCGTGGGTTGGGGATGGAACAGGGTCAAGAAGGGTGTGTGGAGTCGGTTCCCACCTTGGTAGTGGGGAGAGGGTGGCACTCAGCCTCCAGTGTGGGGGCACAGCAGCCTCCTGTGGCTCTCAGAAGACAGGGGCATCCTTAGCATGCTGACCAGATGCTGGTGGCTGGACATGTCCAGAGCCTGCTCACTTATACTGTTATTAGCAATAATAAGTAGTAATGGCTTTTTAATACTAGTTCATATGAAAGGACTAAAATTACTAACTTGTGCATATTCATAGCTTCTCCCCCCGCCCCCAGGCCCACCCATCTGCACTTGGTTTCCTACCGCCTGTTTCTTCTACCCCAGAAAAGGGACAACTTCTGGCTGATCTATACAATAAAGGGACAGAAAGAAATGGGGAGGGCAGGTAGAGAGGCTGTTCAGGCTCAAGAATGCGAGTGAGGGGCAACTGGGGAGGGGGTCATTGAATGTCTGCATTGAGGTGTGACCCTTTGATGCGCTTCAAGAGAAACACAGGGAAAGAATGGGAATGTTCCTTTGAGTTGTTAGATGATTTTTTCTTGAATTTGACCCTAGGCTCCTAGATTCACCATATTACATTTGAGGAAACAGAGGCTCAGACACATGAAGTAACCTGCCCAAAGTCACACAGCTCGCAAGGGAAAGAGGGGATTTGAGCCCAGGTCTGGCTGATTCCTGAACCCAGTCAGTTTAAGTTCCCAAAGGGCACACAGCCCAAAAGAGCTGAAGAGCCAGTGTGAGGCCAAGGGGGCCCAGAAAGTACTTTTCATTCGTTTGCTCATTTGACTCTTTCAAGTCCCTGAGAGGTGGACGTGATCACCCACAAAGCCAGCACAAGCCAGAAACTTGAGCCCTGGCAAGTTTCTCTCCTCCAAGTCTCATTTTCTCAGTCTATAAGTCAAGGGTAGCAATTCCCCTGCCCCTGCCCTGCAGCACACAAGAAGGAGTCTGCACTGGGTGAACAGTGTCCCTGTAAATTCATGTCCAGGGACATGAATTGTGACCTTATTTGGAAATGGCGTGTTTACAGATGTTAATTAGTTAAGGATGTAGAGATGAGATCATGCTGTGTTTATGGAGGCCCTAAACCTAATGACTGTTGTCCTCACGGAAGAGGAGAAGACGCAGATGTGGAGAAGGCAGAGACTGGAGTGATGCGGCCACAGCCAAGGGGTGCCTGAAGCCACGAGAAGCTAAGTACAAAGAAAGCCCCTCACCTAGAGCTTCCAGAGGGAGTGTGGCCCTACTCACACCTTGACCTTGGACTTTTAGCCTCCAGAATGGGAGAGAATAAATTTCTGTTGTTCAAGACACCCATGTTGTGGTGCTTTTTTAAGGCACCCCCCAGGAGGCTAACACAGTGAATAAAACACTCCACTTGGTGCCAGGCTCAGTCAGTGGTCACTACCACTGTGATGTTTGTCTAAGGAGAGTCCTCTTTCTGGAAACTTCTCTCCTGATCTCCCTTGGCCCAGCATGGCTCTGATGCAGGACATCAATGACCCTGCTGGGGAAGGAAAACCTCTCTAGGGCCCAGGACTCCAGTCAGCACCACACACCAACCTCAAGAATTGGTGGAGTCAGCAGGATGCGGACAAATGGAGGAGGAAGAAGAGATTCTTGTTTTCCCAGCTTCTTTGATGACTTGTGCCAGTCACTGCAGATGAAACACACGGGCATCAGCAGAGCCCATTGCCAGGGACCTCACTTCCTTCCTCGTAGCCAGCCATTAGCCCAAGCCTGAGCCTCTGGGCACTGCCCCAGCCACACAGGATTGAAGAGCACATACCAGGTCAGAGTGAGTGGCCTCTGCCATGCTTCTGTGATTTAGCGCCATGCTGGGCTCATTCACACTGCCCAAGCACACACTGTTGCCTACCATGGCGAGACCCTCTACCTAGTCCCATGTGTGCAGGTGCAGGGTCTTAGCAGACACCCCCTTTACCCTATCATACAGCAAGTGAGCCAGAGGACACATGGACAGCAGGTGCAAGTTGTGACACTTGCTATGGAGAAAACAGGAGGAAAAGGCAGAGAAGCCTTCAGACTTTCAGACCTTCAGAGAAGCCATCAGACCTCCCTGGAAGGTGGGGGCAGCAAAGAAGATTGAATCTGGTCTTTGTCCCTAGCCCCCGGCACAGAACCGCAATCTCTTTGCTGTGCTGATGGTGACTCCTACAACCCCCAGATAGTTTCAGGAGGGGGCTGGTCAGCAGAAGGACCAAGCATGTGACCAGAGAGTGAGAACCTTGGGCCAGATGACCTCTCCGGGGAGGGAAGGAAGGCTGGAGACTGAGTTCCTTCACCTGGCCAATGACATAATCAACCATGTCCACACAATAAAGTCCCAGTAAAAAGTCTGGATGCTGAGGTCTGGAGTAGCTCCCCGGTTGGTGCACACATGATGTTCTTGGAGGCTGACAGGCCCAGCCTCCCCAGATGAGGCCTAGCTGAGCCTTAGCTAGAGACACAACTCCCTCGTGCTGCCTTGGACGTGGAGCCTCTGCTCTGACTTGCAGCCTGGAGGCAGTTCAGCCTGCTGTCTTCCCACAGTCTGGGCTGCTGCTGCAGGTGCCTCTCTGACAGAGACCAGGCAGTCTCCTGACTGCTCTAGACTGGAGATTGGAGGCCTGGCTCACTCGCACTGGACCCTCAAGCAACCCCTTCTCTGAGCTCCTTTTCTCAGTGTGGGGTTGACATCAGGTTGACTCCCTGATCTCAAGCCTCCGACCTACAGGACTGTGAGACAAAAACATCTGTTGTTTAAGTCCCCAACTTGTGGCATTTTGTTACAGCAGCCCGAGCTAAGACAGTGACACAAACCGGCAAACTACTAACTATTAAATCTAGGGTCTGAATCTAGGGATGTTCCTTTACTGATGTAAATTTTGATAAATTAGAAAATACAAGAGCAAAAAAGAGAGAGAGAGTAGGTAGAAATAGGAATAAGTGCCTTATATTGAACAAAATTTTTGAATTTTAAGATTCTTAAAACAGATACATATAGAATGGAAGGGGGCATTTGTGGCACCAAACTCCCCACCCCCATGGCCGGTCCATGTAGTGAGAATCTCCTGGGATGTATTTATCATTCCTCAAACAACCCTGCAAAGATAGGGGTGTCAGCTGCTCTCTGCAAAAGAAGGCTCTGAGATGTGCATGTATATGGGCTGAGCACCTCAGGGTGGTTCACATACGTCTGCTAGCTCCCCCGCCCCTCAGTCCCAGGCTCCCTGGCTCTGGGAGGCCCAAGGAAGGGAACGAGGAAGCCCACCCACCTGTCTCTCTCCAGGAGTATTGGGGGCAGCTCACACTGGCCACCCCATGGTAGGTCCTTCCTGTCATCTGGCTGGTCCTGGCTGGACTCTTCCGGTGCAGGAGATATGTTCAGAATAGAGCCGTCCTGGGACCAGATAGAGGAGCTGAGTTAGGCCAGCAAGGAAGTGGGCAAGCTGTCACCAAGAAGATGGCCCCTGCAGAGTCACAGGAAGGTCTGCTCCCTCCCTGCCACTACCACAGGAAGACATCCCCAGCATGGGAGGCCAGCAAGTCAGCTCTGTCCCTGTCCCCCACCATGGGGACAGACAGCAGAAAGGAGGACCCCTGGACCATCAGCACAGCCCTGACTTTGAGCAAAACTGGAGGCCAGGGGAAACACCTGTTATCAGAACACCTCAAAAGCCCACAGGTCCTCAAAAGGTTAAAAAAAGAATTACTGTATGAGCCAGCAACTCCACTGTGGGTACACACCTAGTCCCCAAAGGGATGGAAAGCAGGGCCTCAAAGAAGTATCTGCACACCCACACTCACGGCAGCTTTCCTCATAGCAGCCGAGAGGCGGAAGCAACCCTGGTGTCCGCTGATGGGTCATTTATCCATGATAAACAGAACATGGTCCATCCACATGGTGGAATATTACTCAGCCTTAAAAGAGAAGGAAATCCTGACTCCCGCTACATCATGAATGAACACGAGGACATGGTGCTGAGTGAAATCAGCCAGTCAGAAGAACAAACCCTGCACGGTTCCACTCACAAATACCCAGAGCCACCAGACTCACAGAGACAGAAGTAGGATGGTGGGTGACAGGGGCGGGATGATGAAAGAATTCTGAGTGTGAAAGTTCTGTGGATAGATGATGGTGACAGCTGTACAACAAGCTGAACGTAAACTGCACACTTCACAATGGAGGAGGAGGACAAGACTCCAGTGGGGGAGCTACCCCCTCCGCCCCAACCTGCACACGCCCCTGCCAGGCCTCAGGTCTCCTGCCTCTCATGACCTTGCTGCCACCTTCAGGGTGCAACTTCCAGCCACTGTGATCCAGGGGGTCTGTTTGCCCCTCAAGGAGGCCCTCCAGGGGGCTGGCCATGATCCGCTCTGGCCAGAGGTCAGGCACACTGAGCCAGCTAAGGTTCCATGTGGGTGACAAAGCTGGTGAGAACGATCCTTTCTGCCCACTTGTCACACAGGTAAAGAAGGACTTGGGCACCTTCCCTGACAACAGGAGATTGAGGAACTACAACAACTATGTAAAATGCAGTTCCTGAGTTGGGTTGTGGACCATAAAAGGGCATCTGTGGGAGGAAAAAAAACCCATTATAACAAAAGACACTCCAATCACTCCATCACTCCGGAATCACAAGGGTTTAGGTGAGGACATGGAGTAACAGGAGCTCCTTCCTGGTGGGTGCCAGTGGGTCCAAAACAGCACTGCTGCCTTGGAGGGTAAGAGGCTGTTATACACATGTGCAAGACAGAAACTGCTCCTTGGCATTTACCCAAAGGAGTTGAGAACATGTGTCCACACAAAAACCTGCACATGCATGTTTATGGTGGCTTTATTCATAGCCAAACCCCGGAGCAAACAAGATGCCACCCCTTCCCCACCCCGCCGGGAGCCGAGCCACACCCAGACAGCAGAATTCTGCTCAGTGCAAACTACACCATGAGAAGGCACAGAGGAGCCTTAAATGTACACTACTAAGTGAAAGAAGCCAGTCTGAAAAGGCTACATACTACAGGATTCCAGCTGTGTCCCATTCTGGAAAAACCACAATTAGGCAGACTGTACAAGAATCAGAGGTTGTCAGGGCTTCCGGGGAGGGAGGGGTGAGCAGGTGGAGCACAGAGGATTCTTAGGGCAGTGAGACTCTTCTGTTTGATAATGAAGACACATGAATCATAAATTTGTCTAAACCCTCAGAGTTATACCAACAGTGAACCCTAAGGTAAATGATGACTCGGGGTGGCATGAGGTGTCAGTGCAGGTCCATCACTATAACCAAAGTTCTATTCTGCTGGAAGATGTTGATCATGGGGGAGGCTGTGCTGTGTGCAGGCTGGGGGTACGTGGAAACTATGTCCCTTCTATTCAGTTTTGCTGTGAACCTTAAACTTCTCCCAAAAATAAAGTCTATTTTTTAAAAAATGCAAAACAAAACAAAACAAAAGACACAGTCTGGTGTCGGGCCTCCAACTCTTCCCGTGACAGCCACTGTCTTCTGTGTCTTGACCAAACATCACAGAGAGCCTCAATCACTTCACATCTGGCCAGCAACAGGTGTTCCCAGAGGCTTGAACCCAAACCTGGCCCTGAACATTCCCACACACTGATAAAAGGCACCTAGGTTGTCACCCAAAACACTGAAAGAGGCTGGCCCTGGCCTTAAGCAGATTCCCCAAACCCTCATATCAACTCCCTGCCCCGACTCCTGACAGTGGGCACACTAGGAGCAGGCTCTCATCTCTCACTGCCTACTGCCACAGCCCCTGTCAGCTCCCCTAATAAATGCTTTGGCCCAATTGCCTGTAATTTGCCTGTAATGGAATCCCAGCCAGCCCCATCTCAGCACAGTTTGGAGCACTCCCTCGTGAGGACTCCTCTGCTGCAGTTTGGTGTTTGGCAGGACAGAACATATGGGAAGGATGGGAGATGTAAGCATGGTGGTGACCCTTTCCAAGCAGGAGACAGATATGCAAGTGTCAGCAGACCCACACCACACAGCACTGAGGCGAAGACCATCAAAGCCTGGTACTTCTGTAGTGGGGGTTAGGCGAAGTGGCTTAAGATACAGGCAGACCCACGTCCCCTCCCTCACACCATACTTTAGGGTAGCAACCCCCACCTAGGGTGAGACCTGTATGTTTTGTCTCCCCTGCTCTGAGCAAGTGAACAGAGGCTGGAGGGGACGCAAGATCTGGCCCAGACACTCGGGGTCAGGTCACAGCCCATGCACAGGAGCCCTCACAGCACTCTTTCCCTAGAGAGCTCCAACTGGGTGCCATAGCCCACCCCTCCAAGGAAGAGCCAGAATGATATCACCAGAGCACTTGACAGGCCCAGAAGAGAGTCCTAGAATGATATCTCACTGAGGTTCCCCAGAAGACACCTGTCCAGACCACAAAGCAACAAAGTCCACTCAGGGGGCTGAGGCTATCTTTTCAGCAGCAGCTTTCTATCTCCCATGCAAAGCCTCTGACAACAGTCAAGGACCAAAGGAGTGGCAGAGGCAGAGAGCAAATCACCCCGCCAATGTGAGCAGGGCTCAGGCCCACAGGGCTCTCCCTAGGCACACCTACCTCCTCCAAGCCTCCAGCCAAGCTGTCCCTAACCCTACATCCCCTGCCAGGCACAGCTCATCCTCTGCCTTGGTGTTCTGACTCCAGGCAGCTGGGTGCTTCTGTGTTTCCTCTTCTGCTTCAGGCCTGCTGCAGAGTGAAGCCCTGCACAGGCTGGGCCTGGCACTGTGCAGGACAGGATGGCACTGGCCACTGGCCTGAGCTGGCCTGGCAGGTCAGACTCACCCACAGGGAGCTGGGCATCAGCGAGTGCAGCAGCAGCAGGCGGTTCAGCTCCCGGGAGTACAGGTGGTACCGCTGGGCTAGGGCCTCTGGCACTGGGATGCCGTCACCTGTGGGAACCGGCAGAAAGTGGAGATTAGAACAGGGTCAGGGCTACATCTCTACTACCACAAAATCTGGCAAAACATCCATCACTTGTTAAAAAGATAGTGTCATCCTTTTGACTGTTTGAAGGCAAATACTCCAACTTGGTTAAAGAGGCTTTAATGGAGGGTGGGGTTTCTGTATATTGCCTTAAGGTTTTGCTTTCACAGTTTTTCTATTGTGTTCACCTATTGCTTTTCAATCCTAAAATAATTCTAGAGTGTAAGTAAAATTTAAGTTAAATGACCGCTCCCAGGAGTATACCCCCAAAGAACCAAAAACAGGTATCAATCAAAAACATGTACAGGAATGTTCTTGGTGTTATTCACAGCAGCCAGAAGGTGGAAACAAGCCAAATACCCATGAACAGATGAATGAATAAGCAAAATGTGGTCTATCCACACAGTGGAATATTACCACGGTCATGGAAAAGAACAAAGTTCTGACATATCACAGCACTGACATGGAGGAAATTCACAAATATGCTGAGTGGAAGAAGCGAGATACAAAAGGTTGTATATCATATGATTCCATTTACAGGAAATGTCCAGAACAGGCAAATCCATAGGGACAGAGAGCCGATTGGTGGTTCCCAGGGCAGGGCAGTGACTGCTGACGGGTATGAGGTGCTTCTATGGACTGGTGGACATGCTTTAGAACTCAGTAGAGGCGATGGCTGCACAGCACTGTGAATGTACTAACTGCCAGTGCATCGTTCACTTTAAAATACTTAAAATGTTGTATTTTGTGTTATATAATTCTTACCACAAGAAAAAATGCTAAAGTAGGAAATTTAAAGATGGTGTAATTACAGCTCTAGCGAAATGTAACTGCTTACAGCTAGGGACTTCTTTTCTAAAACATCGTTTAATGTTGTTAAAGTTTTTATAAAATAAAGTGCCTTTTTCTCATTATATAGGAAATTATGAATACTTCCCCCAAAAGAAGAAGTCAGCATTCAGTCTAAATAAGTGTTGACGTCCAGGTTCGGTGGCTCACACCTTTTAATCCTAGCACTCTAGGAGGCCAAGGTGGGAGGATCACTAGAGTCCAGGAGTTTGAGACCAGCCTGAGCAAGAACAAGACCCCGGTCTCTAAAAAATAGCTGGACATTGGGGCGGGCACCTCTAGTCCCAGCTACTCATGAAGCTAAGGCAAGAGGATTTCTTAAGCCCAGGGCAGGTTGCTATGAGTTAGACTGATGCCACGGCACTCTAGCCTGGGCAACAGAGTGAGACTCTATCTCAAAAAATAAAGTGCTGACTATAAGTGTTGACTATAAAAAGTTGACTATAGTGACTATAGTTTTATAGTTGACTATAAAAAATATATGATGATAATGATAATATCTGAACACAACAAGCCCTTGCAGCCCTAGAATGCTATATACACTTGAACAAATATGTACACACACACACACACACACACACACACACACAGGCTCATGCACACACACACAGGCACATACAAATGTGGGTACACACAGACCAAGGCCTCAGGCTGTGCTTCCCTCCCTAGCAGCAGCATCTCCATTCTACTGGTCCAAGCTCAAATGTCATTTCTTTCCAGAATGTCCTCTGACTACTACCCCTCAGACAAGGCCAGGCCTGCCCAACTGCTGCTTTCATATCTCTCTGTCCTCTTTCCTTATGTGATTGTCAGCTACAAGGGGCAGTGCCTCCCCAGCCTGGCACCTTATCGAATGCCTGGTGTTCAAAAAATATTTGTGGGGGGCGGTGCCTGTGGCTTAGTGAGTAGGGCACTGGCCCCATATACTGAGGGTAGCGGGTTCAGGCCTGGCCCCGGCCAAACTGCAACAACAAAATAAATAGCGGAGCGTTGTGGCGGGCGCCTGTAGTCCCAGCTACTTGGGAGACAGAGGCAAGAGAATCGCCTAAGTCCAGGAGTTGGAGGTTGCTATGAGCTGTGTGATGCCAACGCACTCTTCCGAGGGCAATAAAGTGAGACTCTGTCTCTACCAAAAAATAAAAAATAAAAAAAATTTGTGGGACTGAAGAATGCATGAATGAACAAACAAGAAGCAGGCATGAACTCACTCCCCTTCCTGCTGCATCCAGGTGGTCAGGAAGAGCATCTGGCCCAAGTGGGAGGAGACAATGACTATTGAGAAGGGGACCAAGTGTTGTGCACGGAGCAACAAATTCCAGTTCCAGTTCCTTCATGCCACACCTGATGCATCTCTGAGGTATAGGCTCCCACAGAAACACAGAAAGAAACACACTCCCTCAGGGGGGAGATGCACATCATAGCAGACCCCCAACCCCATGTCCAGCCCTGCACAGGCCCCAGATAGCATGTGCTTCCCCAGAAGCTTCCTCTCCCACCCCTGCTGTCAGTAACTCCAGCCTCAGGCAGCCTCCCTTCTGTCCTGGTGAGCAGCCATTGCGTGGGTGGCCCAAAAGAGGACTTTAATGGAATTAAAGTATTGTCAATGTCAATATCCTGGGGTCATGTAAGAAAATGTCCTTGTTTTTAGAAGATATAGCCTAAATTATTTAAGGGTATCAAAAAATGCTTTAGGAGAGAATGTAAAGGAAAAGTGAAAATGTTACTGCTTGGGAATCCACAGGAATTCTTTTTACTATCTCACAACTTTTCTGTAAGTCTGAAATCATGTCAAAATAAAAAGATAAAAAAGACAATATGGGGCAGGAGCTCTGAGAGACCGAGGAGGGACAGGAAGAGGTCTGGCCAGCATGACTGGTGCCGGCTGCTGTCTCCGTAGGCTGGAAGCTGGGGCACAGGGGGTGGGCTGCAGGAACACTGGGGCAAAGACAGCTTCCACATTCACCAACAGAGGCAGTTAGAAAGTGACAGGCATTTCTGTAGGCAAGGTGGATGTCATCATAGTCAATATCTAGGACACACAAGTAAGTGAAAACAAAGCAGGGCCTAGCCAATGGGTGCGGTGTAGAAATTATTAGTGTAGAAATCGCCCATCCACACACGCTCACCTGGCACACTGTGTGCAGGGAAGGATGTTCAGGGAGCTGGATCAGGAAGGAGGGAGGTGGTGTCTACCCTGTGCTAGTTTGGGCTGTCCAACCTTTTTTTTTTTTTCCTTTTAACTACATGCACAGCAATGGGAAATACCGATGACAAACACCAACATTCCCTGCGGGCTCCGCCTCACCCTGTATCAGCTGCCGCTGCCCCTCTATGACCTGCTCACAGAGTCGCTGGTGCTGCCGGTAGCGCTGGAGCACGAAGTCCTTCTGGCAGAGCAGGCTCTCCCTGCATAGACTGTGGGCCTGCAGCGCTGTGTTCTCCACCTCCAGCTCATGCGCCCGGCACAGCAGCTGCAGCACCTCCCGCTGGGCCTCGCTGGTGACCTGCTCGGGCAGCAGCTTCTCCATCTGCGAGGCCTTCTGCTTTGCACTGGCCAGACGCTGCTCCAGCTCAGCCTGGCAGGGAAACTGAGAGGTCAGGGATGGTGCGGAGATCTGCTGGCCCATGTCTGCTCACTCCTGCATGCAATGGGTCAGATGACAGCAAGCAGTGCCACCAGTATGCAAACCCCACTTGGGAAAACCAGCAGGTGAGCCGCTCTGAGGACGGGCTGCCCTCGCCCTGCACAAGCCATGTCTTGTCTCTTCCAAGTTCTGAGGTTTTGACATTGGGGTCTGCGGACCTGCAGGGACTGCCCCTCCCAGGTTTTGCCAACTCCTAGAAATAATAGCTTTTGCAAATTCAAACCAACTAGGCCAGAACTCATAGCCCAACTAGCCGAGGCTCACACTTCACCCTAATCACCCAGGGTCTGGTCCCAGGCACCGTGGGATAGCCCTGGGCCCAGAGTCTTCTGAAATCACTAAACCAGCCAATCCTAAACCACCCCACCCCGTTGCTTTTATGAGAATAATGCTCATGAAGAGTCCTCCAAGAGCATGCCACACCTCCTACACTACAGACCTCTTGTCTGCAGCGAGGGGCTGGTCCTCAAGCCAAGCAGCAGGGAACCCTGATGCTGTTTCCCCTGCAGGCCACAGGGAGCTCACCACCACATGGGACACGGCTGAAAGTTGTTGAGATCCACCTGTGAGCCCATGACTACAGTCAGGGCTCTCCAGAGAAACAACCATGTGTTTACTTGTCTATCTATGTGTCTGTGTGTGTGTTAGCTGATTGTAGATGTCAACTACACCTATCAAACATCTTCACACCAACACTTGGATTAGTGTGTGATTGAACCATCGGCCCTATGGCCTGGTCAAGCTGACATGGAAAAGTAACCATCACACTGCATAATTCTACTGTGGCCACAGGGGCTGTGCAAACCTATCCCCTAAATCACAGGTCCCAGGAATGGGTCAGATGACAGCAAGCAGTGCCACCAGGAGCATGGCACCTTCTTTTTCCTCTGGGGCAGAGAGGGTCTCCTTTGGGATGAGAAGGTTCAGCTGTCATGGGGAGATCCTCCTCTTCTCCCCCAAGGCACTGCTCCCAGCCCTCTGCCCTACTATGACCTCCCCAGCACCTCACAGTCACGGCCATTATGGGACTGCCACACTGAATTGTAGACGTTTGTGTCTCTCCCACTACATCCTGAGCTGAAGTCATAGAGTGTGTCTCTCCCATCTTTGTGTCTCAGGGCTGAGCATTGAGCTGGACACTTAAAACTGACTTGTTTTTGATTGTTAATTAATTAATTAGCTAACAGACTCGCCATTTGCATGCTACATTGCATTCTGGTATCTACATTTAGCTCTTGAAGGTCATACTCTTACAGAAGCACATTACAGGTTCAAGCAAAAGGCAGTTTTCTCGTTTTTAAAGGTTAGAGGACTTTTGAAATGAAATCACATCGTCTCCAAATTGCTGCAGACAGATGCGATGATGTTGAGAGGTTCCTGGTTTGGCTACATAGCTTTTAAGTGAAATAAATGCCGCCTGCTTTTAACAACATGACATCATCAGATACTTTTTGTGCTTGCCTGAAAATACACCTGCAAACACTTAACTAATGGGCTGAAATTGTATCCAGCTTCCCTGGCATTTTCCCCAAAGTGTCTGTCATGTGCCAGTTCTGTAATTTTTCTGAAGTGAGACTATTGGATAACTAGCAATTATATAAATAGCTCATATAAATAGCTAGTGCCTCTCAGAAAACAAAAATGTGGAAAACTTCCTTCTCCAGAGAGGAACCACAAGTGTGGGCTTCCTTCTGCTTGTCCCTGGTCCCAACACAATGTGTCCAAGACCAGACTCAGGACAGCCGAGAAAGAAGCTGGTGGGAGTCACTTTGCAAACAATGGAGCTACATGGGGTGTCACTGAAGAGGGATCTCAGGGAAGCTGGGGGCTTCAACATTCCACACACCACTAGAAAAGATGAGGCCAGCGAGGCTCCCACGGACACCACACCACCACTCATGCTCCATTTCCGTGGTCACTGACCTCCACAGCTCCCTGGCATTGGTGCAACTCCAACAAGGAGGGACATGGGCCAAGCTCTGCTCCTCCTGCCCTCTGGGGACTTGGGATAGTTTACCTAATCTCTCTGTGCTTCATCTTTCTCATCTATAAAATGGTTGTGATTGGCCCTCCTCTGTGGGATGAGCAAATGTTCAACAAGTGCCTACACCGTGATCAATGGATGATAATCGTTAACAACTTTTAACACTGCTGTCACAACCGTGAAGGCACTGGATCCACTCCCCCACCTTGAGGACCGCTGTTTTCTGCTGCTCAGCTAATAGCAGGTTGATCTCCTCTCTGGCCAGAGCCACTTCGTGTGGCTCCGAGGATTCATCCACATCCCCATCAGCATTCACCGGCTCCTCATCCTTCTCCAGCTCTCTGCCAGCCCTGGGGCCATGATAGTGGGTCTTTTCCCTCTCCCAGCTGTCGGGGAGGAAATACAGAGGGGTCAGGGTACAGGCCACTGTGGGGCTGGGCATCCTGGCATCTCTAGTCCCTGGAGCCCTCTTAGCCTGGGTGACCTACACACAGGTATGGTCATGAAAATGGAGCAGAATTGGGTCTACTATATGATCTCTTATACATACATGCATATATATATATATATATATCTTTTTTTTTTTTTTAAGGCATGACTGAAAACTAGAAGAAAGCTGGGCATGGTGGGTGGCTCATCCTGTAATCTTAGTACTCTGGGAGGCCGAGGCAGGTAGATTTCCCGAGCTCACTGGTTTTGAGACCAGCCTGAGCAAGAGCAAGACCCCATCTCTAAAAAGAGCAGGGTGTTGTAGCAGGTGCCTATAGCCCCAGCTACTCGGAAGGCTAAGGCAAGAGGATCGCTTGAGCCAGGAGTCTGAGGCTGCCGTGAGCTATGACTCCATCGCACTCTACACAGGGGGACAAAGTGAGACTCTGTCTCAAAAAAAAAAAAAGAAAGAAAAGAAAAGAAAAAAAAGAAAATATGAAGATTGATAAACATTTGAGTCAGGATCACAGCAATCAGGTGTGGGGCTCTGCAGCAGCCCCAGCCTCTTGTCCCCAGAACGCCCATGTCTGCTGGGAGACCTTGGCATCTACTACATAAATGCATCCCCCCCACAGAGCCCCAGTTTCCTTAGCTATCAGGCTTGAATGACAACCACCTGTACACCTAGCTGCTCTAGAGCAGGCATCCCAGGGGGCCAATTCACTGTCCCTCAGACGGTTGGAGTGCTGGACTACAGTTTAAAAAAATAAAACTATGAATAAATTCCTATGCACACTGCACATGTCTTATTTTGAAGTAAAAAACAAAACGGGAACAAATACAATTCACACCACTACATGTGGCCCGCGGGCTGTAGTTGGAGGACCGCTGCTCTAGAGAGAGGGTCGTCATGGGGAGTGTGGAAGGAGCCTGAGCAGCAAGTGCAGTCGCGTCTAGCTGGAAGGGATGAGATGTGAGCATGTTTCCTTTGATTTAGAATCCCTCTAATGTAAGTCTCGTGCTGTTTGTGCAATTTTTTTTAAGAGAAATAGGAAGGAAGAAGGAAGTAAGGGGGGGCGGGGATATAGCCCAAGAAGAAGGGGAAAGG
The DNA here is from genome assembly GCF_027406575.1 of Nycticebus coucang. Lineage (NCBI taxonomy): Eukaryota > Metazoa > Chordata > Mammalia > Primates > Lorisidae > Nycticebus > Nycticebus coucang. The sequence goes on along the minus strand of NC_069791.1, from coordinate 63,679,878 downwards.
GGAGAGGGAGAGGAGGGGAAGGGGGAGGATGGGTGGAGGGAGAGTAATTGGTGGGACCACACCTATGGTGCATCTTACAAGGGTACATGTGAAATTTACTGGGTGTAGAATACAAATGTCTTAACACAATAACTAAGAAAATGCCGTGAAGGCTATGTTAACCAGTTAGATGAAAACATTTCAAATTGTATATAAAACCAGCACATTGTACCCCATGATTGCATTACTGTACACAGCTATGATTTAATAAAAAAAAAATAAAAAAAGTCAGGGCAGCACCTGTGGCTCAGTGAGTAGGGTGCCAGCCCTATATATCAAGGGTGGAGGGTTCAAATCCGGCCCTGGCCAAACTGCAACAACAAAAAAAACTAGCCAGGCGTTGTGGCAGGCGTCTGTAGTCCCAGCTACTCAGGAGGCTGAGGCAAGAGAATCGCCTAAGCCCAAGAGCTGGAGGTTGCTGTGAGCTGTGACGCCACCGCACTCTATTGAAGGTGACAAAATGAGACTCTGTCTCTAAAAAAAAATAATAATAATAAAAATAATAAATAAATAAATATAAAAAAAGCAAAAAATAAAAAAAGAGAGTTGGGGAAGGAGAAATGTGGGGAGAACCACGAGCAGAAGGGAAGGAGGGAATGGACTTGAGCACAGCGCTGAGTATTGGGTTACAGAGTAAGTGTGCTGGGCTTGTGTCCCTGTTGTCCCAGGGTAATTGTCAACAGCACTCCCTCTCACCCCAAACATGCCCTTGTGTGGATGGTCAGTCACACAGTCAATCTCTCCATCCATGGTCACTCTGCCCTTGGCAAGAATGAACAAGGAGTAAATGCACGAGGGGAGAAAGAGCCCTGGCCTAGGAGATGGGCAAACCCACACACCCACTTTGGTAAAGGGGGCTGATCACAGCTGACCTGCCAGGGCTGGCCCTGGACACCAGACTATGAGAAAGAGAGAAATCAAAGGGACCTGGCGCAGCCTAGCTACAGGGGCAGGACAGCAGGGGACACCAGGGGTCAGTGACCTGCCTGGGAAGAGAGAGTCACCTTGGCCAGTGTTCCCCTGGGGGACCTGCAGGCAGAGGGTGGCTGGACAGAAGCAAGAAACAAGAGCTCCCACTAGTGGCCTCGTCTGCTTCTCAGAGCCTCCTCTGCCCTGCTGGGATGGACAGTGCTGGGGTCTAGTGGTGCGCAGCAGGAAAGCCCACTCACTCTGCAACGGTCAGCAAATGGCGGGACATGTCGACGTGCAGCTCTATGTTGGTATTCTCCAGCTCCACCAGGCTGCGGCGCATTTCCATCTGCTCCCTGAAAGCTGCGATGAGCTGGGCCCGGATCTTGTTCATCTGCAGGCGGCTGTCCTCCTCTGCATCATGCAGGGGAATTGTGACTACAGGCAAGAAAGGAGCTGGCTGCTGCAAGAACAGTGCCACCTATGCCAGGGCTGAGCTCCACACTTGTCCACCAAAGTTGGGTCTGGCCCATGGAGGAGTTCGATACACTGGGTGGATGGTGGTGGATGGATGGGTAGATGGATGGATGGATGAATGATGAATGGATGGGTAGATTGGTAGGTGAATGAGTGGAAAGGTGAATGAATGGATTGGTGAGTATATGAATTGATGAACAGGTGGGTGGGCATGTGAACAGGTGGATGGATAAGTGAATGAATGAATGGATAATGGATGAATAGATGAGAGGGTAAATATGGATGTATAGATGGGTAGGTGGGTGGCAGGTAAGTAAATGGGTGGATGGAGGGATGGGCAAGTGAATGGGAGAATGGATGGATGGATTTGTGAATGGATGATAGATGGGCGGGTGGATGGGTAGATAGATGAAAGGTTAGTTGAACTGGTGGATAAATCAATGGGAGAATTGGAAGAATATAAACCCTTTATTGGCCTGATTTGAGGTCAGGCTGCCTGGATGTGAGCTTCAGGGACCCAAAGAGGGGTAAGGCTGGGCTCACCATTTCAGCTCAGACCTCACTTTCTCAGCACAACGCCGTCAGATCCTCACTCTGGGTCCATCTGCCTGCCACCTGCCTTCTCCTTCATGGTGCTCTGTGTGTCTATACTTAGGTAACATTTTGGGATAAATGTTTCATATCTTTCTTTCCTGCTGGAGTGAAACCACTCTTGTCTTCTGGGTTTCTGTTCTATGTCTGGCTGGCCCATCCTGCCAGCCACCTCCCACCACACACCATCCCTCCTCAGGTGCCCACCACATGGGCCTCCCTGCTGTTCCCGGAGCTCACCAAGCCCATCCAGCCCCAGGGCCTTGGCGCGTGTAGTCCCCTTGCCACAAGGCTCTGAACACAGACCTGTGGATGAAGCATTCCTTCCCTTGTTATGATGCTGCCTCCTCAAAGAGGCCCTTCCACACCATGCAGCTACGTGACGCCTCTTCCTGCCCTCCCTCGACCCGTCTCCCACCCAGCATTGTCTCCTGAGATCCTTGCCTTCCTTGTTTGTGGTCTCCCTCCCATGGAATGTGTGTTTGGTAAGGGCTGGGCCTGGCTGTGTCCCACTCCCATGTCACTCAGCACCTGAAACTGGGAGATGCCTGATGAATGTAAGGTGTGTGAATACAGGAAGAGGTAGGATCCCAAGTCCCAGCTGTTTGTGTGTATTTGTGCATTAAGTATGTAAACATGGCTGGGTGAGGTGGCTCACACCTGTAATCCTAGCACTCTTGGAGGCTGAAGTGGGTGGATCGCCTGAGCACACTGGTCCAAGACCAACCTGAGCAAGAGAAAGACCCCATCTTTTATAGCCAGGTGTATGGCTCAGCGCCTGTGGCTCAAGCAGCTAAGGCACCAGCCCCATACACCTGAGCTGGTGGGTTCGAATCTTGGGCCCTCCAAACAACAATGATGGCTGTAACCAAAAAATAGCCAGGCATTGTGGAGGGTGCCTGTGGTTCCAGCTGCTGGGACCGTGGAGGCGAAGGCAGGAGAATCGCTTAAGCCCAGGAGTTTGAGGTTGCTGTGAGCTGTGATGCCACAGCACTCTACTGAGGATGACAGCTTGGGGCTCTGTCTCAAAAAAAAAAAAAAAAAAGCCAGGTGTTGTGGCAGGTGCTACAGTCCCAGCTTCTCGGGAGGCTGAGGCAAAAGAATCGCTTGAGCCCAAGAGTTTGAGGTTGCTGTGAGCTGTGATACCACGGTACTGTATCCAGGGCACAGTGAAAAAATGAGACTGTCTCAAAAAAAAAAAAAAAAGTACGTATGTACGCATTTATGTGTGGCTGTATCTGTGTATGTATGTGTGAATGCATTTATGTGTGTATGTGTTTAAAAGACTGAAAGGAAATATGATAATAAATAATAAATAAATAAATAAATAAATAAATACAGTGGTTATCTCCAAGTTGTACGATTATAAATTAATTCTGTTTTCTTCTCTTTAAACTTGACAATATTCTCCTGGTTTTGTATGATAAACATATTACAACTAAAATCAGGAAATATTTTTAAACATGAAGTATTTATACAGGTTGTAAGGGAAGACACTTTTGTTATAAAAATTCAAATTATTGGGCGGCGCCTGTGGCTCAGTGAGTAGGGCGCCGGCCCCATATACTGAGGGTGGTGGGTTCAAACCCAGCCCCGGCCAAACTGCAACAAAAAAATAGCCGGGCGTTGTGGCAGGCGCCTGTAGTCCCAGCTGCCTGGGAGGCTGAGGCAGGAGAATTGCGTAAGCCCAAGAGTTGGAGGTTGCTGTGAGCTGTGTGAAGCCACAGCACTCTACCGAGGGCGGTACAGTGAGACTCTGTCTCTACAAAAAAAAAAAAAAAAAAAATTCAAATTATTTATCAAAAGTTAAAAGGGGTCTTGACCATCTAATCACTCATTGCCCCAAACCCATTCTCCTGCACAGGTAATCACCACCACCATTTGCGCCCTTCTGAATCTTTTTCTGTGTGGTTTTGTACATAAATATGTAGCTAGAGAGATACATGTATGGGGGGGGTGTCGGTGGGTTTGGCTTTGGGTTTTTCTATAAATAGTATTAGACCAGACCTATTATTTTTCCACTTGCTTTTCTCACCCAATGACACGTCTTGGAGGCCGTCACCAGCACACATGGATCCACCTCATTCTAGATAACGGCTGCAGAGTTCACAAGGCGTGAGCCCCCGTCTGCTAATCCCACCCCTCAAAGATGGGCACTTTGGGCCCTTCCAGTTGCACACACCTCCTGGGACACATAGGTATCTTTTTCTTTATGGTAGATTTGGAGGAGGGAATTGCTTGGGAACATTAAATTTTAACAGATGCTGTTCAGTTGCCTTCCAGAGGAAACATACTAATTTACATTCTCAAAAATAGTGGGTTTTTGGGTTTTTTTTAGAGGCAGGCTCTTGTTTTGTTGCCCAAGCTAGAGCACAGTGACTGTCAGACAGATTGTGACTCACTGCAGTCTCGAATTACTGGCCCCAAGTGATCCTTGTGCCTCAACCGCCTCCAGAGTAGCTGGGAGGACGGGCACATGCCACCAAGCCCTCAATAATGTAGTATCTAGGCTCAGCGCCTATAGCTAAGTGGTTAGGGCAAGAGTCACATGCACCAGGGCTGGTGGGTTTGAATCTGGCCCAGGCCTGCTAAACAACGACAAGAAAAAAAAAAAAAAAGCCAGGCATTGTGGCGGGCGCCTATAGTCCCAGCTACTTTGGAGGCTGAGGCAAGAGAATCACTTAAGCCTAAGGGTTTGAGGTTGTTGTGAGCTGTGATGCCAGGACACTCTACTGAGGGTGACATAGTGAGGCTTTGTCTCAAAATAATAATAATAATAATATAGTATCTAAGACTACCATTTACACACTTAATTTTATATAATTTTTTAGCAAGTTCTGCTCTGACCTGGCAATTGAATATAATTTTATATTATCCATTTAATAAACATTTCATATTACCTGATATTTTAATTTTAGCTAATTCAATAAGTGAAAATTGTTTCAATTTGTATCTCTGTTTCTGAATGCATTTGAGAATCTTTTCATATGTTTATTGGCCTCTAGGAATTCTTCTGTGAATTGCTTATTGATTGCCTTGCCCATTAAAAAAAATAGGCTGCTTGCTCTCTCTTATTTTAGAAGTCCTTTATAAATGATGGCAAAACTTACTTTAACAGACCAAAAACTGTGTATGCGTGTGCACGTATATGCATGTCTGCTTGGCTTGACTTCATTACATGTATTCTTTTTTTTTTTTTTTTTGTAGAGACAGAGTCTCACTGTACCACCCTCGGTAGAGTGCCGTGGCATCACACGGCTCACAGCAACCTCTAACTCTTGGGCTTACGCGATTCTCTTGCCTCAGCCTCCCGAGCAGCTGGGACTACAGGCGCCCGCCACAACGCCCGGCTATTTTTCGGTTGCAGTTTGGCCGGGGCTGGGTTTGAACCCGCCACCCTCGGCATATGGGGCCGGCGCCTTACTCACTGAGCCATAGGCGCCGCCCCATTACATGTATTCTTAAGAGTACCTTTTAAACTTAGTAACGAATTTTATAATTTGTGGTGAAACTGTGGTAGGCTTTTAGACCTGCAAAGGAAGGCTAAATAAAACTGACTTGCATGGGAGAAGAAACAAGAGAAGCTGTTTGGTAGATAAGGGGTTTTGCCATGGAGAGATGGAAATATTCTTGCGTAAGGTAGAGTGGTGGCTGCACAACAGTGTGGATGTGTAAGTGCCATGGAATTGTTCACCTTCAAATGATTCATTTTATGTTATAAGTTTTACTTCAATATATTTTTGTGTGTGTGTGTGTGTGTGTAAGAGAGAGAGAGAGAGAGACAGAGAGAGTAAGTCTCACTCTGTAGCCGGACAAGAGTACAGTGGTATCATCGTAGCTCACTGAAATCAAACTCTGGGGCTCAAGCGATTGAGTGCTAGGATTGTAGGCATGAGCCACCACACCCAGCCTTCAATACATTTTTTAAAAGGTCATTAGAATGATTGAGAATCCTGTACTATTTCTAGGACTCTTTTGTAAATCCAAAATTATTCCTAAAAAGATTATTTTTTAAAAGGTTAATCTGGAAGGAAGAAAACACAAATATGAGGGTAAAAAGAAAAGAAGATGGGCAGCACCCGTGGCTCAGTGGGCAGGCCATCGGCCACTAGCTGGCGGGTTTGAACCTGGCCCGGGCCTGCTTAAACAACAATGACAACTGCAACAACAACAACAAAAATAGCCGGACATTGTGGTGAGCCTTTGTGGTCCCAGCTACTTGGGAGGCTGAGGCAAGAGAATCGCTTAAGCCCAAGAGTTTGAGGTTGCTGTGAGCTGTGATGCCACAGTACTCTACCCAGGGTGCAGCTTGAGATTCTGTCTCAAAAAAAAAGAAAAGAAAAGAAAACAAAGGAAGAAAAAAGGTAGAAAAAGAAAGTGAAAACATAAAAAAGAGCAGAGAAAATAATCCAGTCCCCATATCTTACAAGTGAGGCATTAAAGCCTGGGCAGGGGCACACAGGTGGTGGCCATGGTGGGGTTGCCAAAGCCCTCTCTGGAATCAGACACTTAGAGCCACAGCGGTGCACAGGCAGGGAGGAGAGACGGGGCTGAGGTGGTGGCCACAGAGCCCTGTGGTGGGGAGGGGCAACAAGGCTCCGGGGCCCACATGAGACACATGATCCATGCTCAGCTCTACCTTGCGCATCCCGGACACTGGGTTTGCTTCTCTTGTCCTTCTCTTGCTTCTCAAGTTTTGACTTAAGGTGCTTGATCTCCCTGCGCAGGTCGGAGATGACATCCGTGTACTGCGCAATGCGGTAGGAGACATTCAACAGATTGCGCTTGACCTAGCAGAGCAGGACACAGGGCCAAGGTCAGACCCGGCGGGGACGACAGTAATACACAAACTTGGTTTTGTTAAAAAAATCCAAATCAATGCTCTTCAGCCTTAAAACGGAAAGAAATTCTACAACAGAGATGGACCTTGAGGACGGTCACTATCAAATCCTGCAAGATTCAACTCATATGAGGTCCCTGGAGTCATCAAATCCATAGAGACAGAATGTAGAAAGGTGGCTCCCAGGGGCTGGAGAGCGGTGGGGACAGAGTTTCAGTTTGGGAAAATGCCAGTGTTCTAGAGACAATGGTGGAGATGGTCGCATAACAATGAATGTGCTTAATGCCACTGAACTGTGCACTTAAAAATGGTTAGAATGGTAATTCTTATGTATATTAATAATAATAAATAAATAAATTCAAATAATCCATCAAGGGTTAAAAAAGAAAATCACCTCCCACTAGTAACCACTGCTATCATTTTGATGTGTATCCTTCCAGGTCTTTTTTTCTGTATAGTTTTGTACATACAGGCATCTCTCAGTATCCATAGGAGACTGGTTTCAGGACCCCCATCATGGACAACAAAATCCATGGAAACTCAAGCCCCTGATATAAAACGGCACAGTATTTGCACATAACCTATACACGTTCTCCTATATACTATAGTTCATCTCTAGATTGTTTATAATATCTAATACAGTGTAAATGCTGTGTGAATAGTTACATTATACTGTATTGCCTTTTTATTTGTATATTTTTATTGTTGTATTGTTACTTATTTATTTTCAATATTTCTGATCTGAGGTCTGACACACAAATACAGAATGCCCACTACCTATGTGTATGTAGAGAGATATGTGGGTTGTTTTTGTGGGTTGTGTGTAGGCTTTGAGTGTTTCTACAAAGGACGTCAGAGCAGAGCTATTATCTTTCACTTGCTATTCTCCCCCAGTGAAGCATCTTGGAGGCCGTAACAGTTGCAGAGTGTTCCAGAGGAGGTACACCCCAGTCTGCTAAACCCATCCCCTCAGATGGGCACTTTGGGGTATTCTAGTCACATTCCTCCAGAGCACCTGTACACATGCCTGGCACATAGGTATGTACACATCCTAGATTCCAGAATCTGTGAGTAGGACCTCATTCAGAGTCTTTGCAGCCAGAATTAAGTTAAAGACCTCAAAATGAGATCATCCTGCAGCAGGTGGGCCCTAAATCTAATGTCAAGTGTCCCTAAATATAAGAGAAGGGGAGAGCAAACAGAAGAGGGAAGGCCTGTGAAGATGGAGGCAGACACTGGAGTGATGACCAGCTACCAGCCAGGGATGGCAGGAACTGCCTAAAGTAGACCCAAGAGGATCCTCCAGAGCCCCTCAAAGGGAGCGTGGCCCTGCTGATGCCTTGATCTCAGACTCCTCGCCTGTGAGAGAAGTTTTCTGTTGTTTTAAATCTCCCAGTTTGTACTGACTTGTTACTGCCACCTTAGGAAACTAATGCAGATTTTGGTCATAGAAAGGGCTATGTAAGGGTTTGCTATTATTTTTACCCTCCCCACTTCAGAGATAGTGAAAGTGGATCACAGGAGTGTTAATAAATTTACCTAAGGTCACCCAGCCAGGAATAGCAGCAGGGGAGGGAAACCCAAGCCGTCCACCTTCAGAGTCTGTGCTCAGCAGCCTCCCCAATATGACTGCCCAGGAGAGAGCAAGTGAATGAACAAGTGAATGAATGAGTGAACAAGTGAATGAGTAGCAAATGAATATGTGAGTGAAGGAATGAATGAGTAAGTGGCTGAGGGATGCCTCAGCAAGTCTGGGTGACAATGTGGCTCACCCGAGTCTTGATGTTCTTGGCTCTGTAGGCATAGAGCAGGGTCGTCCGCGACTCCTCGAAGCAGGTGCTGGCTGGGCTGATATGTGCAATCATCACTGTGCGGCTGTTCCCTCCCAGGGCGTCCTGCTTAGATGGAAGCCACCAGGTTGAGGTGACAGGAGATACGTGGCCCCCACCTGCCCAAGTCGCTGGGATCAGTCCTCAGGGCATTGACCCAGGATGAAGTGGGACCCATTCCAGGCACACCCATCTGACTTCAGCTCTGATGGGAGCAGATTGGACCAAAAGAGATACATTTCTAGGAACATTTATTTACTGCTTTGCCTGTGTTGATTCATACCCTACTTTGCTGTGAAACGGAAGCGCCACCATCCAGCTCAGTATAAAGGGGGATTTTTCTCACAGTCACAGCCATCCATGATAGGACAGACAGCTGTGGATAGGCACTGAGCTCCCCATCACCAGGGGTATGCAAAGACAGGCTGGACCGTATTCAGTAGGATGAAGGGAGGAGTCAGCCAGTGAGATGGCTTCTAGAGTATTTTCTGGGCTTTGGCAGCTCTTGGAAGGGCCCTCAGAGCCAGGTCTGGTCTCTCTCCTGGCTAGTGTCTCACATGCAAGGCTGACCACTACGGCCGCCCTCACCTTCGCTGGCCTGCAGCACCTACCTTCAGCAAGCGTGTGAGCTTGCTGTCCCGGAAGTTGACATACTGTGCCCTGCTGCCGCCCCTCTCGCTGAGTGCGGTGATGCAGTTGCCAAGGGCCAGCAGGGAGCGGTTGATGTGTGCACCCTCCTTCATTCTTTTGCCTCGGTTCTGGGTCTGTGCAAGGAGAGGCCAGACTGGGGGATCTAGTCTTCCACCTGTCCTCCTTCACCCCCATTCCTAGGGAGGGGATTGAGGCCCAGAGGGTGAAGTGACCCCATCCCACCTGGTCCTGGGAGCCTGGGCTCCCAGACAGCAGTGCATACAGCCATTAAGAGGGTGATGTGGAACTATGGACACTCTCAAAATGGTACCACTATTAGATGAGGACAAAACAGACAGGGGCTGGAGGGGAGTCTGTGCAAAACAACCCAGTTTTATAATTAAAATGAGAGCGAGTGTGTTTCACCTAGGAAGAACCCCCAGAACTTTCTCACCCCAACTCCTGATAGACCTGCTGCCCCTTCCTCTAAGGATCAGTGAGTGACAAGCTGTCTCTTCAATAGCAGCCTGACCTGTAGGTCTCACTGCACCGCAAGTTCTCTAGTGATGTTCTAGGTTTTAGGACAGTCTGGCCCTGGGCCAGCTGGCTGGACACAAGGCAGCAAGTCGATGAATGAGTAAAGCCACTCAATGGCCATCCATACCTCAAAGATACAAAGACAGATCAACTATCCCCAAGAAAGGCAGATCTGGGGCCGGCTTTCCCCACAGTTCAGATCTCTGTGCACAGGGAGTCACATCACAGCCCATGGGTCATAAACACCAGCAAGGAGGTTATGTGACTGTGAATGCTAGTGCCTGGGGCATCAGAAGGGTGTAGAAACGTCACTTGTAGATAACCACCTTCATCTAGTCCCTTCTCTGTCCCAGGCCTGGGCTGGGTTCCTCCCTTGAGAAAGGCTCAGACCATAGGGCAACCACGGATGAGCTCCCCACACCCACACCCACCCCCCGCCCAGTGACAGGTGTGACAAAGGGGAGGTGGCATGTGTGGGAGTGGCGGAGCTTGTGGGGTGGTCACTGTCCCCCAGCAGCAACCATGAGGGGGCTTACAGCTGTGCCACTGCTCCTCCCAACAGCTGAGCTCTGCACACAGCACCTCCCAAGTGAAATGCAATTCTCGGCACCCCTCAAACTTGTAATGACTTTTTCAGGCTCAGCCCTGAGGCCCACAAATCATGTGTAGACTTGGAATATCAAAGCAAATGCACTCCCATGCCAAATAATCTGCTCAGTTGTCTGTCTCCCCAGGATGCCCTGGGCTCTGAGGGCGAGGCTGGGGGTCCCAGTGCCCGCCATGCAGGAAGCCCTCAACAAGCACCAAGGGAACACCTCCGGGCCAGGGCTGCTGAGGATGGGCAAGGTCCTGTGCATGCCCTGAGGGCCACCAGACACAGCATAATTATCATGAAGTTGGAAAGGGTGGGTAGCATGTCAGAGGGACAGGAACCTGGGACGCCCGCTCTGAGCCCGCCAGGTCCACCATGAAGAGCCTCCCGACGTGCACTTCCTCCACCAGGTCTGTGCCATGGCTCCGCTGGTGCACGGTGACCTGTAGCACAGCGTGGGAACGGGACGACGTCTTGTTGGTGGCTGTGGGCTCCTGTGTGCGCTGGCGGTTGCCTTTGGTGAGGAGCTGCATGATCTGAGAACAGAGGCAGGAGGAGGCAGCAGTCAAGGGCCACCTGAGTGTCCGCACATGCTCTCCAGAAACACGGAGCAAGAGGAGAGCAGGGGATGCCCAGGGCTGCTGCCGGATGCTGTGGCAGAAGCTTGTCAGGTGGAAGCAGCTTCTGGTTTGTGGCATGAAGTGAAGCAGGAATGGCAGATGCCTGACACTTGCCCTGCCCCGTCTTGCCTACACCCTGGCAGACATCACCAAAGGGTGTCCCCATCTCTTTCCCACAGTGCAGGCAGCAGCTAGGACCTTTTTCTGCACTGAATTCCAGGCAGTTGCCTCAATTTGCCAGAGTGGGAGGGTGGCCTGAAGTCCACTGACAGTGTGAGCAGCTGTGAAAATCAAGCCAGTAAGCCTCTGTTAGCACCTGCTGTGTACCACACTTGAGCAAGGACTACAGAGTATGAATGGAGAGAAGACTGGTACAGAGGTTGTTATTAAAGAATAGGCAAGCAGGGTGCCCCCTTCTCAAGCCCACCAGAGACGTTAGTAAGAGCGCGTGGGTTGTGGCGCCAGCATGGCGGCAGAACATGGCCATTAAGGGCTGCAGATGAGGCACCTAGCCCCTGACATTCTTGTGAGCCCAACCATATTGTTTCAGGAGGCCTACACTGAGGGCCATGTGGGGCACAGCTGGCTCAGAGACCAGGGTAGGTAGAAAAGATAGGCTAGGAATGTTTACAGTGAACCCCTGCTGCCCTTGCCAACAGAGTAAAAATTCCTATCAGGGATGGGAAGTGGATTTCAGACCTGAGCCACTGGCTGGTGTGACCGTTGGGTGCTGTGCTAAAAGGGCCCCAGGCCTGCCCCTGGAGGCAGAGGGAAGAACGTGTGATCCACTAGGAGGCCTGCCCTGAGCACAGAACAGGAGGCCTGAGAGGTGGGGCGGGTGTTTGCCCTTCCCTTAGAACAAGTCCATGAGTGGAAAAAACTTTGGAGCTGCAAGTCTCTTTGCTCAGTGAACTTGAACAGGATGTATGTGTGTCTGTGGCTGCCATGGCTCAGCCACGTCTCCCTCCGGGAGCCTCTATGACTCTCACCTCCTGCGCATTTGAGGTGGATACCTCCGTGATGCCTGCAATTTGGATGCTGCCCTGAGAATCTTCCCTCAGTTCCAGGAACCCTGACGATGGGTTCAGGAGGTCCCGGATCACTTCATTATAAATCTGGGGTGGAACAGATAGGTGGTCACAAAGCAGAACTATGAGGACTTACATACCTTCAGGGCTTTGAGCCTCCAGAGTAGTAATTTTCTTTTCTTTCTTTTTTTTTTTTTTTTTGAGACAGTCTCACTAGGTTGCCCTTGGTAGAGTGCTGTAGCATCACAGCTCACAGCAACCTCAAACTCAAGCTTAAGCAATTATCTTGCCTTAGCCTCCCAAGTAGCTGGGACTACAGGTGCCCACCACAATGCCTGGCTATCTTTTTCTTGTAATTGTCATTGTCAGGCCTGGGCTGGGTTTGAACCCGCCAGCCCCCACCCAGTATGTGTCGCTGGCGCCCTAACTGCTGAGCTACGGGCACTGAGCCCAGAGTAGTGATTTTCAACCTGTGTGGCATGAAAATTTGTAAAGATCATTAATTAAATTATTTTCAAAAGAAATTCAAAGCATAATAAGTATATCCTTTTTTTTAAACTCTTTTTTTTTTTTTGGATCAACATAACGTAATGTGTATAGAAGTTTAACCATAGGTTCAAGGGTGCCTTGAGATAAAAAAAAAAAGTTGAAAAACACTGTTCTAGAGAGATCTCAACCCCCAGGGCTGAGGCTTGCCACAAGGCCACCTGGCACCTGGGGGATAATACACAGTGCCGAGGACCTTTAGTGGACAAGGCAACTGAGGCAGGCAGCAGGCTCACCTCGAGATAAGACATGGACACGCTGTAGTCCGTGTTGCCGCGGGTCTCCTCGATGGCCTGGAAGAGGTCAGTAAGGGTCTGCAGGTAGATGCCGGGCTCTGCATCCATGCCCAGCATGGTGTGGGTCTTCCCAGTACCTGGGAGGGGGCAGAGACACTTGCCAGGGTGTGGTAGTGAGCTCTTGCTGTGGGCTCAGATGCCTCACTTAGAAGTGCCAGCCATTAAAAGACAGGTAAACACAGTGGCAGCTGCTCACACCAGCTGCTTTTATTGCCCAGACAGACAGGCTCATTTTCTGTTTTGGAAACAAATTTTAAGAAGCTTTCTAGGCTGGGCATGATAGTTCCCAGCACTTGTAATCTTAGCACTCTAGGAGGCTAAACAGGTAAATTGCTTGAGCTCAGGAGTTCAAGACCAGCCTGAGCAAGAACGAGACCTGTCTAAAAATAGAAAAACTAGCCAAGAGTTGTGGCAGGTGCCTGTGGTCCCAGCTACTTGCTTGAGCCCAAGAGTTTGAGGTTGCTGTGAGCTGTGATGCCATAGCACTCTACCCAAGGTGACAGAGTAAGACTCTGTCTCAAAAATAAAGTTTTCTGAACAGTCTGCTGACTGCTCTGTGAGAGAAAAATCTAGGCACAGGGGAGAAAATTAGAAGGATATAAGAAAAATCCAGACAGAATTAGAGCAGAAAAACTACAAGAGGTTTTTGTCCTTCCCCCCCCCCCAACTTTTTGGATATTTACATATTTTTTATAATAAGAGAATTAATACATTCCACTTTTTAAGGGGGTGCCTCACTTTCCTCCTCACTTGTTGGCCCCGCATACACAGGACCAGAGTATCCTTCCTTCACTAAAGTCTGGCATGTAGTAAGCGCTCACTAACATTGAACAAATGAATGAAACAGATAAACAAGCTGTGACTTTGGGCAAGGTGCTTCTCAGGGCCTCAGTTTCCCCCTTTGCATGGGAATAGGTTTAGGGCTGGGCCCATCCAGCTCTGGCCCTCTGTGACTCTAGTTTCCAGGGATAACAGAGGTACTTAGCTTTGCAAACATTTGTCAAACCCAACTTATAATTACAGAAAAGAAATCCTTGGGTTCCAGGGGAAGCAAAATGTAGGCTTGGGCTGAATTCCAGTATCATTCCTAATGGCCTTGAGGAAGTCACTTCCTCTTCCTCTCCAAGCCTCAGTTTTTTTTTTTTTGAGACAGAGTCTTACTTTGTCACCCTCAGTAGGGTGTTATGGTGTCATAGCTCACAGCAACCTCTAACTCTTGGGCTCAAGCGATTCTCTTGCCTCAGCCTCCCAAGTAGCTGGGACTACAGGACCCACCACAACGCCCGCTATTTTTTTTTTTTTTTTTTAGAGACAATGTCTCCTCTTGCTCAAGCTGGTCTCAAACCCATGAGCTCTGGCCATCCACCTACCTCGGCCTTTCAAGTGCTAAGATTACAGGCTGCAGGGAACCAAACACATAGGAGGTGCTTTGTACTGTTAAGAATAGTTCTGCCACCAGCCCCATTCATTCCCAGATACTGTCCTAAATGGTACCTGTAGGGCCATAGGTAAACACTGTTGCATTGTATCCAGAAATGATGCCTTCTACTAAATGCTGGATGGTGGCACAATACAAGTCTTGCCTCAGCCTCTTGAGTAGCTGGGACCACAGGCGCCTACCACAATTCTTGACTAGTTTTTCTATTTTTAGTAGAGACAGGTGTCACCCTTGCTCAGGCTGGTCTTGAACTCCTGTGCTCAAGCAATCTACCTGCTTCAGCCTCCTAGAGTGCTAAGATTACAGGTGCTGGGAACTATCATGCCTGCCTTTCTCTTCTTTTTTTTTTTTTTTTTTTTGAGACCAAGTCTCACTCTGTTACTCTGGGTAGAGTGCTGTAGCACCATAGCTCACAGCAACCTCATATTCTTGGATTTAAGTGATCCTCTTGCCTCAGGCTCCCGAACACCTGGGACTACAGGCATGCACCACCACACTTGACTAGTTTTTTCTATTTTTAATAAAGACAGGGTCCCAGTCTTGCTCAGGCTGGTCTTGAACTTCTGAGCTCAAGCAATCCACTTGCCTTGGCCTCCCAAAATGTTAGGATTACAGGCATGAGCTCTGCCCAAGGCTATTTTCTCATCTCTGAAGAGGGGATCATTCCATCTGTCTCTCTGCACTCCCCATGCTGCAGAGAACCCAATACAAAGGAGGTGCTTTGTGCTATTAAGAAGAGTTCTGCCACCAGCCCCATTCATTCCCAGACACTGTCCTCAATGGTACCTGAGGGGCCATAGGCAAACACCGTTGCATTGTATCCAGAAATGATGCCTTCTACTAAATGCTGGATGGTGGCACAATACACGTCTTCCTGTGGACAGACAGAGGACAGTTACACAGATGGCCCTGCCAGAGCCAGGGACCCAGCAGTTTGGAGACAATAGGTATTTGCTGTCTACATAGATTCCACTCCCTCTGGCCACGTGCAAGGACCTACCCACGAGGGAAAAGTCTGGAAAGAACATGGGCATTGGCCATTCCTGGCTCCCAATCCCTATCCTGCAGGTGTGCGGCTTTAGGTGCACCGCCTTACCTATGCCAAGCCTCACGGGTGAGGCAATGCTCATCTCACAAGGTGGCTTCAGGAGAAGATTAAAAAAGGTGTAACATAGCCCGTGAGCCCTGACACACTTTGGGCACAGAACACATGGGAGTCTCTCCCAGGACTGCTTTAAGAGCTGACAGGAGCCAAAAAGAACACAAAGGCCTGGAAGATGGCCACAGGGTTGGGAGTCTGGGAAGAGCAGTTGTGACTTCTCTTTGTGGGACAAATCTCAGTGTCCTACTCTTCATCTCATTCAAGTGTCCTGATAGCCCTGGTGATCACACCACTTGTATAAGGAAGAGGCAGCACCTGACCCCTGTGCTAGACAGACTCCAATACCAGTTGTTCTTCCCTGTGGCTTCAGACTTCAACAGTCTGGGTCTGAATCCTGGTTCTGCAACTCACTAGCTATGTGACTTCCTACAGGCCTCCTTAAGCCTCAGTTTCCTCATCTGGAAAATGGGGATGCTGTTACTTTCTTTCATAGGGTTGCTGTGAGGGTCATAAATCCACATATGACATCTGACAGTTAAGTTGGCAAACTCATCCTAGAAAAAGTGCTACATACATCATTGCTGAATATCACTATGGTCACCTTCAAAGTACACTCCTAGGTCTCTGGTGTCTGTAGTGACATTCAGCAATGAGGCATGTAGCATTTTTTCTAGGATGAGTTCTCAAACTTCATTGTCAGGTCTCATATAATTATACCCCTAATGGCCATTTCAGAAAAAATTCCAAAATTGCTTTGAAGGGTGGACTAGGTGCTGGCATTGGTGCCTATCTTCTCAAGGGGAGGACTTCAAAGGTGACCATAATGATATTCAGCAATAATGTATGTAGCACTTTTTCTTTTTTTTTTTTTTTTGAGACAGAGTCTCACTTTGTCACCCTTGGTAGAGTCCTATGGCATCACAGCTCACAGCAACCTCAAACTCTTGGACATAGCAATTCTCTTGCCTCAGCCTCCCAAGTAGCTGGGACTACAGGCACCAGGCTCTGGTCTTCAACCTGTGAGCTCAGGCAATCCACCCGCCTTGGCCTCCCAGAATGTTAGGATCACAGGTGTGAGCCAACTTGCCTAGTTCACTTTTTCTAGGATGAGTTTTTGAACTTCATTTTCAAACCCTGGTATGTCAAGCCCTTGAGCAGAGCACTTGGCCTGTAGTAGCTGCTCAGTAAATGTTAAAGACAAGTCCCTTTTACTGTCAATGCTATCACAACCTTGACAGTAAAAGAAGCCTGTTTGCTCCAACAGAAGCTGGAGCTGCCATTGCTCAGCAAGTCTGTTCTGAGTCCTGAGTCAAGGGAGACATTCTTGGTGCCAACAGAAGGCCATGTGTTTTAACACCCAGCTCTGGGCCTCATGTGTGACCTCTGAAGCTCAGGTGCCGCCTCTATGAAATGAGTGTGCTGACACCTCCACCAGACCCCACCCTTTCTTCTCACTGCAGCTGGCTCATCCCTCCTCACACGTTATCAACTGGCTACTGCATAGCCACCACCATGGGCCATGAGACCCATGACAGCACTCACTGCAGTGTCCACTCACAAACGTACTGTTCCTCCACCTGCTGTCATCTCTCCCTTGCTGGGATGTGGGTTTGGGATGGGGGCCATGTTCTACCCCCACAGTGTGACAGGGCCATGCTCTATTGGACAAAGAGCCAAGGGAGCCCCTAGGCTGGGCCAGCAACGAGCAGCCACGGTATCAGGAAGTACCTGCCCTGGGATGGACTTTCTGTGCACAGTACCCATATTCTTGGGGAGAATCTCCCAAGAAGACAGGGACAAGACTGCCTGGCTACAAAGTCCCCCCAAGGGGAACTCAGACCAATGGGGGGACAGTGAGGGCTGGAGGGGCAGGGGTACCTGAGATGCATGTTGGTCGAAAACAGTGTCAAAGATGAAGGCCCGCTCCCGGGACCTGTGGGTACGCAGTGTGTCCTCAGGGTCCTCACCAGGGTCCATGAGCACCACCATCTTGGGGCAATGAGAAGGCAGAGGACCAGCCAGTCAGAGCCAGTCAGGGTCTGTGCCCCAAAGGCCCTCCACTACATCCAGGGGCCTGGTGCCGGGCCAAGAAGCACTGCAGACCTCTGTGCTCCAGCCAAGCAGATGTTGGGGCACTCTACTCACTCACCCCCAGCACCCTCTCCTTGCTTTCCGAGGGGCCGTTCTCCTGCTACTGTACCCCTAGAGCACAACACCAGCTCCCCCAGGCCTGTGGGGGCTCTGAGCCTGGTACTCTCACGCTCACGTCGGATGGACATTGACCTGGTCAAACCACTGCCCAAGGACATCAGCCCAGCACTATGACCATCACAGCCTGAGGGGACAACCACACCTGGTGTAGCAACTGCTCAGAGTCAGCAACTGCCCAGGGCACTGCAGTAGAAACAGTGTTGCTCCTGGAAGAAGCCACAGGGGGAGGGATGGGAAGCGCCTCTGTAAACATGCAACACGAAGCTGGCCGCCTGGCCACCCTGCTCAGGGTCTCCTTCCTACTTCTCTCCTTCCAAAGACAGAGAGGACAAAAGGACAAAAGGGTGTGTACTGCCCCTTCCGTGCAGTCCCCACTGCAAAGCCAGGTCAAGATATGCTGCAGAGGAACCAGATAGGCAGCCCAGGGTGGGAGTAAGAAAGAGGCTCCATAGCCCGGCATCCTGGCTTCAGGGTTCACCAAGCAAGGAGGCCTTGGGCAAGTCACTTCAACTCTCTGGGCCTCAGTTTTCTTATCTATAAACCTGGGGTAATAATGAACCCATTGCAGAGGCGGCTGGAGGGGTAAATACAACAACGTGCCCAGAGCTGAGTTCTGGGTATGCAAAACACCGCAGCTGTGTTGAATCGTGGACAAAAAAATTTTTTTCTTCTCTTTTGTTACAAAGAATATTCTTAAGAAAAATCAGCGAAATTTGGCTACATCTGTAGATTAGATAATCTTGGATCAATATGAATTTGCTGACTTTGATTACTATACTGAGGTCATGAGTTAGAATGTTCTTATTTTTAGGAAATGCATGATAAAATGTGTGGGTGTGGGAGGCACCATATCCACAACTTACTTCAGATAGTCCAGAAAAAAGGAGTTTACAAACAGGAGGCGTTTACGGGGATGGGGAAGGAGAAAGCGAATATGGTGACAGCTTAACACTTAGGAAATCTTGGCACAGTAAACATGGGAGTTCTTTGTAGGGTTTTGCAACTTTCTGACTACTCTGAGGTTACTTCAAAATAAAGAGTTAAAATATGAACATGCTACAACATGGACAAACCTCGAAAACATGGTGCTCAGTGAAAGAAGCCAGATGCAAAAGGCCATGCAGTATACAATTCCATGCACACAAAATGTCCAGAACAGGCAAACCCAGAGAGGCAGATGGTGGACTGGTGGTTGCCAAGTGATGAAGAGAGAGGGAAACTGCTCATGGATGTGAAGTCTCCTTTTGGGGTGATGAGAAGGTTTTGCAATGAGGTGGTGATTGCATAGCCTTGTGAATGGACTCAATGCCATTGAACTGTTCACTTTAAAATGGTGAATTCCATGGTGTGAATTTCACCTCGATTTTTTTTTTCGTAGAGACAGAGCGTCACTTTATGGCCCTCGGGTAGAGTGCCATGGCATCACACAGCTCACAGCAACCTCCAACTCCTGGGCTTAAGCGATTCTCTTGATTCAGCCTCCCGAGTAGCTGGGACTACAGGTGCCCGCCACAACGCCCGGCTATTTTTTGGTTGCAGTTCGGCCGGGGCCAGGTTTGAACCCGCCACCCTCGGTATATGGGGCCGGCGCCTTACCGACTGAGCCACAGGCGCCGCCCTTCACCTCGATTTTTTAAAAACATGATCTGTGTCTTCCGTGTAGCACACAGCAATGTGGCCTTTGGAAGCCAAGACCTGGGTGGGCCTTGGAACAGCCCTGAGATGTTCCTTCCCGTGCGGCCAGAGGGATACCACATGAAAATATGGTTAGAAGATCAGACACATCCACATAGCCACATGGTTTGAATGCTCTCCTCTGCTGAGCATGTTTACAATTCCCTCATTCCTCGAGATTTCAAAAGGGCTGTGGTGTCAATAGGTCTAAGTTTCCAACCTGCTGAGACAATTTCTGTTCCCATGATGTCCGTTTCCTGCACTTGTTTCAGGATTCAATTCCCAACCCAAGCCCTCCCCTCATGAAACGCAGAAATGTCCTGTTTCCCTACGGTCACTCAATCCCCAAAGCTAGGGAACTGGGGGGAATCCTCACTCTAAAGAGAAAAGGCATCTTGAACTTTAGGAGTTGTTGGGCAGCCTTGGCTGCCAGGCAGCTGGTTCCTATTCTTGATGCTTCTCCTGCTACCAAAAGCCTGAGGACCAAGCTCCAAAGTGATTCCTGAAGACTAGACCTCAGCAACACTGTCTGTAATGCCCACACTGGGATCAGCTGATCACTTACCAAGGTAACAAGTGTTCTCAGGAGTGTGGCCAGGCAGACACCAGAAGGTAAGACCTGGTGGCATCTGATCCACACGTGGATCACACATTATCAGGAACCCACTGGTGGAGGCCAGTCAGCCCCCACAACGGACAGAGGGCCCAAGATTTTGGGCACTGTGCACAGCATTTTGAAGAGTCCTTATCAATTCCAGCAAATTACTATTATCTGCCTTTAAGTTTATTTTTAAAAGGTTCTCCCCTGTGGCTTCCATTATTGCCAGTGACACAGATGTGTTGTTGAAAGCATGGAGATGTCTGCAAAGCTCACTGAAGCCACATGCTCTGCCCCGCACTTGGGTTCCACTTTCCTGAACTGCCCATAGGCCCCTGTGCAAGGCAAGGATTTAGCTCCCAGGCCCAGCACCCAGAGCGGAGTGCTATCACTAGTCTACTTAGATCACATCCTGACCTTTCACAGCAAGACATAAATTCTCTCTGCAACAAAGGTATCTTATTTCCTGCAAACTTTTTGTCTTCCTTTTTCCAACTGTCTTATCACATTTGCTCCTTTCTCTGTGAACTCAGCACTGACTCCCCCCACATCTTTGCCAGCTTCCCTCAGATGTTTGCACACCTCAGACATTGCATCTATTATGTGCTCCTGCCAGGGTCATTGCTGAGCTGCCACCCCAGGCAGCTCCAACCAG
The DNA here is from genome assembly GCF_027406575.1 of Nycticebus coucang. Taxonomy (NCBI): domain Eukaryota; kingdom Metazoa; phylum Chordata; class Mammalia; order Primates; family Lorisidae; genus Nycticebus; species Nycticebus coucang. Next base: position 63,659,266 of record NC_069791.1, on the reverse strand, counting down.
GAACCTCCTGCTAGCATCCTGGGTCCTCTGCCCTTGAGTGCTCAAGTGCTCTTGGGAGCCTCACTTCATTCCTCATGGAAGTTGCGTGTCCAATGGTGAATGGGGAAACCCCAGCCACTTGACGAAATCTAATTTTACCCCAAATTGGGCATTTATCCTTGCAAGTGATAACCAAGGGGACAAAAGTCGCTAAATTGTGTCAGTAGCTCAGCTTCTGAGCCTGGCAGCCTGGCAGCATGTGAGTCTCCTATCTCACCTACCCCCATCATGCATCTAGGGGTCCCAGTGCTAAACCATCTCCCTCCTCCCCCACGCACTCCTGCTTGGACCGAACCTGCTGTCCCTGCCTCTCCCACCTTCTGGGCTCTGCTTTATCTTCCCTGGTAGTCCTGAAATCCCCTGACAGCCTTCTGCCCCCAGCCCTGACTCAGAAGCGAGCTCCGTGGGGCAGGTCCCTGGCATGGAGCCTGGCCCTGGATGTTGACACTTGCTGAGTGAGTCAGAGTAATACAGGGGATCCTGCACTGAGGGGCAAGCTCTGCCTCTGTCCTGGGTGTGCCAACTATGCCCACAGCCTCACCTGAGCCCTCACTTTGTGGGCAATGATGGTGGCTCCTTCCTCAAGCTCTGCATCACTGAGCGGGCGGATCCGAAGTGCTACCTGTGGAGAGGTCACTTGAGCAGCTGTGTTCCCAGGGGTCCTCTGAGGTTGCTCCTCTTCTTCCTCCAACACAGGCCCCCAGCCTGAACCTTCCTTCCTCCCTTTGCCCCCCACCAGTGTCTTTCTGCTCCAAGGGCAGCAGTGCAGTGCAGTCCATGCCCCCCTCCAGCCTGGGTCTTCCACTGTTGCTCCTGTCTGGCAGTGACCCTGTGAGAGGGGGACGTGGCTGCCTCCCTGAGCAGATGGGGAGGCACAGGTGCAGAGAGGCAGAGCAAGGTGCCCAAGGTCACAAAGCGGCTGAGGGAAATTTCTTCTGGTTTTCTAAGAAACTGTCCCTCAAGGGGAAATCCATGGGCTTGGCCTGTCCGTGCCCTCTCTGCAATCGATGTCTCTTCCTCTGAAGAATGTGGCTGCAGCTCTCCCTTAGGGCCATTATGACTGGGTCTCTCCCTGACCTGCTAAGGCTTGGGGCAAGTCTTTGGCCTCAGCTCACCCAACTATTAAATGGGTCTGAACTCTGCCTGGTATGGGCCAAGGAACATGAGGCTCACAGCCCCATGGGACAGGAGCCAGCTAGGCCCTGGGGAGGGAAGTGGGGGACAGAGAGATGCCTTGGCACCAAACAGGGCAACAGAGCTAAGCCTAGGGGGTGCCAAGGGCAGAGAAGCAGCAGCATCAGGCACAGCAGCTGGGGTTGCAAGGAGGGTGCTCACCATGAGCTGCTGGTCCTTGGGCTCCATCTCCCTCGAAGTTGGGCTGCCCCGAGCTGGGGAGGGACCAGCAGCCTTGTGGGAGGCCATGGGACAGCAGGGGGACAGGTGCTTGCTATCCTAGCAGAGACTGTTCAATGCTCAGCTTCACCCCGCCCAGGTGACATCAGCTACGTCTCCAGGGAGCCTTGGGCCCCAGGCATTAGGCAGCCCTCCTGATCATGTGCATGGGGACAGTGCTAGGCACACAGCACATACACTCACCTAATTCCATGGCAACCTGGGCCTTCTACCAACCTCACCTGGCCTTCAGGGGAGCCCAGGGAGACCTGCACTGGATGGCAAATGGAGGAGCTACACCTCCTCCTTGCAGGATGGGGTCCCTCCTGCACCTCAAGCCCAGGAGCAGTCACCTACACTAGGGGACCCTCACAGAGCAGGCCAGGGTGGCTTTGGAGGTTTTCCACAAAAAAGACAGATGCCAACAGCTAAAGCTTCACACAATCACTTCAGCTCCAAATGCCTTTTCCCAAAACTTGACATTTTAAAGCAACCTCAATATGACCATTTCTGATTATTAGAATGTAACTGTGACTGATTTGTCCCTTTTCCCATGCCATCAGTCCATGCTGTACGCAAGGCCTGGCTCTGCTTAACTACCAGGCCTATTTACTGGTTAAATGCTGTACTCAACTTTTCCACTGCAACCCCTGGGGAAGTAAGTGCACTGTGAACTCACACAGCCCAGGGATACCACACCTGCCAAGGTTGTGCAGCCAACCAGTGTACAGCTGTGACCCTGATAAGAGCCAGCACTGATGCTGAAAACAAAATCGCCCCTGCACTTTGAAAGAAATCACACAAAGCCTGGATCTATGACGCTCAAATCTGACAAGTCCATATTTATGATTATAATAGATATGAAAGGGCCCCAAGGGCCACTCCTGCCAGGCAAGAGGTTTGGCACTATGAACTCTCCTGTCTGCTTGTCCAAGACTGTGCCTTGTTCTCAATGCTAGGATCCATGCTGGGCTCCAGGAAGGGTGGGGCAAGGCAAGGGAACACCCTCCCCCACTCCCCCCAGAGGGACTACAAGGCTCCCCACAACTGACAAGGGACTTGCTGGGCATTAGGGGTCTGTGGGCACCAACACTCCACAATACTGCCTCAGCCTTCTGGAGATGCCACTGAAACAAGGGCTGCAGCAGAGCCCACCCCAGCCCACCCCACTCCAACAGCCTGTGAGTAGCAGGATGCCAACACTCAGGACCACCCTCATCAAAAGGCCAGCCCTGGGAAATCCAGTTCCACATAGGGGAGATTAAAGCAAACACGAGTGTTTCCGAAATTCTTTATTTACAAATTATGCGAAATGATTACTCTTTCCGAAATTCTTTATTTACAAATTATGTGAAATGATTACAGCTAGTAAGTTTAAAACAACGAAAAGTTAATTTTTGAGACAGAGTCTCACTCTGTTGCTCCAGGCTAGAGTGCCGAGGCTTAACCTAGCTCACAGCAGAAAAGTTAACTTTGTGAAAGTTCAGTTAAGCAGCTGTTAATATAATAGAGCTGTGTGGCTTTTTCTTACATCCATGAAATTAGAAAAATGTTTCTTGGCACACTATTTTAAAGAACATGAGTCAATAAGACTTGCTATTAAAGTGAACGCTGATGCGCACGGGATAAGCCTAATGGTAGGACTGTGACAATCAGAATTTTAGAAAGATCATAGATCAGAAAAAGGTAAGGCTCATATGAAAAGCACAAAGTGCCTTCCCCACACCTAGGGAATCTGAGACAACCAGAGGCTTTTGTGAGGGCAAGCCTCTGAGAACCTCAAGACTCCAGATTGGTCAATATGGAATTCCCAGGCCAATAATTACTCTCAACAGCAGCCAATCCAGCTTCTCTAGGGCCTGCATCTTGCCTTTGTCCTCTCCCCATAACTACAGTTTCTCCTCCCATCTCAAATGCTGCTGTAGGTCTGTGAGTGCCCCTGGCTGTGAACTGAGTGTGGCGCCTGTACTTCTCTGCTTTTAAACTCAGCTTCAGGTTCCATGAGCAAAAGAGAGAGCAAAAGAGAGAGGTAGATGAGACCGCAGCTCACAAGGCACTGAGGGTAGCTGGATACTACAGACAGAAAAAAACTGAAATCATATCAGTTTGTTTGCTCCCTTCTCAAGAGGAAAAAAGGAAGTTAAATATTCAAACAGAACCAAGTAATAATGGCTAACCCTACAATTCTTAATAAAAATATTCCAATTTGTCTCACTCTAAGGAAAAGTCTAAAGGGTTCTCATCAGGTAATATGGCAAGCATTTTTTCAAAGAAAAAAAAAGGCATAATGTTCTGGACTGGCTGTAATGCACAGCTGAGCAGAGGTGGCGACTGCTCTCTGTCCTCCCCACTAAGCTGTGTGCATGTGTTGACTGAATGTGATGGTGTCTGGGGAGCCCTGGAATGGCAAGGAAGGGATGGGAGACAGGTACCAAATCAAGATCACCATCTACATTCAAAGAGAAGAGAAAGACAGCTTTTCATATAGGTTTGCTTTTATTTCCACATTCAACCTGTTAAGAGAACCTACCACAACCTGAATAGTGGGGGTAGGAGGTGCTGCAGCACCGTCTGAGCACAGTGGGACACAGCAAGGTACTGCTTTCCTGCTAGTCTCCAGGACACACCCAGCACTGGCCCATGAACAGGACAGCCAAGAGTTCTTGAATGGAAACACCACTCAACTGTGGATGGAACACCTTGGAAATACCACTGACCGCAGGAGCAAAAATGTACCTGCTGGTTGCACTGCATAAGAGTATAAGTAGCAAACACTGGTGGTACTGATTAAAAAAACCCCAAACGAGAAAAAAGTGAAAGCAGTGCCTTGAAACTTCCCCCACTGTGGACACCAGGGGTTTAAAGGCACAAAAATGTGTTGCGATGGAAGAATCCCGGGTGCATTCACAGTCCAGAGCAAGAGAAAGCACAGGTAAAATTCAGGAGTTGTGTAGGCTTTCTGTAAGAGGATGACCTTGGTTCCAGCACAATAGGAACTGTGACACTGCAACAAAGGAACCACCGTTTACTCTTTGTCCTGACTTAATGAGCGAAACATGGTACGAACAATCACCACTGGTTTCTTGCCCTGGATGAGCAGGTGTGGCAACCGTAAATGACACCATCCTAAAGAGGCTGGAAAGGCACAGCCTCTGTTACTGAGGCAGCCCCGAGTCTTCACAGGCTGCTGTGCTCTCTTGCCACACTTCACCCGACACTCAAAGCCCTTCTCTCCGAATAGACCAGAAACTGCCTAGTTCTCAAAAGTCCTGGCTGCTCATGCCAACAATCCTCTCTGGTGGACCCACGGGGCTACCTGCCAGTGAAGACATCTATAGACAGCCAGGTACCCGCTTCCTTCCCCTTCCCACAACCACAGTGACCTGCCCTGGCCATGGCTCACCTATAACCCAATGCTGCCTAAAAGGTGTCATGTCCTGTATGTTAGGAGGACATGCTCTGCTCATGCCCGAGGCTGGGAATGCATTTAGCCCTTCACATTTCATGTAAGACTTTATTAGCTCTGAATACCTGAAGTTGGATCTTCATTCATACCTTAAACAAGGTATTTTCTAATTTATGGGGTAACAAAAGCAGCACTTAAAGAGCCAAGAAGAGTTGGCAGCCCCTGTGTGTGTGTGTGTGGAGGGGGGAGGCTTACCACAGTGCTCCAGATCACTCCTGGTTCCCAAGAGGAATGATCTCTTCAGTGACGAAGAATTCAATAGTCTCTTCTTCCCAATCATCCACGTTGCTATCTAGCTCATCTGTGTCCACCCCTGCAGGGACAAAGAATGGGATTACCCACATTGTTGAGCAGGGAGCAGCAAGGCTCTCTACTATAAAAGGGCCTGTGGGTGGAGGGGACCACTCAGTTCTTGGTTGTTACCTCCTCTTAATTCCAGACGCTCATTTTTCTGCTCCATATAGAGTTCTTGGGCCATTTTTCGGTATTTTCGGAAATCTTCCATCATGGTTCGCCTTCTCTCCACCAATTCCTAAGTATAAAGTTGGGGGTAAAGTTACAGAGCTAACACTTAACTCACCATCAAGTTTTTATTTAACCAGAGTGAAAACATTTTACCACAAGTGACCTACACCTAAATCAATGGTATCAGAATGATGTCATTTAGACAACTACTCTCAGCCAGAAATGGCAGAATAACTCCCTAGTTCTCATTTTCCTTCCTGATATTGCCCCTTCAACCTCTGCACCTAGAAAGTCACTGCCAATAGGGCTCTAGTCGGTTCCTGTATAGCCCACAGCCCCTGCTGCTGGTTTGTCCTGGCTTCCAATGGAATAAGTCAGCATCTTCAGGGCAGAAGCAACTCCCCAGCCTTTTCCCTGCACATACAGCATGCCTTTTCTCGACCAGCCCAAATGCTGGTCTTCCTTTGTCAGAACAGGGAATATAGCTGCCTTTAGCACTTTTCTAGGTTCTGGGAACAAAGCTTACCTTTGAGGCTTTGGATTGGCTCAAACGATCCTTCTGTTCAAAGATCTTAGAGTACTTTTTCAGATCCTTTTTAATTTGCTGAAACAAAGACCAGTCATTCAGGATTTAACATTCAAAGCAAGAACCACAAAAGCAATCTTCAAAGTCACCAACATAAAATGACATCCTCAGTGATTAATAGAATACAGCTCCCCAGGAGTGCTCAAACATGCTGTCTTCCCTAAGTTCCATTTCCCTGAGACGGACTCGATTTCTTGGGATTTAACTCTCCTCTTAGCTTTGACCTAATATCATCAGCCTATTTCACTATAATTATGTAAATCCCAGACAAGTCTCTTCTAATCCCACCAGGAGTTTCTAACAATCCCTGGCATCTTTTTATCTGCCCCTCCAGGTCAAACAAAACTTCCTTAAACCACTTGAAATTTTAAGTTTACTGTCCCACACCTATTCTTTTCCATTTAGTTCTCATTGTTCTTGCATCTCCCCCATAAATGTCATTTCTATTCCCTACTCATTACTACCCTAATAATAAAAGAAAAAAATAACTATTTTTCTTAAATGTTACAATTGCTTCCACATCCCCTGAACCCAGTGAAGATGCCAGACCTTGATCTGTTCCTGGCTCAGGAGTGTTGGGGGCCGAGGTCGCCACAGTAGCTGGCAAAAGCGGTCCTTGTTATTCTTCTGCAGAAGGCGCCCTTGAAAAGTCCACAGCCAATAAGCATTGTCCACCTGGAAGACAGCAGGGGTCACACTGAGCCAGTCACTCCACCCTAGCAAGTGACCACCTATTTCATTAGCCAAACAGTGTTCTCAGTACTTTGGATATACATTAGTGAACAAGACAAAGATCCCTGCCATCACTGAGCTTACATCTCAGCAAGAGGAAGACAGAAAACAAAAGACAGAGTACAGTGTATACAGCAGTAAAAAACAGTGCTCATCAAAGTACATGCCTGTTTACTACTGCTCTATAACAAGTTACTTGTGCCAGAATATAAATTATCTACATCACTAAACACACTGTTTAGTTCAGCTGATTTTTTTTTTTTTAGTGTTTTATTTTTTATTATTTATTTGCAGTTTTGGCCGGGGCCGGGCTTGAACCCACCTCCCCTGGTACATGGGGCTGGTGCCCCATGCCTTGAGCTACAGGCGCCACCCATTTCATCTGATTTTTCATAGCAAGACTTTCCCAGTGAAGGAAGCAGTGTTTTAATTTATACTCTGACATCTCCTTTTTGCAACCAGCAGCTTGGGAGCAAAATGCTTGTATTTAAAACAGAGTGGTCAGCTGGGCATGGTAGCTGATGCCTGTAATCCTAGCACTCTGGGAGGCCGAGGCGGGTGGACTGCCTGAGCTCACAAGTTCAGGACCAGCCTGAGCCAGAGCAAGACCCTGTCTCTGAAAATAGCTGGGCATTGTGGCATGCATCTGTAGTCCCAGCTACTGGGGAGGCGGAGGAAAGAGAAATCACTTAAGCCCAAGAGTTTGAGGTTGCTGTGAGCTGTGACCCCACAGCACTCTACCAAGAGCAACAAAGTGACTCTATCTCAAAAAACAAACAAACAAACAAACCAGAGTGGTGAATAGTTTTAAAGGATTTCTTAAAACGTGTCCAAGATAGGCTTCACTGCAGTAACATCTGAACACATCTGGATATATGCCACAGTCAATATATCCTGATCTGAATGTAAAGATTTCTACTCAAGACAGTGTTTGCAGTGATATTTGGGAAACTGGTATTCCTAAAAGTTCATTATCTCATTAAACAGAACTACCCTAATTTTTTGTTACTGTTGAGACAGGATCTTGTTCTGTGGCTCAGACTGGAGTACAGTGGAATCATTGCAGCTCACTACAGCCTCAAATTCCCAGGCTCAAGTGATCCTCCTGCCTTAGCCTCCCAAAGTGCTAGGATGACTGGCTAGACCCACAGTGCCGAGACAAAATTTCCCTAATTTTATTTCATAGGCTTACATGAACTGGTTTCAGCTATCTCCAATATCTCCATCAATTAAAAAAAATTAATAAATACAAAAAATCATCCTCAGCAAACCAGACCATCATTTAGGGAATGAGTATGTATGAGGAATACTGGAAGATACTGTACAGAATGTGGTTTGTATTCAACAAACTCTTAACTCCTACAAAGCAGCGATCTTAACTTTCCAGTTATAAACCTTCATTGAAACTCTAGAAGTTAAAAACACAAATACTGAGCTTTTTCTGATGAGGTGGGTCAAAGCCAGGTTCAGTGTGCCTTCCCTGGGTTCCAAGCACAAGAGTGAGGTGCAAGCCCAGCATTCCCTGGTTTCATTCTGCAGCCAAGGCTATGTTCCCGTACCTTATGGCTCCACCAGGACACAGAGGTGACAACGTAACGTCCTGTAGGATCCCACTCGACATCAGAGGCCATATAGTGCTCTGCAATGTTCATAACTGTGCAGTCTGAAGTATCAACAAATGCTAAGGCACCGTTCATACTGCAAAGACAAACACAACAGTCTTTGTAAAGATGCACACATCTCCCCCCACATCCCTCCCCTTGAGAGGCACTGTGCTGTGAGGTCCTAGGGGAGCTGGCCTTGTGGTCTCAGGGGTCACCCAACCTCTGCCTCATTGTTAACATAGAAATAATTCTAGTAACAATCTCAATAAGGCTATTGTGAAGATTTGTCGACTTACAATGTATAAAGTGCACATAATGACTATCATGTGTGTCTGCTATTACTGTTCTTTTTTACAGCAAATGCTGAGGCTAAGTATATAGAAGCTAAATAAGCTACCAAAAATACATTGTCAAAAGCCTACAATGAAAAAGGGGAAGTAAGCAACAAAAAAACATTCTTTTAACTCCAAGGCAGATACTCTAAGTTTTTTCATGATTTCTATACATTCTGTTGGAATGGCAACAGAGCCAGGGAGCAAGGGAAAGCTAAGTTTTGGCCTGGTGCAGTGGCTCATGCCTGTAATCCTAGCACTCTAGGAGGCCAAGGCAAGTAGATTGCCTGAGCTCACAAGTTCAGGACCAGCCTGAGCTAGAGTGAGATCCTGTCTCTAAAAACAGCTGGGCATTGTGGCTGGTGCCTGTAGTCCCAGCTATGTGGGAGGCTGAAATAAGAGAATTGCTTGAGCCCAAGAGTTTCAGGTTGCTGTAAGCTATGATGCCACAGCACTCTACCAAGAGTGACAAAGTGAGACTCTGTCTCAAAAAAAAAAAAAAAAAAAAAAAAAAAAAGCATGCAAGCAAGCTACATTTTAAATTCTTGTCATTACTACACCACACAGGTAAAGACAGTCTTGCAGCTGTCTAAGTATTTTTCCTGCTACAAGACATAGGATTGACTTTACATAAAGGTAACTAGATTGCTAGAAAGGTACTTGTTTAACAATAGACCAATTATAACATGCAGACACATGCCTACTTGGTCACTTAATGAAAGCATTTGCAAGTGACTGCTCTAACCTGCCTAGTATTAGCCTAAGTCTAGAGAGCATGATGGATACACTATAAGGTAGGATACTGTCCCATATAATGACACCATCCCTTTCAGTGCAGGAAAATCCTCATTACCAGTGTTTTAAGGAAGAGCACTATTTTACCATTCAGAGCCCAGAGCACGAGACACAGGCTCCAATGTAGGAGGCAGAGAGCTTCTTATAGGCTCAGACAGCAGACACCTACCTCCTTAGACCAGCCAGCACAACAAACTGTCCCTGAGGGCTCCAGAAGATGGTGTTTGCTTGCTGCTTATCAAACATTCCTGGAAGAAAGGTAAGTGTCCATGATGAGTCTTTGTAAACAGCTCTACAAGTCAAGATGGAGCCAAAACTAGAGGCCCCTGCAATGGGTCCATGCGGCCCCTGCAGACAGGTCTAAAAAATGGACTCTAGAAACTGGTTTTTTTCAGAAAACCTATCAGTAAGTACATGTAAGTTAAGACCCAGACATAAAAAAGAAAAAAAGGCAGGGATATTTTACAACTGTGATGCTTATTCATTTTTTTATTTCACAAGGTAATTGGACAAAGAATTCCCTTTATAGTGAATATTCATTCCTGCAGCATAAGGAGAGGACTGTTAAGAGATGTGTGACCCCAAAAGACATCTACTCTCCCAGCAACACAAACGTTTTTGTAAGTCATATGTTCATAAGAACTTAATTACATTTATTATCTTTCTAAATACTCTGATTCCTTACATCCTGAAGTGACCCTGGGCAGAAGAGGGAGAAGTGGAGAGAGGAGAGCTGAAAGTCAGCTCCTCTCAGAGCACTTCCTGTATTCCGGACAGAGTTAAGCTGGGGGGTCGTTCTTCTCAGCTGTGGTAGTTGCAAAGAATAATCAATGGGCAAACTGGGAGAGGGAAGATGTGAGAAGACAGACTTTTCCCTGGGCAGGGACAGGTTTCTTGGACTTGCCCCAGTTAAAACCTACATAAGCACAAAGTCCCTACAGCCACAGATGAATAACTCTGGCGTGCACAAGGAACTCACCCCAGGAAAGGCATGCTATGCAAAACACTCAGAAGGCACAGGTACTTTTATTTGCTGTTTCATGGCCTATTTTATAACAGGGCATGAGCAAAGTCTTCTGATAGTCTATAACTGCCCATATTTTTGTATCGAATACAAAAATAATACAACCAATTTAGTGATACGCAGCTAAGTGATTCTACCACAAAAACTGCGGAGCTCTAACAAAATGAAAACTTAATTCTTTACAGAATTATCCCTCGGATATTGGGTAAACCAAGGCTATATTTGGCAGGACACCATGTGGCCAGTTCTGTATGAAAAACCAGCAGCACAAGAAGCACAGCCTGAGACTACCTCATAGCCGCTACACGGGTAACATGGATGCTTACTCAATCCCACTGAATCTGCCGAGTTCCTACTGTGGGCAGGACATAAGGACAAAAAAGTGAGAACGTGTTCAGTGAACCTGCCTGGGCAAGGAGTGAAGGCAAGTATTACAGTGAGAAGTGAGGGCCACAGGGCCCTGAGAATGAGAGCAAGCACCTCCAGGAAGGCAGAACGTGGTTGGGTTTCAGCACCTACTCATTCCTGGAAGAGGGTGCCTGGAATGGGGCAAAACCTGATGCCATAGCTCTGCAGCACACAGACCAAGGGCTGGGGGCAGGCCGACAAAGATGTGACTCTCAAGTCCAGAGACAGCAGCTACAACCATGAGAAAAGAGACTTCACTCAAAACAATGGCTGATATTGGTGGAATTACAAATTAATACAACTTCTTTGTAAAGAAGTATGGAGAATCCTCAAAGAACTAAAAATAGACCTTCCTTCCATTTGATCCCCAATCCCATTATTAGGTATCTACCCCCAGAAGAAAAAAAGCCATTTTATCATAAGTACATATGCACTACAATACTTACTGTAGCTCAATTTACAATCACTAAGATGTGGAATCAACCCAAGTGCCCATCTACACATGAATGGATTAATAAACTGGGGTATATGTGTACTATGGAATACTATTCAACTACAAAAAAAAAAAAAAAAAGATGGAGGCCAGGTGCTCATGCCTGTAAACGTAGCACTCTGGGAGGCTGACGCAGGTGGACTGCATGAGCTCAGGAGTTCAAGACCAACCTGCGAGACCCTGTCTCTAAAAAAAAAAAAAAAATACAGAAATAGATGGGTGTTGGGGCACATGCCTGTAGTCCCAGCTACTCAGGAGGCTGAGGCAAGAGGATTGCTTGAATCAAAGAGTTAGAAGTTGCTGTGAATTTTGATGCCATGGCACTCTACCAAGGGCAGCAAAATGAGACTGCCTCAAAAAAAAAAAAAAGAAAAAAGAGAGTTTACATCTTTTATATTAAAAGATGGAGTTGAAGAACATTCTACTTGGTAAAGTACTTAGAAAAGCAAGTAACCAATATACTCAATACTAATATGAACCCAGCAGACGAACAAATATACACCCAGTTATAGACGATTAAACTCAAGTGGGTGGGAGGAAGATTGGTGTGCTTTCACCTAACAGGCACAATACAAGGGTATACAGGACACCTCCTGAGTGAGGGCCATTACACACACACACACAGTTACCTAATCACCTGTACCCTCCTATTTCAAAACCAAGGGTAGAGAATAGAAGTCTTAGAAACACTAACTTAAGGACCCAATGGGAGCTCAAGGCAGCAAGAGCCCTTTGTGAGGTAAAGCACTTCCTCACAGAGTTTTCGCCATCCTCATCGCCATTCACATATTTCACTCATGCCCACAGAGGACTTGCTTATATGTGAATTCAGGACTGACCAGAGGGGTTCCTAGGTCAGTCCTATATTTGCTGCTGGGCAATGACCCCATCCTGTTATCTACGCCGGCTTGTTAAAGAAGGGAGATGGGTCAGATGACTTACTGATGAGCTCGATCTTCCCATTGTTTTTGACGTGGTAGAAAGACACGGATATCCGCGGGGCCTCTCCATGCAGCACAGCAAATTTACTCCCATTTGGTTCCCAGGCAAAGGCTATGATGGTTTCTATAAGAAACAGTAAGAGAGTTAGCTCCCTTTTTGGTTAGTTATGAATAAAACCTCAGTTGAAATGTTCAGTATTTAACCAGAGAAATGCTTCCTTAAAACTTTAAATTCGGGCGGCACCTGTGGCTCAGTCAGTAAGGCGCTGGCCCCATATACCGAGGGTGGCGGGTTCAAACCCGGCCCCGGCCGAACTGCTACCAAAAAATAGCTGGGCGTTGTGGCGGGTGCCTGTAGTCCCAGCTATTTGGGAGGCTGAGGCAAGAGAATCGCTTAAGCCCAGGAGTTGGAGGTTGCCGTGAGCTGTGTGATGCCATGGCACTCTACCTAGGGCCATAAAGTGAGACTGTCTCTACAAAAAAAAAACAAAACTTTAAATTCATGAAAAACAACCATAGGGCAAGCAACAGCAAGAAAAGGCACATGTTCATAAGTAGCTTATTCCACTTGTGTGAGATACCATACGTGGAACTGTCCTTGGCAGGCCAGGACTCTTATTTCCTAAGTGATATCCAGCAAGGCTATAGTGAGCCCCATGTCTGTGCAGCCTGTGCACACTCCCTGTGCATACATGATGTTGTAGCCACAGCAGATAAAATCCTGTGACCTCCTGAGAGGTGGATCTTCTATCTACCCTGACAGGGTGCCCATGTTTCACCCTTTATTACCTTTCTTCTTCCCTTCCCTTTCTCCTTTATTTCACGGCAAAACAAAACAGAGAATGAAAACCTGTTACAAATTATCTTCTAAATGTGAGCAATAGGTGGGCACAGCGACTCACACCTATAATCCTAGCACTCTGGGAAGTTGAGGAACATGGATTGCTTGAGCTCACAAGTTCAAGACCAGCCTGAGCAAGAGCAAGACCCCATCTCTAAAAAATAGCTGGACATTGTGGCAGGCACCTATAGTCCCAGCCTCTTGGGGGGCTGAGGCAAGAGAACTGCTTGAGCCCAAGAGTTTGAGGTTGCTGTGAGCTATGACAGCACTTCACTCTACTGAGGGTGACAAGTAAGACTCTATCTTAAAAAACAAGAAAACAACTAGAGTCCTCACTCCTCTGTATATATCACAGAGGTGTGGGGAAAAGGCAGTTCATGGTGAAGAGTTCGCACTCTGCACCACATTATTTAGGCAATCAATTCATGCTAAAGAAAATCAAGTGTAAAATCGCAGTTAAGGCCCATTCAACTACGAAATGAGTAAAACAAAACTTGCCTTTCATTTCAACCACATCAACAGGTACCTGTTTTTCCCTCATTCGGAAAATTTCAAAATTTGTGACAACACCCTGTTTAAAAAAAAAGGAAAGGGTGACATTCTGGACATCGAAAGCATCAGGAAAGTCTTAAATCAAAGGACAACTTAATAATTTAATAAAAGGTTACATTTATATTCCCAATAAACACACGTGGATATTTGGAGTGATTAGCACTCTAATGCCAATGAGGTACAGGCTGGCACAATCTCCACAGGGAACCACCTGAAGACACGCACTTGTGTTTACTCTGACCCAGGCCCTACTAGAGGCAACTGCCCTCTGAAAGTCACACTCAATGCACAAATAGGTGCAGGAATCCTGACTGCAGCTCATGTGCCAAAGTTCCGAGGTACCCTAAAAGTTCACTAATAAGGACTATTAAACTACTTCAATGCAGTGGAATATACGGCAGAAGTACTTGTGTCAAAAAACTATTCCTGACAGCCAATAGGTGGAAACAACCCAAATGTGGGTCAACAGATGAATGGGTAACTTGTGCTCTATCCACATAACAGCCTATTACTCAGCCTTAAAAAGAAATTGGGACACCTACTACAACATAAATGAAACGTTGAAGAAAAAAAAAGCTCAGTGAAAGAAGCCAAACACAGAAGGCTATATTCTAGACAAAACATCCAAAAAAAAAATCCACACAGATTGGAGGGAATAAAGAGCTGAGGGGTAGGGGATGTGAGGAGTAACACTAACAGGAGTGATATTTCTGTACAGGCTGATGAGAACACTCTGAAATCAGCAGTGGTGGCTGAAAACTTTGTGAATACACTAAAAGCCACTGAACTGGGGCAGGGCACAGTAGCTCACGCCTATAATCCTAGCACTCTGGGAGGCTTAGGTGGGATCACCTAAGCTTATAAATTCAAGACTGGCCTGAGCAAGAGTTTAAGACCCCACGTCTAAAAATAGCCAGGTGTTGTGGCAGGTGCCTGTAGTCCCAGCTACTTGGGAGGCTAAGGCAAGAGGATCACTTGAGTCCAGGAGTTTGAGGTTGCTGTGAACTATGATGCCACCACACTCTACCAAGGGCTACAAAATGACTCTGTCTCAAAAAGTAAAATAAAATAAAAAAGCCACTGAATTCCCTCACCACTTTAAAAGTGTAAGTTTTATGGTAAAAGGGTGAGAATTCTTATCTCCATAAATTTTTTAATGTAAAGAGGAATAGGTCCATTATAAGGAAAATTCAGGCAATTATTTTATAAGGTAAATATTAAATTTAAAAAAAATTCTGAGTTCAGGCAGAACTGTGTAGAGTATGCTACATTTTATGCTTAAAAAGAAAATAATACGCTCATTTAACTACCAATACAGAAGCTTGGTGTACAGAGGGAATTTTACTGTATTCCTTTGTGAATTCTAATTTGCATACATGTATTATTCAAAAGTTTTACCAAAAAGTGAAATTACATTTTTCAGCTAGAACATAGACAGATCCTACCTAAGACTTGTCAGCTATCAGGTGGGTCTCAACCCACAAATCTGAACCGAAAATCAAATCCATTAACATCAGTTAACAAATGTGTTAACTACTTTAGAGCTAAGGATAAGGAATAACCTATTCCATTGGCAGCTACTTACCTGGGTACCTTTTGGAGTCCTATCTACTTTCACACACAAGTAATCTCCATTTTTTTGCCAATGTAGCTTGCAATCCACGACATTAAATAGATTCCTTACTCGGATCTCTTGTCTGCTGGGGAGCTGCATCAGTGTTACCCTGGCTGGAATGTCTTTGTCTTCAGGCACCCAAAAAGCTATTATGTTACCACCAGGAGACCAAGAAAAGTCTCTACAGAACAAAGAAAATAAAACGTTATGCAAAGACTAAGTGATTATGAATTTTGACATTTTGAAAAGCAGAATAAAAGCTCAATACTGGCTCACTGACCACCACTACATTAACAGTGACTGCCACTGAGTTAGTGAAGCTTACTCTGCAGGGTCCCTGTTCCAGGCACTTCGTGTGCAGCCTTGCTTGTTCTCAGCACACTCTAAGGCCTATTACACTCATTCTGGCAGTGAGTAAAGACAGAGATGTTAACAATCCTACCCATAGTTACATAGGAGACTGACTCCAGCCGGGCTCTATAACCAGCCCCCTCAGTCCCCACAGGCTGCTGCAATGAGGCAAGTAAAATAAACGTCAGACTAGTTGATCCAGTTAAATGTTATCTGAAGATCAGTCAAGGTGGGAAAGTGTAAGAGGAACGAAGAAGAGTTCAAGCAGTCCCCTCTACTGTTTAAGTTACTCTGTAGGACAACCACTGTAATGAATGAATTCATGAACTCATATATGTGGCAAGCATCTATACAAGGGCTGTATTCTCCTTGTTTGCACTTACTGAGAACCAACACTCTGGCTTGATTTTTAATTATAAGCCATAATTTTGTGCAAGAATGTAGGAATAAAAGGAATATAAACATGAACGCCTTTGGACTGTTGGTAGTTCACTGCCACAGCATCAACCAGCCCTAAAAGTTTTCAGATAAAGATGTGCCCATTCTTCGGGGGCGGCGCCTGTGGCTCAAGGAGTAGGGCGTCGGTCCCATATGCCGGAGGTGGCGGGCTCAAACCCAGCCCCGGCCAAAAAAGAAAAAAAAAAAAAGATGTGCCCATTCTTCAATAGTGAAAATGAGCTATAATTCACTAAAGACTACCCAATCCCCACCTCATAGACCATTAACTAACAGAGAAACCATTCAACAAAGTGAAGTCTCCCCATCCTCCTTAAAAGGCTGGAAACCGCCCCCCAAATCCAGTTTCTAGTTCAAATAGAAAGTACATGAAATGATGTAGACCCAAGACACTCTGGTCGTAAAGACTCATTTACATGACAGGAAAGGGGAGATGCTGTGAAGGCTGAGGGACTCACAATTAAAAAGCAGCTTGGTCTCAGTAGTTGGCATGCACCTACTATGCCATTCTTTCCAATTCCGTTCAGTACAAGTATGTACTATTCATTCCAACCATTTAAGAACTGAGCACAAGGGCGTTGCCTGTGGCTCAGTGAGTAGGGCGCCAGCCCCATATACTGAGGGTGGCGGGTTCAAACCCAACCCAGCAAAACTGTAACAAAAAGTAGCTGGGGGTTGTGGCAGGTGCCTATAGTCCCAGCTACTCAGGAGGCTGAGGCAAGAGAATCGCCTAAGCCCAAGAGCTGGAGGTTGCTATGAACTATGATACCACTGGTGCTCTACCAAGGGCAACAAAATGAGACTCTGTCTCTTTAAAAAAAAAAAAAAAAAGAATGGAGTACAAAAAGAGGGAGAATAAAGAAAACCACCTGCAATGGACATTTGTGTTGCTCCAAAATTCGTATGCTGAAATTCTAACCCCAAGGTGATGGCATTAGGTAAGGCCTTTGGGAGGTGATCAGATCAGAAGGGTGGACAAAGCCTCATGAATGACATTAGTGCCCTTACAAAAGGGGCCCCTGGAGGGCATAGTGGCTCATGTCTATAATCCCAGCATTTCTAGAAGCTAAGGAGAGAGGATTGTTTGAGGCTAGGAGTTCGAGACCAACCTAAGCAACATAGTGGACCCTGTCTCTACAAAAAATTTAAAATGTTAGCTAGCAATGGTGGAGCACACCTGCAGTTCCAGCTACTTAGGAGGCTGAGGCAGGATTGCTTGACCCCAGGAGTTTGAGGACACAGTGAGCTATGATAGTACTACTACATTCCAGCCTAGGTGACAGAGTTAGATCCTACTGGGGGAAGGGGGTAAAAAAGGGTCCCAGAACAATCCCTCACCCTTTCCAACAGGAGAGGTTAGAATAAGATGGCAGTTTACAAAGAAATAGGCCCTCACCAGACACCAAATTTGCAGGACCCTTCATCTGGGACTTTTGAGACCCAGGAACTGGGAGAAATAAATTTCTGTTGTTATAAGCTAACCCATCTATGATATTTTACTAAGCAGCTTGAACACATTATGATAATGACTTGATAAGAACACTCACTTTATTCCAGAGATCTTCAAACTCTTCTTGTCCAAAAGACCCATAGACTGCCCAAAAAAAATGAGTTACAGTTGAATCGAATTATGCCAATGTCTTGGTAACACATACAATCTTTTAAAAAAGGAAATGAGAGTCTGATGTGAGTATGTCTAGGGAACAGTATAAGCTCACATGATGAAAGAATTCACCCACAGCCGCATTAACTCCCATTCTGATTTTCCTGTACCTACAGAAGTCAGGGTAGGCACGACTGAGGAGCAAGCTCAGAATAGCACAGGCAATAGGCCTTAAACATGTATATATTAAAGCTCTGCCTCCTTTTCAGTCTACTATAAATTAAGGAAAAGTAGTATATCCTTAAACAAATTACTGAAGACTATAAGCAAATGACAAGATGGTGTATTTTAGTTAAAATCACTTACAGGAGTTTCATAGATGCTAAGGGTATCAAGTGTCATTCTTGCAAAGAATTTACCATCATGGCTCCACCTGGGAAGAAGAAAAAAAGAAGTTTTAATGGCCAGGCCATTTCAATTAGAAAAAAAAAAAAAAAGGTTACACACAAGGAAGTCATTGTGCTGGTCCACTTACTTAAATATAGGCCAATGGGCTGAGCTTTCACAATGAAAACCTCTCTTCTTGTGCCCTGTAAGGATGTCCCAGATGATTATGGCTTGAGGATCATCCTGAGTGTCCATCAGGGGGCTGAAAGTCACCAGGTATCTGTAAGAGAA
Organism: Nycticebus coucang; assembly: GCF_027406575.1. Classification (NCBI taxonomy): domain Eukaryota; kingdom Metazoa; phylum Chordata; class Mammalia; order Primates; family Lorisidae; genus Nycticebus; species Nycticebus coucang. The sequence continues at coordinate 63,640,893 of NC_069791.1, read as the reverse complement.
GGGGGGAACACATTGTATAGCATGTCCTCTCACATGAGAATAACTCTGCTATATAAGTCTCCACCTCCACTACAGTGGAGGAGCCCAAGTTCTGGCACAGATGGCTTCAGAAGGGTATAAGAGCTGGATGCTCCCAGAACGAGCAGTCAGGATTCATGGAACCATCACTTGCTCCAAGCATAATTCTTTGAGAATGCTCTCCACTGGGCAAGGTCCCAGAAGATCCCGTTGGGAAGTTCACAGCAGAACCAGCATTTCCACGGCCTGAAGTACTCACTTACTCTTGGCATCAGGGTGCTGCCGAGTCACAATTTTGACACCAAGATTAGCACATAGAGAGTTCAAACAGATCCCAAACAAAAGTCTGTTGAGTGGTCTAGAAGGCAGAGTGGAATTCTCACACTCTTAATCTTCACCAATGTTTAATGAAGACTAACAAGGTAAAGAAAACAGATGGTCACACATGATTCTAGTATGTAAGTCTGACAGTAACAGACTGTGCCTGGGGGCTCCTCTCAACAACTGTTTAACAGACTGCTGGATTGTCAGAGTTATTACACCTGCTCACTAAGTTTATACAAAGTGTAAATATCCTAAACCAGACTGCCCTCTTATAACAGGAGGTAAGAAAAGCAAAATAGGTGGTGGTTCATGCCTATTACCTTAGCACTCTGGAAGGTGGAGGCAGGAGAACTGATTGAGGCCCAGAGTTCGAGACCAACTTGAGCAAGAGTAAGACCCTGTCTCTACTAAAAATAGAAAAATTAGCAGGCATTGTGGCAGGTACCTGAAGTCCCACCTACTTAGGAAGCTGAGGGAGGATTGCTTAAACCCAGGAATTTGAGGTTGCTCTGAGCTAGGCTGAGACCATGGCACTCTAGCCTAGGTGATGACAGAGTGAGACTCTGTCTCAAAAAAAAAAAAAAAAAAAAGGACAGGGAGGGGAGAAGAGAAGAGGAGGGAGGAAAATTGGTGTGCCCCCACCTAATGAGCACAATGTAAGAGTATATGGCATACCCTGTGGGAGCAGGACTCAACTACAACAGGGACTTTACCTAACAAAAGCAAACATTGTAACCTAATTGTTTGTGCCTTCACATTAATCTGGAAAAGGCGGGGTAGGGGGTAGGGTGGGGTGAGGTGGGGGTGAAACAAATACAGTGCCTTCAATGATTGCACCTTTTTCTAGTAGGTTTAGACATCCTGATTAGCTAGATTAAAAATGATGGGTTGAGTCACCTCCACCTAGAAGGTAGACTACAGAAACGTTTGATTAAATGGTAACTGAAAGATGTGTCACACTTCAATTTACATAACCAAAGCATTCATTCATCCATCCATTGAAGCATTTCCAGGGACACTATAATGAATGAGAGGTAGTCCAGTCTCTGTTCTTGATGTGTAAACAGAAACATCCTATTTAATATAGCAACATAAACAATGTCTATAGGAAAACAGGTGTAACTTATTGCCTGAAGGAACTTAGGCTAGGAGATGAAGAAATACATAAAAGCTTCACATACCTGAATGTTACTTTGGCACCAAGATCAGGCTAAGACTGAGATCACACTAAGAGTCTCTATGTGGATCCAATGTTAACATATTGCTACTGAAATAAGATCAATTATTTTATACCAAAAATAACCAAAATGGTTGGGAATTAGTGGGTACTCTAAGAATATACTACTAAGAATACAGATAAACTTTTCATCAAAATTAAGAAATATCTGTAAGATAGAACAAGAATTGAAGGAACTAGTTAAATCATATCTCAAGGAATAAGACAAACCCAGAAGGTAAAACAGTTTACAGAACGTCTGGTCCATCTTCTTAACAAGTAGATATGAAAATAAGACAAAAGAAGCTTAAGAAACACAACTTCTAAGCACAGTGTGTATCTCTGACTGGATCTAGGTTTGAACAAACCAGTTATGAAACCCGAATACAAACCATGTAAGTAATGTTGTTAGATGTGGTAAACTGAGAATACGCAGAAGATGTCATTATTTTGTAGTGATGCACATACTTTTATAAAGATGTCTACCATTTACTTGAAAATATTTTAAAAATTTTAAAGCAAATGTGACAAAATAAGAACTCAATAATTGTGGATAATTAGCACATGGATGTAGCCGCAGTAACTACTTTCATTTCTCTGTGTGAGAACATTTATATAGTAAAAAGTTCTAAAGAAAAGCAGACACAGCCTTAGTGTGAGCAGCACAGGACAGAAGGGAGCCATCAGGAGCCCTGCAATGTGGTAAAACCACGCACTAAGGCGCTAGAGTATAGACAACAGCAAAGAGACAGACAGGGCTGAGACCTGATGGAATAGGCTAGAAACCCAGGAAGGAGTGAGGTAAGCCCCGGCAGGGCCCCAGAGCATGGGCAGAGAGGAACACAGCATGCACACAGGAGGGGGTGCAGCGCCTGGGAAAGGGCATCTCCAAGCTTTCCTCATGCTCCATCTTCTCATATACACTTATGCTATCCAGATCAAGACACATGAAAAAAGCCTTCATAAGAAAAATTATCTGCAAAATACCTTGGACCAGATCCAGAACCGAAGGAAAATATTATACAAGTATTATAGGACCAATAATAAAATTAGAATAGAATAAACTTCAAACATAAGTATTAAATCAATGTTAAGGTACCTGAAGTTAGTAAGTGCACTGTGGTCATACTAAGAGAATCTATTCCTAGGAATATGCATTTACATTTACTTCGGCTTACTCCCAATAGCTCAGGAAAAAAAATTATGTACATATATTTGGAGAGAGGAAATGACAAAGCAAATGTAACAAAAGGTTAACTAGAGAACCTCAGTAGCAACTATATGGTATCAGCCTCATTAGGAAATAGCAAAAATAAAATATACAGGAGTTCTTTGTGCTCATCCTGCAACTTTTCCATTAAATTTGAAATTATTATAAAATAGAAAGTTTAAAAAAAATTATCTGTAGAATGCTGGCATGAGGTGAAAAGAATAAAGACTCCATTAGCATTTTTCTAACAGCTTACCTTTCACAAGGTGAGAAATCAATGAGCTGAACCCCTTGGTGGCTGAATCTCTGGATTTGCTTGAATTTCTCTCCACCCCAAAGAGCAATGCCTCTTTGATGAAAAGTAGCTAGGTAAGTACCTTTAGGAGACCAACGCACGTATGTTTCTGTCCATCTCTGCAGGAAAAGGTAGTGCCACTGTTAATACAACAAAAGCCAACCACAAAGACCTTTACCAGAATGAATCTATTCCTCAAACTCTTAACTCAAACACCTAAGCCTATTCACTTGTTATGACTTATTTTGAAGCCAAAAGAATAAAAGATGCTCTCAGAAAGTAATCTCAAAGAAAATGAAACTTCGCCTGCTCTTTATCAGTTTCTGATGAGAACAAAGTTGCACTTTGTTAAGAAAATACAGTAGAGGTTGAGTTCCCCCATGACAGCAGATACACACCGCTCTTTCTTCAATTGAGACAGGGTCTTTCACATCATTCCAGAATATGGAAGTGCGGTCTCCACTCTCAAAAATTACACTATATTGATCTCTGCATTCTGCCTCTTCAAGCCAGTAACGTAAATTCCCCTAAAAAACAAAAACAACAACAAAAAGCAAGGGATGTAATATTTCATTAATTGTAGTCAAAGAAAGCTCATCACTTCTGTTGCTCTTTTTTTTTTTTTTTTAGAGACAGAGTCTCACCCTTGGTCCAGTGCCGTGGCGTCACAGCTCACAGCAACCTTCAGCTCTTGGGCATAGGCGATTTTCTTGCCTCAGCCTCCCAAGTAGCTGGGACTACAGACACCCACCACAAGGCCCGGCTATTTTTTGTTGCAGTTTGGCTGGGGCCGGGTTTGAACCCACCACTTTTGGTATATGGAGCCAGCACCCTATTCACTGAGCCACAGAGCACTGCCCAATACTGTTGCTCTTAAAGATATTACAAATTGAGTCAACCTCTTAACTCTCAAGGAGTCATAACCTTAAGCAAAGAATTTCTTTTCTTTTTGAGACAGAGTCTCACTCCATTGTCTGAGTAGAGTGCCTTGGCCTCAAAGCTCACAGCAACCGTAAACTCTTAGGCTCAGCCTCCCCAAGTAGCTGGACTATAGGTGCCTGCCACAATGCCTGGCTAGTATTCTAGTTTTTAGTAGAAACGGGGTTCTCGCTCTTGCTCAGGCTGTGCTCTTGCTCAAGCTGGTCTCAAACTCCTGAGCTCAGGAGATCCCAGAGGGCCTTCCAGAGTGCTAGGATTATACGTGTGAGCCACTACACCCAGCCCGAAGAAATTTCTTTTTTTCTTTTTTTTAATTAAGTCATTTGTACTTGAATATTTTATACAACTCACCAGATCTTTGAAAGGCTGTTTCTCTGGAATATCCCATTCATCACTGATTGTCATATATCTGAAAGAGAAAAACCACTGAGTAATAATATACCTAAAAGACTAAACAAAGGGTAACTTGGTCAGTGGTCCAACCACATACAGGCACTGCCACATGGCTCCCTGACCTCCCCAGAAGTGGGAAAAACTCAAAAAGAGTTTTGTTTGGCATAATAACTGGTGAAGGGTACTACCTGCCAGAAGCAAGAGGCAGGGATGTAAGATGGCCCTGTGGCAGTCTACCCAGCAAGGATGTGAACAATTTGAAAAGCCACCAGCACTCACTGAGAAGTGGCAAGCACCCAAAACAAATACAGGACAGTCACTCATGTGCCAGTGTCCACTTTTGAAATCCACAGCCAATTCTGAACTCACTTGTCAAAATCCGTGAAGAGGTTGACCCGGAATGTGTGCTGCTTGTCAAGCTTGTAGCCATCAGCATTTTTCACAGCATCCACAGCATGCGCAGGAGACACGTATTCCAAGAAAATGTACCTGAAGTGAGTAAAGGCAATTTTCACAAGTGCAAAACTCACAATCTGCACACCTGAGACTTCTCCACACCAGCAAATAATTGACTCATCTTACTTTACTGCTCAAGGCAGTCAAATTGAGGATAAATCCATAGGCAAGTCATTCCTAAGCAAGAAGGAAATCCTAATTAGAAGATCTGAAGTCCCTAGCTTCTCAATTATAAATTATAGAAATGTCTGTTACCTTGACTGTGGTGAGGATTTCATGATGTCTACATGCTTATCAAACTGTACGTTCTAAAACTATGCAAGTTTAATGTATGCCAATTATCTCAATAAATCTGTTAATCTAGAAAAAACTCTAATATTGTGTCTTACAGTAAAATTACAAAGGACCTCAGAGGATATCTTATTAAAACCAAACATACAAAACAAGTAACAACTGGTCAAAAAGGAGTTACTTTTCAACCTAGTTCCCAAAATAGAAAACGTCAGTAGACTTGTATTTGGTAATTTTTTTTAGAAACTACTCTAGGTAGTTTTTAAAAGTTCAAAACCTTAAGTTAGAAAAACAAAATTTAGTATCTTCTCATTCCTATAGACAGGTTCCTCTCTGTCACCCAGGCTGGAGTGCAGTAGCACGATCACAGTTTCCTGGGCTCAGGGATCCTCCTTCCTCCGCCTCCTGAGTAGCTGGAAAGTATAGGCTCACATCACCATGCCTGGCTAATTAGTTAAACTTTTTAACTAATTAGCACTGGGGTCTCCCTATGTTGCCCACGTTAGTCTAGAATGCCTATCCTCAAGAGTACTTTCAGTCTCAACCTATCAAAAGTGCTGGGATTTCAAGTATGCACCACACCAGGCCTTTACATGCAATTTTACTGGACAAAAGTCTGACCAGATTGGGGAACTTTCATATTCTAGTGGGAGGAGTGTAAATTGGTAACAACCACTCAAGAGCACAATATTTGATATATGCAGTGGCAACAACTCAAAATTTCACTCCTAGGTATAATAAAAAACTCTCACTTGTACAAAAGGAGATAAGAGATTGTTTATAACTGCAAAACACTAAATGTCAATAGGAAAACAAGTTGTCATGTGAAAACAGAATGCAACGACATCTAAGACAAAAGAATTAGAATCACACTATCATCATGGAAGACCTAATATTAAACCCAAAAAAGTAAGCTGCATACCTTAGGCTACCATTATTTTTAGAAGATACACTGCTATATTAGCTAACACGAAGTAGGGGGGCGGGGGAAATTGCTAATTAAGCAGTGAAACAATGCTTTCCCCTAAAATTGTAGGAAACAATTTTAGGGATGTCATTTCAGAGATGTCAAGATGGGTGAAAAAAAAAAAATCACTATCAATAAAATTCTACTTGCAAAATTTTCCTGACATTCTACCAGCTTCCAGATCAATGCCTATTCCTAGGATTTATCTTGTGTCGGTTACAGTTCTGATGGCAGCCTTAAACATCATACTCTATAATTTCTTAACAATTAGTAGCCAACTTAGAATACTGTAATACAAGAACCACGTTGCAATCACTTTCTCCATGATGATTCCAGGACTGAATCATGGCTCTTAAGAGCTTCCAGCTAAGGGGGACCTGAATAACCAGGGCCAAAGTGCCATGGCAAGGCACGCTCTGAGTTCACAGTGAGCCCCTGCCATATACAACCAGCATGCTGACATCAAGAAAAATACAAGTGAGACTTCAGTAATGGAAAAACATACTCACCCTTTTGTCTTCCCATCCTCTTCAGGATAAAAATCATTTGTGATTTTCCCAAACTTGGAAAAAATCTTGTGGATGACATTTTTGAGTTTGTCAAGTCGGTCAGGTCCCACCTGAGGAACATTGTCCACCACAATCACAGAATCGATTCCATCTGCTTCCTGGGGCCGATCTCTGAGCACATCTCCTAGTAACTCTATATAAGAGAAAGATCCGCTAAATGAGCTTTTGTACCAAGAAAAACATTAATACATTAACAAATCTCCAATAAGCAAAAAGCAAATCAATTAACCTAAATGCTTTCTTTGTGAACAAACCCCTAGCTTGATTCACAATTTAAATATGAAAGAAATGGCAAGATGTTTTACTTTTTTTTTTTTTTTTTGAAAGTCTCACTCTGTCACCCAAGGCTAGAATGCCACAGCATCAGTCTAGCTCACAGCAACCTCAAACTCTTGGGACTCAAGTGATCCTGCTGCCTTAGCCTCGCAAGTATCTAGGACTATAGGTCCTGCCACTCAACTAGTTTTTCTATTTTTAGTGGAGACTGTGTCTGGCTCTTGGTCAGGCTGGTCTCCAACTCCTGAGCTCAAGCAATCCACCAGCAAAGTGCTAGTGGATTATAGGTGTGAGCCACACCCGTTTTGACTTTTAACTATTCACATTCATTCCCTTTGACTAAAAATGTAAACAGTCAAAATGTGTCAACTGACTTCTGGTAATAATGGCAAATATGAAGAGAATAATAAAAAATGACTTTAAGGCCAGGCATGGTGGCTCATGCCTGTAGTCCTAGCACTCTGGAAGGTTGAGGCTGGTGGACTGCCTCAACTCACGGTTTCCAGACCCGCCTGAGCGAGAGCGAGAACCTGTCTCTAAAAAAAAATAGACCAGTGGCGGGCACCTGTAGGTCCAGATACTCCAGAGCCTGAGCAAAGAAAGAGAATCTGAAGAATATATACTCTTTCAGAGAACCCTAGATTTCAAAAACATCTAAGCAAAATTGCATCCCAAACCAACTAAAACTGACTTTTTACAGATTTTAGCAAATATTTCAGACAACTTTTCTTTTAGTGAACACAAATTACTAGTATCTCTTTAGTGAACTGGGACAAAATAATAAAAAAAAAGAAAAACATGTCAAGATGACACACTTCTCCCACCCTCCTATTCCCAAGTATTTTCTTTTTCTTTTTTTCTTTTTTTTTTTTTATTGTTGGGGATTCATTGAGGGTACAATAAGCCAGGTTATATTCCCAAGTATTTTCATACTTTCTTGGGACCTGAACTAGATGGGCTTTCATAAGGCAATCAAGAAAAAAACTAAAGAGAGTGGGGGTTAGGGAGACACTGCCTGGGGTAAGTCTCCATAGAGCTGATAGCCAACTTTCAAAACAACTCCCTATCTAATAACCTCCATGTAAAAAAACTTTTTTTTTTTTTTAGAGACAGAGTCTCACTTTATCACCCTCGGCTCACAGCAACCTCCAACTCCTGGGCTTAGGTGATTCTCTTGCCTCAGCCTCCCAAGTAGCTGGGACTACAGGCGCCTGCCACGAGGCCCAGCTACTTTTTTGTTGCAGTTCAGCCGGGTTGGGTCTGAACCCGCCGCCCTCAGTATATGGGGCCGGCGCCCTACCCACTGAGCCACAGGCACCACCCTAAAAAAACTCTTAAGGACAAATCAAATAGGAGAGAGGGAAAGACTGAAGTGTTTTTCTTCCTCTCACACACCCTTCAAAACAATATGTCTGACATCAGATGTATTTGGGGGGTGTTCCCCTCACACTAAGCAATTCAGGGCACACCAGCTGGTTCACAATCAGTTCAGACACTATCTGCCTGCAAATGGTGGCAGATTCCACAGGCTGAGTGCTCAGTCTCATAAAACAGGCTCCCATTTCAGATACCAGTAGGTTGTCGCCTGCACTTCTTACTGGCAGTCTACAAAGCAGGGATCCCACTGCCCCCTCCTGGGGTCCATTCATTTGCTAGAGCCACTCCTGAAATTCAGGGAACACTTTGTTACATTTGTTCATTTATTACAAGAGATATTACAAAGGATGCAGACGAAGAGCCAAATGTAAGAGATGTACAGGCTGAGACGTGGGATGGTGTGCAGAGCTTCCACACACTCTCCAGGCCTACTACCTGTTCAGCTCTCCGAATCCTGTCCTTTGGAATCCAGACTTCACTATGTGGATGTGACTGATTATATTGTTGGCCACGGGTATCATCTCATCTTTCAGTGCCTCTCCCCTTTCACTACCCACCACCTTCTACCCCAGTGACCCTCTAATTACATGGTTGGTCCCTTAATGAGAAGCCTCCAGTAGATGGAAGCTACTAAAAGAAAGTAGTCACTATAGAGATTCCAAAGTTTTTAGGAGCTATGTATGAGCCAGAAACCAGGAACAGAGCCCAAATATATTTTCCTTGTATCACAATAGCCTTTTTGGAAGGCAGTATCAGAGCAGAGACAGGCATTCAAACTAGGAAACTAAAAAACATGCAAGCTCCTAAATTCATTTTTATAAGAGTTGAGGTCTTGCCAAGTTGCCCAGGCTGGCCTGGAACTCCTGGGCTCAAGTGAATCTCCTGCCTCAGCCTCCTGAAGTGTTGGGACTATAAGGGTGAGCCACCACATCTAGCTGAGCTTAATTAGCAGTAGCTTTTCTTTCTACGTGGTATATTTCAACCAGTATTATCTTTAATTTCATGAAATGCCTCACAAGGCTGTCAGGAGGCATCATACTTACAGAAATTAAGTCTGCTAATGCTCAGGACAGTGCCTCGCACAATAAGCAGTGTACTACTATTATTTCCATAACTTCAACCCAAAACTCAAAACATATTAAACATTTATGCCATTTCCTTTTAACCTAAAAACTTAAATACCCAAAGTGGCAACAAGAACGTTTGGCTGGAATTTGTAATTCTTTGTCTTTTGCTCCATGTTTAGGGATGTAGGTGAACTCAATGTAATTGAAATTCTCCTTTTTGTCAATAGGTGCTTCTTTATATGGCTCATCCACTTCCTTATCCATAAACCAATCTCCCATTGTTGTCACCAAGTCTCTCAGGTAATCTTCCTGAATAGTGCCAGCTGCTTCTTCATCAAAACAAGCAAAAAGAATTTCTCATGATATCTTCTGGATCTGTGCCATTTAACTTCTCACCAACCATGGTGAAGAACATGATGAAATTGGTGGGTCCTGGGCGGCGCCTATGGCTCAGTCGGTAAGGTGCTGGCCCCATATACTGAGGGTGGCGGGTTCAAACCCGGCCCCGGCCAAACTGCAACCAAAAAATAGCCAGGCATTGTGGCGGGCGCCTGTAGTCCCAGCTACTCGGGAGGCTGAGGCAAGAGAATCGCTTAAGCCCAGGAGTTGGAGGTTGCTGTGAGCTGTGTGAGGCCACAGCACTCTACAGAGGGCCATAAAGTGAGAGTCTGTCTCTACAAAAAAAAAAAAAGAAATTGGTGGGTCCTGGAGCCTCATTCATCATGACATCCAGATACTCATCAGTTAGATTTTTCCCCAGTGAAACAAGCATGTCATGCCATCTTCCTTGTCAAAATAACCATCTGTGTTTTGATCAATCACAATAAAGTCCTCTTTGAATTCCTGAATCTGTGATTGGTCAGGAATTTGCTAGAACATGGCAAAATACACTGGATGTTACCTGCTGAGGTGGTGTTGGTCTTTGCCCTTTTACTAGACATGGTGGTGGTTAAATCCCTGCACAGCCACAAGAATCCACCCGAGCACCTGTTTTCCTTTCACCACACTTCTACGCCAAGAATCAATGAAAACTAACACTTCTGCCCTCTACTTAGCAAACTGGAAATCCCAACTTTCTAATGTAAATTCTGTACAAATCCCAAACGTGATTAGTAATCTTGCCTAGACAGCCGTAAAATTACAAGGCACTGGGGTTAGGAGCTGGAACTGAAAGATATCTTTTTTTTGTTTTGTTTTGTTTTTTGAGACAGAGCCTCAAGCTGTTGCCCTAGGTAGAGTGCCGTGGCATCACAGCTCACAGCAATCTCAAACTCCTGGGCTCAAGCGAGTCTCCTATCTCTGCCTCCCAAGTAGCTGGGACTATAGGCGCCCGCCACAATGCCTGGCTATTTTTTGGTTACAGCCATCGTTGTTTGGCGGGCCCAGGCTGGATTCGAATCTGCCAGCTCAGGTGTATGTGGCTGGCGCCTTAGCCGCTTGAGCCACAGGCGCCAAGCCTGAAAGATATCTTTTAAAGTTGCCATCAGGCCAGGTACAGTAACTCAGACTTGTAATCCTAGCACTCTGGTAGGCTGAGACAGGTGGATTGCTAGAGGTCAGGAGTTTGTGACTAGCCTGAGCAAGAGTGAGACCCTATCTCTAACCAACAAGCCAGGCGTTATGGCAGGTACCTGTAGTCCCAGCTACTCGGGAGGCTGAGACAAGAGGACCATTTGAGCCCAGGAGTTGGAGGTTGCTGTGAGCTATAATGCCACAGCAGTCTACCAAGGGCAACATAGTGAGACTCTGTCTCAAAAAATAAAAATAAAGTTGCCACTAATGGATACTCACTAGATGAAACCATCAGTAAAAGTAGTCAAAACAGCCAGGTATGGTGGCTCACACCTGTAATCCCAGCACTTGGGGAGGCCAAGGCAGGCAGACTGCCTGAGCTCGTGGGTTCAAGACCAGCCTAAGCTAGAGTGAGACCCTCATCTCTTAAAAAAAGCAGGGCGTTGTGGCAGGTGCCTGTAGTTCCAGCTATGGGGGAAGCTGAGACAAAAGAATCACCTGAGCCCAAGAGTTTGAAGTTGCTGTGAGTTGTGAAGCCACAGCACTCTACCCAGGGTGACAAAATGAGACTCTGTCTCAAAAAAAAAAAAAAAAAAAGTAGCCAAAACAAGATTACAAGGAAATTTTAAAACAACAGCTGAAGAATGGCTTGCTACACATGTATTTGTTCTGGAACCTAATTATCACTCTAGTTTCTTATTACAGAACTCAAAAATTTCAACATGCTAAATATGATTTCAACATGCGGCGCCTGTGGCTCAAGGAGTAGGGCGCCCGTCCCATATGCCGGAGGTGGCAGGTTCAAACCCAGCCCTGGCCAAAAACCACAAAAAAAAAAAAAAAGAAAAAGAATTAAATATGATATCAGAAAATATTCTTTACTGCATTTTATTCTCAAAAATTAAGGTGAGAGCAGCTCTGTGCCTGTGGCTCAAGTGGCTAAGGCACCAGCCATATACACCTGAGCTGGCAGGTTCAATTCAGCCTGGGCCTGCCAAACAACAATGACGGCTGCAACCAAAAAATAGCTGGGCGTTGTGGTGGGTGCCTGTAGTCCCAGCTACTTGGGAGGCGGAAGCAAGATAATCACTTGAGCCCAGGAGTTGAAGGTTGCTGTGAGCTGTGATGTCACAGCACTCTACTCAGTGCGACAGCTTGAGGCTCTGTCTCAAAAAAAAAAAAAAAAAAATTAAGGTGAGAGCCAGGTGCAGTGGGGCATGCCTATAGTCTAAGCTGTGGGAGGGGGCTGCTTAAGCCCAGGAGTTGACAACACAGCAAGATCCTGTCTCTGAAAACACAAAAACAAAAAGTTAGGGTGAATTCTCTTTACTTTTGCATGTTTGAAATCTTCCATAATAAAAAATTAAAAGGACTTTCAAAAAGGAAAAGAAACTCTTTAAATTCCAAAAGGCAAGCCCTGTCATCAACCATTTTAGATTAATTTCAACACTTCCAGGAATATTAAAAATGTTACCTTAAAAAACAATTGCCACTTGAATGACAAAGATGCTAAAAAAAGAGGGAAAAGACAGTCAGGCAGATCATAGCATGCCAAGCATCCTCACTCCTGAAACTATAGGCAAATCCTTGAGTTACTTTCAACCACACCTACCATGCAATTAAATGGCCTGGTGAGATTCATCTGAATGTATAAGGCTTATAATTAAAAGCTCAGCTTTTATATAAAACTGTAGACTCCTCCCCACAGGCTCAAAGTGGGAAGGAGTGCCTGCAGTCTATAAGAATGTGCCCACACATGAAGTAACTACCCTATGAAGAGACATATCTCCACAATTACTAAGCAGCCCAAGCATCAGGTACTCTTGGCTCATGTATTCCCAATCTGTCTCCAGGAAAAACAGAAGCAAGCAATCCTCAAAACTAAGTAGCAAATATAAAGAGAAAGCATATTTAATGAGCCAAAAGAGAGAACATGTGGTGTTAAAACCTTGATCATCTATTTGCTTTTGACGGAAACCAAAGAAAGTGAAATATTAAACTCCATGTGTAAGTACAGATTAACACTGTTAATATGGATCAAAGAGGGCAGCGCCTGTGGCTCAGTGAGTAGGGCGCCAGTCCCATATGCTGGAGGTGGCGGGTTCAAACCCAGCCCCGGCCAAAAACCACTAAAAAAAAAAAAAATATGGATCAAAGAATAAAGAGGCAAGACAAGAACTCCAGCTCATCTTTCAGTCCCTTTTGGAAAGGATGGATACAGTTTCTCTCACTCCTTCCACATCACGCTCTGGCCCTATAGAGAACTCTTGTCATAAAACATAAACCCTACCTGAGCTACTAACCTCAAAAATCAGGGGCTCTTAAGAAAAGCAACAGCTTACTGAGTTTTAGTTCCTCAGGACCACGTGCCTCATCTGTCATTCTGGCTAACACTGCACCTAAAACCAACAAGACCCATAGCAGTCACCCAGCCTGGCCAGCCTTCAGTCATGTTAGCATCCTCTGACTGCCCCTAATTCTGGAAGTGATTCACATGTTAGAAATCTGTGAATGAATAGATGAGGTGAAATAATACCTTTTTAAACACTTAATTGCAGAATAAATACTCAAGAGCTCAAAGTAAAGATTAAACCAAAATGTCTATCATAAAATATATAAAAAAAAAATTGGTACATTAAAAACAAACAAGCAAACAAACAAAAAAACCCACACACACTGGCCTGGGTGATGGAGTCTGGTACCAGTTTTCAGCAACTGACTCCACCTTAAGGGACACATTTCCTCAGGGATGAGGAGCTTGGACTAAATAAGTGGTTCTCAACCTGTGGGTCGGACCCACAAGAACTGTATTAAAGGGCCACAGCATTAGGAAGGTTGAGAACCACTGAACTAGATGTTCCCACAATCATCACCAATTTCTGGTGTCTTTCCCGCTTTTCATGCTAAATGTCTTTCATCTTATGAGATAAAGTACCATATAACAATGGTCACAATAACTGACAGCCCTTTAAAAATGTTTAAAATAAAAGGTGACAACTCTATGGCAGTTCCCTAAACCTTCTTGGGGGTGTATCACTGACTACTTCGGTAAGGGTGTTTTTACTTTCCCCACTGTAGCATTAACTCAGTCAATATGCAGAGGCTGATGTGATTCCAAGGTGAAGAGATATAATTGCTGAAAAAAAAGCAAAAATGTATTAAGACTATCATTAGCCTTTAGAAGACACTTTAGGGGAAAAGCTCTTCCAGACAGGAAGCAAAAATAATGCCTCCAAAGGCAATCAAGATAGAAACCAAGGCAAAGCAAGCAGTTATGAACACTAAAACCTGAAAAAATAAACTGCCAAAACGTGGTGGTGTGCCCTACAGGCTTAGAAAAAAATGAACACCCAACAGGATTCTGACAGCCTGTCAGACTGGAGATGTCTGTGGAGGTAGACACTTCTGCGGTCATACCCCTGAACTATACCCCCAGCTGTGGTAGACACTTCGGTAGGGCAGGAGGACAAAGTCATCTGGCACTGCCACAACTTATTTCTCCAATCTAGACCTTTGAGAAGTCTGGGTGGTCAGCTCTGGGGGTACAAAGACCCAGAGAAGTGAGGCTGGGTCCTTGGTTTTTGCTTTTCCCTCAGCCACCGTGGAGTAATCTGCCTTATACCACTCTTCCAAATTTCTTGGTTCTAATGCAAATGCGAATGACTGCTCTCGAAGTGAACTCCATCCTGCCCACCTTTTTGGGGTGGGCGGAAGAAAGCGGGAAGTAAACGCCAGAACCCCTCTGTTATATATACTCAGAGACGACAGACGGAAAGTGATGACCCCTCTTTCGCTCACTTCGAGGAACACACGGACACCCTTGGTGGAACTAATACACGAACCAGAGACACAGGTAGACAACTTTTTGATACAAGGAAATCACAGCCACACTGACGCGCCCCTCACCTTCCTCGCTCACGTCGTCCACGAAGTCTTCAGGGTCGCTGAAGGAGGGCTCGTCTGCGTCACCGTTCTCCAACGCCCGAGGCTCCGCCTCGGCCGCGCTGCCTTCGTTCCCGGCAGCCTCCTCGGACGATGCCTGTGCCCGGCTGTCGGCGGGCTCGTCCCGGGACTGTTCCCCTGTAGCCTCGCCAAGCGTTGGGGTCGAGGGATCGGCCTGAGACCCCGGAGGCTCCTCGACAGACGGTGGCGAGGGCGACTTGGACGGGCCCAGGGTCGCCTCTGCCACTGTCTCCGCCCCGGCAGCTGGCTCGGCCCTCACCTCGGGCTCTGGCCGGGTCTCTCCCACCTCCTCCTTTGCGCCCTCGGTTCCCGCCGCCTCCGGAGCGCCGGGCCCAGCAGGTCTCTGCAGCTCCTCCTCCGGCGGCAGCTCGGCGGCAGGATGCTGTTGGCCGGGCTCGGCCCGCTCCTCGGCCGCCTCGGGCACCGCCACGTTCTCCGCGTCCTGCATGGGCCCGACGCTGCCTCCCAAGCAGGTCTGCCGCCGCCGCGCTTCCGACTCTCCCAGGCCGCACCGCGCGCCGCGCCGGCTACCGCCAAGCCATGTGCGCGCGACTGGGGAAGCCGCACCAGGGCTGCGGGGAGGGTCACCCACGCCCCGGTCCCTCACTACGAGCCTGAAGAGCTCAGATTCCCAAGACGGTGTCTACCAGAAATCAAAATAACACTTTCGTAGCAGGAAAGTGCTGAATTCCCTTCACCAAAGTTGTTTTCGCTTAATCAATAAACTCATTACGTTCAATAACTACCCCAGTTGCGGTAGCAGTTGGTTCCGTCCAATATGGCAGCCGCTCCCTTCCTTCTCCCATCAGGCAATAAGGAGAAAGACTGAACTATTTGTGGCACCGAAGGTAGGTATCACAAATCATCCTAGTATGCTAAATTGTTTGAGAATATAATCTAACTAAGAAATTAATACCATAAAAAATGTAAACTCAACAAACGATTGCTTGTGCTATCTGACTTTTAACCAGACCAACCGTTTTCCTTACGTTAGTAAATCCCCCCGTACAAATTGGGTTTTTAGACTTGTCTACTGACTGGGCAAAACAACGGACGATTCCAACATATAAAAGGAATTCGCGGGGAGCCAGCTAAAGCCAACAGTACTATAAATACGACGTCCCTGCGCAATACAAAAATGTCTTAAGAGTGGCTTGAATCATTCACGCCAAACCTCAGGCTAGCAGCCGGGACGCTGCCTTTCCCCTTACTAAATGGTGACGATGGTTTGACCCGTCCGGGAGTGCCGCCCCCTGACGCCAAGCGCGTGGGTCACGTGGTTGGGCGGGGCCAGGCGGCGTGCCGGTGTTGCCAGCTCCAGGAGCCTGGTGGGCTTAGCTTTAACTGCCTTTGAGCTTTAGAGTGGGGTTTGTGACGGGGGTTGTACCTCCTTGGGGGTCGTTTTACTCATGCTGAAAGCAAACTGGCCCCCCAGGGTTATCTTGTTACCGGACAAAGTAGGTAAATATGTCACATACAGTGGGAAAGATCTGGAAGGACGCACGTTTGAACCTAGATGGTGGGTTTATTGCTGTTCGCTAGAAAATTCTTCCAACTTTTCCGTACGTGTGAAAATGTTTATAATAAATTGTCGGAGGGGGCCGAGCACGGTGTCTCACTCCTGTAATCCCAGCACTCTGGGAGGCCGAGCGGGTGGATTGTCTGAGCTCACAGGTTCGAGACCAGCCTGAGCTGGAGCGATAACCCGTCTTTAAAAATAGCCGAGTGTTGTGAACGCCTGTAGTTCCAGCTACTTGGGAAGCTGAGACAAGAGAATCGCTTAAGCCTAAGAGATTGAGGTTGCTCTTACGCCATGGCACTGTATCGAGGGCAACAAGTGAGACTCTGTCTCAAAAAGTAATAATAAAAATAAATAAATTGTCAGAGGCGTGCACAGTGGCTCAGACCTGTTATTCCGGCAGAGTGGGAGGCGGAGGCAAAAGGATCCCTTGAGCTCCGCATTTTGAGCCTAGCCTGGGCCACATAGCGAGACCTCCATCTCTACAAAAAAAAATTAGCTGGTGGTGGTGGCGCCGGTGGTACCAGCTAATGGGAAGGCTGAGACAGGAAGATCGCTTGAGCTCAGGAGTTAGAACTTGCTGTGAGCTGTGATGATGCCACTGCACTCCAGCCAGAGTGATAGTGAGAGTCTGTCTCAAAACAAATAAATTAACTTTTAAAAATTGTAGTGGCTTGGAGCTTGTGGCTCAAGCACCCTAGGCACCAGCCACGTACACCTGAGCTGGCGGGTTTGAATCCAGCCCAGGCCGCCAAACAATGACGGCTGCAATCAAAAAATAGCTGGGCGTTGTGGTGGGCGCCTGTAGTCCCAGCTACTTGGGAGGCTGAGGCAGGAGAATCGCTTGAACCCAGGACTTGGAGGTTGCTGTGAGCTGTGACGCCAGGCACTCGACCCAAGACGATAGCTTGAGGGTCTTTCTCAAAAAAAAATAAAAATTGTAGGGAAGGGAGATAACTTAGGCTCCCGCTCAAGAATCCACCAGTGGAACAATCTGAGTCACAAAAAGAATAGAAAAACTTATGTTGATTGATATACATAATTTATGTTTAAATTTATTCATAATACTTTTGAAAGGAAAAAGAAACCCTTGCTGATCATAGTTTTAATATTGCTTGAGCTCAGGAGTTCCAGACCATCCTGAACAAGAGTGAGAGCCCCTATCCACTAAAAAAAAAAAGAAATAGAAAAATTAGCCAAGCATCATGATGGGTGGCCACAGTCTGAGCTACTCAGGAGTCTGAGGCAAAGAGGCTTGCTTGAGCCTAGGAGTTTGAGGCTTCTGCAAGCTATGATGATGCCACAGTATTTTATCCACGGTGACAGAGTGAGAGTCTGTCTCCAAAAAAAAAGGAGAAATTCTGACCCTTGCTACAATGTGGATGAACTTTGAAGGCATTGTGCTAAGTGAAAAAAAGCCAGTCACAAAGGACACATGAGGTATGGTTCCACTTTGAAGGTATCTAGAGTGATCCCATTCATAGAGTAGTGGTTGCCAGGAGCTAGGGGAAGTGGCCAAAGGGAGGTTGTTTGAAGGATACAGAGTTTCAATTTGGAAAGATGGAAAAGTTCTGGAGATGATGGTGTTGATGGTCATGCAATTCTGAATTACTGAATGCCACTTAAGTGTATACAAAAAAGGATTAAAATAGTAAAATGTCTAAAAAGGTATAGATAGATTAAAGTAGAAGGATATAGAAAGATATATGCCATGCTAACTTTAATAAGAAAGCTTGGTGTGGTGGCTCAGGCCTGTGGTTCCAGCCCTTTGGGAGACCCCTGCAGAAGACCACTTGAAACCAGGAGTTCAAGATTACAATGAGCTGTGATTGTGCCACTGCACTCCAGCAATAGAGCCAAGACTCTCCGAGGGAAAAAAAACAGGGAAGCAAGCAAGCTTGGGACAGGAAGTATACAAGAAATCTCTGTACCTTCTACTTAATTTTACTGTAAAACTAAAAGTGTAAAGTTGCTTTTTTTTATTTTTATTTTTAGGAAAACCATTTTTTTTTAATTAAATCGTAGCTGTGTATATTAATGTAATCATGGGGTACAATGTACTGGTTTTCTATACAATTTGAAATATTTTCTTTTTTTTTTTTTTTGTAGAGACAGAGTCTCACTTTATGGCCCTCTGTAGAGTGCCGTGGCCTCACACAGCTCACAGCAACCTCCAACTCCTGGGCTTAAGGCAATTCTCTTGCCTCAGCCTCCCGAGTAGCTGGGACTACAGGCACTCACCACAACGCCCAGCTATTTTTTGGTTGCAGTTTGGCCGGGGCCGGGTTTGAACCCGCCACCCTGGGTATAATGGGGCCGGCACCTTACCCACTGAGCCATAGGTGCCGCCCACAATTTGAAATATTTCCATCACACTGGTTAACATAGCCTTCATGGCATTTTCTTAGTTATTGTGTTAAGACATTTATATTCTGCATTTAGTAAGTTTCACATGTACCCTTGTAAGATGCACTGTAGGTGTGGTCCCTCCAATTACCCTCCCTGCACCCATCCTGCTCCCTCTCCTTCCCTCCCCTTCCCCTTTTCCCATATTTTTGGGCTATAATTGGGTTATAGCTTTCATATGAAAGCTATAAATTAGTTTCATAGTAGGGCTGAATACATTGAATACATTTTCTTCTAAAGTTTCTTTTATTAAAGGTAGAGTAGCTATATTCAGAAAAATCAAGCTTCAGGACAAAGAAAACTATCAGGAATAAAGAGGAACATTATATAATGATAAAAGGGTCAATTCTCCAAAAAGATAAAACAATCTTCAACATGTACACACCTAATAATAGAACATAAGAACACCTGAGAAAACTGAAAGGGAGAAATAGAGAAATCCATTAGTATACTTGGAAAGTTTAACACCTATCAATAGTTGACAGATCTGGCAGGCAGAAAATTAGTAAGGATATAGTGAACTGAGCAACATCATTCATCAACTGGACCTGACTGATGTAGAACAATAGCAAAATATGCGTTGTTCTCAGACTTCACACGGACTGTTCTTCAGATAGACCACATGCTAAGCCAAAAAATCACTTCTTAACAAATCTAAAAGAATACAAATTATATAAAGCATACCAAGGCCAAAACTGAACTAAATTAAAAATTAATAGGGCGGTGCCTGTGGCTCAGTGAGTAGGGCACTGGCCCCATATTCTGGAGGTGGCGGGTTCAAACCCGGCCCCAGCCAAAAACTGCAAAAAGAAAAAATAATAAAAATAATAACAAAAAGCTGGAAAATACCCAAATATTTGGGGAATAAGCAACACATTTATAAATAACAAGCAAATCGGCGGCGCCTGTGGCTCAAAGAGTAGGGCACCGGTCCCATATGCTGGAGGTGGCGGGTTCAAAGCCAGACCTGGCCAAAAATCACAAAAAAAAAGAAAGAAACCCTATAAATAACAAGCAAATCAGAGAAGTCTCAAATTTTAAAATGTTTTGAAATAAGTGAAACTACAACTGGTAGGGTCTGGCAAACCAGTGCTTAGAAGGAAATTTGTAACATGGAATGCCTATGTCACAAAAGAAAAAAAGACTTAAAATCAATAACCTAAGGTTCCATTTTAGGAAACTAGAGAAAAAAGAGCAATATAAGCATAAAGCAAGCAGAACTAACAAATTAGAGCAGAAATCACTAAAATTGAAAGTAGGAAATCAATAGAGAAAATTAATAAAATTAATTCATTTAAAAAATCAGTAAATTGATAAACCTTTATCCATGCTAGCCAAGAAAAAGATAAGACTCAGAATATTAATAACAGAAATGACAGAGTGGTCATTAGTACTGACCCCATGGATATTAAAGGATAATAAAGGAATATTATGAATAACTTTATGCCCATAAATTTAATAATTTAGATCAATTGAACCGAGTCATTAAAAAAAACAAATACATTACCAAAACTCACACAGGGATAAATAATCTGATAGGTCTATATCTATTTAAGTAACTGAATCCATAATTAGTAATTTACCAAAAAGGAAACCACCAGGCCACAATGGTTTCACTGATGAATTCTACCAAACATTTAAGCATCTACCAATGCTTTCATTTCTTCCAGAAAATAGAAGTAGAGGGAATACCCATTCTATGAGCCTGGCATTTCCTTTTTACTACAACCAGATAAAGACATTACAAGAAAGAACTATAAACCAATATCTCATAAACATAGAGGCAACAATCCTCAGTAAAATATCAAATCACGTTCAGTAATACATAAACAGATTATACACCACAACTAAGTGGGATTTATTCCAGGTATGCAGCCTGATTTAACATCTGAAAATCAATCAATGTAATTTACATTAGCAGAATAAAGAAGAACTATATGATATTAACATGCAGAAAAAACATTTGTCAAAATCCAACATCTATTTGTGATGAAAACTCTCAGCAAACTAGGAATTGAGGAGCCCTTCCTCAATGTGATGAAGAATATACAGCTAACATACTTAATGGTTAAGAAATCAAATGTTGGGCAGCGCCTGTGGCTCAGTGAGTAGGGCGCTGGTCCCATATACTGAGGGTGATGGGTTCAAACCCAGCCCCAGCCAAACTGCAACAACAACAAAAAAAAAGCCGGGCGTTGTGGCAGGCGCCTGTAGTCCCAGCTACTCTGGAGGCTGAGCCAAGAGAATCACCTAAACCCAGGAGTTGGAGGTTGCTGTGAGCTGTGATGTCATAGTACTCTACTGAGGGTGATAAAGTCAGACTCTGTCTCTAAAAATAATAAAAGAAGGGCGGCACCTGTGGCTCAAAGGAGCAGGGCGCTGGCCCTATGTGCCAGAGGTGGCGGGTTCAAACCCAACCCCGGCCAAAAACTGCAAAAAAAAGAAAAAGAAATCAAACGCTTTCTCACTAAATTAGGGACAAGGAAGGGCATTCACTCTGATTACTCCTATTCAATATTGTACTGGAAGATCCACCTAATAAAATAAGACAAGGAAAGGAAATAAATGGTATTGGGAAGGAATAAATGAAACTTTGTTCTCAGATAACATGATTGTCTATGTAGAAAATCCCAAAGAATCCATGAAAAAACACTTGCAACTAGTAAGTGATTATAGCAAGGTTGCAGGATACAAGGCTTATATGTCAAAGTCAATTGCAGTCCTATAGTAGCCATAAACATTGGAATTAGAAATTAAAAGCGGGTTATCATTTACATTACTGTGAGAGAGAAAGATATAAATCTAACATAATATGTACAAGACCTGCATGAGGAAAACTATACAACTTATTAAAGAAATCAGAGAATGGGGCAACGCCTGTGGCTCAAATATACTGGAGGTGGCAGGTTTAAAACTGGCCTCGGCCAAAAGCTGCAAAAAAAAAAAAAGAAATCAGAGAACGCCAGGTGTGGTGGCTCACGCCTACAATCCTACCACTCTGGGAAACTGAAATGGGTGGATTGCCTGTGCTCAGGAGTTCCAGACCAGCCTGAGCCAGAGTGAGACCCCATCTCTAATTAAATAGCTGGGTGTTCTGGCAGGTGCCTGTAGTCCCAGCTGCTTGGGAAGCTGAGGCAAGAGAATCACTTGAGCCCAGGAATTTGAGGTTGCTGTGAGCTGTGATGCCCTAACACTCTACTGATGGTGACAAAGTGAGATTCTGCCAACAAAAAAGGAAGGAAGGAAGGGGAAGAAAGAAAGAAAAAAATCAGAGAAGATCTAAATACGTGGAGAAATATTTCATTCTCGTGGATAGGAGTACAGAATGTTATTAAGATGTCAATTCTTATTAATATGTTCTTGAGATTCAATACAATCTCAATCAAAATCCCAGAGAAAAGGCAGAATAGCCAACACAAAATTGAAGAGAAACAAAGTCAGAGGACTAACACTACATGAGTTTAAGACTAACTTGAAAGCTCTAAAATTGAAGACAGTATAATATTGGTGAAAGAACAAATTGATCAAAGGAACAGAAAAGAGAACCCAGAAATAGACCCACACAAATACAGTAGAGTCTCCATAAGTTCCCTACCCAAGGGACCGTAATAAATTGGACAACATATGAAGGTGGTCAACATAAGGAACTAGGTCTACTGTACTATATGTACTTGGGTGCATGTCCACTCTATGAAAATTAGGTCAGTGTAAAGAGGTGGTCAATGTAGGGATGTGGTCAACTGTGGAGGTTCTACTGTATAGGCAACTGATCTTTGACCAAGGAACAAAGGCAATTCAGTGGAGAAAGGATAATATTTTCATCAAGTGACATTGGAACAATTAGACATCCTTGTGCAACAAAAAGTGAATATCGCTGAGTGCCATGGCTAATGTCTGTAATCCCAGAGAATCGGAAGGCTGAGACAGGAGGATGATTTGAGCCCAGGAGTTCAAAGTTATAGTGAATTGTGATGATGGTACTGGACTCTAGTCTGGGAGACAGAGCAAGAACTTTCTCAAGAAAACAAAAAAAAAGTACACAAATAACCCAATTAAAAAGAAGGCAAAAGATAGGAATAGACATGCCACCAAAACAGATACCTAGGCAGCAAATAAGCCTATGAAAAAATGCTCAAAATGGGGTGGCGCCTGTGGCTCAGTGAGTAGGGCGCCGGCCCCATATGCCGAGGGTGGCGGGTTCAAACCCAGCCCCGGCCAAACTGCAACAAAAAAATAGCCGGGCAGGGCGGCGCCTGTGGCTCAGTCGGTAAGGCGCCGGCCCCATATACCGAGGGTGGCGGGTTCAAACCCGGCCCCGGCCAAACTGCAACCAAAAAATAGCCGGGCGTTGTGGCTGGCGCCTGTAGTCCCAGCTACTCGGGAGGCTGAGGCAAGAGAATCACTTAAGCCCAGGAGTTGGAGGTTGCTGTGAGCTGTGTGACGCCATGGCACTCTACCGAGGGCCATAAAGTGAGACTCTGTCTCTACAAAAAAAAAAAAAAAAAAAATAGCCGGGCGTTGTGGTGGGCGCCTGTAGTCCCAGCTGCTCTGGAGGCTGAGGCAAGAGAATCGCATAAGCCCAAGAGTTAGAGGTTGCTGTGAGCCGTGTGACGCCACGGCACTCTACCCGAGGGCGGTACAGTGAGACTCTGTCTCTACAAAAAAAAAAAAAAAAAAAAAAATGCTCAAAATGATGTCATTAAAAAATTAGGCTGGGCACAGTTGCTCATGCCTGTAACCTAGCACTTTGGGAGGCTGAAGCAGAAGGATTGCTTAAAGCCAAGAGTTCAAGACCAGCTTGGGCAACATAACAAGACCCCCATCTCCACCAAAAGTACTTAAAAATTTGGCCAGGTGCAGTGACTCACACCTGTAATCCTAGCACTCTGGGAGGCCAAGGCAGATAGATTACCTAAGCAGGAGTGAGATCCCATCTCTACTAAAAAAAATAGAAAAAAATAGCCAGGAGTTATGGCGGGTGTCTGTAATTCCAGCTACTTGGGAGGCTGAGGCAAGAGGATAGCTTAAGCCCAAGAGTTTGAAGTTGCCATGAGCTATGATGCCATGGCACTCTACCCAGGGTGACAGAGTGAGACTCTGACTCAAAAAAAAAAAAAAGAAAATTAGCCAGGCATGTTATTACATCTGTAGTCCCAGCTGCTTGAAAGGTGGAGGTGGGAGGATCACTTGAGCCCAGGGGTTCAAGGCTGTAGTGAGCTATTATTATGCCACTGTACTCCAGCCTCGGCAACAAAATGAGACTCTGTCTCCAAAAAAGAAATTATAAAACAGAAATTCTATACCACTACACATTAATTAGAATGGCTAAAATCTTTTAAAAATTGACAAAAAATGCTAACAAAGATGCAGAGCAAGAGGAATTCTCATTCATTGCCAGTAGGAATACAAAATGGTACAGCTACTTTGGGAGACAGTTTGGCAGTTTCTTGCAAAGCTAAATATAGTGTTACCATACAATCTAGTGATCATGTGCCTATATATGTACTCACCTAATTGAGTTGAAAACATTCATCCACATAAAAACCTGCACATGAATGTTTATGACAGGTCTGTTCCTAATCACTGAAAAAACTGGAAGCAACCACATTATCTTTCCATAGGTGGATGGATAAACTGGTACCTGGGTACAATTGAATGTTATTCAGTGATGAAAAGAAATAAACTACCAAGCCCTGGAAAAATATGGAGGAGTCTTAAAGGTATATTGTTAAATGAGAGAAGTCACTCTGAAAAGGCTGCATACTATATGACTCCATGTATATGACATTTTAGAAAAGTGAAAACTATAGAGACTGCGAAAGGATCAGTGTTTGCTATGGGTTTGGTGGGTGGGGAGAAAGGGAGCAATTGAATAGATGAAGCAAAGTATGTTTTTTAGGATGGTGAAAGTATTCTGTATGATAGTGTTATGTTGAAAACATGCTATCATGCATTTGTCAAAACTCACCGAACTGTACAGCACAAAAAGTGAACCTTGGCCTGGTGAGGTGGCTCACACCTGTAACCCTAGCACTCTGGAGGCGAACACAGCTAGATCACTTGAGTTCAGGAGTTTAAGACCAGCTTGAGCAAGAGTGAGACCCCGTCTCTACTAAAAATAAAAAAACTAGGTGGGCATGTTGGCATATGCCTATAGTAGCAGCTACTCAGGAGGCTGAGGCAAGAGGCTCACTCAAGCCAAAGACTTTGAGGTTGCTGTGAGCTATGACTCCACGGCAATCTACCCAGGGTGACAGAGTGAGACTCTGTTTAAAAAAAAAAAAATAGTGAACCTTAATGTAAACTATGGGCTTTAGTTCATAATAATAATATGTCTATATTAGTTCACTAATTGTAGCAAATGTACATCACTAATGCAAGATGTTAATAATAGAGGAAGTGGGGGGGGCTTATAGAACTCTGTATATCTGCTCAATTTTTCCACAAATCTAAAATAAAAATCTGAGAAATTAACAACTTCTGCTCATCAAAAGACATCCCTAAGGCAAGACTGGGGAGAAAAATCATCTCAGTATGTTTATCTGACAAAGGACTTGTATCCAAACTATGTTAAGGACTCCTACAAATCAGGAATGTGTGCAAGGTTGGGTGCAGTGGCTCACACCTGCAATCCCAGCACTTTGGGAGGACAAGGCAGGAGGATCAAGGTCACTTGGAGCCAGGAGTTTGAGCCCAGCCTGAACAATGTAGCAGGACCCTGTCTCTACAAAAATTTATTTTTAAACCATGAGCTGGACATGGTATCTTCCCATTACTGAAAATGATAGTTCAAATCCTTATAGTGGCCTTGTAGGTCACTCCTTGTAGGTACTCCTTGAGTATGCCATAACCTCTCCGACCTCTCCTGCAGTGTTCCGCCTTGCCCACTGTTATTCATCTACCTTATCCCCTCACCATCTCAGACACCCCGTGCACATTTTCACTGCAAGGCTTTTACACTAGCCTGGATTACTGTTCCAGCAGGGATCACCCATCTGTATTTCCAGAACTTGATGCAAATCTCACCTCCTCAACAAGGCCTTCCCTGAGTGCTTTATATGTAATTGCACATATACCCCCCCACACACACGCACACACACACGCCACGAGTTCTCTCCTTGTGGTTTTTCTCCTTGGTACATATCACTGTTTGACATAGTATTTTACTTATTTTGTTTGTGTTTTCTGTCTTTGTTCTTCCTTACTATCCTTCCCCCTCCCTGCCATTCCCAGAAGAATTTTTTCTTTCAATTCTGTAAGGTTTTGCTTTACATATGTTGAAGATTTATTGTTAGGTGCTTACAGATTTAGAATTTTTGTGTCTCTCTGGTGGATGACAGTATATCCAGGGTTATCCAAATCCTTTTTCATAATGCAGTGTCATTTTTGATGAATTGATCTGATTACTTTTATGTAATGTTATTCTTTATCCCTGGTGATTTTCCATGTTTTGAAATCTAATTTTTCTGGTATTAATATACCCACCCCAGCTTTCTTTTGGTTAGTGTTTGCATGGCATATATTTTTCACCTTTTTACTTCTAATCTACCTATGTTTATCTATTGAGAGTTTATATTTTGCAGACAGAATATGGCTAGTCTTTTTTTTTTTTTTTTGCTTGTTTTTGTCCAATAGAACAAACTGTGTCTTTTTTTTTTTTTTTTTTTTGAGACAGAGCCTCAAACTGTTGCCCTGGGTAGAGTGCTGTGGCATCACAGTTCACAGCAACCTCCAACTCCTGGGCTCAAGTGATTCTCTTGCCTCTGTCTCCCAAGTAGCTGGGACTAGAGGCACCTGCCACAATGCCTGGCTAATTTTTGGTTGTGGTTGTCATTGTTGTTTGGCAGGCCCAGGCTGGATTCAAACCCATCGGCTCTGGTATATGTGGCTGGCACCTTAGCTGCTTGAGCCACAGGTGCCGAGCCCAAACTGTGTCTTTTAATTTGTATGTTTAAACCATTTACATTTAGGACCAGGCTCAGTATCTCACAACTGTAACCCCAGAACACTGGGAGGACAAGGCAGGAGGATCCCTTGAGCTCGGGAGTTCAAGATCAGCCTGAGCAACAGTGAGCCCCATCTCTACTAAAAATAAAAAAAATGAGTTGGGCATGGTGGCAGGCACCTATAATCCCAAATACTCAAGCAGCTGAGGCAGGAAGATCACTTGAGCCCAGGAGTTTGAGTTTGCTGTGAGCTACGCTGATGCTATGGCACTCTAGCCTGGGCAACAGAGTGAGATTCTGTCTACAAATAAACAAATAAAATTTACATTTAATGTAATTATTGACATTGTTTGGTTAAGTCTGATTTTGTGACTTGTCTTCTGTTTGTCCCTCTGTTATTTGTTCTTTCTTTTTTCCTTTCCTGCCTCCTTTTGGCTTATTTGAATATTTAATATTCTGTTTTAATTTATCAATTGGCCTTTTGGTTCTATATGTATTATTTGTGTGTGTGGTTGCTCCAGAGATTAACATACATTACTGATATATATATATATATATATATTTTTTTTTTTTTTTTTTTTTTTTTTTTGTGGTTTTTGGCCGGGGCTAGGTTTGAACCCACCACCTCCGGCATATGGGACCGGCGCCCTGCTCCTTGAGCCACAGGCGCCGCCCCCATTACTAATATTTTATAGTCTGTTTAAAGTTAATATTTTACCACTTCATTTTTTATTTATTTATTTATTTATTTTTGAGACAGAGCCTCAAGCTGTCCCCCTGGGTAGAGTGCTGTGGCATCACAGATCACAGCAACCTCTAACTCCTGGCTGAAGCAATTCTCCTGCCTCCACCTCCCAAGTAGCTGGGACTACAGACGCCTGCCATAATGGCCAGCTACTTTTTGGTTGCAGCCATCATTGTTGTTTTGGCGGTCCTGGACTGGATTCGAACCCTCCAGCTCAGTGCATGTGGCTGGCGCCTTAGCCGCTTGATATAATTACAGGGGCCAAGCCTATTTTACCACTTCATAAAAAGCATAGAAGCTTTACAATGATTTAGGTCCCTTTATCTTCCCCATGTATGTTACCACATGTATTACCACATATATTACATCTACAAGCATTGATAACCTCACTAGACAATGTCCTAATTTTTAATTTTTGCTTTTAGCAATCATACTTAATTTATTTTAAAGAATTTAAGATTAGGGCAGCGCCTGTGGCTCAGTGAGTAGGGCGCCGGCCCCATATGCCGAGGGTGGCGGGTTCAAGCCCAGCCCCGGCCAAACTGCAACCAAAAAATAGCCGGGCGTTGTGGCGGGCGCCTGTAGTCCCAGCTGCTCGGGAGGCTGAGGCAAGAGAATCGCGTAAGCCCAAGAGTTAGAGGTTGCTGTGAGCCGTGTGACGCCACGGCACTCTACCCGAGGGCGGTACAGTGAGACTCTGTCTCTACAAAAAAAAAAAAAAAAAGAATTTAAGATTAAAAAATAACGGTTTTTTTCAGGGCGGCGCCTGTGGCTCAGTGAGTAGGGCGCCGGCCCCATATGCCGAGGGTGGCGGGTTCAAGCCCAGCCCCGGCCAAACTGCAACCAAAAAATAGCCGGGCGTTGCTGCGGGCGCCTGTAGTCCCAGCTGCACAGGAGGCTGAGGCAAGAGAATCGCGTAAGCCCAAGAGTTAGAGGTTGCTGTGAGCCGTGTGACGCCACGGCACTCTACCAAGGGCAGTACAGTGAGACTCTGTCTCTACAAAAAGAAATAAAATAAAATAAAGGTTTTTCCATATAATATTCATCATTTTTTCTTCTTCTTTTTTTTCTTAACCACTAGATAACCAGGGACTCATCTTTTTTCTCTTTTCATTATTTCTATTATTCTATTTTCAAGTTTACTGTTTCTTCCCTCTGTCATCTCCACTCTGATGGAGAATTTTTTATTTCTAGGATTTCTTTTTCAATTCCAAAATTTCTGTTTGGTTCTTGGAAATTATTTCCACTTGAAGCTTTCCCTTTCCTTTTACTCCAAGTCCACTCACCTTAGTATCATGGAGTTTGAACACCCACTTTAAAGCCTTGCTTGCATCATGGTCACCTCAAGGTGGGCACCTGCTGATTGTGTTCTAAGTAAGAACTTGTCAGTTTTCCTGATTCTTTTATGTTGAGCAACTTTAGGTTGTACCCTGGGCATTTTGAATATTATGTTATTTGAGGTCTGAATCCTGTTAAAATCTTCTGGACATATTGAAATTTTTGGCTTATCGTTGGGGGCAGCCAACCTGGAAGGACTCAGACTGCAGATTTTGCCTTGCCTGGTGGGGGAGAGTCCATCATCAATTTGGTTTTTGACCCTTGTCTAGCTGCTCTGGCTCTGGGGTCATGAAGGCAGGAAACCATGTGAGCCCAGGTCTGTCTGGATTCCACTCTGGTGTTAGGGGACCCTCTTCTCTAGCTCTGTCCTTTCTAGGAGTTTCTCCATATTCTCCGACTCACAGGGCCCCTTTTTGATCCTCTCTGGTCAGAAATCAGGGATTTCTCTCAGACTTTCAGCCGCCCATGTACCACTACACAGTTCTGTGGCTGGGGCTGCTTTGCAGGCAAAGCCAGGAGAGAAAAAAGAAGAAAATGAGACTTTCCTTCTCTCTCAGTCTTCAGACCCCAGGGCCACCTTTCTTCAGGTCCTCTGCCAGGATACAGGAAGACAGAGCATCCACTGGAATTTTTTTTTATTTGTTTGTTTGTTTTTATGAGACAGTCTCACTCTGTCACCCTGGGTAGAGTACTGTGGTATCATAGCTCACAGTAACCTCAAACTCCTGGGCTTAGGCGATCCTCTTGCCTCAGCCTCCCAAGTAGCTGGGACTATAGGCACCTGCCACAACACCTGGCTATTTTTCTAGAGATGGGGTCTTGCTCTAGCTCAGGGTGGTCTCTAATTCCTGATCTCAAGCAATCCACCAGCCTCAGCCTGGTGCTAGGATTATAGGTCTATCCACAAGTTTTAGACTCAGATATCTCCACTGTGAAGTTTTGACCCCAAAGCTGCACAAGAATGAAAGGGAACAGCCAGGCAACCCACCCAGTACAGGTACCTTCTCTAGGTTTTGATGCCTCTGGTCAATCTGCCTCTTTTCCTTTGCCTTTCAGAGCCCTCAAGGAATTGCTTTTAGTATTTTGTTCATAGATTTTAGTTAAAATTGGTGGAAGAGACTTGGCACCTGTAGCACAGTGGTTACGGCGCCAGCCACATACACCGAGGGTGGCAGGTTCGAACCCAGCCCAGGCTAGCTAAACAACTGCAACAAAAAAAAAATAGCCAGGCATTGTGGTGGGCACCTATAGTCCCAGCTGCTTGGGAGGCTGAGGCAAGAGAATCACTTAAGCCCAAGAGTTGAAGGTTGCTGTGAGCTGTGATGCCAAAGCACTCTACAGAGGACAACATAATGAGACTCTGTCTTAAAAAAAAAATTGGTGGAAGAGATAGTCTGTCATGGGCTTTCTCTGTCTTGGCTGGCACCAAAACCCCCACTAGAATGTAAGCTTCCAAGGAAAAGAGATTCATATTTATATGTTTTGTTCATTGCTGTATTCTCAGAACCTAAAACAGAGTCTGTCACATAATAGGTGTTAAGTGGATATTGAATGAATGAAACAATAGTTCTAAGGGCTTAAGTACCACTTCTCGCCTCTCAGTTTGTGAGAGGAAGTGCTAAGCTCATAATCTTTCTGTCTCCAAGGTCAGATTCTCCACCAAATGTGCTAAAAAAGCCACGACCTTATAAACCACATTTAATCCCATGGTTAAATTGCCATACCAATGATGGCAGAAAATTCCAAGTACAGTATTTCCTCACTTACTGTTCTCACAAACTGCAACTTTAATCCAAATGACATGAGGAAACCAAGTTTGCCCACAGGCTAATAGATATAAACAAGAGCTAAGTTCCTAAATCGTATTTCTAGTCACAAAAACATGTACATAAAAACCAAAACACCTCTCATATTAAACATGGAAACAAATGTGAGCTATACATACATTTAAGGAAGATTAATAAAAATAAGTAAGATAGATATTTATGCATTTATTCAAGTTTAGGGATACAAGTGGCCAAAGCCCATCATGGCATCGTAGGGGACAAGGTGGGAAACAGCCCTGCATGGATGCTGACCCATCACAGTGCTCAAACACAGGCACTCAGATTGGGACCATGTGGACAGGCCGGTGGACCTAAGGGGCACAACTTTGGGATAAAGGAGAAAACTGGAGAACCCAGAGAAAACCCAGATGTGTGGAGAACACACAAACTTTACACAGACATGGCTCCCATCTGAGAACTGACTTTTTGTTAGCACATTGAATGAAACAACATCATTTGAGGACCTGTTGAACTCAAGTCAGCATGAGAGCCCATTTCCGCCAACTTCTGTTTAGACTTCTTTTCTAAACATGGTATTCTACCTGGAGGATCCCAAGACTGAAAAAACATACCATTTAAAACTAAGCACTATTCAATTTGTAAAAAAAAAAAAAAATTTAAATTCGAGTAGGCTAAGCACCGTGGCTCATGCCTGAATTCCAGAACTTTAAGAGGCCAAGGTAGGAGATCACTTGAGGCCAGGGGTCAAGACAAACCTGGGCAACATACCCTACCTCTACAAAAACTTCAAAATGCGCCAGTTGTGGTAGTGCATTTCTATAGTCCTGGGTACTGAAAAGGCTGAGGAGGGGGAGTTGCTTGAGCCCAGGAGTTGAAGTGATCTATGATCTTGCTACTACACTCCAGCCTGGGTGACAGACTGAGACCCTTTTTCCTCCCCCTGTAAGTTATTCTTTTGGACAGTGCTACAAACAAAGGATACAGAATTAAGAAGGTTAAAAAGGATTATATCTCAAGTTTTCTCTTACTACCAACTCCTATTTTGTCACCCTGGAATCAGCCACAGTTACCAGTTTTCTTTTTTTTTCTTTTTTTTTTTTTTTGAGACAGTCTCATTATGTCGCCCTCAGTAGAATGCTGTGGAGTCGCACCTCATAGCAACCTCAAACTCTTGGGCTTAAGAGATTCTCTTGCATCAGCCTGCCAAGTAGCTGGAACTACAGGCGCCCACCACAACACCCAGCTATTTTTCTTATTGCAGTTGCCATTGTTGTTTAGCTGGCCCAGGCTGGACTCAAACCCGCCAGCCTAGGTGTATGTAAGCACCCTACTCACTGAACTGTGGGCGCTGCCACCAGTTTTCTTGTGTGTGTTTCCAGGGGTATTCTGTACATATTAAAGTACACACACACACACATATTCATATGTATATATAGAGATGTTTCATACAAATAGCAGCACCATAAGTCACCTTGTTTTTTTCACTTATCACAAGCTTATTCCACACAGAATTCACATAGACCTACCAAAGTCTTTTCAGCAGGGCGGCGCCTGTGGCTCAGTGAGTTGGACGCCAGCCCCATATGCCGAGGGTGGAGGGTTCAAACCCAGCCCCGGCCAAACTGCAACAAAAAAATAGCCGGGCGTTGTGGCGGGCGCCTGTAGTCCCAGCTACTCGGGAGGCTGAGGCAGGAGAATCGCCTAAGCCCAGGAGTTGGAGGTTGCTGTGAGCTGTGTGACACCACGGCACTCTACCTGAGGGTGGTACAGTGAGACTCTGTCTCTACCAAAAAAAAAAAAAAAAAGTCTTTTCAGCAGAGTGCACCGTTAAAGAACGCCTGGGAGACATGTAGGTATTAAATGCAAAGTGGCTCAAACCTATAATCTAGCACTCTGGGAAGCTGAGGTGGGAGGATCCCTTAAGCTCAGGAATTCAAGACCAACCTGAGCAAGAGCAAGACCCTGTCTCCGCTAAAGATAGAAAAATTAGCCAGGCATTGTGGAGGATGCCTATAGTCCCAGCTACTCAGGAGGTTGAGGCAAGAGGATTGCTGGAGCTCAAGAGTTGGAAGTTCCTGTGAGCTGTGTTGCCATGCACCCTACCCAGGTGACAGAGTGAGACTCTGTCTCAAAAAAAAAAAAAAAGATTTTGTCAATAAACAAGCAAAAATAATGTTTACTTGAAAAAATGGCAGTCTAGGAAGGGTGGCTCTTTGTTTACTATTTTGAATAAACTGATTAACTGTCTTGAGTTGTCTTTTCTGGAGCAGACTGACCAGGACAATCAAAGTGAACAATCTCTCTTGTTTATGGATTCTCTGGAAGCCTCCATTGTCTAACCAGAGCACTGTAACAGGCTTCTCTATGGAGTGTTCACTGAATCCTGGGCACCTGCGGCAGATGTGCACCTCACCTAAGTGTCTCAGGATGAGTCTTAGTTACTGAGCCCTACTGGTGGACATTTAGATTGTTGCCCACCTTTCACCAAAATGAATATCCTTGCACATATGTCAATTCACACATGTGTGAATACAACTTATTTGCTGTTTCACCTCCATTTGTAACAAGTAGCTGACTCACTCTACTGTGTCAGGTATTTGTATTATAGCTGTCCTTCATGTATGTTCTGACACAGCCCTTCCTGGGCTCGGGAAGGTGCCACTTGGCAAGCAGGGTGCTCCCCACTCCTTGCTGGCCTCAGACCAGCATGTGACTCCCTCGTGGCTGATAGCTCCCTAAGTTGCCTGTGGCAACCAAATCTTGGCAATGGTCTAATCAAGGAATGACTTGGTGAAAGGCCATAGCAGCACCTCAGCTAGCTCATTCTACCCACAAAAGCCTGTTTCTGATCCTCTGTGGGGGAAGGAGACGCAGAACCAAGCCACCACCTATTTGCTCTGATGACCCCTGTGGGGCCCAGGCTAGCAGGGTCTCTTGTGGAGTGACTCCTAGAGGAGCTTCACATTGGACTGGAGGGGTCTGTGGCCCTAGGGCCTCCTGCCTCCCACCCCACCCCTCACCTGGCACAGTGAGCAGACACTGGCTGATTTGTGAGCATCACACCTGGAGCTGCTTCTTCTTCCAGACAAGACAGCATCTTCACCTTCCTCCCCAAAATACATGAAATGGAATTTCTTCTTAGCCAGGTAGGAGAGATCCTTTATATCAGATTTATTATGATTTAGAAAAATGAAAAAAATGAGATGTTTCACATTTGATTCATGTTCTTGCATGTGTATGGTGCCTGGCAAATAATAAGTGCTCAATAACTATTTGATGTGACCATTTTTGGCTATACTTGTCCATCTCAGCCTGGCCTCAGAGATAGTTGCAGGGTTTGAGTGATAGACACCTCACTCCCATCATAGCCCTGGAGGCTGACCTAATAGCTTTTCTGGAGAACATAGACAATGAGATGCTAGAAAAAATGCATGAGATGAACTCATTTTCATGTATGAAGCTGCAGTTCATATTTTCATGGCCACATAGCTCCCTGTTATGACTACCACAGTCTGTTTGTGTATTATCTGGTCAATGGGAATTTGGGTTGTTTCAGTTTTTTGCTGTTGCATAAACCATTGCTAAGAATGTTCTTAAAGGTCAGACCTGGTGGCTCATGCCTTGTACAATCTCAGCATTTTGGGAGGCAGAGGCAGGAGGATCGCTTGAGGCCAGGAATGTGATATAATGCCAGATTTTTTCAAAGTAGTTGTATAGCCAGGTCAGTTTATTTCTGTAGAGACCTCAGAAGAAAGCTGCTATCATCACTGTATATAAATTTGAAATTCTTATGAGGAGATCATCATTAAGAGGCTGTAGCTCAGTCCTGGGCATTTTAGAGTTTAGAGTCCCATGTGGCCAGGAGTTACAGCAACTGTGCAACTGACCCAGTGAGTGATCTTGAATGGATGTTTATGCTTCTGTGTACCATTTTACTCACCTGTAAAATGGGAATGAAATCTTTGCTTGAAAGGGACTTGGGAACTAAAAAGACATAACTGTGAATCTAATACCTGCTCTTGGGTTGGATACTGGAAGAAAAAAATACTCAACACATTGAGTCAATTGATGAAATGAACAAGATTAGAACATGAACAGTAGATTAGACAAAGAAAAAAATTGTCAAGGTTAAGTTTACTGACGTTTACTAGGATGAGGTAAGAGAATATCACTATTCTTAGGAAATGCACACAGAAGTATTTAGGGGTAAATGACCTGATGCATGCAATTCACTCTCAAATATATAAGTAAGGAGAGCAAGTGACAGTAAATATGCTAAGATCTTAGCATCAGGGAATGAAGGGGAGGGGAACCTCACAAATGCAGAGGGGTCTGGGAACAAAAAACTATGGGTTCTTATTCTTGGGAGTCTCTAGAAATTGACAAAGCATGTCACAGATATTTTGGTTTTCACAAATATTTGCAGATGTGTTGAAAGAATGAACAATTGGGTAAAGAAATGAAAGAATAAATGAATAAATGAAGAATGTGATATCTTGGTGGAACCACAGTTGTAGAGAATTCATTAAGTCAGCCTTTTTATGGTGTTTGATATGGAGTGAAGGCCTTGCTCACTCCATGCTACCAGACCTGAGGAGGAATCACGCTACCAGACCTGAGACTGTACTATAAATTGGTAGTGATCAAAACAACATGGTATTGGCACAAAAACAGAGAAGTAGATATCTGGAACAGAACAGAGAAGCAAGAGATGAATCCAGCTACTTACCGTTATTTGATCTTTGACAAGCCAATTAAAAACATTCAGTGGGGAAAAGATTCCCTATTTAACAAATGGTGCTGGGTGAACTGGCTGGCAGCCTGTAGAAGATTGAAACTGGACCCACACCTTTCACCATTAACTAAAATAGACTCTCAGTGGATAAAAGATTTAAACTTAAGACATGAAACTATAAAAATACTTGAAGAAAGTGCAGGGAAAACTCTTGAAGGAGTCAGCCTGGGTGAATATTTTATGAGGAGGACTCCCCAGGCAATTGAAGCAGTATCAAAAATACACTACTGGGACCTGATCAAACTAAAAAGCTTCTGCACAGACAAGAACATAGTAAGTAAAGCAAGCAGACAGCCCTCAGAATGGGAGAAAATATTTACAGGTTATACCTCCGATAAAGATCTAATAACCAGAATCCACAGAGAACTCAAACATATTAAGAGGAAAAGAATGCGTGATCCCATATCAGGGTGGGCAAGGGACTTGAAGAGAAACTTTTCTAAAGAAGACAGATGCACAATCTACAAACACATGAAAAAAAGCTCATCATTCTTAATCATCAGAGAAATGCAAATCAAAACTACTTTGAGATATCACCTAACCCTGTAAGAGTAGCCCACGTAACAAAATCCCAAAACCAGAGATGTTGGCATGGATGCGGAGAAAAGGGCACACTTCTACACCGCTGGTGGGAATGCACACTAATATGTTCCTTCTGGAATGATGTTTGGAGAATATTTAGAGACCTAAAAATAGACCTGCCATTCGATCCTATAGTTCCTTTACTAGGTTTATACCCAGAAGACCAAAAATCACAATATAACAAAGACATCTGTACCAGAATGTTTATTGCAGCCCAATTCAAAATCACTAAGTCATGGAAGAAGCCCAAGTGTCCATCGACCCATGAATGGACTAGCAAATTGTGGTACATGTATACCATGGAATATTATGCAGCCTTAAAGGAAGATGGAGACTTTACCTCTTTCATGTTTACGTGGATGGCAGAATTAAATGAAATTGAAAACAAAATAATTATACAACAGATCAATGAATCCAAAAGTTGGTTTTTTGAAAAGATCAATAAAATAGATAAACCTTTGGCCAACCTAACCAGGAAAAAAAGAGTAAAATCTCTAATTTCATCAATCAGAAATAGTAACAATGAAATAACAACAGACCCCTCAGAAATTCAAAAAATCCTTAACGAATACTACTAGAAACTCTACTCTCACAAATATGAAAATCTGACCAATACCTGGAAGTATGCCACCTACCAAGACTTAGCCAGAATGAAGTGGAAATGTTGAACAGGCCTGTATCAAGTTCTGAAATAGCATCAACTGTACAAAATCTCCCTAAAAAGAAAAGCCCAAGACCAAAAGGCTTTACGTCAGAATTCTTCCAAACCTTTAAAGAGGAACTAGTACCTATATTACTAAACCTCTTCCAAAACATAGAAAAAGAAGGAATATTACCCAACACATTCTATGAAGCAAACATCACCTTGATCCCCAAACCAGGGAAAGACCCAACAAGAAAAGAAAATGAATATTGATGCTAAAATACTCAATAAGACCCTAACAAACAGAATCCAACAACACATCAAAAAAATTATACACCACAACAAAGTGGGATTTATCCCAGGGTCTCAAGGTTGGTTCAATATACGTAAATCTATAAATGTAATTCAGCACATAAACTAAAAAATAAGGACCATATGATTCTTTCAATCAGAAAGAAGCTTTTGATAATATCCTTCATCCCTTCATGATCAGAACACTTAAGAAAATTGGTATAGAAGGGACATTTCTTAAAGTAATAGAGGCCATCTACAGCAAACCCACAGCCAATACCATATTGAATGGAGTTAAATTGAAATCATTTCCACTTACCCACATCACAAAATCTCAGAACTGCAGATGCTGGCATGGATGTGGAGAGAAGGGAACACTTTTACACTGCTGGTGGGACTGCAAACTAGTACAACCTTCCTGGAAGGAAGTATGGAGAAACCTCAAAGCACTCAAGCTAGACCTTCCATTTGATCCTACAATCCCATTGCTGGGCATCTACCCAGAAGGTAAAAAATCCTTTTATCATAAGGACACTTGTACTAGACTGTTTATTGCAGCTCAATTTACAATCACTAAAATGTGGAAACAGCCTAAATGCCCACCAACCCAGGAATGGATTAACAAGCTGTGGTATATGTATACCATGGAATACTATTCAGCTATTTAAAAAAATGGAGACTTGGGTGGCGTCTGTGGCTCAGTCGGTAAGGCGCCGGCCCCATATACTGAGGGTGGCGGGTTCAAACCCAGCCCTGGACAAACTACAACCAAAAAATAGCCGGGCGTTGTGGCAGGAGCCTGTAGTCCCAGCTACTCGAGAGGCTGAGGCAAGAGAATCGCTTAAGCCCAGCAGTTGGAGGTTGCTGTGAGCTGTGTGAGACTCTACCGAGGGCCATAAAGTGAGACTCTGTCTCTAAAAAAAAAAAAAAAAAAAAAATGGAGACTTTATATCCTTCGTATTAACCTGGATGGAAGTGGAAGACATTATTCTTAGTAAAGCATCACAAGAATGGAGAAGCATGAATCCTATGTACTCAATTTTGATATGAGGACAATTAATGACAATTAAGGTTATGTGGGGGGAGGAAAAGCAGAAAGAGGGACGGAGGGAAGGGGATGGGACCTTGGTGTGTGTCACACTTTATGGGGGCAAGACATGATTGCAAGAGGGACTTTACCTAACAATTGCAATCGGTGTAACCTGGCTTATTGTACCCTCAATGAATCCCCAACAATAAAAAAAATGGGTGGCACCTGTGGCTCAAGGAGTAGGGCGCTGGTCTCATATGCCGGAGGTGGCGGGTTCAAACCCAGCCCTGGCCAAAAACCACAAAAAAAAAAAAAAAAAAAAATAGAAATCATTTCCACTTAGATCAGGAACCAGGCAAGGTTGCCCATTGTCTCCATTGCTCTTTAACATTGTAATGGAAGTTTTAGCCATTGCAATTAGGAAAGAAAAGGCGATCAAGGGTATCTACATAGGGTAGAAGAGATCAAACTTTCACTCTTCGCAGATGATATGATTGTATATCTGGAAAACACTAGGGATTCTACTGCAAAACTTTTAGAAGTGATCAAGGAATACAGCCATGTCTCAGGCTACAAAATCAACAGCCATAAATCTGTAGCCTTTATATATACCAACAATAACCAAGCCGAAAAAGCAGTCAAGGACTCTGTTCCTTTCACAGTAGTGCCAAAGAAGAAGAAATATTTGGGAGTATACCTAACAAAGGACGTGAAAGATCTCTACAAAGAGAACTATGAAACTTTAAGAAAAGAAATAGCTGAAGATGTTAACAAATGGAAAAAACATACCATGCTCATGGCTGGGAAGAATCAACATTGTTAAAATGTCTATACTACCCAAAGCAATATATAATTTTAATGCAATTCCTATTAAAGCTCCATTGTCATATTTTAAAGATCTTGAAAAAAATAATACTTCGTTTTATATGGAATCAGAAAAAACCTCGAATAGCCAAAACATTACTCACCAAAATCAGTTTTAATGCACAATATGCTTTATTTAACCCAACATGTCAAAATATTTTAACATGTAATTAAATTAAAATTATTAATGAGATAGTCTACATTTTATTTTTAGTATGAAGTCCTAGAAATCCAAGGTGTATTTTACTTACAGTGTTTCTCAATTTAGATGCTAAATTTTCATAAAAAATACTTGATCAGTGCTTAGATTTCATAAAATATACAGTTGAAAAATAGATTCATATACTCAAACTGTTCCAAACATACTTGAAAGTTTTCCAATAACTGAACTGAGCATCCGTTTTTAAATTTACATTAATTAAGATTACATAAAATTACAAATTCAATTCCTCAGTCACACTAGTTACATTTCAGGCATTCAGTAGGCCCACAGGGCTGGACCTGCTGTACTGGACCTGGCAGGAGCAGATACACAGTAGGTAGTATTGAGCGGATGAGCAAATGAACAGGTAAATGGAGGTAAGCCAGTTAGACTGCCCTCTTGTTGGAGCTTCAAATTTAGTTAAGGGCGTGGGCAGAATTCAAGATGTGCTTTTAAAGGAAAACAAGGGGCAGCGCCTGTGGCTCAGTCGGTAAGGCGCCGGCCCCATATACCAAGGGTGGCGGGTTCAATCCCAGCCCCCGCGGAACTGAAACAAAAAAATAGCCGGGCGTTGTGGCGGGCGCCTGTAGTCCCAGCTACTCAGGAGGCTGAGGCAAGAGAATCACTTAAGTCCAGGAGTTGGAGGTTGCTGTGAGCTGTGTGATGCCATGGCACTCTACCGAGGGCCATAAAGTGAGACTCTGTCTCTACAAAGAAAAAAAGGAAAACAAGCAGCAGAATTATATGATCCCATTTCATTTTTTTTTTTTTTTTTGTAGCGACAGAGTTTCACTTTTATGGCCTCGGTAGAGTGCCATGGCGTCACACAGGTCACAGCAACCTCCAACACCTGGGCTTAAGCGATTCTCTTGCCTCAGCCTCCCGAGCAGCTGGGACTACAGGCGCCCGCCACAACGCCCGGCTATTTTTTTTTTTTTGTAGAGACAGAGTCTCACTGTACCGCCCTCGGGTAGAGTGCCGTGGCGTCACAAGGCTCACAGCAACCTCTAACTCTTGGGCTTACGTGATTCTCTTGCCTCAGCCTCCCGAGCAGCTGGGACTACAGGCGCCGCCCTGCCCGGCTATTTTTTGGTTGCAGTTTGGCCGGGACCAGGTTTGAACCCGCCACCCTCGGTATATGGGGCCGGCGCCCTACTGACTGAGCCACAGGCGACACCCCCCATTTCATTTTTAAACATTAAATAAATAAATAAATATTTGTTTACATAGAGGGGAACTTGTGAGATATATGTACAAAATTGCATTCCTAAACTGAGCGCCTGTAGCTCAAGCGGCTAAGGCACCAGCTACATACACCAGAGCTGGTGTATCCAGCCGGGCCGCCAAATGACAACTGTTACCAAAAAATAGCCGGGTGTTGTGGTGGGCACCTGTATTCCCAGCTACTTGGGAGGCTGAGGCAAGAGAATTGCTTAAGCCTGGGAGTTGGAGGTTGCTGTGAGCTGTGATGCCACAGTACTCTACCCAGGGTGACAGCTTGAGGTTGGGGGGGGGAGGAGGAGGAGGAGGAGGAGGGAGGAAGGAAGAAAGAAAGAAAAATAAATTGCATTCATT
Organism: Nycticebus coucang; assembly: GCF_027406575.1. Taxonomy (NCBI): domain Eukaryota; kingdom Metazoa; phylum Chordata; class Mammalia; order Primates; family Lorisidae; genus Nycticebus; species Nycticebus coucang. Next base: position 63,600,297 of record NC_069791.1, on the reverse strand, counting down.
CAGTTTAGTACATCTTCCTGGGACAGGCCTGCCTGTGTTGCTGGTTATAGGGAGAGGAAAGAGTATAGTGGCTGTGGCTGAACTTATATGAGTTAGATTGAGGAGCTTACATACTCTCTACCTATGGGAGAAGGAAGGGGATATATAGGCAACTGAGGGACAGTAAATGCTTTTGGGGAAAGATGAATGAGCCCTCAGAAGAATAGGTGATGATTTTTGACTCTGTATAATAATTTAAAGAGGTTTATTCTGAGCCAAATTTGAGGACCATGACCCAGAGCTACACCCAAGAAGCCTTGAGCTGATGGACTCATTGTGGTAGGGTTATAGTTTGGTTTTGTACATTTTAGGGAGATAGGAATTACAGGTAAACTCATAAATCAATATGTGGAAGGTGTACATTAGTTTGGCCTTAAAAGGTGTGACATCTCAGAGGCAAGGGCACAGTTTATATGTGGGTTTAAAGATTATAGTTGACGGGCGGCACCTGTGGCTCAAGGGATAGGGCGCCAGTCCCATATGCCTGAGGTGGCGGGTTCAAACCCAGCCCTGGCCAAAAAAAAAAAAAAAAAAAAAAAAAAAAGATTATAGTTGACAATATCCTGAAAGAGTTATGCTTTGTCGGCTCGGCACCTATAGCTCAGTGGTTAGGATGCTGGCCACATACACCACGGGGGCTAGTGGGTCTGAACCCAGCCGGGGCCTGCTAAACAAGAATGACAACAACAACAACCAAAAAAAAATAGCCGGGTGTTGTAGTAGGCACCTGTAGTCCCAGCTACTTGGAAGGCTGAGGCAAGAGAATCACTTAAGCCCAAGAGTTTGAGGTTGTTGTGAGCTGCCATGCCATGGCCCTCTACCGAGGGTTACATAGTGAGACTGTCTCAAAAAAAAAAAAAAAAAAAGAGTTATGCTTTGTGTAATAGACCAGGAATCAGCAAAAAAGGAATTCTTGAGTAAGGGTCCGTTAATCAGTGACAAATTACTGGACTGTGCACAGACTCAAGTGTTTTTTTTAATGTTTATTTATTTATTTTTTAGAGTCTCACTCACTCTACCCTGGGTAGAGTGCAGTGACATCACAGCTCACAGCAACCTCAAACTTCTGGGCTCAAGTGATCCTCTTGCCTCAGCCTCCCAAGTAGCTGGGACTGTAAGTGCCCACCACAACACTTAGCTATTTTTAGAGACAGGGTCTTGATCTTGCTCAGGCTTATCTTGAACTCCTGAGCTCAGACAGTCTACCTACCTTTGCCTCCCAGAGTGCTGGGATTACAGATTTACATCTGTCTGGGTATGGTGTAGACTTACAGCCTTCTCTCCTAGAATGTGAATTAATCTTCCTGGGTTAGTGAAACTCCCAGGATAGGAGATTTATGACAATCAAGTTCCTTTTTGGAGAATCTGTCTTTAGGCAGACAAGGAAAGTTCAGAGAGAGCCTGTCCCAGAATGTGCTATTTTTCAAGGATTTTCAGCTCAAAGTAATCCACACACCAAAGCTGCACATTTTAGAGTGGTGTTTCCTGAGCTCCCTCACTAAGTGAAGGTCTCTCCCTTAGGGAGCTGCCATGCTTGTTGGGGAGACGGATGGTAAGCAGGTAAACAAAGGAAATGGCTTCAGGTAAGAAAGCAAATAGGCCAGGGAAGATGAAGGAAGAGTGTCCTAATAGAGGAGGTGGTGTGGAGGCCAATCTGAGGTGCATATTGAGGTGTTAAATAAAACTTACAGGAGGCCACAGTTTGGAGGTAACTCCTACACTGGGCCTGCCAGACAGGACCAGAATGGAGTCCCCATGGAGAAGCTCCACTGCACCAAGGCAAAATTAAGTTTATCTGCAAGTGAGAGGTAATGTCCTATCCCTGAACAGACCAGTTGCCTTTGTTGGCAGGACAGTTCCCTCTGCTTCACAATGAAATTAACTTGGGAGCAACCCATCTGGTTTTTGTTCTCTGTCTGCTTTCCTCAGTCCTCTTCTGTTAAACCAGCCTCATTCCATTTTATGGACTTGCCAATAAAAGCCAATTAAGATCTTTAAACTAAATTTTGTTGTAATTTTGTCTTTTGATGGAGCTGAAACATGAATGAATGGTAAGAAACCAGAAAGATGGGAAAGTGTAGACTATCTCTCTGTGAGCTTGAAGACAGCTCTATTCATGCAAAATATCCTGAAAAAATTGCTGAGAAACTCCAGAGAGAAAATTCCTTTCAGAGGCTTGGAAGATTTTCTGGAAGAGGACCTGGTAGTGCAAAGGCCCTGAGGCACAGTGGGGAGGGCGTGGCCATGGTGGGGAGAGCTGAAAAGCAGCTCACTGAGAGTGCAGGAGAGTAGTAGGAACTGACCTCAGAGTTGAGGGGAAGCCTCAAGTCCTGGGGCTGAAAAATTAAGACAGAGTGGAGTTGGTCAGGCTACAGCTGAGACAACATAGCTGGTGTGGCCAGTTTATCCTGTTGTTTTATAAATTCGGTTTTAACCTAAAAGTGTATGTCTTGAGCATAAGAGATTGATTAAGGAGATTAACTTTTGAATTGGAATGTTGTTTTATGGATCATGGGTTATGTCAATTATTGTTTATTATGGGTCATGGCGATTATTGTTGTTTAAGATAAGTGTTAATTACTGTTAAGATAAGGGTTAGTATGTTTTTTTGCTTTTAACTTTTATGTATAAAACTGTGATTTTGGAAATGGAACCATAGGACAGTCTTGGAGAAGCTACTCTCATTGTTCTCCAGAATTTGGTGGCCTTCCGACGAAGTTTAGAAGACCTATCCCTATCTCTGCATATTGGCTGACAGTGACAGGCGGCCAGACCCTCTTCATCTGGTAACAGAGTCATGTTTTTTTTATGGTGTTTGCATTTTTTTTATTGTAGAGACAGTCTCACTTTACTGCCCTCAGTAGAGTGCCGTGGCGTCACACAGCTCACAGCAACCTCCAGCTCTTGGGCTTAGGTGATTCTCTTGCCTCAGCCTCCTGAGTAGCTGGGACTACAGGCGCCCACCACAACGCCCGGCTATTTTTTTGTTGCAGTTCAGCCGGGGCTGGGTTTGAACCCACCACCCTCGGTATATGGGGCCAGCGCCCTACTCAGTGAGCCACAGGCGCCGCCCGGTGTTTGCATTTTTTTAACACATAGCATAGATTACTTTCAAAATCAGTGAAAGCGCATTAAAAAATGGAAAGTAAATACAGTCAAGAGCCATATTTTTTTCTTCCACACTTCCTGAGATTGTGCTTGAAGAGACAGATCTGTGGCAAAATTTAGAGAATTGACCTGGTGCAATGGCTCATGCCTGTAATCCTAGCACTTTGGGAGGCTGAAGTGAAAGGGTCACTTGAGCTTAGGAGTTCAAGACCAGCCTGAGCAACAGCGAGACCCCCACCTCTACTAAAAATAGAAAAATTAACCAGGCATTGTGATGGATGCCTGTAGTCCCAGCTACTTGGAAGGCTGAAGCAAGAAGATGGATGGAGCCCAAGAGTTTGAGGTTACTGTGAGCTAGGCTGATGCCATGGCACTCTAGCCTGGGCAACAGAGTGAGACTCTGTGTCAAAAGATAAAAACAAAGTAGAGAATCACTGTTCTTCATCTTCTGGCTGCCTTACCTCTCAGGAAAGCAGAGCCAGTCCAGACACTGAATGTCTTCATTGTGCATAAGTACTAGGGAGTTGGGGTGATCATGTAGCACCTGGGCTCCCGCATTATAGTCAGTTTTATTGTCCATGTCCCTAGCTCCTCATAATCATTTTAAAAAGTATGTTTTGGCATCTCACTATGTTTCTCAGTCTGATCTCAAACTCTCAGCCTTGGGGATCCTCTTGCCCTGGCCTCCCAGAGTGCTGGTGTTACGGGCGTGAGCCACTTTAATCAGTTTTTGTCAGGTAAGGAGTAGTAGTAGAGAGTGTCTAAGAATGCATCCTTTTTGGAGTCAGACTGTCTGGAGATAAAACCTGTTTCTCACTACTAGCTGTGTGACAATAAGCCACTATCTTGGCAAAATTTTTATAAATCTGAAATTAGTCCAAAATAAAAAGACATTTGTACACCCGTGTTCATGGCAGCATTATTCACAATAGCCAAAAAGTGGAAGCAACCCGAGTGTCCACCAGTGGATGAATAGATAAGCAAGCTGTGGTCCCTCCATACAATGGAATATTATTTAGTCTTAAAAAGACAGAAATTTTGACATCTGCTGCAACATGGATGTATTTTGAGGACATTATGATGTGTAAAATAAACAAGTCACAAAAAGGACAAATACTGTATGATTCCATTTATAGGCAGCGTCTAGACTCAAATTCCTTGAGACATAAAATAGAATGGTGGGTGCCAGGCTTGAGGGAGACAAACGGTGAGTGAGTGTTTAATGAGTGTGGAGTTTCAATTTGGGAAAATGAAAAAGTTTTGGAGATGGAAGATGGTGATGGTTGCGCAACAATGTACATATGTTTTTGTTTTGTTTTGTTTTTGAGACAGAGCCTCAAGGTATTGCCCTGGGTAGAGTGCCTTCAAGTCACAGCTCACAGCAACTTCAAACTCCTGGGCTTAAGTGATTCTATTGCTTCAGCCTCCCAAGGAGCTGGGACTACAGGCGCCCACCACAACATCAGGCTATTTTTTGGTTGTAGTTTGTCATTGTTTGGTGGGCCCGTGTCAGATTCAAACCCGAAAGCTCTGGTCTATGTGGCTGGCGCCTTAGCTGCTTGAGCTACAGGCACCACCCATAAATATGTTTAATACCACTAAATTGTGCATTTAGGGGGAGCGCCTGTGGCTCAGTGAGTAGGGTGCCGGCCCCATATACCGAGGGTGGCAGGTTCAAGCCTGGCCCCGGCCAAACTGCAACAAAAAAATAGTTGGGCATTGTGGCGGGTGTCGGTAGTCTCAGCTATTCGGAAGGCTGAGGCAAGAGAATCACCTGAGCCCAGGAGCTGGAGGTTGCTGTGAGCTGTGATGCCACATCTCTCTACTGAGGGCAACAAAGTAAGACTCTGTCTCTTAAAATAAAATTGTGCGTTTAGCCATGGTTAAGATGATGTTCAGGGCTGAGAGAGGAAAAATGCCATTATAGATCCTAAAACATAAACTTTTTCTTGACAAATCACTTTTACGTATAAAACATAATGATATCTGGGCCGGGCATGGTGGCTCACGCCTATGATCCTAGCAATCTGGGAGGCTGAGGTGGGTGGATTGCCTGAGCTCACTGGTTGGAGAGTCTCAGCCTGAGCCAAAGCGAGACCTTATCTCTAAAAATAGCCAGACATTGTGGCAGGCGCCTGTAGTCCCAGCTCCTTGGGAGGCTGAGGCAAGAGAATCGCTTATGCCCAAGAGTTTGAGTGATGCCACAGCACTCTACCACAGGCGACAAAATGAGACTCTGCCTCAAAAAAAAAAATAACGATATCTGAATAACAAAATAAATTTACAAATTGCAAAATAAAAAGGGTGGTCATTTTATGTTGTGTATAGTTTACCACAATCTTTTAAACTAAGAGAAAAATTATTGAAATCCATCATCGCTGGTAGTACTCTTGCTAATTTTCCAGGTTACCTTGAGCGAGGTCCTGGACTTGCCAAGCCTTGCCCTTGCCAGGGGTGAAGGATGCAGGCTGGACAAGCGATAGGCAGCTGGACTCCTCGGTGTCGGAAACTGTGGTTGGAATTGGAGCTAGCGGAAGACACAGCCACCTGCAGAGGGCAACCTTGGCCTGCCCGTGTCAGTTTGTGAACCGTGGCTGCTTCTTCCTTTCTTTCTCTCAGGATTGTTCACATAGTAAGAAGCCTGGGAAGCAGTTTTCTCTCTGGAGTTTCTCGGTGATTTTTCCAGGATATTTTACAGGAACAGAGCTGTCTTCAATCTCACAGCGATGAACTCAAATGGCCAAACACAGCCCCAAAGCATGCTGACATCTTCCTGTTCTCACTTGACCAAACTGCTTTCCTCTTGGTTTCAGCCAGGGATTGGTCCAACTTTCTCCCCCCTGAGGTTCACCATCTTCAGATGCAGAGGATCCAGGCTCTGTCAGGAAGGAGACAGTCCTTGTTCTAATCCCAGCTGCACCTTTCCACATCCAGGGGACCTTGGATAACTGATTTGTCTTCTCTAAGCCTCCATTTCTTTAGCTGTAAATTAGGTTACTTGTGCTTTGAATATAGATCACAGAGTCCATGAAGTGGAGGCCTTTTCCAACAGTGTCCCAGCTGCATCCCTGTGGTCACTGGGACACAGCTGCCAGGCACTGATCTGGATATGTGATGTATTTGCTTGCTCAATCCCTAGGCCATCCCAGCAAGGGGGCATCCATGCTAGCAGTGTGCTCCAGAGTTGCCTCCTTTGTTTACACACCAATAACTTCAGTTTTGTTCTTCATGAAAAGGGGTGATGAGAATTGGAAAGTGGAGTTTGCAATGATGTATATCTCTCAGCAGGAGGGAAGAATCTGGGGATGAGTGGAAGAAAAATGTGCTTCTATGATGTTATGCTAAACACTGGCCAACCTCACCCCTGCTGGTCAATGCTATCAGTAATTGTCAAGATTTCTCAGATTTGAGGGACTTTACCTAACAATTGCAATCAGTGTAACCTGGCTTATTGTACCCTCAATGAATCCCCAACAATAAAAATAAAATAAAATAAAATAAAAGATTTCTCAGATTTATCAAGCACCTGCTTAAGCCAGTGCCTTAAGTACTTCATTTTATTCTTTAGAGATAAGGTCTCCCCCTGTTGCCCAGGCTGGAATCCAGTGGCACAATCATAGCTCACCACAGCCCTGAACTCCTGGGCTCAAGTGATCCTCCAAAGTAACTGAGAGTACAGGTGCATGCTACAACCCCCTGGACAATTTCTAAAATATTTTTGAAGGGATGATGTCTCACTATGTTGCTCAGGCTGGTCTTGAACTCCTGACTGTCAGCCATCCTCCTGTCTCAACCTTCTACAGAGCTAGTATTACAGGCATGAGCTACTGTTCTTGGCCCCTTAAATATTTTATAAATATAACCTCCTTTAATCTTTTTAACATCTTCCAGCACAAAAGTACAAACACATACCCAAATACTCATTTACTTTTATCCAGATTTTAAAATGCCAACATATTTGCTTTAGATTTTCTAAGAGACAAAAAGATGCAGTCTCCTTTCTATCTCTCCTTAAATCTATTTTCTCCTACCTTCTTCAAAAGAAGACATTGTGTATCTATAAATAACATTTTCTTTTTTTTTTTTTTGAGACAGAGTTTCATTATGTCACCCTCGGTAGAGTGCTGTAGCATCATAGCTCACAGCAACCTCAAACTCTTGGGCTTAAGCAATTCTCTTGCCTCCGCTTCCCAAGTAGCTGGAACTACAGGTGCCCACCACAATGCCTGGCTATTTTTTTTTGTTATTGTAGTTGTCGTTGTTTAGCAGGCCTAGGCTGGGTTCAAATGTGCCAGTCCCGATATATGTGGCCAGTACCCTAACCACTGAACACAGGTGCCTGTTTGGTGTTTTTAATTGAAAATTTCATTGATTTATAGTTGACTCCCATGCAGTTGTAAGAAATACCACACTTTAGGGCGCCGGTCCCATATGCCGGAGGTGGAGGGTTCAAACCCAGCCCCGGCTAAAAAAAATCACAAAAAAAAAAAAAAAAAAAGAAATACCGGGTGGCGCCTGTGGCTCAAGGAGTAGGGCGCCGGTCCCATATACCGGAGGTGGCGGGTTCAAACCCAGCCCTGGCCAAAAACCACAAAAAAAAAAAAAAAAAGAAAAAAAAAGAAATACCACACTTTGTACAGTTTCCTCTACTGATGTGAAAAATTGCGCACCATATCACAACATTGATCCACCAGTCTCATTTACAGTCCCTTAGTTTTACCTGCCCTCCTTTGTGTGTATTGGGTGTTAGATCTGTAAATATACTATATAGCTCCTTCTGTGGTTCTTTGGTCTTTTCTTTCTTTCCTTTATTTTTTTTAACCCAAAATGATGTTTTCAAAATCTATCCATCTTGGTACATGCTGTTCTAGTTCGTACTTTGTATGAATATACCACAATTTATTATTCATTTCTCATTGACATAAATGTGGGTTGTGTTATTTTTTCAGTGTTATAAATAGCTCTACAGTGAAGAGTCTTTTATTTGTCTCTACGAGCTATCATTTAGAGAATATGACTAGAAGTGGAATTTCCGGGTCACACGATATCTGCATTCCAATTTATTAGACATTAACAAATTGTTCTCCAAAGTATCTGCACCAATTTACATTCCCTCCAGCAGTGTAGGAATATTCCTGTTTCTCCTTATCTGGTGTGCATGACAGGGTATCTTGTTGTTTGAATTTGCATTTCTCTGATGTAAGTAGATGTCTGACTCAAGCAGAAAATGAAATTATTAAAAGCATCTAAAATCTCCAGGAGAGCTAGAAAATCAGGCTCAAAGCTATTCAGACAAAAATGAACAAATCGTGCCTTGGAGCTGGCCAGTGGAGATGATGCTGTGCCACTGCTGAGTGCCAGCTGTTACTGCTCATCTGCTGACACCCCTGGAGGCAGCTCCTGGGCACCACTGGGTAAACCCACAGCCTCCATTGCCTTTGATGAGGGATGCAGGCACTGAAGCTGCCATAGCTTCCACTGGAAGCTTCCTATGTAAGCCTGGAGTGGTGCTGTTGGTGATGAGTATCTGGCATTTTCACCTTGTACAGCGAGAAGAGACTCCTCCTCAAAGCAGGAAAATTTCCCAAACATAGAAAGATTCAGCTGCTGAATGGCAAAAAAATCATGACAGTTGTCCACTGTACCTAATGAACAGCAAGATTAAACATCTTTTTGTGCTTATCTGCTGCTTGGATTTCCTTTTCAGTGAATTACCCAGACATAATCTTTGCTTCTTTCAGATGGTTGGTATGTCTTTCTCTTATTGAAATATATGAGTTCTTGATAAACTGTGGCTTCAGTGAGGTGCAGTGGCTCGTGTTTATAATCCTAGTAATTTGGGAGGCAGAAGCAGAACGTTTGCTTCAGCTCAGGAGTTTCAAGACCAGACTAAACAACATAGTGAGACCCCATCTTTACAAAAATTAGCAAAATTAGCCTGGTGTGGTAGCATGCACTTGTAGTCCCAGCTACTCCGAAGACTGAGGTGGGAGGATATAGCTTGAGCCCAGGAGTTTGAGGTTGCTGTGAGCTAAGCTGATGCCCTGGCACTCTAGCCTAGATAGTAAGAGAGTGTTAACCATCACCAAAACCTAACTAAAAGAATTCTGAAAGAAGGGTGGCACCTGTGGCTCAAAGGAGTAGGGCGCCGGCCCCATATGCCGGAGGTGGCGGATTCAAACCCCGCCCCTGCCAAAAACTGCAAAAAAAAAAAAAAAAAAAATTCTGAAAGATTCTACTTCAGATAGAAAAAAGAAATCCCAGGTAGAAGGCCTGTAATGAAAAACAAAATTTGAATACAGAAAGTATTAAATATATGGATAAACCTGAAAACCACTGACTGTATGACTATATAAATTAATGATAATAATAATAATAATAATAATAATCTCTGTCACCCTGTGTAGAGTGCCAGGCCGTCATAGCTCAAAGCAACCTCAAAGTCTTGGGCTCAAGAGTTCCTCTGGCTTCAGTCTCTGGAAGTAGTTGGGACTACAGGTGACTGCCATAATGCTACCTAGTTTTTCTGTTTGTATTTGTCTATCTATCTCTGAGACAGAGTCTCATTTTGTCACCCTAGGTAGGGTGCTGTGGTGTCATAGCTCACAGCAACCTCAAACTCTTGAGCTTGAGTGATCCTCTTGCCTCAGCCTCCTGAGTAGTTGAGACTACAGGCACTCACCACAACACTCGCTATTTTTTTAGAGATGGGGTCTCACTCTTGCTGAGGCTGGTGTCAAACTCCTGAGCTTAAGCAATCCACCCTCCTTGGCCTCCCAGAGTATTAGGATTATAGGCATGAGCCACAATGCCCAGCCTCTATTGTGGGTTTTATCAAAGATAGAATTAAAATACATGACAAAGGTGTAAGTAAAGATAAAAGAAGATAAAGTAGGGTGGCGCCTATGGCTCAAGGAGTAGGGCGCCGGTCCCATATGCGAGAGGTGGTGGGTTGAAACCCAGCCCCGGCCCAAAAACAAGATAAAGTATTTTTTTTTGGTCTGGGACAGAGGTCGATAAACCGTAGCACATGGCCTAAACACGACTCATTCCTTTTTCTTGTAAATAAAATTTTGTTAAAATACAGCCACACTCATTCACTTACATATTGTTTATGACTCTTTTCCCACTCCAAGGGCAGAGCTGAGTGGTTGTGACAGAGACCTTATTGCTGGCAAAGCCAAAAATATTTACCATTTGTGGCTCTTTACAGAAAACATTTGGCAAACTGATTTAGAAAAAGCATAAGGGTCTTGTTTGATTTTTGCCATTGACAAATAAAGCATGCATGTAGTGGTTCCTAGGGTAATCTGTAAAAGAACAGAAAGTATTCTAGAGTACCACATGAACAGAAAGAGAAGGAAAAATAGAATAAGAAATATCCAGTAAATGGCAAGAAATCAGGGGAAAAAATCCACTCCTACTTTGTTGTGATAAGGTTATGTGTCCACTAAAAGTTTTGTAGTTTAGTTTTGCGTATTTAAATACATACACCAACTGGAATTTATTTGTGTTTGGTGTGTAATATGGGTCTAATTTTTATCTTCCATTAGGATAGCCAATTGTACAGCACCATTTGTTCAATGGATGGTGTTTCCCAGTGATACTGAAATGCCATTTCTGTTATATACCAAGTGCAGAAAATATATGGATCTATTTCTGGACTCTATTCTTTTAAAAAATAAAGCTGTGTTGGGCGGCGCCTGTGGCTCAGCGGGTAGGGCGCCGGTCCCATATGCCGGAGGTGGCGGGTTCAAACCCAGCCCTGGCCAAATTAAAAAAAAATAATAATAAAAAAATAAAGCTGTGCATGATGCAGGAAGACAAGGCCCATAGGAGAGAAAGAGCACACAAACACCATGTTTATAAGAGGGAAGGCTTTATTTACTGGCCAGGAGCTTAGAAGAATTCCAAATGGTCGCGCTACCCGACTGGCTTGGTCTTTCCTTTTTTACCAACAGTCAAAAAGTTCCAACCCGGGCGGCGCCTGTGGCTCAGTGAGTAGGGCCCCGGCCCCATATGCCGAGGGTGGCGAGTTCAAACCCGGCCCCGGCCAAACTGCAACAAAAAAATAGCCGGGCGTTGTGGCGGGCGCCTGTAGTCCCAGCTACTCTGGAGGCTGAGGCAAGAGAATCGCTTAAGCCCACGAGTTGGAGGTTGCTGTGAGCCGTGTGACGCCACAGCACTCTACCCAAGGGCGGTACAGTGAGACTCTATGTCTCTACAAAAAAAAAAAAAAAAGTTCCAACCCATAGGAACCCTTTCCATTGGCTAGTTTGAATCAAGTGGGATTCTAGTTTGATTCAAGTGCTATTCTAGTCCCCACAGGATTACAGGATTTCAAGGAAGTGGAAATTTCTAGGTCCCAGGAAGTTAAGTTTATAAATTCCCAAGAGCTGAGTCACCATGGAGAGGACCCTGCAGATGTATCCTTGTGGTTTCCTTGAGAAGACCTGTTCTCCTAGACCTCACCCTTCTCGAGTATCCTCTGTTATGCACTCTGGGAGACTGAGGTGGGCGGATTGCTTGAGTTCAGGAGATCAGCACCAGCCTGTGCTAGAATGAGACCTCATCTCTAAAAACAGCTGGGTGTTGTGGCATGTGCCTGTAATCCCAGCTAATAGGGAGGCTGAGGCAAGAGAATCACTTGAGCCTAAGAGTCTGAGGTTGCTGTGAGGTATGACGCTACTGGCACTCCACCAGAGGCGACAAAGTAAGACTCTGCCTCAAAAATAAATAAATAAATAAAAAATAAAGCTGTATTGTTCTTTTCTAATTTTGCCTGTGAGCGAATATGTGTGTGTGTGTCTGTTTTGAGATAAGATCTTGCTCCTTTGCCTGGGCTACAGTGCAGTGGTGTCCTCATGGCTCACTACAACCTCAAACTCCTGGTTCAAGCCATCCTCCCACCTTAACCTCCCAGAGTGCTAGGATTACAGGCATAAACCAACAAACCCAACCTAATTTTGCCTATTTTAAATACTAAGCTTAATAATTTCTGATATCTGGTACAGAAAATTCCTTTTATCTTTCTTTCTCAAAATTGCTTTAGTTTATCTTGATTCTCTACTTTTCCATATGAATTTAGAATTAGCTTGGTAATTTCCTCATAAGCTTTTTTTTTTAACTGAAATTGCATTAGTTTTATACATCAATTTGCAGACAATTGACTTTTTAATATATCGAATTGTGCTATCTGTGAACAAGTTCTAGTTCTTTTTTTTTTTTTTTTTGTAGAGACAGAGTTTCACTTTATCACCCTCGGTAGAGTGCCGTGGCGTCACACGGCTCACTCCAACTCCTGGACCTACGTGATTCTCCTGCCTCAGCCTCCCGAGTAGCTGGGACTACAGGCGCCTGCCACAACGCCCGGCTATTTTTTTGTTGCAGTTTGGCCGGGGCCGGGTTTGAACCCGCCACCCTCAGTATATGGGGCTGGCGCCCTGCTCACTGAGCCACAGGCGCTGCCCAAGTTCTAGTTCTTCATTTCTTTAATCTTCTTTTATGTCTTTCAATAAAGTTTTATAATTTTCTCCATAAAAATGTATCCTATTTTGGATTTATTCCTAGATATTTGATAGCCTCTTGTATTGTGAGCATATATATATTTATTTACTAACTGCTGGTGTAAATGAACAGTATTGATTTTTGAATGTTGCTTTTTTTTTTTTTTTGAGGCAGGGTCTCACTCTGTTTCTGAGGCTGGAGTGCAGTGGTGTGATCATAGCTTACTGCAGCCTTGAACTCCTGGGCATAAGCAATCCTCTTGCCTCAGACTCCCAAGTAGCTGGGACCACAGGCATGTGACACCCAGCTATTTTTTCTTTTCTTCGCTTTTCTTTTTCTTTCTTTTCTTTTCTTTCTTTCTTCTTCTTTTTTTTTTTTTTTTTGAGACAAAGTCTCACTTTGTTGCTCTTGGTAGAGTGCTATGGCATCATAGCTCACAGCAACCTCAAACTCATGGGCTCAAGTGATCCTTTTGCCTCAGCCTCCCAATTAGTTAGGACTTCAGGTGCTTGACACAATGCGCAGCTATTTTTAGAGACAGGGGTCTCACTTTTGCTCAGGTTGGTCTTAAACACCTGAGCTCAGGCAGTCCACCTGTGCTAGAATTACAGGTGTGAGCCACCTTGCCCAACCCTATTTTTTGTTATATTTTTAGAGATGGGTTCTCACTATGTTGTCCAGGCTGGTCTTAAACTCCTCGCCTCAAGCAAACTTCCAGCCTCCCCAAGTGTTGGAATTATAGTAGCCGTGAGCCAACACAACCAGCCTGTATATTGCTCTCGAATCCAAAAATCCTGCTGAATTCTCTTATTAGTGCTAGCAGGTTATATATTTTATGGAGTCAAGCTTGTCATCTGAAATTAGCAATCATTGTATTTCTTCCTTCTTTTCTTTTGTTTTTTGGAGATAGCACAAACTCCTGGGCTCTAGCAATCCTCCTGCACCTGCTTCCCAAAGCACTAGGGCATGAGCCACCATGCCCGGCCGTCCTTTCCAGTCTTGGCTATTTGTACTTAGCTTCTTGCATTAGCTAGATCCTTAAATACAGACTTTAATAATATCCATCATAACAGGTTTCCTTTTCTTCTTCCCAATTTTAAAGGGAATACTTTTAAAGTTTAAGTATTCAATATAATGTTTGCCCTACATTTCTTTCCTAACAAGATATCTTCTATTTGGTTAAGTGTGTTTCCTTATAGTATTCATAAGTTAAGAGAGATTTTTTTGTATACTTTTACAAAAGCAATAAAGGGGTTTAACTCTGCTTTCCTATATCAAGAAGTGGCCCTGAGCTAATTAATTTCCAATCTTTTACATTTTCTCGTTTGTGCATTTAAGGTAATATTTTTCCATTTAGGCATTGCTTCGGCTGCTTCCCTTGAGTTCTGATAAATAATACTTTTATTGTCAATTCCAAGTAGTCTCTAATTTCATAATGGATTATTTTACATTTTCACATACATCAGGGATTTTTAGCTAGCAGTCTATTATTGCTTTTTATTGAGGCATAATTAAGTGAAATTCACACATCTTAAGCGCTAGGGTTCAAACAATTGCTGGTTCACAGGGTAAGTTTACCTTTATGAATCATTGACAGACATGTCCCTAAATAGATTGTACCATTTTACATTCCCATCAAAAATGTATAAGAATTGTGGTTGCTCCACATCCTTATGAACATTTGATTTTGTCTGTCTTTAATTTGAATAATTCTGGTTGTTAGAGGTATCTCACTGAGGTGTCAATTTACATTTCCATGATAGAGTGATAGAGGTATTAAGCACTTTTTTAAAGTGCTTACTGGTGATTTGTGAAGTTTCTGTTCAAGTCTTCTGATCATTTTTTTTATTGGTTTATCTTCTTAACATTGAACTTACATGGCAGGGCGGCAGCGCCTGTGGTGTCTTAAGCGGCTCCCAGTGCTGGATGGTGCGGGAGGCTGTGTTGTTGGATGGAGGCGGTGGCGGCGGTGGCTGCAGCTGGAGAGGGGTGTGGTGGCGGGCAGCAGTGGTGACGCCTGTGGGTAGTATAAAATGGAGGATTTCTAAGAGTTGTGGAGTGTCTGTACCATTTTACATCCCTACCAGCAACCCATGGAGTGATCCACTTTTTCTGCATCCTCGCCAGCATTTGGTGTTACCACTGTTTTTCATTTTAGCCATTCTGGTCTTTTTCTCATTTAGATACCCAGCCACAGTAGTTTTAGAAGTCTGACTGCTAAGATAAATTTGTTTCTAGTTTTAGAGTTTCTGAATCACAAGTGTTACTAGGCGTTGCTGGATGGAATAAAAGTGGATGCAAGCATGACCTCCTGATGTGGGCTCTGCAGTTCATCAGATTAAAATCCAAGAATTGTATTGACACTGATAACCACTAATTCTTTAAGGGCTTTTTTTCTGATTTATCCACAATCAAATCATTGGTTTTCAATTTGGATGGTAGCCTATCACCTGTAGAACCTGACCTGGCTGTGGCTGGAATCTCCTCGTTGCCTTCCACTTCAGTTACACCTCACTCACCATTCTCTTCTGTTGGTTCTGTGCTGCTTCAAGACACTAAGCCCGGGTGGTGCCTGTGGCTCAAAGGGGTAGGGCACTGGCCCCATATGCCAGAGGTGGCAGGTTCAAACCCAGCCCCAGCCAAAAATTGCAAAAAAAAAAAAAAAAATGATGGGTGGCACTTGTGGCTCAAGGAGTAGAGTGCCGGTCCCATATGCTGGAGGTGGCGGGTTCAAACCCAGCCCCCGTCAAAAACCACAAAAAAAAAAAGAAAAGAAAACAATAAAATAAAAATAAAAAGAAAGACCATTAAAAAAAAAAAGTTGTAAAAAAAAAAAACACACTAAGCCCATATTTGAGATGCAGCAGCCATCTCCTCAGATTCCTCCTGTTCATCCTGATGTGCAGTTAAAAACCTGCCCTTTTATGATGTCCTTGATGTTCTTATCAAGCCCATGAGTTTAGTTCAAATCAGTATTCAACGATTTCAAGAGAAGTTTTTTTTTTTTTTTTTATTTTGGGTGTAATCCCGAGACCCACGAGGATGGTGGTAAAACTGCCTAGTATTAAAGATGCAAGATGTGTCCAGTGTTGTATTAGTAATAAAAGGGCCTCCTGTGGGAATTTTTTTTTCCTTTTCTTTTTTTATTGTTAAATCATAGCTGTGTACATTAGTGCAATCGCCTGTACCCATTCTAAGATGCACCATAGATGTGGCCCCACCCATTACCCTACCTCCACCAAAACCTCCCCCCTCCCTTTCCCTTCCTTGGCCCTTTCCCCATAGTCTTGTGCTATAGTTGGGTTATAGTCTTCATGTGAAAGCTATAATTTAGCTTCATAGTAGGGCTGAGTACATTGGGTACTTTTTCTTCCATTCCTGAGATACTTTGCTAAGAAGAGTATGTTCCAGCTCCATCCATGTAAACATGAAAGAGGTAAAGTCTCCATCTTTCTTTAAGGCTGCATAGTATTACATGGTATACATGTACCACAATTTGCTAGTCCATTCGTGGGTCGATGGGTGCTTGGGCTTCTTCCTTGACTTAGCAATTATGAATTGGGCTGCAATAAACATTCTGGTACAGATGTCTTTGTTGTATTGTGACTTTTGGTCTTCTGGGTATAAACCCAGTAAAGGAATTATAGGATCGAATGACAGGTCTATTTTTATGTCTCTAGGTGTTCTCCAAACATCCTTCCAGAAGGAATGTATTAGTGTGCATTCCCACCAGCAGTGTAGAAGTGTGTCCTTTCCTCCACATCCACGCCAACATTTCTGGTTTTGGGACTTTGTTATGTGGGCTACTCTTACTGGGGTTAGGTGATATCTCAGAGTAGTTTTGATTTGCATTTCTCTGATGATTAAGGATGATGAGCTTTTTTTCATGTGTCTGTAGATCGTGCATCTGTCTTCTTTAGAGAAGTTTCTCTTCAAGTCCCTTGCCCACCCTGATATGGGGTCATGTGTTCTTTTCTTGTTAATACGTTTGAGTTCTCTGTGGATTCTGGTTATTAGACCTTTATTGGAGGTATAACCTGCAAATATTTTCTCCCATTCTGAGGGCTGTCTGCTTGCTTTACTCATTATGTTCTTGGCTGTGCAGAAGCTTTTTAGTTTGATCAGGTCCCAGTAGTGTATTTTTGATACTGCTTCAATTGCCTGGGGAGTACTCCTCATAAAATATTCACCCAGGCTGACTCCTTCAAGAGTTTTCCCTGTACTTTCTTCAAGTATTTTTATAGTTTCATGTCTTAGGTTTAAAACTTTTATCCAGTGAGAGTCTATCTTAGTTAACGGTGAAAGGTGTGGGTCCAGTTTCATTCTTCTACAGGTTGCCAGCCAGTTCACCCAGCACCATTTGTTAAATAGGGAATCTTTTCCCCACTGAATGTTTTTAATTGGCTTGTCAAAGATCAAATAACGGTAAGTAGCTGGATCCATCTCTTGGTTCTCTGTTCTGTTCCAGACATCTACTTCTCTGCTTTTGTGCCAGTACCATGCTGTTTTGATCACTATGGATTTATAGTACAGTCTCAGGTCTGGTAGCGTGATTCCTCCTGCTTTGTTTTTATTGCTCAGTAATGTTTTGGCTATTCGAGGTTTTTTCTGATTCCATATAAAATGAAGTATTATTTTTTCAAGATCTTTAAAGTATAACAATGGAGCTTTAATAGGAATTGCATTAAAATTATATATTGCTTTGGGCAGTATGGACATTTTAACAATGTTGATTCTTCCCAGCCTTGAGCATGGTATGTTTTTCCATCTGTTAACATCTTCGGCTATTTCTTTTCTTAGAGTTTCATAGTTCTCTTTGTAGAGATCTTTCACATCCTTTGTTAGGTATACTCCCAAATATTTCATCTTCTTTGGCACTACTGTGAAAGGAATAGAGTCCTTGACTGTTTGTTCGGCTTGGTTATTGTTGGTATATATAAAGGCTACAGACTTATGGGTGTTGATTTTGTAGCCTGAGACATTGCTATATTCCTTGATCACTTCTAAAAGTTTTGTAATAGAATCCCTAGTGTTTTCCAGGTATACAATCATATCATCTGCGAAGAGTGAAAGTTTGATCTCTTCTACCCTATGTGGATACCCTTGATCGCCTTTTCTTCCCTAATTGCAATGGCTAAAACTTCCATTACAATGTTAAAGAGCAATGGAGACAATGGGCAACCTTTCCTGGTTCCTGATCTAAGTGGAAATGATGTCAATTTAACTCCATTCAATATGATATTGGCTGTGGGTTTGCTGTAGATGGCCTCTATTAGTTTAAGAAATGTCCATTCTATACCAATTTTCTTAAGTGCTCTGATCATGAAGGGATGCTGGATATTATCAAAAGCTTTTTCTGCATCAATTGAAAGAAACATATGGTCCGTATTTTTAAGTTTGTTTATGTGTTGAATTACATTTATAGATTTACGTATATTGAACCAGCCTTGAGACCCTGGGATAAATCCCACTTTGTTGTGGTGTATAATTTTTTTGATGTGTTGTTGGATTCTGTTTGTTAGGATCTTATTGAGTATTTTAGCATCTATATTCATTAGTGATAGTCTATAATTTTCTTTTCTTGTTGGGTCTTTCCCTGGTTTGGGGATCAAGGTGATGTTTGCTTCATAGAATGTGTTGGGTAATATTCCTTCTTTTTCTATATTTTGGAAGAGGTTTAGTAGTATAGGTACTAGTTCTTCTTTAAATGTTTGGTAGAATTCTGACGTAAAGCCTTTTGGTCCTGGGCTTTTCTTTTTAGGGAGATTTTGTATAGTTGATGCTATTTCAGAACTTGATATAGGCCTGTTCAACATTTCCACTTCATTCTGGCTAAGTCTTGGTAGGTGGCATGCTTCCAGGTATTGGTTGATTTCTTTCAGATTTTCATATTTGTGAGAGTAGAATTTCTTGTAGTATTCGTTAAGGATTTTTTGAATTTCTGAGGGGTCTGTTGTTATTTCATCATTACCATTTCTGATTGATGAAATTAGAGATTTTACTCTTTTTTTCCTGGTTAGGTTGGCCAAAGATTTATCTATTTTATTGATCTTTTCAAAAAACCAACTTTTGGATTTATTGATCTGTTGTATAATTCTTTTGTTTTCAATTTCATTTAGCTCTGCTCTGATTTTGGTTATTTCTTTTCTTCTGCTGGGTTTGGGGTTGGAGTGTTCTTCCTTCTCCAGTTGCTTGAGATGTCCCATTAAGTTATTAACTTCCTCTCTTTCCGTTTTCTTGAGGAAGGCTTGCAGTGCTATAAATTTCCCTCTTAGGACTGCCTTTGCAGTATCCCAGAGGTTCTGGTAATTCGTGTCTTGATTGTTGTTTAGTTCCAAAAATTTGGTGATTTCCTTCTTAATCTCATCTATAACCCAACTATCCTTCAGCATAAGGTTGTTTAGCTTCCATGTTCTTGTATGGGTATACAGGTTCCTGTTGTTATTGAGTTCAACTTTTATTCCATGATGGTCTGAGAAGATGCAAGAAATAATTTCTATTTTTTTAAATTTGCTGAGGTTAGATTTGTGGCCTAGGATGTGGTTGATTTTGGAGTATGTTCCGTGGGCTGATGAGAAGAATGTGTATTCAGTTTTGTTGGGATGAAATGTTCTGTAGATGTCCGTTAAGTCCAGATGTTGAATGGTTGAGTTTAAATCTAAAATTTCTTTGCTTAGCTTCTTTTTAGAGGATCTATCCAGCACTGCTAAAGGGGTGTTAAAATCTCCAACTACTCTGGAAGTGGAGGAAATTGAGTTGCTCATGTCTGTTAGAGTTTCTCTTATAAATTGAGGTGCGTTGTAGTTGGGTGCGTAAATATTAATAATAGAGATCTCATCATATTGAGTATTACCATTAGCAAATATGAAGTGTCCATCCTTATCCTTAATTATTTTGGTTGGTTTAAAGCCTATTGCGTCTGCGAACAGGATTGCAATGCCTGCTTTTTTCTGCTTTCCATTTGTCTGGAGTATAGATGACCATCCCTTTCACCTTGAGTCTATATTTGTCTTTTAATGTAAGATGTGATTCTTGTAGGCAGCAGATATCTGGCTTGAGTTTTTGTATCCAGTCAGCCAACCTGTGCCTCTTTAGAGGACAGTTTAAACCATTCACATTAATTGAGAGTATTGATAAGCCTTTGGAGAGTCCAGTGGACATTTTTAATCCTTTTGCGACTGTGGAAGTTGGAATTTGATCAAAATTTTCTGGGTGAGTTTACTTTTGTGGTGGAGGATTATACTGGTCTTTATGGAGGATAGGTCTGAGAATATCCTGGAGAGCTGGTTTAGTTATCACAAATTTCTTCAACATGTGAATGTCATTGAAGTATTTAATTTCTTCGTCATAAATGAAGCTCAGTTTAGCTGGGTACAGGATCCTGGGTTGAAAGTTATTTTGTTTTAGGAGATTAAAAGTCGATGACCATCCTCTTCTAGCTTGAAAGGTTTCAGCAGAGAGAGCTGCAGTTATTCTGATATTCTTCCCCTTGCAGGTAATGGTTTTCTTTCGTCTGGCAGCTTTCAAGAGAAGTTTTTTATTTTTGCTTTGACACCTCAACAAGTTACAGAGATATGGATATCCAGGGACTTTTTGCCAGGTAATAGGAGAGATTATACAGTGCAAGTTCACTTGAGACTTTGCCTGGCAGAGACAAGTTGCCTTCAAGCAGATAACTATCCAAATAGTCTATGTATAAAAGTAAATAGGAAGCTATTTCCTTCGCCTAACTATGCACCACCACCTAAAAATGGGGTTGAACAGAAAAACCCTGGATGCCCATTGAAGATTACATCTTTTAGTTAGGTTATCTTCAGCTGTGCAACCAGATTTCTGTTTCTTGGGTATCAGAAATCGGAGAGAATGGCTCAGAGCCTTTAGCTCAGAGGCTAGGGCGCCAGCCACTTACACTAGGGCTGGCGGGTTCAAACCCAGCCCAGGCCTGCCAAACAACAATAACAACAACAAAAAATAGCCAAGCGTTGTGGTAGATGCTTGTAGTCCCAGCTTCTTGGGAGGCTGAGGCAAGAAAATTGTTTAAGCCCAAGAGTTTGAGGTTGCTGTGAGCCATGGCACTCTACTGAGGGGAACATGGTGAGACTATGTCTCAAAAAAAAAAAAAAAAAGAAAGAAAAAGAAAGAAAGAAAATAAAAGAAATTGGAAAGAATTACTCCGTATCTGTATATCTTGTACAACAGCTCACATCAGGCATGTTATTACAGAGATTAAAAATGAAAGACATTAGAAACTCCAATCATTCCAGAGCATTAATTAAAGAAAAACTTACTGCAGATCCTGATAGTGAATTTGCTACCACTAGCCTTCCCGTGTCCTTGATGTGCCCTTTAGGAAAAATGAGGCTGATAATCCCATGCCATGTGGTAACTTGTAAACATCTGCAGTGTTTTGGTGCTGCCCTTTATCTATAAATGAACGAGAAGAAGCCCACTTGGATTTGTCCTGTGTGTGACAAAAAAAAGTTGCCTATGGAAGTCTAATATTAGACGAGCCTTTTATGGAAATTCTCAATGACTGTTCTGCTGTGAATGAGATCAAATTCCAAGAAGTTGGTTCTTGGTGTCCAATGAGACTGAAGAAAGAAGCTATGAAAGTATCCAGCCAACCATGTACAAAAACAGAAAGTTCGAGCATCTTCAGTAAACCTTGTTTTGTGACTGTAGCCAATGAGGCAAGTAAGAAGAAAGTGAATGATATCGACCTGACGATAGAAAGCTCTTCTGATGAAGAGGAAGAACCTCCTGCTAAAAGGAAATGCATCTTTATGTCAGAAACACAAAGCAGCCCAACCAAAGGGGTTCTCATGTATCAGCCATTTTCTGAGGGCGCCCAGTGTGACTTCGGTTGATCCTGTTGCTATTCCGCCTTCATTAACAGACTACTCAGTACTATTCCACCACACGACAGTATCAAGCATGTCATGAGATTTGCCAGGTTTGGATTTTCTTTCCCTTATTCCAGTTGATCCCCAGAACTGTCCTCTTATGTTTTTGGATAGTCTGACCTCACCCTTAACAGCAAGCAGTATGTCTGTCGCCACCACCAGCCCCCAGGAAAGCAGTAGTCACGTCATTTCCTCCAGCAGCAGGAGTGAGACAGGAGGCAACCAGCAGTGAAGCAACCTTCCTGACATCATCTCACTGGACTAAAGGAGGATCCACATGATTCTGGGAATCATTCACCAAAACTGCTCTTTCTTGGATCTCTGGTCCCTGGAAACTATGTATGCTTTTTGGCAGTTACTTTGACATTTATTGAAAGTCAAAAGGATTCTTTTGCTTTCTGAGATGAACACAAGAACCAAATGATATGTAAGAATTTCTCTTAACTCATGCTGTACGCTGAGCAAAAATACATTCGGCTATAATTGTGTCTTCTGTATCTTCTTGAGAGATGGATTTCATTTTCGTACGTTAATGAATGGATTCTACAAATTAGTTACTTTTTTGTTATCATAAACAGCAATAAAAATTATGTAAATATTCAAGTAAACTCTAATTAAAAAAAGTTGGAATCACTGATTCTAGAATGACAGCAACTTCTGTTTAATCTGATGTGAAGGAAAAAAATACATGGAAAGAACTGAAGTTTGCTGATTCTTTCCACAGAAATTTGTTTTCTTTCATTGAAGTAATGAAGTTTCAACAAGCAGCCAAAGCTTGGGTTTCAATTTTTTTTTTTTTTTGTGGTTTTTGGCCAGGGCTGGGTTTGAACCTGCCACCTCTGGCATATGGGACCGACGCCCTACTCCTTGAGCCACAGGCACCGCCCTTCACTTTTCTTCTTGCAGTTCCTTTTCTTTCTTTGTGATCCCATCAAAGAAAAATAGCCAGAGCAGGGGCGAGCGGTAGGTTGGTGGAACCGGAGGGGAGGTGGCTGCACTCCCACGGAAATGCCCTGTCTGGGCGACAGGCTTGGCGGCGAGCCGGCAGTCGGCCTCATACCCCTCAGTGGGGGCGTGGTTGCCGCCTGTGTCCTGCAAGGCGGGGAGAGCGGGCTGACAGGGGAGGATGTCTGAGCGCTCCTTTGCCTGGACCAGCGCACTCGGCAATCCTTCGATTGGGATTCCGAGACCGGGATTTACAACGCCCTCCCCTTCGTGTTGTGGTTGCCGGAGGCTCGGCTTCGGAGGAAAGTGAGCAAGGCCACCATAATAGTTTTGGAGAGTCCGGGCGGAAACCTGTAGCCAAAGCGAGCGACACGACCCGGCTCTGGCCGCGGCCTCTTACCAGTGCGGTGACTGTCACGTTACCAATTTGTGATTCATGCTCTTTTAAAAAAGTACCAAGAGACTGATTATGTTTCCTTGAATTTGCTTCTGTATTTGCATCATCAATGTCTCTGATATTGAATATCTTAAGAAAGATGCTGGAATATTTTGGTGTCCCTATAGACCAGGTTTTTCAGATTTGGGAAAATAAAGACTATGGATCAGCTCGGAGTATCATTCGTATTATTGGGAAAATGCTTCCATTGGAACCTTGTCGAAGACCTACATTTGAGTTGACCCCACTCTTGAAATCTGTGGACTCTGATGATTATGGACCTGTGGTTCCATCATTTGCTGATGTTTTATGTGTAGCAAATGATAAAGAATCCAGTTGTCTTAGATTTCGAAATAATATGTGGGGAAACGAGGAAGAGGAGAAAGCTGAAGATTTCCGTGCTTTGCACCTAGTTTGGGATCCACTGTCGTCTGCTCTAAGACATAACAAACCATCAAAAAATGATCAGCCTGTTAATGAAGCTGCAATTAAAAAAATAGCTGCTCTTGAAGATGAGCTAGCTTTTCTTCGCTCTCAGATTGCTGTACTTGTGGAAATGCAGGAACTGAAAAACAGTAGAAATGCTGGCTCCTTTGACTTACATGATGGGCCCATAAGCTTGCGACAGATGCCACCATCGAAGGCTGCTCAGCTGTCTGAGGACCCAGATGAGTTTCCAAGTCCAGCGCCTTCCTTCCCTCCGCCTCCGCCTCCCCTTCCTCCCCAGCATTCACCACTCCAGCCTCTGTGTTTTCTTGCGACACAACCCACAGCTAATGAGATTTGTGACTCAGATGACTTAGTGACTGAAAGGAACAAACAGCAGCCATGTGCTAGTAAGACCAACAGTAGTCATTCAGAAAGCCAGAGAGATAAAAATGTTCCGAACATGTTGGATGTTCTGAAGGATATGAATAAGGTTCAGCTTTGTGCTATTGAACGGTCACCCGGTGGTAGACCCATTCATAAAAGGAAAAGACAAAATTCACAGTGGGATCCAGTATCTCTAATATCTCATGCACTTAAACAGAAATTTGCCTTCCGAGAAGATGATTCTTTTGAGAAAGAAAATAGATCTTGGGAGTCTTCCCCATTTTCTAGTCCAGAAACTTCAAGGTTTGGACTTGACAATTCGCCGTCAGAAGGACTGAACTGAAGGAGGAACTAGTAAACACAAAGCTGTTGACCAGGTTATCAGCAACAAGAATTGTGTCTATGCTTAGAAGAAAAGACTGCAGAAATACACCAGCCAGTCTTGCACTGCATTTCAAAAGTCTTCTCTTCTGTTAAATGAAGTTGAATGGGGGCGGCTCCGTGGCTCAAAGGGGTAGGGCGCTGATCCCATATGCTGGAAGTGGCGGGTTCAAACCCAGCTCCGGCCAAAAACCACAAAAAAAACAAAAAAAGAAGTTAAATGATGACCTTAGATAATAACCCAAAGAGTCTTGACTGTTAATCCCTATTTTTGGTTTTGAAGAGCCAGCAATTTACTGGCTACTGATGATAGGTATATGGATTCTTTTCATGTATATTAATAATATGAATATATTATTTAGCACAGATGCTGAATAGATACTTGGAAACATTTTCCTAAGCAATTATACCTCCTAATTTAACAACCTTTGAATCTTTTAAAAATTGGTAGTGGATCTGATTTTCTTGTCCTCCAGCAACTTGAAGATATTCAAGGACAATAATATTATACTGTTTTTCATCAAGATAGTCATGGTTTGAATTATATAGGTTGAGCCTTCTAAAACTTCTGAGATGATAAATTGTTCTTTCAAACTGACTTTGTTAAATTGTGAGAGTCTTGACAAGTTTTACCTATACTGCTTTGTAAATATGTATGCCTGTCAATTTTTGTTCCTTTGTTTCTGTTACATCTATATTCTGTTTCTTTGTAAATAGAAGGTGAAATAAATGTTCCTTTTGAAAAAAAAAAAAAAAAGAAAAATAGCCTTTGTGATGGTATTTTTTCCTGGTTATCATTTACACTTTGACATTGTTTGCTGATAAATGCAGAGTGAAGTTCTGGGATCTGGCAGGTCTATATTAGTGATTATGTTTAAGAATGTGATGCAGATTCTGCCCTGACATAACGTGTGTTACTTCTGGTGAGTGTACATTTTCATCCCAGAGTTTCCTATAAATTTGAGGTTTGCCTTCTCAAAAGAAATTCTGTGCAGCCATTGAATGAAATGATTTTTGGGTAAGGTGTGACTGAAATGTTTATTAGACTTTTGTCCACACCACCAAATATTGAGAGCTTGGAAGCAGGAGCAGAATAGATTTTGGTGGGTGCTAATAACAAAATTTAATTTCTTCTTAAGAAGAAGAAATTCTATTTTATAGATTAGTATACAGATCTTTTTTGAAAATTCTCCTGTTTTAGTAGCACTGATTTAAAAAATATGTTTTAGGCTTGGCGCCTGTGGCTCAAGCAGCCTAGGCATCAACCACATACACCTGAGCTGGCAAATTTGAATCCAGCACAGGCCCACCAAACGACGATGGCTGCAACCAAAAAATAGCCCGGCGTTATGGCGGACTCCTGTAGTCCCAGCTTCTCTGGAGGCAGAGAATCGCTTGAGCCCAGGAGTTGGAGGTTGCTGTGAGCTGTGATGTCACAGCACTCTACCCAGGGTGACAGCTTAAGGCTCTGTCTCAAAAAACATATACATATGTTTTAGGGGCCAGGTGCAGTGGCTCACATCTGTAATCCTAGCACTCTGGGAGGCCAAGGCGGGTGGATTGCCTGAGCTCACGAGTTTGAGACCAGC
Source organism: Nycticebus coucang (assembly GCF_027406575.1). Taxonomy (NCBI): domain Eukaryota; kingdom Metazoa; phylum Chordata; class Mammalia; order Primates; family Lorisidae; genus Nycticebus; species Nycticebus coucang. The sequence continues at coordinate 63,574,576 of NC_069791.1, read as the reverse complement.
CTGAGACAGAGTGAGACTTTGTCCCTAAAAATAGCCAGATGTTGTGGTGGGCGCCTATAGTCCCAGCGGCTTGAGAGGCTGAGGCAAGAGAATCGCTTAAACCCATGAATTAGAGGTTGCCGTGAGCTATGATTGATGCCACAGCACTCTACCAAGGGTGACAAAAAGGAGACTCTCTCTCACTAAAAAAAAAAACTATATTTATGGGGGCAAGACATGATTGCAAGAGGGACTTTGCCTAACAATTGCAATCAGTGTAACCTGGCTTATTGTACCCTCAATTAATCCCCAACAATAGGGCGGAGCCTGTGGCTCAGTCGGTAGGGCGCCGGCCCCATATACCGAGGGTGGCGGGTTCAAACCTGGCCCCGGCCAAACTGCAACCAAAAAATAGCCGGGCGTTGTGGCGGGCGCCTGTAGTCCCAGCTGCTCGGGAGGCTGAGGCAAGAGAATCGCTTAAGCCCAGGAGTTGGAGGTTGCTGTGAGCTGTGTGAGGCCACGGCACTCTACCGAGGGCCATAAAGTGAGACTCTGTCTCTACAAAAAAAAAAAAAAAACCCCAACAATAAAAAAATAAATAAATAAACAAAAAAAATTAAAAAAAACTATATACATATATATGTTTTAGATTTCTGATCTTATTTCTCATCAATGTAATTTCAGTCTCAGCAATGATTTTCAAATGTAAGGAAAAAATGAATAATAGCAAAGAATAGGGATACTGTCTGAAAGGGGGGGGCACTCGACGCAATTATCTAACACTGTCAAGTTTCTTTTTCTTTTTTTAAAAAGGAAATCTTTACTGAAACCACAACAGAGAATTAGAAATGTTTGAGTTGAAGCGAGGAAGGCTTGGAGAAAATGGGCAAGAACATACTCCGTATCTCACTTTCTATGCCACCTCCAAACTCTCTAAGGAACCCCTGAGGGGGTGCTGGATACACGAACCTGCCAACTCTTGTGTATGTGGCTGGTGCTTGAGCTGCTTGAGCTACAGGTGCCAAGCCTATTTTTTATTTTTATTTTATTTTTGAGACAGAGTCTCACTATGTCACCCTAAGTAGAGTGCCATGGCATCACAACTAACAGTAACCTCAAACTTTTGGACTTAAGTGATTCTCTTGCCTCAGCCTCCCAAGTAGCTGGGACTACCAGGCGCCTGGCTATCCTTTGGTTGCAGTTGTCGTTTAGCTGGCCCAGGCTGGGTTTGAACCCTCCACCTTCGGTGTATGTGACTGGCACTGTAACCACTGTGCTATGGGTGCCAAGCCCCTAAATCATTTTAATTTCACAAGGATTTAGTACTTTCCTGATGTTTAGCTTTCTCTCCCTAAACTTTATCCACTTTAAAAACAAAATCCTCTTTTTTTTTTTTTTGAGACAGAGCCTCAAGTTCTCACCCTGGGTAGAGTGCTGTGGCATCACAGCTCACAGCAACCTCCAACTCCTAGTCTTAAGCAATGTCCAGGCTGGATTCGAACCCACCAGCTCTGGTGTATGTGGCTGGCACCTTAGCCACTTGAGCTACAGGCACCAAGACCTCTTTTTTTTTTTTTTGAATGGCTGATCTAACCAATTGATTTCTCAAATATAAGTCTCCAGTTTGTTAGAACAGGGATGTGCCAACTCGGCGCCTGTAGTTCAGTGGTTAGGGCGCTGGTCACATGCACCAGGATTGGTGGGTTTGAACCCAGCCGGAGCCTGCTAAACAACAATGATGACAACAACAACAAAAAAAGTATCCAGGTGCTGTGGTGGGTGCCTGCAGTCCCAGCTACTTGGGAGGCCAAGGCAAGAGAAACACTTAAGCCCAAGAGTTAGAGATTGCTGTGAGCTGTGACACCATAGCACTCTCCTGAGGGCAACATAGTGAGACTCTGTCTCAAAAAAAAAAAAAAGAATAGGGACGTGCCCCTTCAGAGTTGGGATCTGAACTCCAGGGATCTAACTTGTCCTGCCTGGTATTTTACACCTTCTCAAGTTTTCATGGCCTTTGTGTGCTCTTTTTATACCAATTTAATTTTATGTGGTTTCCCACATCATCTCTTCTTTGACTATGTATCCCCTTATGTAATGTATTATCCCTTTGGGAGGACTGCTTATTATCAAAGATGTGGAGGAAACAAACTCTGAATTTTCTTGCAGCAACACCAGAGTTGCCAGTATGACCTTCTTAGTCATTAGATTTCCAAACAAGGTCACAGATTTTGGTTCAGATACAGAATTTTTTCTTTTCTTTTCTTTTCTTTTTTTTTTTTTAGAGACAGAGTCTCACTTTGTTGCCCTCGGTAGAGTGCCGTAGCATCACAGCCTCCCAAGTAGCTGGGACTACCTGCATCCACCATAACACCTGGCTATTTTTTTTATTGCAGTTTGGCCTGGGCCGAGTTCGAACCCACCACCCTTGGTATATGGGGCCAGCGCACTACTCATTGAGCCACAGGCACCGCCCAGAATTTTTTCTTAATTTTATATTGCTGCTCTAAATACAGGTGCAATATCTGTTGACTCTGTAATCAGATAGAAAAAGTAACCTGCTTTGTGTTGCATAATTTGTTAATAAAAGAAATGATGTAGGGCGGCACCTGTGGCTCAGTGAGTAGGGCGCCAGCCCCATATGCCGAGGGTGGCAGGTTCAAACCCAGCCCCGGCCAAACTGCAACAAAAAAATAGCTGGGTGCTGTGGCGGGCGCCTGTAGTCCCAGCTGCTCGGGAGGCTGAGGCAAGAGAATCACTTAAGCCCAGGAGCTGGAGGTTGCTGTGAGCTGTGTGATGCACGGCACTCTACCGAGGGCCATAAAGTGAGACTCCGTCTCTACAAAAAAAAAAAATAAAAAAAGAAATGATGTAAAAAAATGTCGAACTTACAAATTCTTTACAGATTCTGGGTATGAGTCTTTTGTTAGGCATATGTAAAGCACATATTTTCTCACAGTCTCAGCTTGCATTATTTTATTTTGAAGACTTTAGAGATGCAGAACTTAGACATTTCTAGGAAATCCAATTTAATGTTTTCTATGATGGCTTTCACTTTTTAAAACAATTTTATTTTCAACTGACAATTATTGTATATATTTATGGGGTACAATGTGCTGTTTAGATATATGTTCACATCATGGAAAGATGAAACCCAACTAACACCTCCTCTCACATACTTATAAGTTTTTGTGGTACAAGCATTTAAAATCGACTCTCAACAATTTTGAAAAGTATGTTATACTATTATTAACTACAGTTACCATGCTGTGCTATGGACCTCAAAAACTTATTCCTCTTGTCATAACTGAAACTTTCTACCTTTCACCAACCTTTCCCCATTCTCCTTGCCCCTGTGGCTCCTTGATTTTGTGCCCCCCTAAGAAATGTGTGCCTATCCTAAGATTGCAAAGATTTTCTCCTTCATTTTTGACCGGACACTGATTTCAGCTTTTATTTCAGACTTATCTATGATCTGTTTTGAGTTAATTTCTGTCTGTGGCATGAGGTAAGCATTGAGGTTTACTTTTTCCACAGGAACATTTAGTTATTCAGTAAGAGTAATTGAAAAGCTTATTCTTATACCATTAAATTACCTTGACATCTTTATTGAAAATCAATTGGCCATATATGAGTGGGTTAAATTCTAGGCTCTCTATTCTGTCCTATTGATCGCTCTGTGTTTCCCTATGATAACACCACAATATCTTGATTACTACAGCTTTACAGAAATCTTGAGATTAGTAGTGAGAGCCTCTGACTTTGTTCTTTCTTAAATAGTGTTGCTGGTCATCCCTGATGCTTCACTTTTTTGTATCAATTTTATAAAGTATACATTATATAAGTTTCTAGAAAAAAAAGCATGCTAGAATTATGATTTGAACTGCATTTGGGGCTTTTTTTTGAGACAGAGCCTCATGCTGTCACCCTGGGTAGAGTGCTCACAGCAACCTCCAACTCCTGGGCTCAAGCCATTCTCCTGCCTCCGCCTCCCAGTTAGCTGGGACTACAGGCACCCGCCACAATGCCCGGCTATTTTTTGGTTGCAGCCGTCATTATTGTTTGGCTGGCTTGGGCTGGATTCAAACCTGCCAGCTCAGGTGTATGTGGCTGGTGCCTTAACCGCTTGAGCCACAGGCACCGAGCCTCCAATTAGGGCTTTAAATACATTTAAGAAGAACTGACATCCTAACAATGCCTCAATATGATTTTTTTAGGTCTTTAGTTTCTCTCAGAAAGTGTTTTATAATTTTTTTTCTTTTTCTTTTTCTTTTTTTTGAGACAGACTTTAACTATGTCACCCTCGGTAGGGTGCCGTGGCGTCACAGCTCCCACCAACCTCAAACTCTTGGGCTTAAGCAATTCTCTTGCCTAGCCTCCCAGGTAGCTGGGACTACTCTTTTCTTTTTTCTTTTTTTTTTTGGTGGGGAGGACAGAGTCTTACTTTGTTGCCCTTGGTAGAGTGCCATGGCATCATAGCTCACAGCAACCTCAAACTCTTGGACTCAATTGCTTCTCTTGTCTCAACCTCCCAAGTAACTGGGATTATAGGCGCCTGTCACAAAGCCTGGCTGTTTTTAGAGACAGGGTCTTACACTTGCTCAGGCTGGCCTTGAACCGGTGAGCTCAGGCAATCTATGCACCTTGGCCTCCCAGAGTGTTAGGATTATAGCCATGAGCCACCACGCCTGGCCTATATCAATTTCATTGTAGAAAATTTGCTGTGGTGTTACAGCTCGCAGCAACCTCAAACTCTTGGGCTTAAGCGATTCTCTTGCCTCAGCCTCCCAAGTAACTGGGACTATAGGCACTCACCATAGTGCCCAGCTATTTTGTTGTTCATGTTGTTTAGCAGCCCTGGGCCAGGTTCAAACCCACCAGCCCCAATGTATGTGGCCGGTGCCCTAACTGCTGAGCTATGGGTGCCGACCCTGGTATTTTTTGTTCTTGTTTGTTTTTTGGGTTTTTTTGAGACAGAGTCTCACTCCGTTCGTTGCCTGGGCTAGAGTGGAGTCAGCCTAGCTCACAGCAACCTCAAATTCCTGGGCTCAAGCAGTCCTCCTGCCTCGCCTCCAGAGTAGGTGGAACTACAGGTGCCCACCACACAGCCAGCTAATTATTTTTTTCTTTTTTTTTTTTTTTGTAGGGACAGAGTCTCACTGTACCGCCCTCGGGTAGAGTGCCGCGGCGTCACACGGCTCACAGCAACCTCTAACTCTTGGGCTTACGCGATTCTCTTGCCTCAGCCTCCCGAGCAGCTGGGACTACAGGCGCCCGCCACAACGCCCGGCTATTTTTTTGTTGCAGTTTGGCCGGGGCTGGGTTTGAACCCGCCACCCTCGGCATATGGGGCCGGTGCCCTACTCACTGAGCCACAGGCGCCGCCCTAATTTTTCTATTTTTAGTAGAGATGGGGTCTCTCTCTTGTTCAGACTGGTCTTGAACTCCTTAGCTCAGGGAAGCCTCCTGCCGTAGCCTCCCAGAGTGCTAGGATTATAGGCATGAGCCAATGTGCCTGGCCCCATTGTTTAACTTCTAGGAGTAAGCCTATTTTTGTGGACACATGTTTTTATTTTGTGGGGAATGTAAACATAATATCTAGAAGTAGGATTTCCTCTTGGTCCAATATAGACACTCAGGTTTAGTGCTGCTTCTAAAGGCTGTTAGGTTATCCCTTTATTAATCTCAACTTTATTTAGAAAGTCCAGGTCTGTTTCCCACCCTTACTGGGACCTAATGCCTCCTCTCCTATTGCCTTGATCCATGTTCCTAGGATTAAGAAGGAACTGCGCTGTTCCGGGGCAGTTTGGCTCTGTTATTTCTGAAAGTTCTGTGAGTTGTTTGGCATCACCTTTTATTCATTCTTGTAGCTTAATGTTTCCCCCTATCTGGCACCTTTTCTTACTTTCAACTCTAGCTATGTATTGCAATCATTTTTGAGGAGGAACATAACATTTTAGTTAGCATTTTCATGTTTTTGGAGGAGGGTGAATATACTTTTGCATAAGAAGTCTCTTATTTCAACCTTAACCTTTGAGAAATAATCCTTCGAAGTAAGTAATGTTGATATAACCATTCATAGACGAGCAAACTGACTGAAGGAAGTAGATTGTCCAAAGTGTAATTGGACAAGAGCTAACATTTTGGGGGATTCCTGGGGTTCATGAAGGATGTGAGAGCAAATCTCCTTAATCCAGGCAGGAATTTTAGAATGGATACTTGAGGGCGACGCCTGTGGTTCAGTGGGTAGGGTGCCGGCCCCATATGAGGGTGGTGGGTTCAAACCCAGCCCCGGACAAACTGCAACAACAACAAAAAACAGCCAGGCGTGTGGCGGCCCCTGTAGTCCCAGCTACTAGGGAGGCTGAGGCAAGAGAATCGCCTAAGCCCAGGAGTTGTAGGTTGCTGTGAGCTGTGACGTCATAGCACTCTACTGAGGGCAATAAAGTGAGACTGTCTCCAAAAAATATGGATACTTGAGAGGCACCTATCTGAGAAGGTATCTCAGTAAAGGATTTGACTCCATTAAATGCTCCTTCACAGCATTAAATGAGATGATATTGGTTCAGCACTTGAAAGGGTCACAACACAAGTGTTTAATTCATCTTTGAGGCTATTAATGTTATTCATGAACTTATTATAATTAAAACATTGGGGAGTCCTCACCCCCAATATGATTTTCAGAGCCATAGACAGTTTTCTTATGAAGCCTCAGAATTTCCTGATTAAGAGGGCTGAGGGGAAAAAAAAAGGGCTGAGGAGAGGCTGGGCACAGTGGCTCACGCCTGTAATCCTATCACTCTGGGAGGCTGAGGCGGGAGGATCTTTTGAGCTCAGGAGTTCAAGATCAGCCTAAGGAAGAGCAAGACCCCATTTCTACTAAAAACATAAAAAATTAGCTGGGCATTGTGGCTGGTGCATGTAGTTCCAGCTACTCTGGAGACTGAGGCAGGGGGATCACCTGAAACCCTGAAACCAGGAGTTTGAGCTAGGCTAATGTAAAAGACTGAGAATCTGTCTCAAAAAAAAAGAAATTGCTAGCTTTATAGAACCAGAAGTAAGGCCTTGGGAATGAGCATGGTCTCTGCTACCATGCAGACTGGGTTTGAATTCCAGCTGTGTGATCTGAGAGGGTCGAATTGTGCTACTACTTCATAGTGAGGATTTAGATGAGTTCTAAAGAAAAGCACTTAGGGGGTGGCGCCTGTGGCTCAAAGGAGTGGGGCGCCGGCCCCATATACCAGAAGTGGTGGGTTCAAACCCAGCCCCAGCCAAAAACTGCAAAAAAAAGAAAGAAAGAAAGAAAGAAAAGCACTTAGGGCTGGGCGCAGCAGCTCACGCTTATAATCCTAGCACTCTAGGAGGCCGAGGAGGGTAGACTGCTTGAGCTCACGGGTTTGAGAGCAGCCTGAGCCAGAGTGACACCCTTGCTCTACTAAAAATACAGAAAAGCAAACAAACAAACAAAAAACTGAAGCAAGAGGATTTACAAAACAAAAACAAACAAACAAAAAAAAAACCGAGGCAAGAGAATCGCTTGAGCCCAAGAGTTGGAGGTTGCTGTGAGCTGTGATGTTGCCATGGCACTCTAACTCTACCCAGGGTGACAGCTTGAGATTCTCTCTCAAAACAAAACAAAACAAAACAAAACACACTTAAAAAGACACCAAGTATATGGTAGGCATTTGATACATGCTAGACCAAATGAAAGGACATGATGATGACACTTGCAATTAAGTAGCTGAGATTAGTTATTAGAAACAGGTCCATCGTCTTGCAAGACAACACTATGATACAAACATCACTGCTCAAATTATAGAGCCTGAACTGAGAAGTCTGTCATCCACTATATTCACCAGACCTCGCACCAACTGACTACCACTTCTTCCAGACTTTGGACCACTTCTTGCAAGGAAAAATACTCAATTCTCAACAAGCTATGGAAAACGCCTTTTGCAATTTCATTGCCACTCACTCTCCATGCTTCTTTGCTGCTGGCACACACTAACTACCATTAAGATGGAAAATCTGTGTCGGTAGTTTTAGGCACATATTTTGATTAATTTTACTGATTTTTGTTTGAGATATAATAAACTCAACTCTTAATTCAAAATCAAACATTTCAGATTTAATGACCTAATAGTTCCTATTTTCCTTAAATTAAAAGCAATAAATTTGACTCAAAAACAGATTAACAGTTACCCCACAGGGTGGCCATAAAGTTCGTGTTAAATTGCACACAAGCTTTATGGCCAACCTGTATAATTGGGTTCTTGCTCATAAACAAAACATTTTATTTTATTTTTATTTTTTTTCACTTTGTCACCTTTGGTAGAGTGCCGTGGCCTTATAGCTCACAGCAACTTCAAACCTTTGGGCTCAAGAGAGTCTGTTGCCTCAGCCTCCCAAGTAGCTGGGACTACAGGTGCCTGCCAGAATGCCCAACTATTTTTTTAGAGATGAGGGTCTTGCTCTTGCTCAGGCTAGTCTCGAACTCGTGAGCTCAGGCAATCCACCTGCTCTGCCTCCCAAGTGCTGGCGTGAATCACTGTGCCTGGCCCAAAATGTTTTAGAAATTGGAAATTCTGTTTTCTTTTTACTGTTCCCAGAGTGAAACAGAAATTGTGCTCTTTGTTGGCTCTACTAAAGACAGACATATTTCAGTGCACATTTTCGAAGAACTTTCTAAACTAATAATAGAGGTATCTGGCAATGAAGCTCACAGTTTTTAAGGACTAAATTCCTCTTTTAGAGGCATTTGGAATTAGAACCAAAGATCAGGCACTTTGGGAGGCCAAGAAGGAAGGATTGCTAAAGGCCAGGAGTTTGAGACCAGCCTGGGGAACACAGTGGGACCCTGTGGCTAGAAAAAATAATACAGTAGAATCTCTGGAAGTTGACCACGTAAGGGACTGTAATAAATTGGTCAATAGATGGAGGTGGTCATCTAGGCCTACTGTACTGACATGTTCATGTGGTGAATGTCCAGTCTGTGGAATTAGGTCAATTTAAGGGGATTATTAACTATGGAGGTTCTACTGTAATAAAAAAATAAGACCAGGCTGGGTTCAGTGGCTCATGTTTATAATCCTAGCACTCTGGGAGGCCAAGGCAGTTGGGTTGCTTGAACTTAGGATTTGAGACCAGCCTGAGCAAGACCGAGACCCCATCTCTACTAAAAATAGAAAAACTAGGTGGGTGTTGTGGTGGGTGCCTGTAGTCCCAGATACTCAGGAGGCTGAGGCCAGATGATCAGTTAAACCCAGGAGTTTGAGGTTGCTCTGAGATATGAGGCCACGGCACTCTACTTAGAGTGACAGAGTAAGACTCTGTCTCCAAAAAAAAAAAAATTAAATAAATAATAAAATAGAAAAGAAAGACCACTGTTCCTTACACTTTCCTTCTACAACATCAAAGTTTCCACTTGTAATATATATATAATATATATATATATTTTTAGAGACAGAGTCTCACTTTGTTGCCCTTGGTAGAGTGCTGTGGCATCACAGCTTACCGCAACCTCCAGCTCTTGGGCTTAGGTGATTCTCATGCCTCAGCCTCCCAAGTAGATGGGACTACAGGCGCCTGCCTCAATGCCTGGCTATTTTTTGGTGGTGGTTGTAGTTTTGCCGGCCTGGCTGGAACCTGCCACCCTCGGTACATGGGGCCGGCGCCACAGGCACTGCCCATCCACCTCTAACATTTGCTTCACTCTGTGTGGTGTGAGAATTCTTTTGTGATCTCCATTAACTGGGCAAAGATCTGGCTGTCACTACTGTATTGCCTCCCTCACCTTCCATTCCAGCAGCCACATGAAATTTGATACCCAGTAAATTCTCCAGAAACATTCCAAGAAATAAGACAAACTTTTCAGCTTAGAGCAGTTGGTTTCCAGCTGGGCTGCACATTGGAATAATATGGAGAACCTCTAAAAAAACAAAATCTCCAATCCTGGCCTTACCCCAGGCTAATTAAATTAGAACCGCTAAGGACTGGCACCAGGTGAGTATATTTGAATGTTACATAGGTGATTAAAAAGTGCAGTCAAGATCCAGAACCACTTAACTAAGGGTTTTGCGACCATATGTCAGGTGTGTTAAAATGAAATAATAAATTTAATGTGCTGTTAATCTCAGATAATGTATAATTTTACATTTGTATAATACTTTACAGTTTCTGAGTGCAATGAACTTTAAAAAATTTAATGAATATCTCATAATCTAGTGGGAGACAAAAATATGTACCAAGTAGCTGGGCCCTGTGATGTGTGCCTGTAGTTCCAGCTACTCCCAAGACTGAGGCAGAAGGACGGTCTGAGACCAGGAGTTTGAGGTAGTGGTGTGCTACGTCTACACCTGATTCCAGCCTGGTTAACATGAGGAGACCCTGTCTCCAAAAAAAGGTACCAAATAATACCAGGAAGTTAGCAGTGTGTGTGTGTGTGTGTGTGTGTGTGCGCGCGCGCGCGCGCGCGTCTTCAGGGAAAGTGCTGAGCACATCATTTGATGGCAACAACAGCTGAAAGGAAGCCTAGGGTATGGGAAGGAAGCAGCCATGAGATGGGGGTGGGGTGACAGGATCCTGCAGTGAGACACGGTGATTTGGGAAAGCTGTTCATGTCCACCTGCAGAAGGGTGACCTAGTTCCCGGGTTATAGTGGGGACAGCGTCATCGTGCCTGCTTCCATGGATGTCCCAAGCCTGGACATTTGTTACTGAGGCACGGTCCAGCAGCTGCGGCCCGAGAAACAAACTATGGGTAATACTGAGAGCCTTCCTAGGACACTACCCAGGGGTTCTGGGATCTTGGTTACTGTGACCAACTTCCTGGACGTGGGTGGGCATCAGTGTTACCAGGTCCCAGATCCTCACTTTGGAAACCAAGCCCTCATGGTGGAGTCCTGCTAGCCTCTCCAGCCATTTCGACTCCACACTGTTAGCCCTGAGAGGACACAGCTTTTGCAGCTGTTTGATTTCGCAACGCCTTCACCCTCATGGTGTTTCCTCCCTCCTTCCACTTAACTCCTCAATTCTCCCGCACAGCTCAGTGATCCCCATCAGGGATCACTTCCCCGGGGCCACGGCCACCGTGGTACTGTTTTGGACTCAAAGCATCCTAGTATGCTCAGCACCCAGCACCGGGCCCGCAGACCCGTGAGCTAGTGAGTGAGCGATGAGCTGGAGCGTGGCGGAGGGTCTGTGTGTGTGAATGAACGCAGGATGCAGTGGGTGAGTGGGTGGGTGGGCAGGCAGATGGATGAGGCAGCATGTGAATAAGCGAGCCCCAGGTGAGCGGTGAATGAACTACGGCGGCGAAGTGGGAGTGAAAGAACTGCCGATGAGTGTCTGTCTACAGAGGCAGAACTCCGCAAACTAGGGCTGGGGGAGAGCGCACAGCCCTTGGCCTCGGTGTCCACGTGGCCGGGGCGGGATCTGGGGGGGTGGAGCCCAGCTGTGTGTGGGCGTGGTTCGGCTGGGCGAGGAGCGTGTCAAGCCTGTCAGGGGCAGGTTGTGGGCGGGGAGACCTTGGGCAGAAGGCGTGGCTTGGCCGAGTTGAGGCGTAGTTCTGCCAGGCGAGGAGTTAGGTGAGCCTGAAGGGGCGGGGTAAGCCGGGACGGAGGGCGTGTTGAGGCGTGGCGCGGGGGGGGGCGCAGGCGGGCGGGCACGGGAGGAAGTCACGTGGGCGTGCGGACTCACATGACTGGCAGCGAGATGGACCAGCAGCCCGCGGTGGCAGTCGGCGCGGTAGCTGAGGCGGAGGCTGACGAGGAGGCGTATCCAGTGGTGGCAGGTAGGGTGCGGGGCGGCTGCCGGATCCCACTGCCCTCAGCATGGCCTGGCGACCCTCGGCACAGCCCTTGGCCCTTCAGCTCACTTCCTGCCCCGCTTGGCTTGCGCCCGGCCGGGCCCGCGTGAACTTCCCCTAGGGTCCCGCTGCCCCCTCCCGCTCTGAAGAGCCCCGGGTCGCGCGAGCGCGGGTCACCTGACGGTGTTGTCGGCGGCCCGCATCTTTCTGGGACTTTCGGGGCGTTCTCGGGACAGTTCCTTCCTCGTCACCCCTGGGGTCCCGCTCTTCAGCGGCGGCCTGTGGCCCCTGCGCGGCCACGCTGAGCCACAGCCCCCGGGAACCGTTTCCCCTGGATTTTGACGACTTTCCAAGCTACCTCTCTGTGTCAAGTGTTTGGCCCCCTTTTCCGTGGTGTGGTCGTGGGCCAGTAATTTGACCTCTCAGGACTAATGTTTTCTCATCCGTGTGTAGGTTTTATGTCTCTTTAAAGGATTTTGGGCTAATGCGTTATTACGGCTAAACGTGAAGAGAGTTGCATGAGGATGCTCTTGTTCTAAATGTTTCTTCTTATAGTCCTCTTAACTGTAGAATGAACGTAGATGGGTGTTGGTGGTGAGTTTCTTCTTGATGGGGAGTACAAGCTGGGGACTCATCCTGGAGAAGTCTGGCAAGGAGTCCCCAGGAGACGATTGAAGTGCATTCTGAATGGTTGGTAGACAGTTTCTTCATTCAGGAGGAAAGGCAGAGGGGAATGACAGTGAAACTCCAGGGTAGGGAAGAGGCGGCATTATTGCATTTTGCTTGATTGATGGGAAGATCTGGTGTCTAGGCATACTGTCCCTCCAGAATTGGTCTTTACTTATTTTTTCCTTTCACTTGGGTCTGTTAAGAGGCAGCAAGTGATGGTTCTTGCTGGTTAGAACATTGTGTTCATAGGTCACGTACTGGAGCCTAGTGTGGGCCTTTGGCGGGACCCCTTCTGTGGGGTCACTTGGAATGGGAAATTGTAATTGAATCAGGATGCTTCTACCTCAGCTTGTAAAGCAGTTCAGAGTTGCAGGAGGTGGTAGTTCAGGGATTTATTTTATACAGATCTAGGGACTGCCGTAAATGTTTTATACAGGACTTACCTGATGTGTGCCATTGGGGTGTGATTTATGGAAAGTCTGAGTTCTGTGCTCTGGGAGCTGCCTTTCTGGAGACTGCCCTTCCTTTGACTTCCCTTAGATAATTGGCCTCCCCTGGGGACAGAGATGATTTTATCAGAGTGCTGAGGATATCTACAGACTCTAGTACAATTTATCGTATAGAGTTTTCCTTTCCTATAGCTTGGTGAGTCTAAAAGTGGAGTTCACCTTCTACTTGAAACCTGGCAGCCATCCTGTCAGGGAGAAATGGTGTAGCAAATATTTTTTTACACGGGAAAACTAAAATCCAGAGGCAAGTAATTTACCCAAAGGGGGCAATATTAAGGGAATGTACTTAGTGGGGTCTTTGGTTGGGTGAGCTGGAGTCAGAAAAACTAAGCCTTTGAGAATGAATTTTGTCCAGAAAATTGTGTGTGTGTGTGTGTGTGTGTGTGTGTGTATCTTTCACAGATTTTGACTTCTTAAAGGAGTGATTGTGGCTTATGGGTATGTAGTGAATTTTTTCTTCTCTGGGGTTCTGTCCACACAGCCAGAGCCCACCAGTTAATATTGATGTAATTTCTCTGTCTTTGTAGTGTCTTGGGGATTGCCAGAAAAAATTGTGCACATTGTAGTTTTCAGCATTAAGTGTCTCACTATATTCTAATTGTTTGGAGCTTAAGCTGTCAGTGCTCTATAGGGTAACTTTTTAGTTTTTTCGAGAAAGAGTCTCACTTTGTTGCCCTTGGTAGAGTGCTGTGGCATCACAGCTCACAGCAACCTCAAACTCTTGGGCTTAAGCGATTCTCTTGCCTCAGCCTCCCTGGGACTACAGGCACTTGCCACAGTGCCCGGCTATTTTTTTGTTGTAATTGTCATTGTTGTTTAGCAGGGCCTGGGCCAGGTTTGAACCTTCCAGCCCTGGTGTATATGGCTGGCGCCCTAACCACTGAGCAATGGGTGCTGAGCCAGGGTAACTCTTCTTAAAAACTTAACTGTTAAGGGCTGGGTTGGTGCTCAGACCTGTAATCATACCACCCTGGGAGGCCCAGGCAGGAGTATCCCTTGAGCTTAGGAATGTGGTTCTCAACCTTCCTAATGCTGTAGCCCTTTAATACAGTTCCTGTGGGTCGTGACCCACAAGTTGAGAACTTTTGGCTTAGGAGTTCAAAACCAGCCTGAATAAGAGTGAGACTCTTTCTTTTGCCAAAAAAAAAAAAAAAAAGTTAGCTGGGCATTATGGTGGGCACCTGTATTCCCAGCCATTTGGGAAGACAGGTTCTGTAGGTTTGTTCTTTTTTTTTTTTTTTGGTAGAGACAGAGTCTCACTTTATGGCTCTCGGTAGAGTGCCGTGGCATCACACAGCTCACAGCAACCTCCAACTCCTGGGCTTAAGCGATTCTCTTGCTTCAGCCTCCCGAGTAGGTGGGACTACAGGCGCCTGCCACAACGCCCAGTTATTTTTTGGTTGCAGTTCAGCCGGGGCCGGGTTTGAACCCGCCACCCTCGGTATATGGGGCCGGTGCCTTACTGACTGAGCCACAGGCGCCGCCCTGTAGGTTTGTTCTTAAGTTGAATTTGTACATAAGTTGGAATAAGTCCATTTACCTGTCACCCACCCATAGTAACCCCTGTTTGTAAGTTCAAGTAGTATGTCCGATTTTTTTTTATTGTTGGGGATTCATTGAGGGTACAATAAGCCAGGTTACACTGATTGCAATTGTTAGGTAAAGTCCCTCTTGCAATCATGTCTTGCCCCCATAAAGTGTGACACACACCAAGGCCCCACCCCCTCCCTCCTTCCCTCTTTCTGTTTCCCCCCCCATAACCATAATTGTCATTAATTGCTCTCATATCAAAATTGAGTACATAGGATTCATGCTTCTCAGTATGTCCGATTTTTGTAACTTGGGGACTTACTGTAATAGTCTTTATTACCAAGTGGGTGATAGGGTTTGCACAGTTTCGTTTTTTTTTTTTTTTTGAGACAGAGCTTCAAGCTGTCGCCCTGGGTGGAGTACCATGGCACCACAGCTCACAGTAACCTCCCAACTCCTGGGCTCAAGTGATTCTCTTGCCTCGCCTCCCAAGTAGCTGGGACTACAGGCACCCACCACAATGCCCGGCTATTTTTTGGTTGCAGCTGTCATTGTTGTTTGGCAGGCCCTGGCTGGATTCGAACCTGCCAGCTCAGGTGTATGTGACTGGCGCCTTAGCTGCTTGAGCCACAGGCACCTAACCAAGGGTTTGCACAGTTTTAACAGATAAACAGAAGGATCCCTTCCCTATGGCCTCATCTACATTAAATACAATTTTTAATTAGTTAAATTTATTTTATTTTTGGAAAAGAGATCCTCAGGCATGGGTTGAAAGTGCTCTCTCTTTAGACTTAATAAATATAAGAGAATGATGGGCTGGGCATGGTCACTCACCCCTATAATCCTAGCACTCTGGGAGGCCGAGGCAGGTGGATTGCTTGAGTTCAGGAGTATGGGACTAGCCTGAGCAGGACTGAGACCTCATCTCTACAAAGAAAGAAAATTTAAGAGAGTATTTCATTTTTGTTTAATTTGCATTTCCTTGATTATTAGCGAGGTTTAGTCTTACAATATTTCCTCCTTGTATGGCCTTTCTGGCTTGACAGTTTATGTCTTTTGCTTATTTTCTTACAAGGTTGTCTTTTTTCTTACTGATTTCTAGCGATTCCTTCTGTATTTTGGATACTAGTTTTTTGTAGAGCTTTTATTTTTTTATTTTTCATTTTTATCTTAACTTTTTAATAGAGATCATGTCTTGCTGTGTTGCCCACGATGGTCTTGAACTCCTGGCCTCAAGTGATCCTTCTGCCTTAGTTCCCCAAAGGGCTGTGCTTATAGGTGTGAGCCACTGTGCCTGCCCCCTTTGTGGATTTAATTTAATTAATTTATTTATTTTTGAGACAGAGTCTCACTATGTCACCCTCAGTAGAGTGCTGTGGTGTCACAGCTCACAGCAACTTCAAATGCCTGGGCTTAAGTGATTCTCTTGCCTCAGCCTCCCAAGTAGTTGGGACCACAGGCGTCCGCCACAACGCCCAGCTATTTTTTTTGTTGCAATTGTCATTACTGTTTAGCTGGCCTGGGCTGGGTTCAAACCCACCAGCCCCAGTGTACATGGTGGCCCTACCCACTTTGCCACGGGCACCACCCCCTTCGTGGATTTTATATTGACATTATAACTATTAAATTGACAGAACATTCTGGTCTCTGACTATGCCAGGTAAGAGCTTATTTCAGGGCCTGTTCTGAGGTTGTAAAGCTTAAGGACTGTGCCATAGAATAAGAATGGCAGAAGTGAGTGTGCTGTATGTGCTTGATCTCCTAAACAAATTCTTTATTTTACTTTTATTTTATTTTTGAGACAGAGCCTCAAGCTGTCGCCCTGGGTAGAGTGCTGTGACATCACAGCTTACAGCAACGTCCAACTCCTGGGCTCAAGCGATTCTCTTGCCTCCATCTCCCAAGTAGCTGGGACCACAGGCGCCCGCCACAACGCCAGGCTATTATTTTGGTTGCAGCCGTCATTGTTGTTTGGCGGGCCCTGGGCTGGATTCGAACCCTCCAGCTCAGGTGTATGTGGCTGGCGCCTTAGCCGCTCGAGCCACAGGCGCCCAGCCTCCTAAACAAATTCTTCAAGATTGAATAATACGAAGATAAAAATGTACACAAATTATTACTGTGGATCATAGCTCTTCTTTATGCAGTCCAATTGACTGAATTTCAGGCTTTAGAACAGGGAGAATCATGCTTCACTTGTTTTAGTGTGGCTCATTTGATGGCATTCCATGCGCTCCAAGCATGCAGAGCTTGAGGAAGCCTCCTAGTGTTGTCAGTAGTCAGGGCCCAGGGTCATGCTGATCCTCTCCCTGCCCCCAGGGCCCCAGGCTCCTGTTATCTGGGTCTTTACACTCACTCTGGGCTTTCACCACCCCTTACCTTCAACAATGCAGGTCCTTTGCTGTTTCCTTCCTTTTCTGGGTTTATACATTAGCTGAAATTCATTGAGCTGTCACTGAAGGTTTATGCATTGTGATGATTAAATTATGCCTCCAAGTATTGTTTGCATTAAGGAAAAAACCTTTTGGCCTGTCCCTTTCCCCTTCGTGTCACACACTTTGTTTTTTCTTTAATTTTTTTTTTTTTTTTTTGAGACGGAGCCTCACTTTGTCCCTCTTGGTAGAATGCTGGTGGCGTCATAGCTCACAGTAGCCTCCAACTCCTGGCCTCAAGCGATGCTCTTGTTTTAGCCTCCTGAGTAGGTGGGACTACAGGCACTTGCCACAACGCCTGGCAATTTTTAGAGACAGGTCTTTCTCTGGCTTAGGCAGGTGTCAAACTGGTGAGCTCAGGCGATCCACCTGCCTTGGCCTCCCAGAGTGCTAGGATTACAGGCGTGAGCTACCATGCTGGCCTCACGGCACACACTTTGATTGTAAACTCCTGATGGGCAAAAACTTATTTTTATTTACATCTAGTATCTAGAATGTCTCCTATGTTGAAATAATCTCAAATATTTGAATAGAATTACATTTTTGTCATTTTTTAGAAGGTAGCATTACATTTTAGTGTGAAAATGATGTGAATACCTTCTGTTACTGGTCTTTAAACTCAAACTCTCACTGACATACATGTAGATAATTTGCAAGGTAAAATGTGTCAATTTCAAGAAAGAGGAACTAACAGAATCACTCTTTATGCAGAACTGCCAGAATTTGTGGTTAGCAAGAAAGTGATGTGTTCCGGTGGGGGAATTCTGTTAATGGTATTTTTTTTCCTAAGAAAAATGAAGCATAAAAGGGGATGTTTTGCTCATCCTGTTTGCTGGGGTGGTGGGCAGAGACTGGGGGCAATTGAATTGCTGGAAAGACATCTGCAAATTCACAGGACTAGCTGATTCTGTTTAGAGGAGCCATCTGAGATGATCAAAACAGTGGCGGCTGCAAGTGAGAAGCCCAAACCCTGAGAGCCGGTGGAGAGTGTGGCAGTTGGTCATATTGCAGAGTGAAGGAATGATGTTGCCCTCTGAAGAGCTGGAGAGTTGTCATGCTTTGCATATTTTTGTTATAGAATAAAAAAAATATGTAACCACACATAAGGGGTAGAAGTTTTTTGCCAAAAATGCTTTTGGGAAATTATGAGTATTAACGTATGATGTAGGATTCTTTTTGGGTGGACCTACGAGTGGCTGAGTTGAGCTCTGGAGGCTCTGATCCACTCCTCATATTATTTTCTGTTGTAGACACATTTTGCTATTTCTGTTGTATGTAGTAGGTGTTTGATGGGGGTTTTTAGCTCCCTGATGCATTTTGGAGTTTGGGTACTAAGCATATTTAACATTTAGGTAAGTGAAGTTACCTAAAGTTTGATTAACTCCCAGAAGCTCTGGGGAAGAGATGGGGTTTTAGTCTTGCTCAGGCTGGTCTTGAACTCCTGAGCTCAGGTGATGTACCCGCCTCAGCCTCCCAAAATGTTAGGATTTATAGGTATGAGCCCCACCCCACTTGGCTAGATATTAAAAATTGTAATTATCATACTTTGTCCAAAAGATAAAGTCTCTCTCACCTGCCCCTCCCCACCCCAGGTTGTCCACCAAAGTAGTTCTGTGTCTTGGACGTGCTTACTGATATCACTTGTGTTTGTACGTCCAGAGTTTTAGTAAAACAAAATTTTTAGGCTTTTAGTGCCAGAGAGATGTTCTTTAATGACCTGAGAGATGTTCTGTTCAGTAACCTTCTTATACAAATCTGAGAACTGTGTTCCTTCACTTCATAATGGGGCCAACCAGAGAAAATAAATACTGTGTGACTCCAATTTATGTGAAGTTCAAAGACATGGTGAAGTAGATTCTGTTGTGTAGGGATACTCACATGAATGATAAGACCGTTGATGAATGAAAAGCAAAGAAAATGCTATGAGAGTTAGGGCAGTGGTCCCTCTGGCAGGAGGAAGGGGCTTTGATCTATAAGGGATGCAGAACATGGGTTTCTGGGGTGCTGGCTTTCCTTAATTCTTGACCTGGATGGTGGTTACTTATGTGTTCAATTCAATATATAATTTTGTTTATGTGTCCATAGCAGTTTTGTACTACTTTCTGTATGTGTGTAAAATGACTCACAAAATGTTGGGGGAAACCATAGGTGGCAGGCACAGGTGGGCGTATGAAGGATCCTGTCTTAACATAATTGTGCAGGGATCTTTGCATCCCCTTAGCATTTGTTCTTTATATTGGATTTAATTAGAGGATGGTGTATCTATAGGGCAGTATGTTTTATTGTATCAGTAGCACTCCCAATGGAGAATCCTACAGTTGATCAGCAGGATAGCTCCTCTGGATTCAACTGTTTCTGAGGCATCTGAATGTTGTCTCTCTTGTATCCCTCTGGTTTTGGGGCCTCTGGGAAGCACAGCCAAAGGAGAACCTAGACTCTCAGGGCTTCTGGCATCTGTGGGAGGCTAGAGGGATAACTGAGAATCTCACGTGCTGTTAAAAGCATTTCTTTCGCAAAGGTAATCTGTCAAGGAGAGTCAGATGATTTTCATGACTGAGCACCATTAATTATCTTTTTTTTTTTTTTTTTTTTTAGAGACAGAGTCTCAGTTTGTCCCCCTTGGTAGAGTGCCATGGCATCACAGCTCACAGCAATCTCCAGTTCTTGGGTTTAGGCAATTCTCTTGCCTCAGCCTCCTGAGTAACTGGGACTTTAGGTGCATACCACAACGCCCGGCTATTTTTTTGTTGTAGTTTGGCCCGGACGGGTTTGAACCTGCCACCCTCGGTATATGGGGCTGGCGCCCTACTCCTTGAGCCGCAGGCACCTGAGAAATTCCAGTCCAGGTTGAGGATGGATCTTTCAAGAATCGGCCACTTATTGATGTTTTGCACCAAAGGGAGATTTTAAAATTACATTTTCAGCCCTTTAGAGTCTAAAGAAGGCCTGTATGTGTGCCTGTGCAGTTCTTTATCTCAGGATGGCACGTGCACCTTCTGTCTTCCTTCTTGGGCCAGATAGGAAAGGAGGAGCTCTCCTGGAAGTTTCTGCTAAAGTTGAGAATTTAATTGTCATATGTAAGTGGGTGTGCTTTTTTCTAGGGTGGGCTACTTAGTAGAAAGTATTCCCATCTGCTCCCCTCCTCAGTGGGATGGATTTATAGGTAAGAGAATGAGTCATGCTGGGTCCCAGCTCTTTTATAGCACAACTCATGTGCCCTTCCTGTCCCTTTAGGGCCGTATGTGTAAATAGCAATTCCAGGAAATAAGCAATCTTATCCCTACTTTACCGATGAGGGAAGTAAAGCACAGAGGTTTGGTAACTTGCCCAAGTCCACATAGCTAGTAAATGGTGGCACCGAGATTTGTATACATAACCTGGCTGCAGCTAGGGAATCAGACAGGTGCGTCCAGCCTTATATGAACTCCCTTTGGGATTTGCTTATATGGCCTCTTTAAGCATTCCCTTTTTTTTTTTTTTTTTCTTTTGAGACCGAGTTTCACTTTCTTGGCCCTTGGTAGAGTGCTGTGGTGTAGCTCACAGCAACCTCAAACTCTTGGGCTCAAAGAATCCTCTTGCCTTAGCCTCCTGAGTAGCTGGGTCTACAGGCATCAGCCACAACACTTGGCTGTTTTTTAGTGATGGTGTTTCGCTCTTGCTTAGGCTCGTCCTGAACTGAATTTACACAATCTATACCCCTCGCCCTCCCAGAGTATTAGGATTATAGGCGTGAGCCTCTTTAGGCATTCCTAGGTGGACCTTTCCCTCCGTAGATGGCTTTCTTAGTTACACATGTTCTCATAAGTGTCACCTAAGACTTTTGTGATATGCCCTGTCTTTTCAGAACAGAAATGTGCTTTAAAATTATGAAATAGGATATAATGAAAGAGCATAGGAATTCAGAGTGTGTATTGTAGGGACTGAGTAGTTTTGTGGAATAATGTTTTTTTGTACAGTTAGAGTTTGGGTTAAGCTCTGTAACACACCTACCAAAAACACTTGGTTCTATCTCGGCAGCTGGGTATAGAAGTTTGTTTTCTGTTGAGTTGAGTGTTATGTCTCCTTGGGTTGCCAGCTGTCCAAAACCAAATCATTGGGCAGAGTGTGGTGGCTCATGTTTGTAGTCCTAGCAGTCTAGGAAGGTGAGTCCGGTGGATTGCTTGAGCTCAGGAGTTCCAGACCAGCTTGAGCAAGAGTGAGACTCTGTCTCGACTTAAAATAGAAAAACTAAAAACTAGCTGGGTGTTGTGGCTGGTACCTGTAGTTCCAACTACTTGGGAGGCTGAGACAAAAGGATCACTCAAACCCAAGAGTTTAAGGTTGCTGTAAGTTATGCCATGGCACTCTACCCAGGGCTACAGAGTGAGATTCTGTCTCAACACCCCCTGCCAAACAAAACAAAACAAATTACTTAGTGAATTTTGTGAAATATAGGCTGAGTTCCCTTCAACTAATTAAGATATTCAAAGTATTCTAGTTAACTGATCTTGTAGTTTTGGGAAAAATACGTACATACCAGCAGAGAGTCTTGTTAGCCTTCTTTGCCTGGAAAACTAGGACTCCAAATTCAGTGCAAATTTAGCTGTGGGGGAAAAACTGACTAAGTATTTCTCTTCCTGTGACATTCTTCACAGTTCCTAATTTGTTCTTGCTGACTTCTGAGGCCTTATGTTTTCTGGTTGATTAATTGCATTCCTGGCTGTCTACCCTTCAGGCAGTTGAAAAGCAGGGAACTTGCCTTATTCCTTGTGATTCCTACACTAGATCAATAAATGTTTATTTAAATGGAGGTAATTGTGCTTCACTTGGCTTAGAATGTTGGGTAACTGCTTACAATCTTCTTTGAGGGTCCTCATTTATCCTTTACTAGGATCAGGACAGACTTAGTCCTGTCAGATAATCTGGAGAATTTTCACTTTCATGTCAGGAGGTCCTAGAAAACCTGAGTCACTTTCAGACTCAGCCAACCAGAGGCAGGAGGAGGGTTTTATAAAAACCCCAACAAGCCAAAAATGGACTGAATATAGTTAAACAGAGCCAAGGATTCTTTTTGAAGTTCCAGCTATTTGATAAGTTATTCCAAGATTTTCCAAATTTGCTAGAATAGTATTCTTTTTAAACTCCGGAAAAAGTCGTTGGACCTCCTTATATATAAATGTTACAAGAATCAGATCCTTGAGGTGTTTTGAGGAATGAACTGAAGTTGAATGGGGCCTTTTAGAAGTGGCTTTAGTGGGATTCAGGGAGATGTAGGAATCTGATAGCCTGGTATGGAGCCACCTGGTTTGATATGATAGCTTGGTTTGAGTCTAAGGAAGTCATTTGGGAGATGACTGTTCTCAGCCCTATTCTTTAGTTTTGTGATGTTTTAAGTAAACCAAATGGTTTTTCCCTCCTCCTTGTGGTCTGGTCTCTTGCATGTTCGTGTTCTTGTATATGTGTGTGTGCATGCGTGTGGGGTTCACATGCAGTTCCCTGGGTCTCAGGGACAGTTCATAGTCTGTGATTATTCATGGAATCTCATGGAATCTCGGGGGTGGTTTGATTCTTGATGAGCACAAGATGCCATCATCACGTCGAGGAATGAAGGACTTTAGGGAGCAGTTACCATGGTGGGCAGCTTACTGGGTATGTGGCTTGCTCTGGGAATTTGGTATCCACTGTACAGGCCCATTAAAAGAGAAAAGCTCTGGCTTGGCTTCCATAGCACAGTGCTTACGGCGCTGTCCACAAACAATGAGGTTGGTGGTTTTGAACCTAGCCCAGGCCAGCTAAACAACAATGACAACTACAACAAAAAAATAGCCGGGCGTTGTGGTGGATACCTGTAGTCCCAGCTACTTGGGAGGCTGAGGCAAGAGAATCACTTAAGCCCAAGAGTTAGAGTTTCCTATGAGCTGCGATGCCACAGCACTGTACCGAGGGAGCAAGGGTGACATAGTGAGACTCTGTCTCAAAAAAAAAAAAAAAGAGGGAGAGAAAAGCACAGGCCTTGGGCCCTGTGCTAGGGGGTATCATATTTTCCTTTTGAATTCTTGTAGCCAGACAGTAATGTGGTTGGTCATGTCCTCATTTCAGAGAAGGGAGATCTAAGTGCAGAAGAGTGAACTACTTGCTGACAGACCTGTCTGGGATTTGTGTGGGGACCACAGGCTTTTGGCTCTAGCTCCTGCTGTTGGTGTCTGTGTGTGTGGAATGAGGAAGGGAGGGGGCCACTGGGCAGCCTAGTGTGCATTCTGGTCCCACAAGTCACCTTACTGGCTTTGTGACCTCGGGTGGTTATTCTGCCAGCTGGACCTCCAGTTTCTGCATCTGTAAAATGGGACCATAGTGTCTACTGAGACTGTTTTAGGATGAAAGAGATCTTGTATGAGGTATTCAGTAGACTTCAGACATAGATGCTTCTCTGGTAGTGGCTCTTGCTATAATGGGGAGTGACATTGCACCTGGCTGTCCAGATAGCTCCATTTGTTTTTGCCCAGTGGGGAATGACTGAGTTCATAGGAGAAGAGGAGGGAAGAAGGTTCATGTTAAGGGGGACTTGGTTTTGTAGCATGTGGGGCTGCTTTCCTCCTCCTGGCTTGTAGTTTTGAGACCACATGGCTTCCAGGGAAGTCCCCAGGGCATTCATTGAGCATGGTCACTCCATGTTTTTGTGGCACCATCAACAGCTAGATTTTTTTTACCTTCACCTGCAACAAGCAAAGGACTTTATAGGTAGATGATGTCTGTCTTCCTTTCCTAGTAGGCACCTTTATTCTTCTAGTCATCTGTGTTCTAGGCACAGTGCTAGGGTATAAGAATAAAAAAAAATTAGTTTGTGTTCACAGGATCTGGAGAGAAGAGACGCAATTTATCAAACACCTTTTAGCAGCTTTCTTGAGATATAGTTCATATGCCATACAATTCACCCATTTAAAATTTATAATTAAATGGTTTTCAGTATATTCACCAAGTTGTACAATACTTTGAAGACTATTTTCTTCAGCCCAGAAAGAACTCTCTTGCCCATTAGCAGTCATTCACATTCCTCCCAACACCTCGCACCCCAGCCCTGGTCAACTGCTACTCATTTGTCTGTATAGATTTGCCTAGTCTATGAGTTTCATATGAATAGAACCATATAATATGTAGACTGGTTCTTTTGCTTAGCATGTCTTCAGGGTTAATCCACATTATAGCACATATCAGTATTTTATTTTTTATTGCCAAATAATATTCTGTCGTGTGGCTATGCCGCATTTTACTCATTTTTTTATCCACTGGCAGACATTTAGATTGCTTTTGGCTATTATGAACAATAGCCAAATTATTGTTTGAACATTCATGTGTGAATATCTGTTTTGTGCAAACATATTTTCATTTCTCACGGGTATGTACCTAGGATTTGAATAGTTGGGTCATATTGTAGCCTATATTTAACTTTTTGAGTAACTGCTAGACTGTTTTCCAAAGCAGCTGCATCATTTTACATTCCCACTAGCTGTACATGAGGGTCCTAATCTCCACCAATACTTGTTATTACCTGTTTCTTTGAATATAACCGTCTTGGTGGGTGGCAAATGGTATCTCATTGTGGTTGGACATCTTTTCATGTGCCTATTGGCCACTTGAACATTTTTGGAGAAATACCGACTCAGATTCCTTGTACATCTTTAAAATTATGTTATTTGTCTTTTTTTTAAATTGAGTTATAAGAATTCTTTATATATTCTAGCTACAAATCCCTTATTACTATTGGATTTCAAATATTTTGTCCCATTCTGTAAGTCGTCTTCACTTTGTTGGTGTCTTTTGCACAACAGTTTTTAATTTAGATGAAGTCTAGTTTATCTGTGAAATCTTCACTTAACCCCAGGTCATGAAGATTTACTCCTGTATTTTCTACTAAGAGTTTTGTAGTTGTAGCTCTCATGTTCAGGTCTGTGAACATGGATACCTAGGTGTCCATCGCAAACCATGTTTCGGGTGCACATGCTATGTGCTACACCCAAGTTAGGCAGTATTAGGAGATCAAAGCTTCCTAAAGGAGTACACATTTTAGTTTGGGAGACACTCAAGAACAAGACAGATTGAGGAAGGCTTATAAAAGAGTATCAAGCCAGCCATGAAGAGTGTGAGGGAAGGATCAGCAGACTACGTCTTGGCTCAGGAAATGCTTTACTGTTGAAGTGATCTTTGAACTGAGCTTGGAGGCGGAGAGGACTCAGTTTAGAACTCTCAGCTAAAAAGTAACAGAAATCTCAGAGGGATCTTACAATGCTGTTAATTTGTACTTTGCTGCAAGGTAAAATAACTTAAACCATTATAGGAGGACAAACAATGTTCTCCTCTTACTACGTAGGTCACTTGTCCATATGGTGCACTGCAGCATTATGTTGTCAGCATTGTTCTGTTCTTTTGGGGTAAAAATAAATATAACAGAATTATCAGAGAGGCTGTGGTGGAGGACGGAAGATTTTACCAGTGTGAGGAGGTCATGCTCAGAATTTACTGTAGCACGGCCTGTTGACAGCCTCTTTGTGTCAGCAGCTGTTGCTTTGTGCTGTGGTCCACTGAGGAACAGTTTCCAGTGCCAGTGAGACCTCGTGTGAGGTGTGTCGGAGGACATGGTAGTCACGCCAGTCTTTCATGAAGTCATGTGGCCTTCTCCCTCATGGGAAGCAGGTTCCTTTCATTCCCCTAGCAGATGTTTATTGAGCATTTGCTATGTGATAGATGCTGTTCTTCATCATTGGGATACTGAACAAAATAAAGAGTTGCTCTTGTGGAGTTCACGTTTTTGTAATGGGAGCTGGGCAATATTGAGGAGGTGTAATAAGTAAATGATGTATGTTATAGCGCTGTGGTAGAAAATGAGAGCCTGGGGAAGACCGAGGATGGGCAGGAGGTGATGATGCAAGTGTGGTTGTCACTGAGAAAACTGTCACCAAGAAGGTCATATTTGAGCTGAGATTTGAAGGAGACAGAGAAGGGGGTCTGGCGGGTTCTGGAAACAGTGCGTCCTTGGGAGAAGAGACAGAGTGCCAAAGCTTTAAGGCTAGAGGTGCTCATTGTGTCTAGGGCAGCAGTCCTCAACCTTCTTGGCACCAGGCACCAGTTTCTCTTCCATGGACCTGGCCCGGGGTAGGAATTAGAGGGAATGGTTTCAGGATGATTCAAGTGCATTACTTTTCCACCTCAGACCATCAGGCATTAGATTCTCATAAGGAGACTTAACCTAGAATCCTTGCATGCAGTTTACAGTAGGGTTTCTGCTCCTTTGAGAATTTAAGGCTGCTGCTGATCTGACAGGAAGCAGAGCTTAGGTGATGTGAGCTGTGGGGAGCAGCTATAAATACAGATGAGGCTTCTCTTGCTTGCCCACCACTACCTCTTGCTGTGCAGCCCAGTTCATAACAGATTTCTAACAGGCCACAGAGTGGTACTGGTCTGCAGCCTGGGGGTTGGGGACTGCAGGGGAACAGTGAGGAAACCAGCATGGCTGAAGAGTGGACAAGGGGAGCAACAGGAGGAGTGTTTGCTGGCCAGAGAGAGGGGAATATCCTGAGAGGTGGTATGGTGGGTTTGAGGAAATTCTGCCTTTCTCCTTAATGACTGCTGCTCCGATCCTAAGTGAGGAAGCTAAGATGTTAGTTTTTTTTTTTTTTTAATGCCATTAGGATACATTCACTGGATTACCAACAGTGCTACAGTGACTGACTGCAGAGGGTTTTTGAAGAAAGTCCTATTTGATGCTTTTATGTTGGTGGAAAGATATTGTTCATTTGGGTATATAAAAGGCATTCAGGAAGTATACATTAGCAGGAAAAGTGAAATTCTCTAGGAATTGATCCTAGGAACAGGGTAAAAACACAGCAAAATATTTTGTGTTTGAAGATGTTCTTTTTGCTTATTGTAATGGCAAAAAAAAAAAAAAAGCCTACAGTTAAAAAGAGAATGGCCAAGAGTTTTTTAGTTTCATTCTTTTTTTTTTTTTTTTAATTTTTTTTCTTTTTTTTTGTAGAGACAGAGTCTCACTTTATGGCCCTCGGTAGAGTGCCGTGGCCTCACACAGCTCACAGCAACCTCCAACTCCTGGGCTTAAGCGATTCTCTTGCCTCAGCCTCCCGAGTAGCTGGGACTACAGGCACCCGCCACAACGCCCGGCTATTTTTTGGTTGCAGTTTGGCCGGGGCCGGGTTTGAACCCGCCACCCTCGGTATATGGGGCCGGCGCCTTACCGACTGAGTCACAGGCGCCGCCCCTTTAGTTTCATTCTTAAGATATGAAATTAATGGCCAGGCGCAGTGGCTCACACTTGTAATCCTAGTACTCTGGGAGGCTGAGATAGATTGCCTGAGCTCAGGAGTTTGTGATCAGCCTGAGCAAGAGCAAGACCATGTCTCTACTAAAAATGGTAAAACTAGCCAGGTGTTGTGGTGTTGTTGCGGGCACCTATAGTCCCCAGCTACTGCAGGGGTGGGGGGGAAGTGGGCTGAGGCAAGAGGATCACTTGAGCCCAAGAGTTAGAGGTTGCTGTGAGCTATGATGCCATGTTAGAAGTTGCTGTGAGCTATGATGC
The DNA here is from genome assembly GCF_027406575.1 of Nycticebus coucang. Lineage (NCBI taxonomy): Eukaryota > Metazoa > Chordata > Mammalia > Primates > Lorisidae > Nycticebus > Nycticebus coucang. Next base: position 63,547,094 of record NC_069791.1, on the reverse strand, counting down.
CATGGCACTCTATCCTGGGCAATAGAGTAAGACTCTGTCTAAAAAAAACATGAAGTTGATACAGTTAGTCTTAATAACTTCTTAGAAGTATGGAACAGTGGTTGTAACGTAAAGGAAAAATCAGGATAAAGTGGTTGAATTGATTGTAACTACGTTAAAAGAGGCATAGGCTGGGGCCAGGCATGGTGGCTTGCACCTGTAATCCTAGTACTTGGAGAGGCCCAGAGGGGTGGGTTGCTTGAGCTCTGGAGTTTGAGACCAGCCTAAGCCAGAGCGAGACCCCATCTCTAAAAACAGCCAGGTGTTGTGGCAGGCACCTGTAGTCCTAGCTATTTGGGAGGCTGAGGCAAGAGGGTCGCTTGAGCCCAAGAGTTTGAGGTTGCTGTGAACTATGACACCATAGCACTCTACCAAGGGTATCAAAGAGACTCTTTTAGGCCTATCAGTATGAGTGGAAAAAAGAACAGAAAATACTGAATATTGGCTCACGTGTGAGGCAGCTGGAACTCTTGCTGGTGGGAGTGTAAATTGGCTCAGTTGCTTTGGAAAACTAGAAATATTGACTATACTCAACATATGCAAATCCCATGATCTAGCAATTTCACTTCTAGATATCTAATGTACTCAACAGAAATGTGCACATATGTCTACCAAAAAGCATGTGCTAGAATGTTCATAAAAGTACTATGCTTAATTAAGGAAAACATGGGAAATTGCCCAAATGCCCAGTAGCAGAAGGGTACGTAATAAATGGGAGTGTATTCAATACTAGAATCCATAGCAATGAGAGTGGCCTACAATCAATGACATGGAGAGCTCTCTTACTGAGGGAAAGAAGTTAGAACAAAGGAACTTACTGCTTGGTTATGCTTATATAGCATAGGGGCAGGCCACCCCCACCCCAAAGCCCTGAGGTATTAGAAGTCAGTGGTTACCCTTGGGGAGTATGTTGGGTGCTAATTATGAACTTCTGTTTCTTTATCTGTGTGGGATTATGCCAGTGTACTTTTTTTTTTTTTGTAGGGACAGAGTCTCACTGTACCACCCTCGGGTAGAGTGCTGTGGCGTCACACAGCTCACAGCAACCTCTAACTCTTGGGCTTACGCGATTTTCTTGCCTCAGCCTCCCAAGCAGCTGGGACTACAGGCGCCCACCACAACGCCCAGCTATTTTTTTTTTTTTTTTTTTGTTGCAGTTTGGCCGGGGCTGGGTTTGAACACGCCACCCTCGGCATATGGGGCCGGCGCCCTACTCACTGAGCCACAGGCACCGCCCATGCCAGTGTACTTGTTTAGAAAATTCATTGAGCTAGAAAGTTTTGATAATGTACACTTTTCTGTATGTTCTTTTTCAATATTTACAGTTAAAAAAGGTAATGGAAAAAAGAAAATACAGGGTGGACATAAAGTTTGTGTGCAATTTAAAATAATTTAACATAGTACATTGCACACGAACTTTATGTCCACCCTGTATATGTGCTTATAAATATACATAGTATTTGTATATACTCTGGAGATATATCTCAGATAGCAGGTATTCTGGATGGGGAAGCATAGGATGATGTGCATCTGTGACATTTTGTGAAAATAAAAAGGTATGCCTCTTTGAGAAAACACCAAATATCAGATGACACTGGTGGGCCTGGAGGCCCCAGGAGGGCCCTGGAATGGAAAGCCGAGGCAGCTTCTGTGCTGGCTACAGCAGTGGCATTTGGGGCTGGGTCTCTGCCACAGAGCTCACAGAGACAAGGCCAAGGACAAGGAGTGGATGGCTGTCACCAAGCTGGGCTGCTTTAGTCAAGGATATGAAGATCAAGTCCTTGGAGGAGACCTATCTTTGCTCCCTGCCCATTGAGGAGTCTGAGATCATTGCCTTTTTCCTGGGGGCATCTCTCAAGGATGAGGTTTTGAGGATTATGCCAGTGCAAAAGCAGACCTGCGCTGACCAGTGGATCAAGTTCAAGACCTTCGCAGCCATCAGGGACTACAATGGCCGGATGAATCTGAGTAGTGAGTGCTCCAAGGAGGTAGCAACTGCCATCCCAGGGACTATTATCCTGGCCAGGCTCTCCATTGTCTCCACATGGAGAGGCTACTGGGGGAAAATATCAGTAAGCCCCACACCATTCCTTGCATGGTGACAGGGTACTGTGGCTCTGTGCTGGTATGTCTCGTCCCTGCATCTAGAGGGACTGGACTGTCTCAGCCTCTGTGCCTAAGAAGCTGCTGCCAGTGGCAGGTATCCATGACTGCTATACCTTAGCCAGAGGCTGTACTGCTACCCTTGGCAAATTTGCCAAGGCCACTCCTGATGCCATGTGCAAGACCTACAGCTATCTGTTTCCTGATCTCTGGAAAGTGACCATATTCACAAAGTCTCCCCACCAGGAATTTACTGATCATCTTGTCAAGACCCACACCAGAGTCTCTATGCAGAGGATCCAGGCTCCAGCTGTGGCCACACATAGCATTTTTATACAAGAAAAATAAAGCGGATTAAGCCTGTTTTAAAAAAAAGTAAATGTTATGGTGAGTTAAATTTTGGTCGTGCATACATGGATTCTGATATTTTCTGTACTTTTATTTATGTTTGAAATATTTCACAATTAAACCAAATATAAATGCATTTAAAAGGGGTATAGGGAAAAAGATGGGACAAAAACAGTGTTAATGGTAGCAATTTAGGTATTGATTTTACAGAGACTTTGGCAGAAATATGGTTCTGTAGAAATACGGAAGGAGGCCTGGTATTTTAAAAATAGTTTATATCTCCAGTAAGAGTAGTCCACATAACAAAATTCCAAAACTACAGATGTTGGTGTGGATGTGAAAAAAAGGGAACACTTCTGTACTGCTGGTGGGAATGCAAGCTAGTATGTTCCCTTTGGAAAGAAGTTTGGGGAACACTCAGGGATCTAAAAATAGACCTGCTGTTGGATCCTGAAATTCCTCTACTAGGAGTATATCCAAAAGACCAAAAATCACTTTGCAAAAAAGATATTTGCACCTGATTATTCATTGCAGCTCAATTCGTAATAGCCAAGTAATAGAAGAAGCCCAAGTGCCCATCAACCCATGAATGGATTAATAAATTGTGGTATATGCGAGGGTGGCGGGTTCAAACCCGGCCCCGGCTGAACTGCAACCAAAAAATAGGCGGGTGTTGTGGCGGGCGCCTGTAGTCCCAGCTACTCGGGAGGCTGAGGCAAGAGAATCACTTAAGCCCGGGAGTTGGAGGTTGCTGTGAGCTGTGTGATGCCACGGCACTCTACCGAGGGCCATAAAGTGAGACTCTGTCTCTACAAAAAAAAAAAAAATAAATAAATAAATTGTGGTATATGTATACCATGGAATACTATGCAGCCTTAAAAAGATGGAGACTTAACCTTTTTTATATTTACAGGGATGGACCTGGAACATATTCTCCTAAGTAAAGTATCTCAAGAATGGAAGAAAAAGTATCCAATGTACTCAGTACTTCTATGAAACCAGTTTATATTTACTCACACTTTCTTTTTTTTGTAGAGACAGAGTCTCACTTTATAGCCCTCGGTAGAGTGCTGTGGCTTCACACAGCTCACAGCAACCTCCAACTCCTGGGCTTAAGCAATTCTCTTGCCTCAGCCTCCCGAGTAGCTGGGACTACAGGCGCCCGCCACAGCGCCTGGCTATTTTTTGGTTGCAGTTTGGCCGGGGCTGGCTTTGAACCCGCCACCCTCGGTATATGGGGCTGGCGCCTTATGTGGGGCCGGCGCCTTACTGACTGAGCCACAGGCGCCGCCCTACTCACACTTTCTTATGAAAGATAGATCAAAACTATAGCCCAGGATGAAGGAGAGAAATGGAGTGGGAAGGGAAGGGAGGGGGGAAGTTTGATGGAGAGTAAACAGTGGGACCACACCTATAGAGCATATTGCAAGGGTACAAGTCAAATCTATCAAGTATAGAACATAAATGTCTTAACACAATAATCAAGTAAATGAGGCAAAAGCTATATTAATTAGTTTGATGTAAGCACTCCAACTTGTATAAAAAATTCAGCACATTGTACCCCACATATGCATAAATGTATTCATGATCTATGTTTATATGACTTAATAAAAAATATATAAGCATAAAAAAAATAAAGATAGTTTATGTGAGACTGGGTGTGGTGACTGATGCCTATAATCCCAGCAGTCTGGGAGGCCGAGGGAGGTGGATTGCCTGAGCTCATGAGTTCAAAACCAGCCTGAGTCAGGGCGAGACCTCATCTCTGAAAATAGCTGGGTGTTGTGGCTCATGCCTGTAGCCCCAGCTACTTGGGAGGCTGAGGCAAGGGAATCCCTTGAACCCAAGAGTTTGAGGTTTCTATGACCTATGAGGCCACGGCAATCTAACAAGGGTGAACAAAGTGAGACTCAAAAAAAAAAAAAAAAGTTTATATGGCATGTTACAGCCTTATTTATGCATGTGGAAAATATCAAAAATAAAGAAAATGAGTATGAATGTACACAGATTTAGGGTTGGGGTGATATTCTTTATTTCAAAATATCATAATGTTATATTACATTAATTAAGTTATCAAAGGAAAAATAAACCTTAGGGACCATGAAATTGGGGCTGTAGCAAGTTCCGGTTTAAACTGTGTTCTCTGTAGATAAGGACTTAACACAGCACATTGGTTGGGGAACCGTCTTCAGCATAAGGGGATGAGAGGGTTGTGGGTAAAATTTGCTACTACAGATAGATGTTCCTGTGGCCCCCTCCCCATTTGAGGGTCATTCCTGGTGCCCCTGGCTACAGAATGCTGAATTCTCATTTCTGAGGCCATGGCCATAGTAAGGATGAGGAAACTTCTGCATCCATAAAGGACAGTTTAATTTCAGAAAACTGTAGTAGCTTAGAGAAGTTTTTTTTTCATTTTTTTTATTTTTTTTGCTTAGAGAAGTTTTTAATCAAAGGTAGAAACAGTTTCAGAGCTTGGGTAGGAATATGCATTTTGAAAATTGAAGACATCTACTGACTCCATTTCATTTTATTCCAGTGGAAAAGATGTAGTCTGGAATGTCTTTGTTTATTTTCCCTACCTGGATGAATGAATAAGAGCAAGGCAGTGGTATTCAAGAGTACCTGATCTCTGTTGTGTTTTAAAGCTTTGGTCTAGGTAAGGGATTGAATTCCTTCTCTTTGCTTGCCCATGACTGTGACCCTGGGCTAACAGCAGTACCTGGGAACTCATTAGAAATGCACATTCTTAGGCCCAACCCCAATCTCCTGTTTGAGAGGAGGTGCAGCCATCTGTGTCTTGAACAAATCTACCAGGTGATTGTGATGGTACCCAGTTTAGAGAAGTCAGACATGTGATTCTGCCATCTCCCGCTGGTCTGTGCTGTCCCTGCATTCTGGTAAACTGGCAGCTGAGGACAGCAGCCTCCAGTGGTAGCAGAGACTGAATGTCGAGTTACTTAGAAAATGCTTTCAGGCCCTCCCTGCCAGTAAAGGGGACGATAGGAGCCTCATTCATTCCCTGCTTTTGAAGACCAAATGCCTGTTACTGGTGCTAAAAGGACTTTACACTGTAAAGGGTTCTTTTATTGTGGGGAGAAATGCAAGCAGTGCCTAGGCTGCATGGAGTTGGGGGCATCTGTGACTGCTTATTGCATGTAGTCCATGGTATTGGGCTAGGTGGGTTTGGCCTCTGTGTGCTCTGTGCAAGGGATCTCTCAGCTTGTGGCTTCTGCTTGGGTCATTATTTGTAGAAGGTTTGCTCAGATAAAGGAGGGCATGTGTTACAGTGTGGTTTATTGGCAAATTCTATTTGTTTCCTAAAGCTGGAGCCTCTAGGGAATACAGCCAAAGATGTCAGCTGCTAACAGAATGTGTGAAGCTAGATTGCTCTGGACATAGATTCCAGTGGGGAGTACTGTCTGAAGCTTCTGATGGAAGGACATGGGGAAGGATGGTAGCAGGAGTGTGCATGTGTTTGAAATTTTAGTACTTTCTGATTTGTGGGTAACTGACTTGGATAATCACATTATTTTGAAGCTACAAGGATCATAAATGTTGCCTATTGGCTGTTTTCCCAATATGTGTTGCAGAGAGGTAAAGCCATTTGTGTGGACTTGGGAATGCCTGGCCCCTGAACATGGACTCTGTGACATCTGTCTAGCAACCCCTGCCTCTCCACCCCACCCCCAGAGGAGCATACATGTATGAGCTCTGTTCATTACATGGACAGTGTTGATTTATGGCACAGAGAGCTCCTGGCCACCAAAAAATTGGGAAATATTCTAAGTTTCAGTTAGTAAATTTATAAAATCTTTTGTATCATTGGAACAATGTTTTGTAAAATTGGAACATACTAAATCTGGAAGGATGTTAGGGATATTTATTGAATGTTTTCTGTTGGCTGTCAACTCTCCTGTCTTATTTAATTCTGAGGCAGTCAGCCTGCAGTTCTGAGAGGCTGCTGCTTTTCCTGCTTCTCAAGATTATGAGTGCGGCGGCGCCTGTGGCTGAGTCGGTAAGGCGCCGGCCCCATATACCGAGGGTGGCGGGTTCAAGCCCGGCCCCGGCCAAACTGCAACCAAAAAATAGCCGGGCGTTGTGGCGGGTGCCTGTAGTCCCAGCTACTCGGGAGGCTGAGGCAAGAGAATCGCTTAAGCCCAGGAGTTGGAGGTTGCTGTGAGCTGTGTGTGGCCACGGCACTCTACCGAGGGTCATAAAGTGAGACTCTGTCTCTACAAAAACAAAAAAAAAAGATTGAGTGGCTTCAGGGCCTGGTTCTGGGTTGTGTCTGAAGCCTCCAGTACCACATTCTGTGCCAGTGGGTTTGGAGCAAGGAGGGAATGAATTTTGAGGGTCCTCTTGAGGATGGTTGCAGGTGGAGCAGGGAGGGAATGCATTTTGAGAGTCCTCTTGGGGATGGTTGCAGGTGGTGATGGCCAGGCCCAGGGGCGAGGGCACTTTTTTTTCCCCCTTCCTGTTAGTAAATGGTGAGCTCAGAGGTGTTGCTTATCAGGTCATGGGGCTAGGAAGGATTTCTAGCAGTGTATTTGAGTCAAGGCCCATGCTTTGTGTATAGCCTTTCTTGTCTGGCCAGCCTCTCTGGTCTAATCTATTTTCTCTCTGTGGGGCACTGTGTCTTACAGGGCTGCTTAGGTTGGTTTAAGAGGTTATCAGTTTGATGGGCGGCGCCTGTGGCTCAAGGAGTAGGGCGCTGGTCCCAGATGCCAGAGGTGGCGGGTTCAAACCCAGCCCGGCCAAAAACCACAAAAAAAAAAAAAAAAAAAAAAAAGAGGTTATCAGTTTGATAACATTTGTTCCCACAGAAAACTAAAATCCTCCTCCTTGCATTCTACTGGTTCTGTGGACTGTGGCTCCTCACATGACAGAGTAACCTGTCTGAAACAATCTTTTTTCCTTCTTTTTCTTAAATAAGATTTGTTTTGAATATATGGGAATCCTGATTTAGTTGATACTTGGAATCATAGCTGCTTTTGTGATTGAAACTTCTATGGAGGGTTGTTGTGATGTTTGAGACAAATCAAGAGGTAATGTGGTGTCTTTGATTTAAAATGTGTTTTTTTGAGTTATGTCTTTTAGATTCTCATGTGATCAAAGTTCAAATTCTTTACCAGCATGTGATCATTTGATAATCATTACAGAGTTTACATTCTGTTTTGGAGGATTATCTTATTTTAATAATCAGGAAAAATCATAAAATTAATACATGCTTAGTAAAGATAACTTACTTTATTTTACAATTTTAACGAACAACTTTGGTCCTCCTCTCCCAGTTGTCTTTCCCCATTATCTTTTTTTTTATTGCCCTTGGTAGAGTGCTGTGTTGTCACAGCTCATAGCAGCCTCCAACTCCAGGGTTTAGGTGAATCTCTTGCCTCAGCCTCCTGAGTAGCTGGGAGTACAGGTGCCCGCCAGAACGCCTGACTATTTTTTTATTGCAGTTTGGCCAGGGCTAGGTTTGAACCTGCCACCCTCGGTATTTGGGGCCAGCGCCCTACCCACTGAGCCACAGGCACCGCCCTAAATGGATATTTTCTAGTGTAATATTTTAATTCCCTTGTTTCTGTTTTTCTCTCTTTTTTTTTTGTTTTTTTCCTGATTGCTTTGGGCATTACAATTAACATGTAAGGGCGGCGCCTGTGGCTCAGTGAGTAGGGCGCCGGCCCCATATACCGAGGGTGGCGGGTTCAAACCCAGCCCCGGCCAAACTGCAACCAAAAAATAGCCGGGTGTTGTGGCGGGCGCCTGTAGTCCCAGCTGCTCGGGAGGCTGAGGCAAGAGAATCGCGTAAGCCCAAGACTTAGAGGTTGCCGTGAGCCGTGTGACGCCACAGCACTCTACCAAGGGCGGTACAGTGAGACTCTGTCTCTACAAAAAAAAAAAAAAAAAACAATTAACATGTGAATTTATAACAATAGAGTTGAGATTAATGAAGATTTAATTAACCTTAATAATGTATAAAACTTTTGCTGCTGTATAAGTGCATTCCTTCTCTTCATCTTTGTGCTGTTATTTATACAGATTAAATCTGTGTACATTGCATGTCCATCAAACAGACTTAAAATTACTGCTTTATGCACTTATCTTTTACATCACCTAGAAAAAGGTTACAAATAAAAAAGATGTTTATATTGTACTGTCTTTTTTTTTTTTTTTTTGAGACAGAGCCTCAAGCTGTCGCCCTGGGTAGAGTGCTGTGGCATCATAGCTCACAGCAACCTCCAACTCTTGGGCTCAAGCGAGTCTCCTATCTCCGCCTCCCAAGTAGCTGGGACCATAGGCACCCGCCACAAAGCCTGGCTATTTTTTGGTTGCAGCCGTCATTGTTGTTTGGCGGGCCCTGGCTGGATTCGAACCCGCCAGCTCAGGTGTATGTGGCTGGCGCCTTAGCTGCTTGAGCCACAGGTGCTGAGCCTGTACTGTCTTATATTTATCAATGTGGTTACTTTTACTGGTGCTGTTTATTTTTTTACATGGATTAATTACTTATAGGGCAGGTCTGCTAGCAACAGGTTCTCTCAAATCTTTGGTTATCTGGTAATGTCATAATTTTGCTTTCATTTTTGAAAGCTAGTTTGCTGAATATAGAATTCTTGGTTGACTATCTTGCCTTTCAGCACTTTGAATATATCATCCTGTAGCCTTCTTGACACTCTGGTTTCTGAAGCAAAGCCAGCTCTTAATCTTATTGAGGACTTTTGTATTTGAGTTGTTTCTGTCCTGGTGCTTTCAGGATTCTCCTTGTCCTTTGTCTTTTGCAGTTTGATCATTTTAATTGTGATGTTTCTAGGTGTGAATCTCTTTATCTTCATTGGAATTTTTTGAATTATTGGACATTTACGTTACAATTTTGGAAGAATTTGGCCATAAACACATGCTCACTTATACATATACAAACATATACTCATGCATGAACTCAAACACATATACATACAAATACTCGTACATACAAATATATGTATATGCACTGAAATACCCCCTCATACACATGTACACACTCACCACTCACACATAACACAAATACTTATACACACATACATAGGTATACCTGTATATGCACTAAAACACACATATACACATGCACATGGATGCACACACATCTATACACACTTTTCCCTCCCCCATGGACATAAATATCAATAAGTTATGTGCATATTCTACTCTGTGTTATGTATATTATGGCAGTACCATGAGACTATACATTTAAAAAGGAGAGATAATTGATAAAAGAATTGCTGTTATTTTCTTTGTGAATCCTCAGGATTTGTTTTAGCCCTGGGATAGGTGTACTCAATCAGGACAGCACTGTTTTAGAGCATATAATACAGAGTTTTTGTGGGGAGGGTCTTTCTGTCTGCCCTTCCTCCTTTCCTTCCTCTCTTCCCTCCCTTCCTTCTTTCCTTCCTTCCTTTCTTTTCTTTATGACTTTGTCATGCTTGGTAGAGTGCCATGGCATCATAGCTCACAGCAATCTCAAACTCTTGGGCTCAAGGTATCCTCCTGCCTCAGGCCTCCTGAGTGGGGACTATAGGCACTGACCACAATGCCTGGATAATTTGTGGGGAGTTTTTATTAGGACTTTATAGGAGTTCCCATATAAATATTAAGGCCTTAGTTTATTTTCTTAAGCTTTAACATTAATCAAAAGCAGCTACATTTTGGAGTGGCGCCTGTGGCTCATAGGAGTAGGGTGCTTACCCCATATGCCGGAGGTGGCAGGTTCAAACCCTGCCCTGGCCAAAAACCACAAAAAAAGAAAAAAGGAAAACCAAAAGCAGCTACATTTTAAATTCTAAAAAGCAGAGTAGTTTCACAGATACAAATCTAGTTACCAATTTTGTTTTAGAATTTAGAATGTTAGCTAGTATCTTGCACATAATTATTAAGACTTATTACTTCAGGAAGTAAATCATACAAGTGATACAAACATAGTGTAGAAAATTAGGAAAATAGTGAAAAGAAACCTACATTTTGGTTACTTATTTATAATAATGCTAAATGTAATAAGATCATCTACTCTTTGGGATAGCTTCATTTTGTAATTTTTCTTTTAATTGAAAAAAACTTCTTTTTTATATTTAGAACTCACTCTAACCAAACTGACTTTTAAAACATGATTTCCTTGTTTTGTTTTTGTTTTTTTCAGTTTGTTAGCTGTAAAGTCTCTCTGCATTGTCTTTTGCAGCTCTTTGCTTTTTGAATGATTCATGGGTGACTTCTTGTCCATAAGGAAGCTGAAGTTTTAGGGCTTATAATTATTTGGTTTGTGTGATTAGGAACTCTAACTATAAGCAGGCGTGTAGTCTTGTCTCACATTTTCTTTTCTATTCTTTTTTCTTTTTACAAATTATAATGCTTGTTTCGCATGCGAAAGTAATGTGTTAATTGTAGAACACTGTGACATATAGAAAATTGTTTGAGCCCTTTCTCTTGGCTCTACTCCTTTTTTGCACATAATTCATAAATATTTCACTTTGTTTTCCTTCCCCACGTTAAAAATTGGATTTGACTCGGTTGTAGAAATGGGGGTGTAGTAGGTGGAAGTAGGTGGAAGCATTCCAGAGTAGTAGTGATTGTTTTGAGGGAAAGAACATCCCTCAAGTCTTGGCTCCATAGTGTGAATGAGTGCATATGGCCTGGCCAAGGGGGGATTTGGCTGTGTGATGTGGCAACATCACATAGCCCATGTGCTTAGTGAGGGCACAAGAGAGAGGCTCCACTGTCTGAGTGGCTTCACCTTATTGGGCATTCACCTTTTCTCCTGCAGACTTGCTAATGCCCCAGGTCACTAAGGACAGGGACCCAGAACCCAGTCGAATGCAGATGCCGCAGGGGAACCCTCTGTTGCTGTCCTACACCCTGCAGGAGCTACTGGCCAGGGACACGGTGCAGGTGGAGCTTATTCCAGAGAAGAAGGGCCTCTTCTTGAAGCACGTGGAATATGAGGTTTCCAGCCAGGTAACTGGCAAATTATGCCAGTGGGTGTGTGTGTGGGGTGTGGGGAGAAAGGGACGAATCTTGGGCAGGACTGGTATAATGGGGTGAGGAGCTGCAAAGCACGTCTGAGTGCCTGACTAGCGGGTAAGATCCAAAACCCGATGGCAGAGTTGAGCTGCCAAGCAGACTTTCCCATCTGCCTGGTCCCTGCATCTCATTCAGGCCTTGCCACATTCCAGCCTGGTCCAGTCCATCATCTCCACCACTGTGCTTTGGAATCCTGTTTCTTAGGAATCTCATATGATGGTCCTCAGAGCACAAACCTCAGAGATAAGCTAGCCTGTTGGTGGTTTTGCAATATGGGGAAGCCCCTGAGGATTAGAATATCCACTCTATAGAATATGGAGTGTAAATAGTGAATCAAATTTTGGGGATATAATCCTAGCACTTTGGGAGGCCAAAGTGGGAGGATTACTTGAGGTCAGGAGTTCAAGATCACACTGAATGACATGGCAAGATGCTATCTCTAAAAAAAATAAGAATAATAATGATAATAATTAGCTGTGTATGATGGTGCCTGCCTGTAGTTCCAGCTACTCAGGAGGCTGAGTTGGGAAGATAACTGAAGCCTTTGAATTTGAGGCTGCCGTGAGCTATGAATATGCCACTCAACTCCAGCCTGGGCAACTGAGTGAGATGGTGCATCAAAAAAAAGTTTTTAGTTTGTCGAGGCTCAGTGGCTCACTTCTGTAATCCTAGCATTCTGGAAGGCTAAGGTAGGAGGATCACTTGAGCTCAAGAGTTCGAGAACATCATGAGCAAGAGCAAGGTCCTGTCTCTACTGAAAATAGAAAAAAATCAGTCTCAGCTACTTGGGAGGCTGAGTAGGAAGATTGCTTGAGCCCAGAAATTTGAGGCTGCAGTGAGCTAGGCTGATGCCATGGCACTCTAGCCTAGGCAACAGAGTGAGACCCTGTGTCAAAAAAAAAATATTCTTTTTCAGGCCAGGATTGGTATGTCAATCTAATCCCCTTTAATGACACAGCCTTCCTGTTATTGCAGGACCCTCATGTCTGGGTTAATCAGGTGCAGACATGTGGAAGCAGGCTTGGCCCTTGAGTGTATGGAGTCTGCATGGCATCAGCAGTGTTACCCTTTCTGGCCTTTCATCTACTCCACTGTCTTTCAGTATCTTGGTTCCATTGGGACAGAGTTTTTTTTAATTTGAGACAGAATGTCCTCCGTTGCCTAAGAACAAACCAAGCACTGATTGTAAACCGAAACAGAGCAGATGCCAGACTCAAGCAGAGTGAGTGTGGTGGTGTCCTAGATCACAGCAACCTCAAACTCTTGGCCTCAAGCAATCTTCTTATCTCAGCCTCCCAAGTATCTGGGACTATAGATGCCCACTACAATGTCTGGCTAGTTTTTCTGTTTTTGATAGAGACAGGGTTTCGCTGTAGCTCAGGCTGGTCTTGAACTCCTAAGCTCAGGCAATCCACCTGCCTTTGCCTCCCAGAGTGCTAGGATCGCAAGCATGGGCCACTGTGCCTGGCCTTTGGGACAGATTTTAGTGGGAGTTCATATTCCTTATCCTGAGGATTAAGTAATTCATCCTTGTTTGGGAGATTCACATGGACAAAGTAGGGCCCATGCACGTGAGGCAGCTGGACAGCCTTGCCAGGGGTTTGTTGAAAAGTCTCACCAACAGATGGTGTCAGGTAAAAGGTGTGTCTTGAAGACTGAGTAGTCAGGTCTCCTATCCCTGCTGTCTGCTGTGTTTGGTATGAGTGCTTCTGTTTTGTGGTCTTAGTGCCTGTGACAGTCCTCTCTTCTAACACTTGTCGGTGTTAGACAAAAGCCTGAGATGGGAGCAGAGAGGGAAAAGAAGCTCTTTCCAAGACTGCTTCAAGGACAATCTTGCTGTCTAGTTTCACTGTGCTCCCGGCCCTCTTTGCTATAGCTGGAGACCATGTAGTCAGCTGACTTGATGCCATGTGGTGGGGGGAATCAGCTCTTCCTGAGATCTGGCATCCTGGAGGGGAGATGGCTCTGTCCTTTTCAGTAAGGCATAGCTAGATTTTTCCCAGGTTCATTCAACTACTCATTCCTGAGGTAAACTGGCTACTGCATGATGGACATTTGTGGAGAGAGAGGGTTTTGCCCAGGATATCTCTTGACGTGTAAACAGGGCAGCTGCCCACTGTGTGCTCTCTCCAGCTGTGTGCCTGCTGCTTGCGCGCACTGGGGTTGTACGTGTGGTGTGCATGATGCAGGTGTAGCCTCATAGAGATGGGGGCACCTGAGTGCTTGTTTTTCTGCATATTGGATCATTTTAAGGATACTTGCTCATGCATGTTTCTTGGGTAAAATCTTACATAGGTTCAGTTACTCTAGTGATTAGCATCTTGTGAAGCCTACAGCTTTGTCAGTGATGTTGTTTACAGTGGCATTTGTAAGCAGATATGCTTGAGTCTGGCGTCTGCTCTGTTTTAGTTTATAATCAGTGCTTGGTTTGTTCTTAGGCAGTGGCCTATTTCAGGAGGTAAGGCTATGTTAGCATTAATGAAGTAAAGTATGCATTATTCTTAATGTGCTACCTTTTAATGGTGGGATAGATGCCCACCTCAGCGGTTAAAACTCCTATGAAGAGTCTTATTTCACAAGATCCATCATGACAAATAGGTAAAAATGAAATTAAGAGCTCTACAAAGTTTAAAAGTTCTATTAGCCTGTATTAAGGGGTTATAAGCTTCCTCTTTCTCTAAGGGCCTGGGGGGAGCAGATGAGTTTGGTAATATTATTTATGTGGGTCCTGTGATGTGGTGGAAGGAGAAGGTAAGGTGATATGATTAAGATGTCCATTCTGAGCACTGAACCCTTTTTCTCGTAGCGCTTCAAGTCTTCTGTGTACAGACGGTACAATGACTTTGTGGTCTTCCATGATGTGCTGCTGCACAGGTTCCCGTACCGAATGGTGCCAGCCTTGCCACCCAAGAGGATGCTGGGAGGTAAAGCTAGGTTTGTTGGAGACCCTTGGGTGGATGGGAGTGAGCCTAGACCCTGGGTTCTGAGTTCCCTGCTCAGTGATGGATCTGTCATAGACTAGGATGCCACTCCTGATTCATGGCCTGAGAGGGGCTGGTAGCAGGGCTGGCAGCACACTTCCCAGCCTCTCAAGTAGGTGACCAAAGCACTCTTTGCTCATATGGTAGCAGTTTGTTTTGCCTGCCTTTGCAAAGCTGTGGGAACCTCAGCCTCATGATTTAGAAGTAGCATTAAGTGATTTCACAGAAGAGAACAGAAGCAGTTGTAAGGCAGGCAATCTAACCTGCATCTTAAAGGAGATAAAAAAAAGGAATGCCGCCACACCTTCATTACCTCCTCTGAGTACTGTCCCAGGCTAGGTGGGTGATCACAGACAACCTGCAAGCCCTATCCACAAGGGCCTGTTTCTCCTAGGGCTCAAGAGCAGAGGAAGGCAGCATTTGTCATCTCCAGATCTCACTAGTCATCTCTTATACAGCTCTTTTCTCAAACTCTGAATAAAGTTTAACTGATGGGCAGGGCCCAAAGCTAACCAGCTGACTTTCTGCCATTCTTCAACTATCTTGAAATAACTGAATACTCGAACAAGGAAGTAGCCCTGAGATTAACAGTGGGCCAGTTTCTATCAACTGGAAATCTCTTAAAATGGAGCAGGAAAGTTTTTGCTTCTCACTGGTCACTGCAAGCCTAGAGTCTGATAAAGTGATTTTCTAATCACCTGTGAGACTGCTGTAGAGCAGGTTGTTCTCCTCACATGGAAGGGTACTGGGAGTGCGTGGGTAGCAGAGATCAAAAAGGGTCCTGGGGGTAGGTGATGCTTACTGAAGTCTAAATATCCAAGTTGATTAAGTATAGTTAGTGTTTAGTAACAGAGACTGTGCATGCCCACACTGGGGTGGGGTTGAGCATTTGTTTTCATGATGGGTCTGGCCACCTACTTCAGAGCCTCTACAGAGCTGGAAGGCAGGCCTCATCCAACTGTATTATTTTTACAAATATTATTATTATTATTATTACAGTTTTTGGCCAGGGCTGGGTTTGAACCTGCCACCTCCGGCATATGGGGCTGGTGCCCTACTCTTTTGAGCCACAGGTGCTGCCCCATACAAATAATATTTTAAATGCCATTTCTATTTGTGTTCAGATTTAAATGTCCTTGATGCGTCAATATACCCTTTTTGTCCCCTTTGAGGTGAAAATATTTAACCTGAAAGAAAGCAATCAGTCGCATCCGTTACAGAGCTGTGTGAATAGGAAAACTGAGCTGCATTATTGCAGGAACAAAACAAAATCCATATTTTCATGGAGAGAAGTGACAGGAAGGGAAAATAGAGGGCATCATTAATGTAGATGATCAGAGGGAGGTATCAGACTCTGTTCCCAGGACTCTTGATTGAAGCAAATAGATCTGTGGTTTCTTGGCAGTTCCTAGGCCCATGTGTGTGTATAGGGACCTGGGGCTCTGTAACAGCCTCTTTGGTCTGTTGTCCTGGCAGTGAAGGGGGCTGTCTGGTACCTTCATCTTGCCATGTGGCTCTGACTCCTCTGCTGAAATGCTTTGAGAGCTTGCCCAGAGTGGAAGGTTTTGGGCAAGTGCCAGACTGTTGGTGACTCTTTGTGCTTCTTTAGCTGACAGGGAATTCATCGAGGCCAGAAGGAGAGCCCTGAAGCGCTTCATTAACCTGGTGGCCCGACATCCCCCATTCTCTGAGGATGTCATGCTCAAGCTGTTCCTCTCATTCAGTGGTTCAGTAAGTATACTAAACAGTGTCTGTGCTCCCACTGTGGCTTGGGTTGGCTCTGAGTACCAAAACTCTTTATTTTTATTCTTAAGTTTTTCTTGTTCTGGCAACTGTTCAGATGCTTGGCAGGACTTTGTCTTATGTGCAGCCGACATACATAAGACTTCTTTTATTTTCAGATAACAGGTTGCATCCTTGGTCTTGACCTTGCATGATGTTGTGTGTACTCGTGGAGATTGCAGGTCTTAGTGGTCACTTAGGGGATGTAGGTGGGATATTTTGGAAGGTTTATGTAAATGCCAGAGACTCTAGATGTGAATAAGTGTTTACTTAGAAAAAACAGGGCAGTGCCTGTGGCTCAAGGAGTAGGGTGCCACCCCCATATATGGGGGTGGCGGTTCAAGCCCGGCCCTGGCCAAAAATGCAAAAAAAAAGAAAAAACAATAA
Organism: Nycticebus coucang; assembly: GCF_027406575.1. Classification (NCBI taxonomy): domain Eukaryota; kingdom Metazoa; phylum Chordata; class Mammalia; order Primates; family Lorisidae; genus Nycticebus; species Nycticebus coucang. The sequence continues at coordinate 63,530,412 of NC_069791.1, read as the reverse complement.
GGCCCCTTTGACTAAGGACTGTTGAAAAAATAAACTGTGTATCCTCAGCAAAGCCACAATGTGGATCATGTCTTGGGGAAGAATTCATTTCAATTAGAAATCAGAGCAGCCATTTCTTCTTCTGAGTGGCTACTGCACAGTGTTGGGAAGAGTCAGGAAGCTAAAGCAAAGCTCTAGTTTTCCAGCTGAGGAGGAAGATGCTGCCAGCTGAAAGGAAGGTTTGGTGATCCTCTCCTATGTGTGCCTGCAGGCCTTGGCTGTGAGGTGAGGGGTGGGGGCTCCAATGAGGAGTAGAGTACCCAGGTTCTCCTCTGCTGGAGGGAAGCCCCTTTTCAAATGGGACTGGGGCCCTGCCACCTGCCTGTTGTCCCTGCTGCAGGGATGAGGGCCATCAAACCAGCACAGTGGATTCAGCATGAGTCTTTTTGTTTCTCTCAGAGGCAGAGGGGCCTGGGCCCTGTTCCAGAGGCTGTGGCTTATCTCTGGGGAATGCCCCAGGGGTACCGACCCAGTTCCAGACATTCAGTACATGCTTGTGGCCTCTGCCTTCAGCAGGGACTGTGACCTCTTGAGCCCTAGGGGTAGAGAGGCTCTTTTGGAACAGAGCTCTTGATTGCCAGGGAGGAATGCGGTGCAGCCTGGGGCTGCTCAGGCTCTAGGCAGAGAAGTGGGAGGTAGGAAGGGACAGGCTGGGACGTGGGTGAGAAACACTGCATTCTGGTGGTGGTGAGCTCTCTGTCCCCTTGCCTTTCTGCAGATAGCGTATTCCCTGTAGCCTCCTGGGGCCTCAGTTTTCTTTTTTAGTAAAATGAGAAAATTGGGCAAAGTGGTTTTTAAGGCATGTCTGAAATTCTAGAATTGCTTTATACATGGACAGCTGATGTCAGGCTTTTCTTTTTTATCTCCTGGGGGGCCTCCATGAGGCCTGGCTTTGCTGAGGAGCCCTTTATTCATAGGCGTAAGTGCCAGGGGCTAGGACCAGCCCCCTCCTCTGCCCAGCAGCTTTCCTGGGCCCTGGGGCTCCCCACATGGTAGATTTGTTCACAGGAAGGAAGAAGCCTTCACTTTTGTCCTGTGGCTCTGTTTGGAGCTTCCCAGAGTGTGATGATTCTGATGTCTGTCTCAAATGCTGATGCCACTCTAAGTTTGTTGATAGTCTTAGCAAATTACTAGAGAGAGACCTCTTTCCACTCCGGAGTCAGAGGTCTGGAATGCTACTGCCATTCATCCAGGCTTTCTTGCCTGTGGAAGATCACCCGAAAATTTAAGTGATGAAAAAAAAATCTAAGAGGAGATAACAGAGATTATAGAAAATGTGTATAAAAGCCAACATGTGCTCTTGAGGAAGGGCTGTATCCTGCTTTGTGTTGACTTACTTGGTCTCATATCAGCTTTTCTGTTGATGGTGTAGGGTAAAGTTGTCTCTTTTGTTCCTTTGCAGGATGTGCAGAACAAGTTAAAGGAGTCAGCTCAGAGTGTTGGAGATGAATTCATGAATTGTAAACTGGCTACTAGGGCCAAGGTATTTATCTAATTTGGGTTATTACTTCCCCTCTTAACTAGAGAAACAGTAATTTTAATGGTTATTACATATTTTGCCTCTAATGTATGACAGGAATTATGCTAAGACCCATTGCATGTTTTTCTCATTTAACCTTCATTTCAGCTGTTCTGAAACATGGGGATGTCAGGCCTATGTTACACTTGAAGAAATAGGCTCAGAGTGGGGCCAGGCTTGTGAGCAGCAGGGCCAGGTTGTGATCTGAACTCTGACCTCAGAGTCCACTGGGCCCCTCAAACCCTCTATTCCTTTCTGTGATTCAGGTGGACAAGTGCTGTGTCACTGCCTTTCATATTTTAGAGAATTAATTGTTGCATTTGTTTATTTTTACAAAAAAAAAATTTTTTTTTTTTTTTTGAGACAGAGACTATCTCTTTTTGCTCAGGCTAGAGTGCTGTGGCTTCAGTTTATTGCAACCTCAAACTCCTGGGTTCAAGGGATCTTCCTGCCTCAGCCTCCCCAGTAGCTGAGACTATAGGCGCCCATTATGATGCCTGGCTATTTTTCCATTTTGTGTGAAGATGGGTTCTTGCTTTGCTCAGGCTGGTCTCAAACTCGTGGGCTCAAGAGATCCTCCGGCTCCAGCCTGTCGAGTAGTTAAGACCCCAGGTACATGCCACTATGCTTGGCTAATTTTAAAGTTTTCTGTGGAGACAAGGTTTTGTGTTTCCCAGGCTGGTCTTGAAATCCTGACCAAGTGATCCTCTCACTTTGGCCTCCTAAAGTGCTTGGGTTTTAGGCGTTAGTCATCATGCCTGGCCTGACTCTTTCTTAAATAACTTCTTCATACAAAAATAAGGAATCTTTTATCTTCATTTTATTTCCTGAGCTTTTTGTTTTCTAAGTGTTGATAGTTTGATAATCTTACGTGTGTCTGCGGGCCCTGGCTGTGGCCAGAAGCTTGTAAAAAGACTTCGGGATGATCGAGGAATTCAGGAAACCTTTTTCTCATGTGGGGTCTTTTAGGAACGCAACTTTTATCATGTGAGCGTAAAGATTATTATTTGAATGTTTTTTTTTTTTTTTGTAGAGACAGAGTCTCACTTTACTGCCCTCGGTAGAGTGCCGTGGCATCACACGGCTCACAGCAACTTCCAGCTCTTGGGCTTACGCGATTCTCTTGCCTCAGCCTCCCGAGCAGCTGGGACCGCAGGCACCCGCCACAACGCCCGGCTATTTTTTTGTTGCAGTTTGGCCTGGGCCGGGCCCGAACCCACCACCCTCGGTATATGGGGCCGGCGCCCTACTCACTGAGCCACAGGCGCCGCCCATGTTTTTTTTTTTTTTTTAATAAGACCTCCAGTTAGATCAAATTTCAGTAGACCCTACAGTTGTAATGTCACAGGATCATTGGTCTTAGTGTTTGTGGTATACAAGTGATGATGGTTTCTAGTGCTTCTTTGGATAAGAAGAGAGAACTGCTACTGGCTCTTGGGAAGAAGAATTTTGGGGGCGCATCTCTGGCATCACCTGGCCTTGGAGTTGGGCTCATTTATCTGTTCAGACAATTGGAGTTGTTTGTCTCCTATTGGTCATCTTTTGGCCCTTCAACTGCTGTGGTCAGAAAGGCATTTCAAGTCTAGTAATGCACAGTTTCTCTCTTCTTATCTGGTCAGGATTTCCTGCCAGCTGACATCCAGACGCAGTTTGCTGTTAGCCGGGAGCTGATCCGAAATATCTACAACAGCTTTTATAAGCTTCGAGACAGGGCTGAGAGGATTGCATCAAGGGCCATTGACAATGCTGCTGACCTTCTCATATTTGGGAAGGAGTTAAGGCAGGTGGCCTTCCAGGTTCCGTAGGGGGTGAGCCAAGTGGGGAAGAACCTTTAAGATGGTGGTAGATGGAGTAGGAAGTGCCGTTCCTGTAATCACCTGACCTGTGGCATGGGTCAGACAAGTGGGGGGAGGGTCATAGTTAGAAGAAAACAAGAGAATTTAGGCAGAGAAATGTTGGACTCCTGGACACATATAAATACTCATCAGTGCCTTATGTGGCAGTTTTCCCATTGCCAGGAATTGACTTTAAAAAAAGATTGATTTGACTTGCGGAAGAACAGACTGTGGCCTGGCAATGCCTTCTTTACCTGGAGGGGTGTTGAGACCTTCTACCTGGGACTCTGCTGTCCTCAGTGGTCTTGGGCATACCTGTGAACACGCATCACCTGGGGTCTTTTTGGTAGGAGGAACTGATGTGGGAGGTCTGTAGTGGGGCCTGAGGGTGGGATCTCCCTTTCTCACAGATTCTCCAGTTTCCCTAGGACCACTCTGAATAGCTAGGGTCTTAGGCAGGAGACATGCAGGTTGTTGTGGGAGGACTTGGTGTTCAGGGCCAGCTTGGAGCATGTGGTGGTGAGTTCAGACCTTAAATGTCTCCTCCCTTGTGTGTTTCACTTCCCTTAGTGCATTAGGGTCTGACACGACTCCGTTGCCCTCCTGGGCCACTCTGAACAGCAGTACGTGGGGGGCTCTTAAGCAGGCTTTGAAAGGCCTGTCTGTGGAGTTTGCGCTGCTTGCTGACAAGGCTGCACAACAGGTGAGTGGATTCGTTCTCCATGGGCACCTGTCCCAAAGAACATTGTGGACCTGGGGCAGTGCCTCCTCCTTAGGTAGACCTCAGAGTCCTGGGCCTGGAGTGAGTGAGCGCTGTTCCCCAGGTGGAGATGGCTTGTCCCCATCTGGGCTGTTCCCTGTGAGCTGTTTACAATTCCATAGCGTTGCTAGTGACACAAATAGTCCTGGTCTCTTGACTGGCTTTGCTGAGATCAGAAGATAGAATCTGTCTTTGAAAATGTAATCTTGGACTTCCAAGGATACTTTTCTAGGTGGACCAGATATTTCCCACTTTGTTCTCTGTGTCAACTAAGGGACATGGTGACTTAATTCATCAGGATAATAACTAAGCCCTCAGTACTGCAGGAGACTTCCACTTCCTTCCACCCTTGACAGTTAACCTCAGGAAGTATTTCTGCTGCAAGGGCAGGGAGCCATTTTTAGAAATTTTCAAAGGATCTTGTAGTCATTTGGGATTAATTTGAAGACATAGTCTTTACCATCAAATGTAAAGGTTCATCTGGTTGTTTTTATATTGAAAGTGTTATGTTATTTTGAGGGTGAAAGCTTGCTGACTGTTTCTTGGGGGAAATGATCTCTAAGATGCTAGTAGGTATACCTTTTAAAATAAGTTAAAGTAACATACTTACTAAAGCTTTGCTTCCCACCTAAGACCTGGAGCTCTTGAATCACTCACTTGGTGTGTGACAGATCTACCTGTTGTGGAGTTGGGGGGTTTTCAGGCTGGAGGTTGGGCACTTGGTGCTTAAAAGAGGGAATTTGGTCTCTTTGCCAGTATGGAAAGTCCTGGGTTTTCTTCCCCTTTTGCTTCTGGTACCTGTGTGTTCCCTTTAGAGATTGTGTTTAGGGCAGTATTGGTGTCTCCGGACCTGCAATGCTCTGATCCACCTCCAAGCATGTGTGCACTGTTTTCTAAGACAGGGAAGACAAGACTATGGAGCAGGGGTGGGTCAGGATGGAAATGCAAGGGGAGCTCAGGTATCTGTGCTGTGACCAATCTTAAATTTCTCTCTCTCTTTTTTTTTTTTTTTTCTTTTTTGAGACAGAGTCTCACTATGTCTCTCTTGGTAGAGTGCTGTGGTGTAACAGCTCACAGCAACCTCAAGTTCATAGGCTTAAGTGATTCTCTTGCCTCTGTCTCCCAAGTAGCTGGGACTATAGGCGCCCCACAATACCCAGCTAATTTTTGGTTGCAGTTGTCGTTGTTTAGCAGGCCCAGGCTGGGCTCAAACTCGTCAGCCTTGTTGTATGTAGCCAGTGCCCTACACACTGAGCTATGGGTTGCCACCATTTCTCTGGTTTCTGAGTCTCAGTTTCCCATCAGTTAAATATAGGGGGGGTTAGACTAGATCAATAAAAGAACTGTTTGTAAGCCAGGTGTGGTGGTGTGTGCCTATACTTCACCTTCAGGTTGGAGAGTCTCTTGAGCCCACAAGTTTAAGGCCAGTCTAGAGAGCATAGTAAGACTCTCATCTCTTAAAAAAGAGAGAGAAAGGATGGGTGTTCGTAGCTCAATGGTTAGAGCACTGGCCCCATGTACTCAGGATGGCACGTTTGAACCTGGCCTAGGCCTTCTACAAGAAAAAAAGAAGGCTTGGCGCCCGTAGCATGGTGGTTATGGCACCAGCCAAATACACCAAGGCTGGCGGGTTGGAACCCAGTCCAGGCCAGCTAAACAACAATGACAACTGCAAAAAAAAAAAAAAGAAATAGCTGGGTGTTGTGGTGGATGCCTGTAGTCCCAGCTACTTGGGAGGCTGAGGCAAGAGAATTACTTAAGACCAAGAGTTTGAGGTTGCTGTGAGCTATGACGCCCTGGCATTCTACTGAGGGCGACATGGTGAGACTCTGTTTCAAAAAAACACAAAAAAAGAGCGAGCAAGAACTATTAGATGCTTTTAAACCTGTTGAACCTTTTTTCCTACTTTGATATGTAAAACATTAAAATGAAGGCAGTCTGGTTGCAGGGGCCCAGCCCCTTGTCACTCCTAGCTTCCATTTTAGCCTGGAGACCCTGATGGGTGCCAGAAATCCCCAGGGGTTGGGAGAGCACAGGATGAAGATCACTAGTTAGGTGATTTCCAGGGTCTTTTCTGATTCAGATCTGGGTGCTGTGTCTCCATACTAAAAAGGGAGGGAAGGTTCCTGCTTCTGGTGTGGTAGAAGTTTGAAATCTGAGATTTGCCCGTCTCTGTGAGTCTTTCTGCAGAAGTACCACTTCCTGAATCTTCCTTAGGGGTTTTACATGAGAGTAGATGAAATAACCTTCTAGGACTTTAATTCAGTACAACTGAAATTCCACGCTATCCTTGCTGTACAGTTGGAGCAATGTTTTTCAACCTTTTTTATCTTACAGCACACTTGAACCTATAGTTAAACTTCTGTTGCACACTTAAATTATGTTGATCCAAAAAAGTGTAAAAAAAAAAGAATATATTTACTGTGTTTTGAATTTCTTTAGAAAATAATTTAATCTTTAAAAATTTTCATGGTATACCTAAGATCCTCTCACGGCACACTGGTTGAAAATTGCTGAATTAAGACCGCTTAAGACTATTTCCTAATTCCGGTTTTACTGATACTGGTTTTATTCTCCCCCGATCAGTTAGGACAGCGGTTCTCAACCTGTGGATTGCGATCCACAGGAACTGTATTAAAGGGCTGCGGCATTAGGAAGGTTGAGAACCACTGAGTTAGGAGTTGTGGATGATTCTGTCCCAGCAAGATGGGTGAGACTCAGAGTAGGGGCTATGCTCTCTGTGGTGATGGGATGTTTGCTTGGTTGATGTTTAGGGTCTTCTGTGGTGTTGGAAGCATAAATGGAAATTGTTGGCAAATATGGGCAGGCAGGGAGCCCTGAGCTCTCCCCTCTTACTGAACAAGAAGCCTTGGTCTTCTTTTGCCTCTGTCTGGTCTGGGGGAACAGGGCATGGGGCCAGTTGGTGTTTTTTTTATGAGTTTAAAAACTCTTTATCACACAATTTAATTTCCTGGCACCTTAATGGCCAGGATAGTGGTTGGCTGCAGGTGTGTCGGGGGGATGGCTGGGGAGCCTTCCTGCTCAGGTCATGAGGCCTACAGAGTGGAAGGGGAATCCTAGGGTCCTCTGTGGCATGGCACAGCCAGTGGCATCCCTAGCTTCTGGGACTGTGCTGTGCCCACAGAACTCTAGTCCTTTCTTTCCAGTCTTCTGCCCCCACTGCCCTTTGTGCCAGGCTCCACATGCAGCATGAGGGATTCAGCAAGGAGTTTTGTCTCCCTGAGGGTGTCTGCAAGTATTGGGGACCGAAGGCATGATCCATGCTGGTTCCCTTCAGGGTCGTGGCCCTGACCCCTGGTATCAGCATTGGTGGGTCCTGGGGATACCTGCCATTGGCCTGGCTTTGTTGCTGTGGTGGCTGGGAGGGTGAAACTTCATGTTCTTGCTGCTTGGGACTGGGGGTAGAGAGAATGTTCTGTCCCTTCCGTGTCTTCCCTGACCTCTTGCCATCCACAGAGTGAGGATACTTCCCTAATGGCAGCCTGAGCTACAGAATGCTACTGAGCACTTGTGCTTATCTGTCCTTATGCCTCTGCCAAGTGCCACTACATGGTGGACACTGGCAGATCAGGAGCAGTCCCTGGCTGGTATCCAGCCTGCTGGTGCTGATTTGTGTTCCCAGGATGCCTGGGTGACTCTCGGAGCAGGCCTTTTCCCTCTGTCATTACCCAGGTACCCATTCTGCTAACAGGGTGGCTGTCAGTGCTGTTGTGGACTTACTGTGCACCTCTTGGTTTATCACTGTCACTGTGCTGGTTGGGCGCAAACCCATGTGCAGAAGCCAGAAGGGGTACCTTCTTGCCAGCCTCCTCCCCTGCTGTGGCCTGGGCTCCCATCATCTTTATGCTTCAGCCTGAGCACCAGACACCTTTGCTCACTTCCCTCCCTTGTGTCTTCATGATGATGCATCCTCCCTGCAGCTTTAGCCTCTTCTCTGCTCTTGAGCCCCCTTCCCAGACCTGTTTCTTTCCCTTCTTATTAAAGCTAATGGGAAGCCCCCTTTTACCAGCAGTATTGTCCTTTTTTGACTTGGCTTACAACTTGAAAGAGTAGCTCAGATTCTCTGTGCTGGTGGGGGGAGCTTCTGGGGGAGAAGCCTGAGTCACCAGCTCCCCTGGGACATCTGTGTGTCTGTGTGTCTGTGTCAGGGGTGAGAAGGTAGCTTTGGAAAGCTCAAAGAAAGGAGGACACAGCAGTGTTGGACAACCAGAGTGAGGTGGGCAGCAGTTCTCACTGGAACTGAGGCCCTTGTTCCTGCCCACACTGCTTCTTTGCCTGGTCTTTGGGGTGAGCTGTCAAGTGGAACTGGCTGATGGTTTCTTGGGGAGCCCCTTTGGCTCTGGGTATAAGAGCTGGGTGCTTGTAGCTGGTCTGAGCTCCAAGGGGGCTTTGGTCCTGTGTGTTTATGTTGGTTAATATGCCCCTTGTCTTCCAGGGTAAACAGGAGGAGAATGATGTGGTGGAGAAACTGAACCTCTTCTTGGATTTGCTCCAGTCCTATAAAGTGAGTCCTGGCTGCTGTTTGGTTAAGGCTAAGGCTTTTGAGGATGCTCTTATGCTCCTCTCAGGTGTAACTCTTGGAGGTAGAGAAAGGGTTAGGATGGAGAATGGACTGAGAAGCCAAGACTGTGGCAGGAATGTGGGCCTTCAGTCCTGTGGACGTGGCCTCCCTAGCTAGCTGTCTAGGCTCTGTGGAGGGCTTTGGGGCCAAGTGGTGAGTGCTGCCCCTCCCCATAGGACCTGTGTGAGCGGCATGAGCGGGGTGTGCTGCACAAGCACCAGCGGGCCCTGCATAAGTACAGTCTGATGAAGAGGCAGATGAGCGCTGCTGTGCAGAACCGCGAGCCGGAGTCTGTGGAACAGCTTGAGTCCCGCATTGTGGAGGTAGGTGGTTGGGATGGGGGGCTACAGGTGATAGGCTCGTGGGAGCCTTTGCACACCTGCTCCTGGCCAGAGGCCAGAGTCGTCCTATGGGCACCCAGTGTGATGCACTGCCTTTCTTGCAGTCCACTCTTCCTTGGCACCTTCCAGATGCTCCATTGAAGTTAGATTTTGCTTCAGTGGTTACAAGAGAAGAGGAGAGCCCCAGTTCAGGAAGGGTTCTGTGTGGGCCTCATTATTGGCTGGGCTGGGCACAAAGGGAGGCTCTTTTCTTTGCAGCAAGAGAATGCTATTCAGACAATGGAGCTTCGGAACTATTTCTCCCTGTACTGTCTGCACCAGGAGACACAGCTCATCCATGTCTACCTGCCCCTCACCTCCCACATCCTCGGAGCCTTCGTCAACTCTCAGATCCAAGGGCACAAGGAGGTGAGCCCCCCCTGCCCTGGCCTGTGTTGTGGCTGATGCCTGGTGACCTTTCCTTTAAGCCTGGTGACCCTTGCAGCTAGCTGGTCTAGAGAAATTGCTTAGTGGAGTTGGGATGGGCATGGGGCCCTAAAACATAATTCTTATTCCAATCTGCTAGTCTCTTATGTAGCCAGAATCATAATTGTGAAGTTGTTTTCATAATTCTTGGGGGATGAGGTGGAGAGAATAGTGGAGAGCCACTATAAAGAGATGGTTTCCTGCTTTCCGAGGAATCTAAGAAGTCACACTCTGGGAGGCTGAGACAGGTGGATTTCTTGAGCTCATGAGTTTGAGACCAGCCTGAGGAAGAGCAGGGTGTTGTGGTAGGCACCTGTAGTCCCAGATACTTCGGAGCCTGAGTCAAGAGGATCCCTTGAGCCCAGGAGTTTGAGGTTGCTGTGAGCTACGACACCACAGCCCTCTACTAAGGGCAACAAAGTGAGACTTTGTCTCAAAAAAAAAAAAAAAAAGAGAGGTAAAATTTAGGGTTCCTGAGCCCTGAGCCTGAGTGGCAGGTGGCATGAATCGGGTTTGAGCCATTACTACAGGTTCAATGTTTTCTCAAAACTCCTGGTCAGCTTTCTCTAGAGCAGTGGTTCTCAACCTTTCTAAGGCTGCGGCCCTTTAATACAGTTCTTGTGGGTTGCGACCTATAGTTTGAGAACTGCTGCTGTAGATGATGGCACCTCAAGTCTTTGAGGTGAAATGGCCTGAATTGTCCTGAGGCAGGCTTCTGCTTTGAGTGGGCTCGGGCCAATGGCTGTGGCCTATAGCTATCTCCAAAGAGCCTAGGAGGGTCATGTGTCTGACCAGGGCTCAAGAAACACTGACAAAATGGCTACTGTCCAGTTCCTTTCCCAGTCTCTGTGTAGTCCCCATGGCCTCCTGCTTGCTGGTGTCTTTGTCCTTCCTTTTCTTGTGGTCCTCACTTGGTGCCTCTGATTAGTGTTGGGGTCATGATTGCTTCCTGCATAGTGTGTCTCCATGTGGCCCCTCTGCTGCTGGGTGCAGTGTGGGGAGCTCAGGCCCAGAATTCATGAACCTCTGTCTCAGATCCCTGCTCCATGACTGTGATGACCTCTTATGTCCTCTGGGACTCAATTTCCCCATCTGAAAAAAGCTTTACCAGCTTTCCAAGATTGTCCTGGGTGGCCAGTAGTGGGTAGATTGATGCAACAATCACATTCATGGTAGCCGTCTGTTCTGGGGTCTGCGACTGATGCCGGTACCAGCTGGTTTACATTTGTCCCTGTTGCCAAGGAACACATACGCTGGTGGGAGAGTTAGAGAGCTGGCCTGTCAGAGGAGGAGTGGTCTTTCGTGCTCTGATAGGGCTTGCACAGAGCTCAGGGGCTGGAATGGGCCCATCAGGGAGCTGGTGGTTTTTGTGTGGTGGATCAGGAAAGTGCTTGTAAGTAGCCTATAACATGAACTCAGACCTGTAGTTCATGTAGTTCACAAAGGCCATTGACAATGGTGTGGCGGTGGGTTAAGAGGTGGAAGATGGTGCTTGTAAACCAGTTGGGAGACAATTGTGACTGGCCAGGCTAGTGGCCATCTGGACCTTGGTCTAGAACTAGTTCATGCCAGAACCATGTGTTTGTTTGAGATGTAGATTCTGGGGCACAGAGCCTGCCCCAGACCTAAGTCAGAATCTCTGGGGCAGGGACTCAGGTGTCTGTGTTGTCTTCTGCATATTCGTAGGGCCACGCTCTGCCTTTCTGTGGTCCCAGGAGCCCCACCTCCTTCCCAGGCTCCCCACCTCCACACTCCATGGTTTCTGTTCCTCAACCTGGATATGAAAGTGCTTGGTGAATGGGTGTGGCCATTTTTTATTCCTATCTGTGTTTTATCCACTTGGTGGACACTATCTTGGTGTTTCACCTGCTGAGATGTCCAGAAGGCTGGTCCTTGAAAAACTGTTAGAAAGTGTGCTGGAAATGACCCAACAAGAATGTTTCTCGAAATTCCACATCAACCAAATTTGAGGCCCTTTGGTCTTGTGTGTGGGGGACAGAGATGAGGCACTATGACATCTGGTGTCTGGTGTAGTCCTCATTTAGCTTTTTTCTGTGGGGATGGGAGAGGGAAGGGGTGATCTCTCACTTCTAGAGGTTCTATGAATAGCTAGAGGCCAGGAGTCTGTGTGTAGGGTTGCACCCTGCACCTGGGTGGGGGGGTTCTCCAGGGATGCAGGGTTGGAGCAGATATGGCACAGAGGGGATCTCGGGTCTCTGCCCTGCTGACTTCTCTCCTTCCTCTCCCTCAGATGAGCAAGGTGTGGAATGACCTGAAGCCCAAGCTGAACTGCCTGTTTGTGGGACCACACAGTGTACTGACCCCACCTCGCTCCCCACCAGAGGATGGCATGTGTCCTCACTAGAGCCTGAGGCCCACTGTGAGAGCACCCTGCGGCCTCACTAAAACTTCTTTCCAAATGCTGTGTCCCTGTTTCATTCCCTACTCTGTGGTGCCTCTTGGTTGGGGCCAGGCTAGTGGATCATCTTGTGCCCATCCTGCAGCATCCATGGAAACAGCGGACCACACTGGGGCTGTCGTACCACCTTATCCTCCAACGGCTGCTCCCTCTGCCAGAGTCTGGCTTGGAGCCCGTGGGTGTAGGTGCTTTGATTCTCTGGAGTGGTTTTCTCCTCATGCCCTGCTCAGGGAGAAGCAAGGATGATGTCTCACAGCAGATAATTCCTGGGGGCATTTGAGGGGCTACAGTTTCTAGAACAGTCAGGGATGTGGGGCTGGGTCAGCAAGCAAAGGAGAGGGTGGACAGCACTGCCCTGTGGCTGGATGTGGTGGCTGACCATTGACATGGGAGTCAGAACAGGTACTTTGGGTGGACAGAGAGGGTGAGGTGGCTGCTTACTGCTGCGGAAGTCGCTGGATGTACATGGTGCTGGTTTTTGAGGGGACATGCTCCAGTGAGTGCCTTGGCACCTTAGTCTTATACTGACCTCTGGGGCTGAGGACCCCTGTGCACTTCCATGCACAGACATATGACCGTGTGTGCCTCATGGTCTGAGGCTCCTCTTGTCTGTGTGCTAGAAAATGCTGTGTTCTTACATTGCATGGATTCCCTGCTTTTGGGCAGTCAGTGTTGGGGTCCGTGTGGTACTGAGGTAAGAAGGACATAGCAGAAGATAGGTGAGGGGTGTGGGAAATGGGTTATTTCAGCTGGGGCTTTAGAGGGGCATCTGTGTTGCTGGGGCTGACCTCTTTTTAAATGGATTTCCTTCTTTGGGGTGTTTAGAACCATCCCAACCTCCCTTCACACACTTGTCAGTGTAGCCACCCACACATGGAGGGGGCCAGCCATCCTTTGGGCCATTTTTGTTCTTGGGATGAAGAATGAACTGTTCTCCTGAGCTCTGTGGGATGCAAATGCCCACCTCAGGACCAGATATGTTACTCTCCAAATCTGTTTGTAGCAAGCACACATGGCCTTCCTCTAGGGGCTGGGAGCCAAGCTCCTTTAGAGCCTCTGGTGTCATTGGCCAGGGAGAGACACTGGAGGAGGCTTTAATGGGACTGCAGGATTTCTGAAGTTCCTTCTAGTGACACTTGTTGGTCTTCCAGGGGTTTCCTCTCACTCTAATGCAGGACTCTTCCTTTCTGCCTGTGTACCGTCATGCAGTGTTTGGACAGAGAGGGTGGCTCACTCTATCCACAGACAGGTGAGCCTTTCTGGTAAGTTCTAGAGGGAACATCAAGGTAGCTGCTTCAGGCCCTTTAGGAGGACATGGTGCTGTGACTTAAGTGACTGTGGGGTTTGGGTCCACCTCTGCTGTGTGGGTTCTGTCTGTGACTTCCTGCTGCGGGGCCAGTTGCTCTCTGCTGGCCAGACAAGAAGAAGGCAGAGCGCTTAGTCTGATAGTGGGGAGGAAGTTTGGAGACTTACTACCTGTATCTGGGTGGTAGGGCTGTGCCTGCTTTTTTGCTCTTTCTGTAGAAACAAATTGTCAGCTGAGCAGGCTATGCTTCTCACAGGACTGCCACTGCCTGATGCTGTGATGCTTGAGCCTTAAAGTATGGCCCTGTGAAGGAAGAAGGCTGTAAGGTGTCCTCTGCCCTGTCCTGCCCAGCTGTGGGACTGTGGAGTCCATGGGGAGAGCTGTGGGCATTGCTAGTGTTTCAGGTAGACAAAGCACACACTCCTAACTCAGGCCGTGAAAGAGAGTCTTAGCACTCAGACTTCCAAATAAACTTTCCTGTAAAGAACTTTACTCCCTGGTGAGTGAAAGTTAGATTACTTTCCTGGTGACCTCTCCTTGTTGTGGAAATTCTTGAGGAGCAAGGTCTGAAGGTCCTTGTGTTGTGTTTTGGAGGCTGAGAATAAAGGTGTAGGTGAGGAGGGTGAAGGGCAGGGGTGAGGGGGAAGAAGGCAGGGGTGGAGACAAGGGGTGAGCGAGGAGGGATGAGCGAGGAGGCGTGAGAAGGGCTGGGGAGGGATGAGGCTGAGGAGGGGCAGGAGTTAGGGGAGGGGTGAGGAGTATAGTTGTGGGGTTGCTTCCCAGGCTTTCATGGAGGTGGGCACCTTTCCTGTAGTCCTGACTCTCCGAGATACCCCCAGCTGCTTCTTAAAGGTCAGCTGGCAGAGCCCTACCTGTAGGACAGGGCAAGTGAACTGGGGGTGCAGAGCCCATTTTCCTTTTTTGTCACTTGGATGTGGGTGCCACCACAGGAGAAACATGTCTCTCTGGTTACCCTGCTGCCTGGCCTAGTGGGGAGTCGCCAGGCAGGACCCTGGTGGGGGACACCACCTACTGCAGTTGAGGAAGGCCTGCAAACGGGTGGCTTCGTAGATGGGGTAAAGGTAAACATTTCCTAAGATTCTCCTGTTGCTGGGCTGAAGAGGCAGCGTAGTTTGGCAGACGCGTGGGACTGAGTCAGGAATGCTTTCTGTATTTGAGGCTTTTTCCTCTTGCTTTGCGCGAGTTAGCTTATATATGAAGCACTTTATGAGGCTGCAGGAATCAATTACTACTACACCCAATAAACTGGAATTGTTGACACTTGGTCTACATGCTGAAGTTTTTAATCAAACTTACGGGAACAACTGTTATTAAATGTGTATGGAAGTAAGTCAGGTTCTAAGTTGTGTAGCATGTGGTTTGACTCTTGGGGTAGTTGAGAGGACTAGCCTGTGACTCATTAGACCTGGTATTAATCCTGCGCCCTTGATTGTGCTTTAGTTTGATTTACAAATGGGGGAGGCGTGAAAGGCTGTGCCTTCTACCCCACAGTGGTGAGCATGCACACATGCAGCCTTCTTTTGCCAGCTGTCACTGTGGGGATGGTCAGAAATGCCATCCTCCCCTAGTAGTCCTGCTCTCCTGCTTTCCCACCGTGTAACAGCATAGGTTAGCTCAGTGTGCCTGGCAGCCCACCGTGGACAGCACTTGGCTGGCTGTGCCGGTGCCTGGCGAACAATTCAGAGGCAAGACCTTTATTTTCCTTGCCATCTACTCACATCCCACCTCTGAAGCATGGCTCTTTGAGTCCAACTGAATTGACAGCTGCACTGGTGGGGCCGGCCCAGACCTCCTGCTAGATAGTGTCCACCTCACATAGTGTATACTCCAGGATGGTATCCTGACCCTGGAACTTGAAGTACCCATGGAACTTCTTCTTCTTGAGCAGGAGTGGAAACCAGTAGCTGTCATCAGGCCACATGTTGCTGAAGGGGATTTGGTCCAGTGGGAACCATTGGGGGCACATTTCTATACCAAGGGATAAAAAAGGAAGAGCATTGGTGTTCAGCCCAAATTTAAACATTTGACATTCTTTTATATTTCACCCTCACAACCGTGTAGGCTGTGTGCAGCTGTGCTGTGCTGTGACCTAGATGAGGAAGACAGGCAATGGGGACCTGGTCTGGTGCTCAGACCCAGTATAGTGACAAGACCAAGCTTTACTCCTGACCCATAGAGGTGGAGAACAGGGAGCAGCCCCCAGACTCACCATCGCTCTCCATGGGTGTCCCCTGGACACTGTCTGTGCAGAAGATGTGCACGTCCATCAGCTCAGGGTTGCCCTCAAACTCAAACATGATGTGGCCCACCTTGAGCAGCGTGTCCACAGTCAGACCACTCTCCTCCAGCAGCTCCCTGTGGACAGAGGCAGAAGGGAGGAGGCCATCAGCAAGGTGCCCACACTGACATGCCAACCCTGAGAATGGCAAGGGGAGGAGAAGCAGAGCCTTTTGTGCAGATGGGCCCAGGGCGCCACCAAAATGGATGCACAGGCTGGGAAACCTGGGAGGATGCATTAGTAGGTCCCAAACTAGCTGAGCTTTGAAATGAACTTAAATGTTAAGAAACTGATTTTGTTACTGGGCTCTGGGGAGGGGCTACCAGTTAAGGGTGCACATGCCTAGTTCAAAACTTTTCTGGGTGTTGAACAACCTTAGCCTCACAAGTGGATGGCAGGGTTGGGACTGATGCCCCTTCCTACAGCCGAGCATTGCAGCCAACTGCAGCAGCCACCTGCTGAAGCTTGGAGAACTAGGTCTTGTTGGAGGAAATGTCTTTCCAGCCTCCTGCTTTTGCTCTGAGAACACAGGGTCAAATCACAGCTCTGTGGACTCTGCTGCAGGAGGAGCTCTTGTTCTAACACAATGCCAGCACCCACACAGGTGGGTGGCCTCCCTGGCTGTGTGTGGACCCCCTTCTGGGGATTTTCCTTCAGCCTAGCCAGCTGTGCACAAAGGGGCCATAAAGGGCTAATCTCATCTGGGGAGCACACAAGTGCTACTGAGTCTTGGAACAAGCCCTGATTCAGCCAGAATGCTCCCTTTAAATCAGCGGTTCTCAACCTATGGGTCATGACCCACAGGAACTGTATTAAAGGGCTGTGGTATTAGGAAGGTTGAGAACCACTGCCTTAAATAGTCTAATGCTATCACTAATTTAAAGTTATTTTAAAACTTACATGTTCCTTTATGACAATCCAGGAAAGAAAATACCCATGAACTCATCACTGAGAATGAACCCTCAGTGCCATTTCAGTGTTATCCCTAGTGGGAGGGGGGGTTCTTTCTCCTTTATACATCCCTTTAAAAAGTACAAAGATACATAATTTATACCTTGTGCTTTTCACCCAAGAGAGGGATACATGACATTCCATACCTCAAGGAATCCAACCCATTTCTCAACTGCTATGCATTATGGAAAAAGAAAACATCCCAGCTTCTGGTTATCATGGAAACCTGTGATGAGCAGCTTCTCATGCGAGACAAATTGTTTATTGTGCTCTCTTGGTTTCTTGTTCAGCTTCTCAGCATAGACTACCCAGAAGACCTTCCTTGCACTTGGTACTCTGGGTACCCACGGCAACTGCAGCCATGACTTCAGCCTGTTCTTCCCTTAATAGACGTTTCTCACTTCCCCAACTGCACTGTATTTACTTATTTCTATAAAAACATGTCTGGCTGTGTATTGTGGTGTGTAAAAATTTGTTTTAAACTTTCATCTCCAATGTACGTTAGGAGCACAACAAATGATTACTTTGCCTGTAATTAGGGAAACCACTTTGTTCATTTAAGAAGCACATATTAGGTTAAAAGATCATGGTTAATCAGGCTTAAGCTCTAAGGGCTGGAGAGGAAATGCACAGACCTGGAATCGGCATTTATTCATTGAAATGGTTAAAGGTGGACTTGACTTAAAAAATGTATTGTCACTTGGGGGAGTGCAAATGGCTCCTCAATTAAATGTAACAGCACTCAGTGGGGCCACTCCCTATCTCACAGCAATCTGGTGCTTATCTTAAAAACTTCATCTACTGATAGAATGTTTTGACTAATTTTAGTTAATCTTCCTTGAATACAAAATATCAATAATCTCCTCGGTGACAGAGCTAAAGCTCCATTTCACAGGCTGGGATAATTAGGCGGGTGAAGATGACACTACTACAGTTTTGCCGAAGTGTCTGTCTCCATGACGTTCAGTTCCCCGACAGCTGAGAACAGGATGCATAATTACACAAAAGCACAGATCAGTGTGGGCCTCTGTGGTGTGAAGTGGCAGGCAGCAATCCCGCTCCAGTTGGCCCTGCTCTTGGATCACCTTCTGGAAGCTCTTTGTGGGTCAAGAAAGCTGGCAGCAGTTCATGCCACACACCTGATGCTCAAAGTTGATGCCATGGGACCCACAAATCCTGGTCCAAGTGCCTGCCTCCAGTGGATGGGTGAGCTCCCACTCATGCCTGTCCTGGAGGTGATGCAGAAGGTCTGATCTGCAGCCCTGTAACAGGGTAGCATGGTGGGGACAAAGCCTGTGCCAGATTCCTGGGTCCTCTTCAGGGCTGGGGCCTGGGATTACTGGGTGCTAGGTCTCTGAGGGGAGGTTCCATTTGGATGTGCAGGTGAAGAGGCCTGGCATTGACAGCAGGTCTTCCCCAGGGTGGGACTGTTTGTACTTTGGGACCCCTAAGTGTCAGCCTATCTGGTTCCAGCATCTCCTGTTCCTCACGTACATGGACGGTCCCTGACATAGGACTTCATGACTTTATGATGGTATGAGAACACCATGAGTTCAGTAGAAACTGTACTTCTAGTACCCAGGCAACCATTTTATTTTTCACTTTTAGTACAAAATTTGATATAATACATGAGATACTCAGCACTCACTTTTTTTTTTTTTTGAGATATAGTCTCTGTTGCCCTGGGTGGAGTGCTGTGGCGTCTTCATACCTCACAACCTCAAACTCTTGGACTTAAATTATTTTCTTGCCTCAGTTTTTCATTTTTTTTTTTTTTTTTTTTTATAGAGACGGGGTCTTCCTGTTGCTCAGGCTGATCTTTTTTTTTTGTAGAGACAGAGTTTCACTTTATTGTCCTCGGTAGAGTGCCATGGCGTCACACAGCTCACAGCAACCTCCAACTCCTGGGCTTAGGTGATTCTCCTGCCTCAGCCTCCTGAGTAGCTGGGACTACAGGCGCCCGCCACAACGCCTGGCTATTTTTTGGTTGCAGTTTGGCCGGGGCTGGGTTTGAACCCGCCACCCTCGGTATATGGGGCCGGCGCCCTGCTCACTGAGCCAGGCTGATCTTAAAATCCCGAGTGCAATCAATCTGCCCACCTCAGCTCTCAGAGCACTAGGATTACAGGTGTGAGCCATTGCGCCTAGCTGCTCAATACTTTATTATATAAATAGGCTTTGTGTGAGATCATTTTGCCCAACTGTAGGCTGAGGTAAGGGTTCCGAGCATGTTTAAAGTAGGCCAGGATAAGCCAAGGTGTTCAGTAGCTTAGTTATATAAATAATCTTTTTTGACGTAGGATATTTTAAACTTTTGATGGGTTTACTGAGATGTAGCCCACTGTACGTTAAGGAGCATCTGTACTGAGTATTTGGGGGCTCCTGGATTCTTGTCACTCAGCATGCCTCTCACCCCACAAGAGCAGGGCACGGAGTTTTGTCAGAGGGTGTCCCTGCCCGTGACTGCATCCTACCTTCTACGTGCCCTGTACCCTGGGCAGAGAGACCTACCTGCTGAGTACCCAAAGAGCAATGGCCAGGGGCACTCTGAGCCAGTGTGGCAATGCAGCATAAGGCCTTGAGTGCTGAACTTTGACCTCAGTCCAAAGGTGAGGCCTGTCCCTGCTTTGTGAAGTCTGAGGTGAGGAAATTACTCCTGCATCGTGGCCACAGGGAGCAACTGCCTCCAGTGAAGATCAGGCCTCTGTGGGTAGTCAGGACCAAAAAGTATCAACTAGGACCTAGGGCAGGCCCACCCCACCTGAGCCCTCCAACCTTTGTAATAAATAAAACAGAGGGGAAGGGATCTAATTAAGCAGATCAACCTGCACAACAAAAGGCCACCCTCCCTCCCCCAGTCCACTCTGCTAAGTTTGCTTATTTATTCACCCACCCATCTAAGGCCCACTGTCCTGTGCAGGTACCTGAGAAAGTGGAAAGGAGGTAAATGTAGTTTGATGTCACAGAAGTGATGTAGGCACAAAAGAGTGCAGTGCAGGGAAATCATGGTCTTTCGATAAATGATGCCAACTAGATATCTTTATTGAAAAGCCCAATCTGATCCCCATACCTAGACTAAACACAATTCTGTATGGATTTAAACAGTTTGTAGAAAAATACTTAGGAGAATATCTTATTATGCTTGGGATAAGGAGGTTTCTTGAAAAGGATCTAAAATTTGTTAACCATTAAATGAGACTTTTTATCTAAATGTCATCACTAGTAAAAGGGCAAGCCACAGAGTAAAAGATATTTGTAATAGTTGTATATGATGACTCAGATCTAAAGTAGATGAAAAACTGCAAATTAATTAAACGGCAACCCAATAAAATGAGTATAAGATTTAAGCACACACTTCACCAAAAAGGATATCTAAGTGGCCTGCAGACATTGAGAAGGTGCTCAGCTTGATTAGTCATTAGGACAAACAAAATCACAAGGAACTATTGCCACACTCACCAGAAGGGCTAAAATGAAAAGAGAGAAAATACCAAATGTTGTTGAGGATTTGGAGGAACCAGAATTTACACACCCCTGGTGGGAGTTTAAGTTAGTGCAATGACTTTGGAAAACTAACAATATTTACTAAAGGTGAACCTCTCCAGTCTTCACTAGGGAAGAGTACACATGGGCACCATACAGGACTGTTCATAGCAGGGCCACTTGCAATAGCTCCAAACACCCTTCCATAGCAGAACAGGTAAACTGCAGCATGTGCACACACTGGAATACGACACAGCTACCTGCAAACATGTTGGAAAGAACAAAGGGGCACACCCTGCATGATCCTATCTTGTGATGAGACAGAACAGGCCAAATCAACTACCAGAAGTCAGGGTGGAGGGCAGG
The DNA here is from genome assembly GCF_027406575.1 of Nycticebus coucang. Taxonomy (NCBI): domain Eukaryota; kingdom Metazoa; phylum Chordata; class Mammalia; order Primates; family Lorisidae; genus Nycticebus; species Nycticebus coucang. The sequence goes on along the minus strand of NC_069791.1, from coordinate 63,510,047 downwards.
GTTCATTGGTCTATTTCTATTTCTTGATCTATGCATTGGTTAAATAGGTGGATCTGGCTGGGTGTGGTGGCTCACATCTGTAATCCCAGCACTCTGGGAGGTTAAGGCAGGGAGAACTGCTTGAGCAAGAGTGAAAACTGTCTCTACTAAAAATAGAAATTAGCTGGGTGAAAGCCCAGGAGGTTGCAGTGAGCTATGATGAAGTCACTGTACTCTTAACTGGGGTGACAAAATGAATCGCTTGTTTCAAAAAAAAAAAAAAAAGTGGACCCACTTTTTAAAAAATGCACTGATGGAGATAAGTGCATCTTTTCTATAAGAATTACACATTCCACTTTAATAAAAACTTGACTTGGGTGGCGCCTGTGGCTCAGTCGGTAAGGCGCCGGCCCCATATACCGAGGGTGGCGGGTTCAAAGCCGGCCCCAGCCAAACTGCAACCAAAAAATAGCCGGGCGTTGTGGCGGGCGCCTGTAGTCCCAGCTACTCGGGAGGCTGAGGCAAGAGAATTGCTTAAGACCAGGAGTTGGAGGTTGCTGTGAGCTGTGTGAGGCCACGGCACTCTACCTAGGGCCATAAAGTGAGACTCTGTCTCTACAAAAAAAAAAAAAACAACTTATGACACGGAGCAGGGAAGTGAATAATTAAATGTGATCAGGAAGGGTGAGAGTGTTTGCTGTGAAGGAAATCAACAGGATAAGATTTATTGAGAACAGTGGGGCTGGGGGAAAGCACCTTTTAGAAGTGAAGGCTGAGGAGCCAGGAATACCTTTGGGTTTCTGAAGGGAGACAGGGTGGGCCTTGGTGCCTGACAGAGAAGAGGGGGCGTTTATTTTAAAGGCACTGGGAGCTGGTAAAGGGTTTTGATGTGTGGGTATGAGCAGGGGGTGGGGTGGGGAGTGGGAACCCAGATACAGTTTGGGAAAGGCCTTTGGCAGCTGTGTGGAGCATGATTTGGAGAAAGAATGGGAGGGAGCGGGCTGCTGCACCTGCTCAGGCAAGGAGTGGTCTGCCTGGATGCAGATTACACCTGTGGGTAGAAATTAAGTGCTCCCTGCACTATACTTAAGTCTCCTCCCAGATCCCAGACCCCTGAGGGAAAACCACCATTTATGTTCAGTACCGAGAGTCAGGAGTGATGTCCTACATTTAAACTGAACATTTATAGAGTGCAGGAGGAAAAGTTTCTATGATCCCAAGAAAGTTTGTAAGAAAATAAATCAAGGCTGTAAGATTACTTTTTACCAGCAAGAAAAAAAGCTGAAATTCAGCCACCTGGAGCACCTGTCCAGTTTCCTCAGTCCCTGACCCCCAACCTTGATGGCTGGAGCCCTTTCAGCACATCCTGCTTCTGGGAATGCCCTGTTGCCCCCTCATTTCTGCCTTTTGTTAGGTCCTTAGGGAGTTTTCCTTGTGCCCAGTTATTATTCACCCTTTTTGTCCTGGAAGCCCTGACTTTCAGGTATGGACCAGACCTCCTTTCTGCACACATCTCCTAAACCCAGCAGCCAAATGAGATGGGGCCTACACAGGGGTAGGGGCTGTGTCCTGTTCCTCTATTCCACACAGGGCAGTGCTACATTAACCCATGACCTGATGGATGGTCTCAGAGGATCAAAGACATCTTTTACTGTGGGTTGTAAAGAAAATAACTTGAAAGCCAACGGACTGCCCAGCTTTCCTCCTCTCCAGGGAAAGTAGCCTTAAGGTTGCCAACCTTTTTCAGAACAACATTAACAGGAGCTAATGTTTGTGCATTGCTTTGTCATGTTTGCACAGAGATCTTGTTTATCTTCACAAACCTGGAGAAGCAGGAAGGGCATGAGACCTCCGGCAAGTTCTCGACCTCTCTGCCCTTCAGGTCTTCCCCATGTGAAGCCGGCTGTGTTACGAGGATTACGTGAGACTGTGTGCAGTAGGCTTTAGATCAGTGGTCCTCAACTTCCTAATGTCACAACCCTTTAATACAGTTCCTCATGTTGTGGTGACCCCCAACCATAAAATTATTTTCATTGCTATTTCATAACTGTAATTTTGCTACTATTATGAATCGTAATGCAGATATCTGATATGCAGGATGGTGTTAGGTGACCCCTGTGAAAGGGTTGTTCGACCCCCAAAGGGGTTGTGATCCACAGGTTGAGAACTGCTACTTTAGATGAAAGTTATCACTAGCTCCTCAAATGTAGAACTTAGGTGACTGATGAGCCCATGAGCTGTATAGTGAGGCAGATGGGATTGTTCAATTCAGGTCCATCCTAGAGCCATCACCACCGCTACACAGCAACAGGCTGGGCACTGTTCTAAGTCCTTTAGATGCATTTCCTCGTTTACTCTTCACAACAATCCTAAGAGGTACTGAATATGCAGGTTCTACCTGCATACTAAGAAGAAGCAGACTCATGGGTTAAATACACAATCCAGGTTGTAGGATCTGCTTCTGTGGTCCTACCTGCCCCTTTCTCACCTCTTGGCCCCATCCTCAATGGTCTCTCCTTCATGTACTTTGCCCCCGAAGCCATTCCACCGGCCAGCCCCGAAGCCTCGTTTCTTCATGCCTAGGAGAACTCCCTGAGGCTGCAGCACCAGCACCAAGGTGTACAGCCTGGAGGTGCCCATGGTCCCCTGGGTTCTAAGAGGAAGGCAAGAGGATGGGGTCAGCTTCATCTTGGATGTGGAGGAAGCTGTGCTGCAGTGCCCAGTGGTCAGGTGGAAGGGGAGTTCTTGCGAGGGAGTGGAGGAGGCCTGGTGGTAATTTCCCAGCCCTGCCCGTGTTAGGTGGAAATCTGCCATTGAACAAAGGATTTTCAGGGGTGACAGGCCTGGCCCACAGAACCCAGTGGCATTAGTGCCAGGCCCTTCACTTGCTAGGGTGGACCTGCAGGTGGTAGGGTATGTCCCTCTCCCCACTCCTTGGCACTGAGCTACAAGAGGGCGATATGGCTTTTCCAAAGGGGGCTCTTCTTGCTGCCATACCTGCCCCCAGGAACTTTGAGCCCATCTGCACAAGCAGTAGGGCAGACAGCTCAGTCCCTGTCTCCAGCTAGCACCCAAATAATCATGCAGGTTATGCAATGGCTTTTATGTCAGGTTTTGGCCTTGGCTTCTTTTGGCCTTCTGGGATGTGACCTGTCTCTCTGCAGCAGCAGGTCCACCCACTGAGGCTGGCCTGGTCCTCCCTCCAGGGTAGGAGCTCATGCTCCACTTACTGTGCTCTTGTTGCTGCTGTGGGACCTGGTACTCAGAGTAATGGAGCCACAGGGGCCTTTTCTTTTCCTACAGGTGTATAGGTCCTAAGAAAGGTCTGAGGGTGATGCCTCTGCCAGGGTCCCTGCTGAAGAAAAGACCTTGGAAAAATGCTGGAGGACTAGGACCAGGACCAAGTTTCCTGTTGCTCTGTCCCTATCCCAACCTGGAACACACCTGGCCAAGATAGGATTCTGGACCAGGGATCCTCTTTCGAAGTTATGGTGTCTGAGGAAAGGACCAAGGATTGGTCCTGGTGGTGGGGGGTGGGCAGGTCAAGGAGGGTAGGAGGCCTATGTACATTGTCCTGACACTGTTCTGTTTGTGTGGGAAGCCCCAGCCTCCTAGGTAAGGCTCAGTGGTAAAGATACCAGCAATGTCCAAGCTGTCATTATTATGCACTGATTACGTAGGCTTCGTGCCTGTAGCTCAGCGGCTAGGGTGCCAGCCACAAACACCAGAGCTGATGGGTTCGAACCCAGCCCCAGCCTGCCAAACAAATGACAACTACAACCAAAAAATAGCCAGGCGTTGTGGTAGGTGCCTGTAGTACCAGCTACTTGGGAGGCTGAGGCAAGAGAATCGCTTAAGCCCAAGAATTTGAGGTTGCTGTGAGCTGTGACACCACAGCTCTTGGGGGTGACATAGTGAGACTGTCTCAAAAAAAAAAAAAAAGGAAAAAGTATCCCATTTAATAGATCCAACAACTGTATGAGTTAAGTTGCTTTCTCCATGTTCAGAGAGGTAAACTGACGCTCAGAGAGGCTGTTTGACCCAAGGCCAAAGAATAATCAAACCTGGATGTACTGGACGCCAGTGTCTAGTAGCGCCCACAGCTCCAGTAGCGGCGGCTGCGTGCTGCACTCACGGTCCTCAGAGAGTTGACTAAAGCTAGAGCCCGGGCAGCCACCTAGTTAGCTCCGGGCAGACCCTACAGTTAGTCGGGTCTGTAGTCCCCCATACGACGAACGTGCTGGTTCACGTTTGGAAACCAACCAAATGCTGGTTTCCTGGCCAGGGCCGTGCCTGGGACTGTACCCCACACCCAGGCCCCACTCCTTTCCTCCCACCTATGCTCCCCAGGCCCACGAAGCCCCCTCCTCGGCTCCCCAAATTCGGCTTCTCGGTTCCCAGTTTCTCCCTGGCTACCCAGCCCAGCGCGCTTCCTGCTCTCGGCCCTCCGATTCCCTTTTCCCTCTTTGTGCTCCCCCGCCTCCCCGTCGGGTTTTCCCGGCTCCCACACCCTGCACGCTTCCCGCTCCTGGCCTACTTCTATCCACGCTGCCGGGCTCCACGTTTCCCCACTCCGCGAACCAGGCTTCCGGCCCCAGGATACCAAGCCCCGCGCTGTGTTCGAATCGGCGTCCCACTTCCGCCGGGCAGGGCCTCTAGCCGGAAGCGGGGCAGGACACTTCCGGTGATGTAGACCTTCGCGCAGTAGGTGCTCATGGCGGGGTGAGTTGGGTGGTGTTCTCAGCCAGCATTGGGGCGGGCCCTGCTGGTTGCGGGGAGGGAGTGGTGGAGGGCCCGAGGAACGCCAGGCCGAGCGCTGGGCATCCGCCGCTGGACACAGTGAAGCTGTGAGCGAGGCCCGCAGCCCCGGCCCTGCCCTGCTCTGGGAGGCGCAGCTAGAACCACAGCTTAAGGCCAGCGAAGGCCCCTCAGGAGGCAGGGCGCTGCGAGGTGTCTAGAGAGGCAGGTAGGTTGGGGAGGGGGTTGCAGGTAGGGGCTTTTAGAAAGAAGCAGGTGGGTGGGCTGCAGGTAGAGACACCGTTAGAGGCAGGGGGTGGGGGAGAGGGCAGCAGGTAGGGGTCTTTAGAGAGGCAAGTGGGCTGAGAAAGGGGCTGCAGGGAGGAGCCTTTTAGAGAGGTAGGTGTGGGCTGGGGAAGGGGTTTCAGGTAGAAGACTGCAGGCCTGAAGTAGCGCAGGGCTTCTGAGAAGCAAGAGACTGATGTGACTAGAACCTGGGGTGTGGAATAGAGATGGAGTGATCAGTGGACCAAATCAGAAGGACTCAGTGGTGTGTGAGGAAAGTACACACTACACTGCCTGGACTGCTGGAATTAGTTCTAGCATATGGGAACAGTCTGTGCAATTTTTGCATGAGATTCCTTGAACCATTTCAAGATGGCAAGTGACAGTTCTCTAGTCACTAGTCACAATTTGAAGATTGTCTTCAAATCTTGTCAGTGCCCCTTGGTGTTGAAGTTTTGGCTTTGGAGCTATGGGGTTAATAACCTTTTCCTCAGAAAAATGGGCATAGAACTTTGTGAGCTTGTTTTGAGGGTTCAGTGAGGGGAGGCACATATAACTTCTGCATGCCCAACTGTTGTGGGTGGTCAATAAACTGTTAAAATTGTAACTTGTCATAAGAATTGTGGAAATTGTCCTTCACTCACCACACAGGTTAAGTTCTATTTAGAAATGTGCTAGGCCAGGTCCTGTGCTAACTACTAAAGCTATGTAAGGTAGCTAAGGTGAGGACCTATCCTCATGGAAGAAGCCTTCAGGGGAGAAAAAAAAAGTCTTAACTAAAGAGTGCCAATGTCTGCTGCCATAATGAAATACTGCAGAGTGGCTTGAACAGCAGAAATTCTCTTTTTTTGGAGTCTAGAAGTCAGATTGAGTGTCAGCAGGATTGGTTTCTTCTGAAACCTCTCTCTTTGTCTGGTAGATGGTGTCTCCCCTCTGTGTCTTAATCTCTTCTTATAAGGATACCTGTCCCATTGGATTAGGACCCACCCATCTGACCTGGTTTTAACTTGATTGCCTTTTAAAAGACCCTATTTCTAACTAGTCATGTTCTGAAGTACTAGAGGTTAGGACTTTAACACATGAATTTTGGGGTTGGGGGCACAAGTCAGTCAGTGACACCTGCTTTCTGGCTGTGTAGCCTTGTCAAGTCACCTCCCCTCTTGGGCTTCCGGGCCCCATCTCTAAAAATGAACAAAGAGTCCCTCCATGCTCATGTTCTGCTGATCTATGTGATGCCAGTTTGCTTGCTTCTGTTTTCTCTTACTAGGTACTTAAAGCTAGTGCGAGCTTCCTTTCAGCATCAAAGGTTCCACTCTGCTGCGAGTCACTACAAGGGTCGGACAGGTGCTGAGCACCTGTGGCTGATGCGGCATTTAAGGGACTCATTTGTGAAGGCTGCGAAGGTAGAGAGTTACCGGTGTCGAAGTGCCTTCAAGCTTTTGGAGGTGAATGAGAAGCACCAGATTCTGCGGCCTGGCCTTCGGGTGTTAGACTGTGGGGCAGCTCCTGGGGCATGGACTCAGGTGGCGGTTCAGAGAGTCAATTCTGCAGGCACAGGTGGGCCTCTATGTTGTTTCTGACCACCAGGAGTGTGGGTAGGCACAGTGAACTGCCCTCTGCCAGCACATATGCAGTGGTTGAGCTATTTTGTGAAGGCACATGTCTAATTTAGGGTATCAAGGTTGCTCTTGGTTTTTTGCTGGTGTTGAATACCCCTGCCATTTATATTTGCTGCTGTCAAGCTAGGGTCCCTGCATGCACAGGCATGTGAACAGTGTAGGGCAGTTCACCAAGATATCTCCTAAGTACCTTAGTGTAAGGATGTACTCACTATCCTAGTGAGGAAATTGAAGCTCAGAGGAGTATAGACTTGGGATGGTGCTCTCCCAGGTTTGTACATCAGCCTTGCTAGTGGTTTGCAATAGGTTTGTTCTGAACTCTTGGTATCTTTACCTGTGCCCCTTGGTGACCACTGCCTATACCTGTGGCTGGATTGCTTCATGGGGCTTTAGAACAGCCATGTTTTTTTTCTTTTTGAGCTCAATATTGACTGAATGAATTTGTGCTAGAAAGTCAATTCCTTTTCCCACCACTGAGCCGACTCCCTAATAACTGATTGTAGTACTTTCTGTTCCTTCATTTGCTCTTTAGGAGAAATGTCTTCACTATATCCTATCAACCTGATGTATATCACCAGAGCCACGGCTCTCCTCAGCATAGGGGTGATGGAAAGATTGTGCTGGGCTTGTGAATAGGGGCTCAGATGTGAGTAGTGAGAAGAGGGAAGGGGAGGCTAAGTGCAGCTGGATGCTGGAAGTCTTGTTTTAGGTAAGCTGAAACAGTGGATCTTTTTTTATAATGTTTTACTCAAATATGGGCAAGGTACTAATTTTATACCTCATTTTGTATCTGTCCATTTTCCTCATCATTTGGCTTGTTTCCAGTAGTTTCTACCTTGGGAGGAATTGGATTAAGCTGGAGAATGAATTTATTGATGTAATCTAGAGGTACTAGCATATCTTTTTCTATTTTAGTTTATCATAAGGACCACTTAGGGATAACCCTTATACTGAGAGTGAGCTATGTATAATATAATGATCTCATAGTTGGAGGTCTGCCTATCAGTCAGGATGACTGTAGAACAGTCACCTCCTTTCTGGGCCTCAATTTCCTGAGATACTGAGTGAGGACTGCCACTCCCACACCATACAGGATTTATAGATAGTGGGAAAAGGCCTTTGGTTCTAATGTCTTATATTTGTTTCATCATTTTATTGCATGTATTGTATTTTTGTGGAAAGATTCAGGATCTAAATAAATAACACATTCTCTGTTTCTTGTTTAGATCCCAGTTCTCCTATTGGCTTTGTACTTGGAGTAGATCTTCTTCACATATTTCCCCTGGAAGGAGCAACTTTTCTGTGCCCTGCTAATGTGACTGACCCAAGAACTTTTCAAAGAGTACTTGAACTGCTTCCTGGTGGGAGGGCGGATGTGATTCTGAGTGATATGGCACCCAATGCTACAGGGATCCGAGACCTTGATCATGACAGGCTTATCAACCTGTGCCTGTCCCTTCTGGACATGGCTCCAGACATCTTGCACCCAGGGGGGACATTCCTTTGTAAAACCTGGGCTGGAAGTCAAAGCCATCTATTACAGAAGAGATTGACAGAGGAATTTCACAACATAAGAATTATAAAACCTGAAGCCAGTAGGAAAGAATCATCAGAGGTGTACTTCTTAGCCACACAGTACCACAGATGGAAGGGCTCTGTGAAGCACTGAGAACTTCTGTGCCATTTTCATAATGGTCATTATGTTTTTTTTAATTACACATGTGGCCTGAGCTCTCCTGAAGAGTGGCTAGGGGATCTGAGCTGAAATTTGGGACATGTAGTAGACTGAGTGGGGAGCTGCCTTTTTTTTTTTTTTTTTCCAAAACCAAAAAGAGATGACAAAACAAAATTCAAGGACCATGAAAAACGGTTAGGAAACAACTTTTCTGTATCATTTGTGAAGAGAAAGTTAACAGGAGAAAGAGATAGGTGAAGATCAAAGGATAAAGAGAGACTGAGATGATCAAAAGGAAGTTGCCCTAGAAGGGATGGGGATAACCACAAATGCCTTTACTTTGTCATCTTACAGACTGTTAGGGTATCATAGAGCAGCAGGCTTTCCATCCTTGCTGTAAGAAAACAGTGCACAGGTTTGCATTTGTTAGTCTGTATAGTGTAAAGTAGAAAAATCTGAAATTTCCATCTGGGGATTAATTTCTGTCTCTCTGGTGAATAATCTAGAAATTTATCCATTCTTCAAGCAACGAGAATTCCCAGAGCAATTAGGGAAGACATTTAGTATGAATTTATGCATGGGGTGGGTGTGCTTTGATTTTTGCTGGAAACATATATTGCTGTAATACTTTTGAGCTCCCAAGACCATAAAGGTAATTATCAAAGCAAGCAGTGATGTGTGTTGATTTATTTCCTTTTTTGGGTGGTGGTGGTGGTGGTGGGCAGAGTCTTATTATGTTGCTCTCGGTACAGTGCAGTGGTATCCCAGCAGCTCACAGCAACCTCCACAACTTTTGGGCTTAAGCGATTCTCTTGCCTCAGCCTCCCAAGTAGCTGGGACTACAGGTGCCCACCATAACACTGTGCTATTTTCTTGTTGCAGTTGTCATTGTTGTTTAGCTGGTCCAGACAGGGTTCCAACTGCCAGCCTCAGTGCATGGGGCTGGCGCCATAACCACTGTGCTATGGGCACTGAGCCTGATGTATTTCCTTTTACTCTTTCGGGAACTTGATATAGCTTTATGAAAGAAAGGAGATTGCATTATTTTGAAGGATTTCCATTTTTTTTTTTTTTTTTTTTAGACAGAGGCTCTATTCTCAGTAGAGTGCTGTGGTGTCATCCAAACTCTTGAGCTCAAGCAATTTTCTTGCCTCAGCCTCCGAAGTGTCTGGAACTACAGGCGCCTGTCACAACGCCCGACTATTTTGCGACGGGGTCTTGCTCTTGCTCAGGCTGGTCTTGAACCCATGAACTCAGGCCATCCACTCACCTCGGCATCCCAGAGTGCTAGGATTACAGACCTGAGCCACCATGCCTGGCCCTACCATGCGGTGAAGGCTATGTTAACCAGTTTGTATTTCAAATTGTATATAAAACCAGTGCATTGTTCCCCCTAAATGCATTAATGTACACAGTTATGATTTAATTAAAAAAAAAGAAAAAAATGACCTGGTTTCTTCAAAGCCATTTCGGGGAAATGTACTTATCCCTCGAGTTTATCGACTGTAACTGTGATTAAATAAATTACAAGGACCAATGGGGGAGAAACTAGATAGCCAGGAATCTCCATTAGGGTCTTGGGGCTTGGTCCCATTCCCTAAAGTAAGCTGCAGGTCAGATATTTTTATTTTTCATTTTATTTTTGGTTGCAATCAGGTAGTTAAGTCCAGACAACCACCTGCCCTCCCTCCGGTACGTTCTTCTCCCCTCCTATTTCATTTCTGGGGCACACAAACCTGGAAGTCTTGTCTTACGGAAGAAGGAAAATTTGCTGCAGACCCTGGGGACCAGCATCTTGTTAGAGGAAAGCCAGCGGCTGGGCAGTGGAGGGAGGAGGAAAGGATGAGGATTTAGAAGTGAGTAAAGCGCGCGGGAAGGCTTCACCTTAAAGGACAGGCAAATGTTACCCTACTAGTGTTAAGTGGTTTGTTCACGGGGTGCTTCACCCTAGAGGACGAGGCGCTCAGGCTGCGGACGTTCTGAGGGCTGCAGAGTACTGGGAAGGTATCCTAGCATCGTAAGCACTTTGCGTTTCCAGTGCGCCCAAAGAAAAGCAAAAGAACGCAATAAACAAATTTAAAAAATACCGTAGTAAAATTTTCAGAAAACAAGTTTGTTCTGAAGAAGCCGCCGGTGGGCGCTGCTATTCCACACATTACGGGCATTGGCGTTAGTGGGAGCGCTCCTGACTCGGCGGGGTGCCCCTGCCGTACAGCTGCCCGGTCTGGGGTTTCGAGTTATCTCTGCGCGGAATCTTCCCGGGAATGGGTGTCACTGGGTACGAACGCGGAACCCACAGGGCCAGCAGTGGCGCACAGATTCGGTTCCTCACTGACTCCCACCCGGTCTCGCGAGAACACAGGTGCACGTCTCGCGATAAGCGGCCACGGGCGGAGCGGAGGGAGATCCGAGCTGCGGCGGCAAGTGGCCGCTAGAGGTGAGCAGTCCGGGTTGTCCCGGAGGCCAGGCTCCCCAAGTCCTGGGGTGCGGGGGGCGCGGGGGCCCGGGCAGGGCGGCAGCGAGGGGCTGGGTTAGGTCTGCACGCCGAGGTCGGGCACGGCGCCGCCCCCTTCCCCAGTCCCCGCAGCTTTCGACCCCGCGCCCTGGTTCGCGCCCTCCTTGGGCTGGGCCCTTCCCGGCCTTCTCGCGCGGGTCAGTCCGGCGTCTTTTCCCGGGGACCTCGCGCCCCAGACGTCGGTCACACCGGAGGTCTCTCGCCCCGAGACCCGCGTCCCTCTTCTTCCTTGGGCAAAGTCTCTGCTCTTTCCTGGCCCGGGATCGGACCCTCTCCCAGCTTCCTGCAGCGTCCCGTGGCGAGTGGCTCTGGTGAAGGGGACCCAGGTGGAGCAGCCCTGGGTGGAGGGGACTCAGGTGAGCAACCCGGTCTGCAGCCGCGGAGGTGGCTGTGTCTCCGGGGGTGGGGGTTGGGGTTGGGGCGGGCTTCTTGCTTTCTGGGCACTGCGTCGGGTCGCTGGGGCTACACATGGCGGTCGTGGGCGTGGTGGTCGTCGGCCGAGAGTTTCGCTCTCAGCTTGCCCTTCGCGTCTGGTGGGAGTTTGGAGAAAGCAAGCAAGACGTGTTTTGTGTCCCGGACCGCCTGGCGGGGGAGCGTGAAAGGGTGTTGCAGGATGGGGTCATTTCGGTAGTTTACTCAGGTTTCTGGGGCTGTTAAGGAGCCAGGGCAATGGAGAGGCATTGCATAGGGGACCCGGGATCCTGATGCCAGCAGTCGAGGTTTTGTGGTCGGTTTGCTGGAAGGGTTGAAGCTCCTGTAAAGAGGATGCAGTTTGAGCTGGTGTCTTAGCGCAGGGTTCTAGGTAGTTGAGAGTGTGGGGTGGTCTTTTCATTCTAGTGTATTACCCGCATCATTCCTGAAGCAATGACATCTCCAGAAGAGTATATGTATTGGCTCAATTTTCCATCATGGGCTAGAAAGTGTGGCCTTGGTCTGATCTTGGCAAAGGGTAGGATTTGGACTTATAGACCCTCCAGCCCCCACCCACAGGCCGGTGTTGCAGTGAAATCCCCAATTGACCTCCCTTCCAGACAGTGGCTGGAGAAGACAAGGGCTTAAATGGGAAATTAAGAGGCTCATTCTTCACTTTTTCCTTTTTGTGGTAGGGGAGTATGTTTTCAAACTAATACTTAGGGGACATCAGTGAGAGTAGACTTCTCCTAGAGCAGTGGTTCTCATCCTTCCTAATGTCTCAACCCTTTAATACAGTTCCTGTGGGTCGTGACCCAGAGGTTGAGAACTGCTGTCCTAGAGGGAGAAACAGTATGCATCCTGCCTGAGTTCATGCCTTTTTGGTACAGACCAATGTAGGTTTTGAGAATGTAAAGTTTTCTGTAACTGCTTGTCTTCACCCCTTTCTTGGATTGGCTTGTGTAACACATGAACGTGGTACCTTCAGAGCCAGACAGACCTGTAGTGTTTTGAAGCCTCAGTTTTATCATCTGTAAAAGGAATCAAAAGACCTAATTCAGTGCCTTGTTGTGCATTGAGCTGTTGTGTATAAACTTACAAGCAGAGTGTTAGTCAAACTATGCAGCAACATGTGCTCCATCTGCATTTGAAGACCATTTGATGGCCTTGACTGTAATCCTCAAAATTTCCTGAAGTGGGTCTCTTGTCACCAGCTTACAGGTGAGGAGCTAAAGTTCAGGAAGCCTCGTTGTCAGATACTTTTCTTTTTGGTACTTGATTGAAAATAGTAGTGTAATGCTTATTAGGATCATTGTTAACGTATAACAATAATAAGCATTGTTATGATGATTGTCATCTTTATTCCACTGTTGTACAACTTGTCCAGATTTTCAGAGGCCAGACTTCTTTGTGAGTGGTGGTAATGGTTAATGTTAGGTGTCAAAGTGACTGGAAACCTGGTAGGAGATTATTTTTACGTGTGTCTGTGGGAGCGTTAGCAGAGGACATTAGCTTGTGAGTCTGAGTAGAGTAGGTTGGGGAGACCCATTCTCTGTGTGGCCAGCACCATCCAACCTGTTGGGGGCCTACAGAGCACAAAAATGGGCAGTGTGCCTGTCTGCAAGAGGTGGTATTTGTTTTTGCTTTCTAGGCTCACTGGCCTTTGGACTCCGGTGACCCTTCCAATTGGGAGTTATACTGTTTGCTTCCCGGATTCGGAGGCCTTTATGCCTGGACTGAACTGTGCTACCAGCATCCCAGGGTCTCCAGTGTGCAGACGGCCTGTGGTGGGGCTTCGCGTGAGTCATTTCCCCTAAACCCCTTTTGTATATCTATGTCTCTATATCCCATTGGTTCCATCTCTGGAGATCCCTAACATGGAACTTATGTGGGAGACATGCCCCCTGACTGCTGAATGTCTTCTCCTGGGAGCTGTCTGTCTTTCTGTGTACAGGTCAGAGTCAATCAGTGGCCTCTTGGTTGAGGTTTGGTAGTGTTGTTTCATGCCTCCATTTCTTCTCTGGTAAATTGACACTATGGATTCCTGATTAATGCTGAAGAACGTGGTCATAGACATGGGAATATTTCAAGGGCTCTGAAGCACATTAGGCAAGCAGGGCTGTCTAGGCTTCCCCCACTGAGTGTACAGCTGATGTCACATAGAAAGACTGACCCCTTTTTTGTCTCCCCTAGTAGGAAAGTGACCATGGAAGACCTGGGGGAAAATACCACCGTTTTATCCACCCTGAGGTCTTTGAACAACTTTATTTCTCAGCGAGTGGAGGGAGGATCTGGACTGGATATTTCCATTTCTGCCCCAGGTACTCTGCAGATGCAGTACCAGCAGAGCATGCAGGTGAGTGGCATGTGTTAGAATTGGGGTCTCTAGATAGACATCTGGGCTCAAGTATGGCTAGTTCTAGTCCCATATAGTTGAGGCAGGTAAGTATTAGGTCAGCCTAGAATCGAACTGGTTGTCTTATGGGTTTCATTGTGGGCCCTTCTGATTTTGGATATAGCTTGAGGCCCTGGACTGTTCTAGCTTAAAGGCCTGTTTTTTTAGCACCCTAGGAGTGGGTCTGGTGTTCAGCATTAATGAACTTGTAGACACTAATGATAGTATCAGAAAGCCAAACCCAAACTTCCTGGGAGCAGCAGCACTGAAATTGTCCAGCCAACATGATTTTCCCTTGTAGGTATTAATATGGGAAGGTTGTGTTGTAAACCCAAGTGCCTGGTCAGCCCAGAGAGTGATCTAGGGCCATGAGCAGGGATAGTGGTTATTTCATGGTCCCAGACTGTGGAGGGCCATTTGCAAATCTTAGGGTGAATATTACAGTTTTACTTTGACACAAGTCATTTTACTTTATTCCAAGTTCTTGTGAGTGCTTACTATAGACACAGTTGCACAGAGGTCAGGTCTCCTAAAGGACTCCAGCCTCCAAAAAGAGTTGTGGGCTCAGTCCCGGTTGGGGCCAGGATAACTAGGACCCCAAAGGAGGGAAATGGTATCTTTAGCCTTGCTGAGACCCTGCCACTCCACCCACACCTATCCTGAGCACCCCCTCCCCCTGTAGCCTTTCTGCCTATGTCTTCCTTCTCTGTCCACCCTGGATGTGGCCTGGAGCCATATTGTTCTCAGAGCCCTAATGAGGTATGCACTACTTGGTAAAACAAATAATGTGTGTATATGCATTCATTTGTCGAATAATTGAATTACTATGTGATTGTTAGAACACTAAGTTGCTCACTGCCCTTTCTTAGGACTGTTTTTTATTCTTGGATTAGTTTTTTTGTACTTTTTAGTGTAAAAAAGCTCTTTTATGAATTGGTGGTAATAGATAGTAGTTGTTTTTTTTATTTTTTATTTTTTATATTGAAAGCTATGTTTTTTATTATGGTAGTTATTTTTGATCACTGGCAAAATAAGAAATTCGCAACTCTGGACTTAACAGTGATATAATTTTATCTTTTTTTTATTTTTATTTTTAAGAGACAGATTTCACTGTATCATCCAGACTAGAATATTGTGGCCCATTCATAGGTCATCATGACCTCAAATTCTTGGGCTCACGTGCTCCTTTTGCTTTAGCCTCCTGAGCAGTCAGGACTACAGGTCCATGTGATGACACCCAGCTAATTTTCCTATTTTTTGTAGAGATGGCTTCTTGCCCAGGCAGATCTTGAACTCCTGGCTTCAAGTGATCCTCCTAATCCAGCCCCGCAAAGCGCCTGGCCATAAAAATGCTATACTTTTGTGGATACAACTGTCTGAGACCTTTTGACCTGTCTGTCAAAATCATAGGATTCTAAAATCTAAATTGGTCTTCAGAGGTTCCCAGTGCTCACTCTTAAGGGCCTCCCAGTTGGAGATCAGTAATTGAGTGCTATTGGTCAGTAGAATCAGGACTGCAAAACCTGCCTTGGTCCCTGGTCTTGGTTGTGTCCTGTTCTGGGAGTACTGTCATGGTTCTTTCTCTTCCTGCGGAGCCCTCCATAGTGGCAGATGAAGGGCTGGAGGAAAAGGCAGGTCTAAAGAATCTGGAGCTAGATGTAGCTTGCCTGTCCCTCCACCTCTTTCAGGGGTTCCTATTTTAGTTGAGGTGTTTAGTGTCTGCTCTGTCGTGCATCAGTGTTAATTTTCATATAAAAGTCAGCTTTAAATTACACCCTTGGAGGCAAATGAGGCACATGGATCAGGAGTGTCTAGACTCCTGGCCCTGGTTTAGTGATGTCCTCTGTAGGTGGGGTCCCCACCCTCTGGAGAAGGTCTGGAAGGCTGGTGAGTTTGAAGGGTAGACTTAGGATTTTCCAAATTGTGACAGTTGGGAATTGAAATGAAGTGAAATGTAATAAAAATAAAGAAAGTTTGGAGTTGGGCCACCAAAGAATGAAGGCAGAGTGTGAAGAAGATCACCTGACTCTAGCCCTGGTTTTTTCAGTCTTCGCACTGTTGACCTTTAGGCTGGATAATTTCAAGATTTTCCTACCTGTTGTAGGATATTTAGCAATATCCCTGGCCTCTACCCATTAGATGCCAGTAGCAAACACATACTACCACCCACTCTGTGATGATTAGAAGTATCTCTAGATGGTACCAAATGTTCTTTGGGAGCACACTTGCCCTGTTGTGCATGTGAATCCCCTGAGACTGTGTTTAGAAAGAAGATTCTGATTCAGTAAGTCTGGTGTGCGGTCTGAGATTCTATGTTTGTTACATGCCTAGGAGATGCTGTGCTGTTACACTGCCTGGCTCTAGTCCACATGAAGAATGTGTGACACTGTTCTTTCCCTCCACTGAGCAGGTTGTACCCAAAGACCTGCTCAGGTACTATTTAGTGTTCTGGAGCCCTTTGGCTTACCTTTATGTACCTATTCCCTTATAGTGTGTAGGTTCTAAGATGGCACCCAGGTTCTGGGCCCCCGATGAACACATCACCTTCTCTACCTACTTCCAGTTATTTAATCAAACACCGACCAGTGGGATTTTGCAGATATAATTAAGGTCTCAGGAATTGGGTGCTGTGGCTCATGTCTATAATCCCAGGGATTCAGGAAGCTGAGCTAGGAGCATCATCTGAGGCCAGGAGTTCAAGACTAGTCTGGGTAATATTGTGAGACCCCATTTCTAGTCCCCCACTCCAAATTAGCTGGATGGAATACTATTCAGTCATAAGAAGAGACTTTATATCTTTTTTTGTTGCAGTTTGGCCGGGGCTGGGTTTGAACCCGCCACCCTCGGCATATGCGGCCGGCGCCCTACCTGCTGAGCCACAGGCGCCGCCCGAGACTTTACATCTTTTATGATGACCTGGATGGAATTAAAGAATGTTCTTTTTAGGGCGGCGCCTGTGGTTCAGTGGTTAGGGCCCTGGCCCCATAAACTGAGGGTGGTGGGTTCAAACCCAGCCCTGGCCAAACTATAACAAAATGATAGCCGAGCCCTGTAGTGGGCCCGGTTGTGGCAGGCTCCTGTAGTCCCAGCTTCTTGGGAGGCTGAGGCAAGAGAATTGCCTAAGCCCAGGAGTTTGAGGTTGCTGTGAGCTTTGTGACGCCACGGCACTCTACAGAGGGTGATAAAGTGAGACTCTGTCTCTACAAAAAAAAAAAAAAAAGAATGTTCTTTTTAGTAAAATATCATTCTTTTTTTTTTTTTTTTTTGAGACAGAGCCTCAAGTTGTCACCCTGGGTAGAGTGCTGTGGCATCACAGCTCAGCAACCTCCAACTCCTGGGCTTAAGTGAGTCTCTAACCTCAGCCTCCCAAGTAGCTGGGACAATAGGTGCCCGCCACAACGCCCAGCTTTTTTTTTGTTGTTGCAGCCGTCGTTCTTTGGCAGGGCCCCGGGCTGGATTTGAACCCACTAGCTCAGGTGTATGTGGCTGGCGCCTTAGCTGCTTGAGCCACAGGCGCCAAGCTTTAGTAAAATATCTTAAGAATGAAAAGCAATCACCCTATGTACTCAATATTAATTTGAAACTAGTAGATGGGCTGGGCACGGTGGCTCATGCCTGTAATCCTAGCACTCTTAAGACGGGTGGATTGCCTGAGCTCAGGAGTTCAAAACCATCCATCTCTAAAAATGGGTAGGCATTGTGATAGGTGCCTGTAGTCTCAGCTACTCAGGAGCCTGAGGCAAGAGAATCTCTTGAGCCCAAGTGTTTGAGGTTGCTGAGCTATGATGCCACCACATTCTACTGAGGGCAACAAAGTGAGACTGTCTCAAAAAAATACAAAAACAAAACAAAACAACAACAACAACAAAAAAACACACACACAAAAATACAAAAACAAACCAAAAATGTGTTAATAGAAGATTAAAAAAAAAAAAAGAGAAAGTAGTAGATGAACAACTGCAGGCCCATAGAAGAGAAGAATACAAATTCAAATAGGAGGCACAGGGAGGGAGGAGGGCCTCAGTAAGCTCTAACTTAATAGGTACAGTGTAGGGGTATATGGCACACCTCCTGGATGAAGTACTCAGTTACAACTCGGATGCTGCCTAATGAATGCAAACAATGTAACCCAATTGTATATACCATTACATTAATCTGAAAAAAATATTAGCTGGGCGCGGTGGGTGAGGTGGGAGGATTGCTTTAGTCCAGGAATTTGAGGCTGCAGTGAGGTATGATCCTGCCTTTATAGTCCAGCCTGAGTGACAGAGTGAGACTCTGACTCTAAAAGCAGCTGACCTTGTATACTTGACTTAATCAAGTGAGCCCTTTAAATCTGGGTCTAGACATCAGGCAGAAAGGTTAGACTTAGAGCAGGAGAAGGATTTGATGAGATTTGGAGTGATTGGCTTTGAAACTAGAGAGAACCAAGTTGCAAGGGATATGGGCAGCTTCTAGGTGCTGACAGAATCCCTGGGCTAGCACCCAGCAGGGAAATGGGACCTTGGTTCTCCAACCCTGTGAGCTTATGGGAGGCTGCTGAGTTCCAGATGGGAACATATCTGACCAGCTGCATTGATTTTAGCCTTGGGAAACCTTGATCAGAGAACCTAAGCACATGTATCTGGACTTCTGATTTATAGAAAATAGGCCAGTAACTAATTGTGTGGTGTTCTAAGCCACTACGTTTGTGTTAATTTGTTACATAGCAATAGAAAATTGACACACTATCTTCCCTAAAACATTGTTACACACTGTTGTCTTTAGATACATTTTCCTCTTATGTTTTTATCTTCCCTTTGCTTCCTCCTACCCGTCTCCAACTGGGGGCTCAGGGGTGCTCTTCCTTCTACCCCCCAAACTTAGCTCAGGCCCTTTCTGAGAATGGGTGCTCAGGAAAGGTGTCTCTTGAACTAAGTCATTCTCCTTTTTGATGTAGTTACTGAGGGTTCCTTTTTTCTTTGGGTATAACCTGCTTAGTTGGAGGAAAGAGCAGAGCAGATCCGCTCGAAGTCCCACCTCATCCAAGTGGAGCGGGAGAAAATGCAGATGGAGCTGAGTCACAAGAGGGCTCGAGTAGAGCTGGAGAGAGCAGCCAGCACCAGCGCCAGGAACTATGAGGTTGGTTCAGACGAAATTGGTTCAGATGAGATGATGGTCAGCCCAGCCACCCCCAGAATGCATGGGGGCTATGCACGATATACACCAGCACCTAAGAAATTAGAACCCAGTCTCTAGGAAGCAGGGGGGCTGTGCATGGTACACAAAACACATAAGAAATCAGAATTGGGCTGTATACAGTACTCATCAGGCTGTAAGAAGTCAGACTCCAACTAGCTTGAAACTTGAAGCACTCTGTATCAGTTGCTGGGTATTCCTTCTGAGGCCACATGACACTATGGGGGCATATGCAGCTGTGTGATGTCCCGAGTGGTTTGCATGAAATGGTGACAGTTGCAAAGGGAAGCCCATTGTTGTGTCTGCTGCTCAGTTAGGCTGGAGACATCCTTCTGCTGGGCCTCTTGGTTCTTCTTCCCTCTGGAAGAATTGGAATGCAGATCTGGCAGAAGTACTAGCTAGAGCTGGCATGCGGGTGACTGGGCTTAGAAGGTTATTGGGTGCAAGGGGCTCAGGGTCCCCACTGGGGCTTGCTAGGTTGGTCATAGGCCTTGGCGTAAGAGCCCCAAAGCCCTGACTTCAGTTGCTATTTCATTTTGCTTCTGAGTTTCCCAGGTGAGCTGAGAAAGCACAACTCCTGTTACTTAGGGCAGATATTTGGTTTTCACTTTGTGTGTGAATCCTCTGTTTCCTTTGCTTTAACAGCACTTTGCCAGGTTTTTTAATACATGCTGATCATTTATGGACATGCTGCCCAGATTCAAGTATAGCATTGGACAGAAAGTCTCTCTGGCCTTTTACCCTTTCCCTGAAGATGGATATCTTACCTCTTTCTTGCCTTCAATGGTATATTCACATATTTTTCTGAAAAAATAGCTGATGCTAAAAAATAGCTGATGTCTTCTTAGGCTTGGTGCTAATTGGATTTCTTCGAACTTGGCATGCAGACTCCTGGCTATGGTGTACTGTGTGGGCTCAGGAAGCCCAGAGCCTCTGCCAGGGCTGAGATGGCACTGCCTTGGGATTGGTGCTATTGTTGCCTGGAGTGGTGTTTTCTCTGTGATGTAGGGCTTTTGCTCATGGCCTGGCTTAGTCCTAGGAAGGGGGTCCTAGAGGAATTGATGAGGAGGGGAGGGAGAGGCCACCGGAATCTTCCCAGTTATTGAGATGCCTTTTTATAGGGGTGGGGAGACGGCTATTAGACTGTCAGTATGCAGGAAGTACCATACTGGTGACATGGCTCTGGCTCTTAGGCAAGAGAAAGGGGATGTGGCACTGTTGGAGTTTCTCTGGGCTATGAATCTCTCGAGGGCAGAGCCTGCCTGACTGCCCAGGATCTCCAGTGTCCAGTGGAGGTTGTGGCACCTCGTGGGTCCCCAGAAAACATTCGAATGGGTGAAGATTGCTGCAGGGTGTCTGAAGGTTCTTTCTGGGGGCTATCTGAGGATGCAGGGGTGACTGAGCTTGGACCTGGACCCCTTGCTGGGCTTGAGCCACCATCCAAGGGGCCTTTCCTTTCTTGTTTGGATACAGCTGAATTGGGAACCCAGGAACCATTGGAGCCAGCAGTTTTCCAGTGTTCCTTGGCATCCCACCTGGAAATAGCTATCAAATATGAGACCTGGACATCTGAGGCCCACGGTCCTGCCTGCACTGCCCCATCTGTACTTGGGACTGTTAGATCTAGCAGTGATGCCACATTCTGGCTCTGAAGTACTGACCGGGGCCCTGCACTAACCGAAATACTCTTGTTCTGTACTACTGTAAGGTCCCTGGCTGTTCAGGAGCTGTCTTTGCAGCTTGTTGTCCCCCGGAGTTCCTTTGAGGTGTGGATCAGCCTTTCCTCAAGCAGGCAGCAACCCTGTCTGCAGCTTTTCTTAAATCCTTCCTTGGGGCTTGGCACCTGTAGCTCAGAGGCTAGGGTGCCAGCCACATACATCCGAGCTGGTGGGTTTGAATCCAGCCCAGGCCTGCCTAACAACAATGACAATTACAACAAAAAAAAATAGCCGGGCGTTGTGGTGGTTTTCTGTAGTCCCAGCTACTTGGGAGGCTGAGGCAAAGGAATCGCTTAAGCCCAAAAGTTTAAGGTTGCTGTGAGCTGTGACATCATTGCACTCTACTGAGGGGGACATACTGAAACTCTGTCTCAAAAAAAAAAAGAATCCTTCCTTGGTTTTGTGTGGGATCATCTTGGACAAGGTATTACAAGCACTTTTGAGTAAGACATGCTCTGGGAGCAGTTGGTGGTTCTTGGAGGGAACTTGTGCATGCAGCTTCTTGATGAAGGCAGGGTGAGAGATAGCCAGAGTGCCAGGTGCCACAGAGTTAGGATTTACCACCTGGCTCTCTGGAGACTCTAGTCCCTATTTTGTAGTCCCTTCTCAGTGCCAGTAAGTTCTTAAGTCCCCGTGGATCCTTATAGTCAAGAAGTCTGTATGTGGTTCTTGGTTCTGTCCCTTCCTTACCAGCACAAGCCACACAGCCTCTCTGAGGTTAATAATACAGGTGGCTCTAAAGGTCTGTGTGAGACGATGGGCACTTCTGGCAGATTTGCTCCCAGTGTAAATAAACTGTTTCTGTCTGCAACCTCGTGTCTGCACCATCTGTCTCTGCTGGGTCATGTGCTCATTGGGGGAATGCCGTCTCATTTTCATAATGGCCAGAGTGTAGTTAATCAAAATTTGCTGGTGCTGCAAAAGCTCAGCTTTGCAAGGTCAGTTCTGAATTTTAGATTTTCCATGCCTCATCTCCTCCCTACAAACAGTTAGTGAGCAGACTGTGTGATGATGTGGTGCTGCCGCAGCTGGAGCATGACATAGGAATTGGATCCTGGATCCTGGCCTGGTTCTGCCAATTGTGGCTAATGGGTCCCACCCAGCTCTTCTCTGGGCTGTGGTGGCCTGTCTGAGAGCAGCGAGGCTTGGGTCTTCCTGCTGACCCTCCCTCCAGTGGCATCTGATATCTCATTCTTGCTCTCTTGACAGCGTGAGGTTGACCGCAACCAGGAACTCCTGACACGTATCCGGCAGCTTCAGGAGAAAGAAGCTGGGACGGAGGAGAAGATGAAGGAGCAGCTGGAGCGCAATAGGCTGTGTCAGCAGAGTCTGGATGCCACCAGCAGGAAGCTGCGGGAGAAGGAGGACAGCCTGGCTGAGGCGGGTGAGGTGAGCACAGGTTCCTCCTCTCCTGTGGCCCTTTCTCTAAGGAAGAAGAGTGTATGTGTTCTAGACTGCTCCACTGTAACACCATGATTTTTCTTTTTTTGAGACAGTCTTAAGTTGTTGCCCTGGGTAGATTGTGTGGTGTCACAGCTCACAGCAACCTCAAACTCTTGGGCTTAAGTGATTCTCTTGCCTCAGCCTCCTGAGTAGCTGGGACTACAGGTGCCTGCCACAACGCCCAGCTATTTTTTTTGTTGGTGTTGCAGTTGTCATCGTTGTTTTAGCTGGCCCAGGCCGGTTTGAACCCACCAACCTCTGCATATGTGGTAGGCGCCCTACCCTCTGAGCTGCAGGCGCTGCCCCACCATGATGTTTTTATTTCTCAGTTATACCTCCTACATGGGCACCTACCTTTTTTGCATAGTTGTGAACATAAGAAAAATACTAATTTTCTGTTCTGTGATTTTCAGTTAATAAGTTGAACATTTATTCAAGTTACGAATTTTAGTTTAGTTTTTTTTTTAAGACAAGAGTCTTACTTTGTTGCCCTGGATAGAGTGCCTTGGCATCATAACTCACAATAACCTCAGACTCTTGGGCTCAAGTCATCCTCTTGCCTCAGCCTCCCTAGTACCTGGGAGTACAAGGACCTGCCACAATGCCTCGCTAGTTTTTTTTTTAGAGATGGGGTCTTGTTCTTGCTCAGGTTGTTCTCGAATTCCTGAACTAAACAAACCACCTGCCTTGGCCTCCCATAGTGCTAGAATTACAGGCGTGAGCCATTGCACCCAGCCTAAAATTGTGAATTTTAATGGTTGACAACCCTTTTTTTTTTTTTTTTTCTGTTCCGTTTTTTTGTATACCCCTTCTTACCTCAGATATCTATGTGGCAGGTAGCTGCATGCATTGAGTCTTTTGCTTCTGTGGACTGATTTTGTGTGAACAGACCCTTAGGAGGGGGTTATAAGGTTCCCATTACAGCTGTTTATGTGACTGCTGCTACCACTTGCTGTGTTGCAACAATAGCAGTTGTTGAGTATTCTAGTTTTATGACAGCTTTTCCTGTCACACATAGTGATGTTTTCTGGAAATGCTTTTTTTTTGTGAGAAGCTTTAAGTGGCATCCTCTAGATTTTCATTTCTTTGATTATCAGCAAGGTCTGTTAGCATCTGATGGCATCCCAATATGTCTTTGAGCCAGCGCTTGTATGAAGTATAGTCCAAGGGAAGTTTGTGTACCTTTTGGAATAGAGCCTTAATGTCAGTGCTGGTGGAAATGGGAGTCTCCATTCCCTTTCTTGTCCCTTTCCTGTGGTGTTCAAGATAGCTGGTGCCAAGAGGAAACATGAAAAGCTGCTAGAGGAGGGGGCACATCTCATTGGCATTCTGCTTTGGTGTGGTGTTCTCTCCTTGGCAGAGCCCTGGAAGCAGGTTATAGGTTATTTCTGCCTTAGTAGCACTGGGGAGCATGTTAAGGTTGTTCCCACATCTGTCTTCTGAAGGGAGTATTGTCAGCAGAGGAGGCATGACCTGCTTCCTGAACAGCCAGTCTTGCCTTGCCTGATCTCTGGGTCCTGAGGCCCATGTTCTGGGCCGTGCCTCCTGCAGGGGCCCACAGGTCTGTGGGAGGGTGAGTCATGTCTGGCTATCACCTGGAGTTCTGTCTGCTAATGGGCAGCATGAGATTGCTCCTGGCTGGGGTGCCCTTGGATGCTGGGTTGAGGATGAGACCCTTGCATGAGTACCTGTCCTGTTTGTTTGCCCAAGGGAGGTGGCTCTGGCCCCAGGCTTTGTGTGGGAGGCAATGTGCCCTTCTTCCCTGAGCAGCTTTTTTTCCCCCCTTTCTGATCTCAGACCATCAACATGTTAAAGGGGAGAATCTCAGAACTGCAATGGAGTGTGATGGACCAGGAGATGCAGGTGAAGCGCCTGGAGTCTGAGAAACAGGAGCTGCAGGAGCAGCTGGAGCTGCAGCACCAGTGAGCTGGGGTGAAGGAGGGCCGGGTGCCAGTGTGGGATCTAAATGGACCCTCAGATGCACTCTTTATCCACAGATCATCAGGAAGACAGACACTGAGGCTTCTGAAGCTAGGACTCTAAGTATCACAATAGTGGGGTGTCTTTTTTTTTTTTGTAGAGACAGAGTCTCACTTTATGGCCCTCAGTAGAGTGCCATGGCCTCACACAGCTCACAGCAACCTCCAACTCCTGGGCTTAGGTGATTCTCTTGCCTCAGCCTCCCGAGTAGCTGGGACTACAGGTGCCCGCCACAACTCCCGGCTTTTTTTTTTTTTTTTTTGGTTGCAGTTTGGTCGGGGCCGGGTTTGAACCCACCACCCCCGGTATATGGGGCCGGCGCCTTACTGACTGAGCCACAGGCGCCGCACCAGGGGTGTCTTTTTTTTTTGAGAGTCTTATTATGTCACCCTCAGTAGAGTGCCATGGCATCATAGCTCACAGCAACCTCCAACTCTTAAGCGATTCTCTTGCCTCAGCTTCCCAAGTAGTTGGGACCTCAGGCGCCTGCCACAATGCCTGGCTATTTTTTGGTTGCTGTTGTCATTGGTGTTTTAGTAGGCCCAGACCGGGTTCGAATCTGCCAGCCTTGGTGTATGTGGCTGGTGCCCTACCTACTGAGCTACGGACGCTGCCAATAGTGGGGTGTCTTAATGTCCCTGAACAGCATGGGAAACATCTTCCCCTACTCCCATTCTGGTGCAGGCAGGCCATCTTCTTGGAGAGGGCTGCTGGAGAAGATGTTGAGCTATTTTAGAGGACATGTAGGACAGGGCAGGGAGGCAGGTGGGGTATGGCTGGGAGCTCTTGACCCAGGCATGGGGCATGTGCTTGGCAGAAGCATGGCTAGGAGAGCCCTTCCTGGAGACTTGACTCTTCCTTCCTACAGCGGTTCTCAACCTATGGGTCGTGACCCACAGGAACTGTATTAAAGGGCCGTGGCATTAGGAAGGTTGAGAACCACTGCCTTAGTAGATAATTGTCTGAGGAGAGTTCTAGCTCTTTAGAGAGGAGAGGTCAGCCCTGAGGGGGGTCCACTATGGCTGCAGCAGGGCTGGGTGTCATTCGTGTGACCTGTGGTGGGTGGCAGGAAGAGCTATAGGATGCCCATCTAGGCAGGGTGACTGAGGCTTTGGGGCCAGCCAGCATGGTCAGCATTCCAGACCTTGAGAATGAATGCCCTGTGGCTAAGTTTATGTGAGCACAGTTTAAGCTGCAGAGCTCTGAAGCCATGGAGAACTGTTAGCCTCACTACATTTCTATTTCTGCATGTGGTATATTCTTTTAATAGAAAGTGGCAGGAAGCCCATCAGAAAATTCAGGAACTCCAGGCCAGCCAGGAGGTGAGAGCAGACCACGAGCAGCAGATTAAGGTGAGTCACTCCATTTCAGTCCTAAGCATGTGTACTGTAGACACAGCAGTGTTGGTCTTGGCCCTCCAGCTACCTGTAGGCCTTTCTGAGCTGGGTGGTGGTCAGTTGCATTTGCAAACATTAAGTGGCCTGGATATTACCTGATTGTCTCCTGTGTGCCAGACATTGTACTGGGCACTAGTGGTATCACACTGCATGAGGCAGACTTTTTTGCCCCACGAAGCTCAAGTTCTAGAGGAGGAAGAGTGACTACAAACATACAGAGAAAAAACATAAATGTGCGATAACTTAAAATATTGGTGAGTGCTGGGGAGAAAATATAAAATAGGCTTAGCAAGGCAGAAAACCTGCCAGAGTCACCCCTCCAGTACAAGACTGAGGTGAGTCCCAGGGACAGGTCTGTGTGACTCAAGCTCAGGCCCTGCTTGCTGCTTCTCTGTGGAGGATGCTGACAGAGAGATGGCGATTCCTGATAGCTGTTGGAGTGGCCCTTGGACCTTAATCCAAGGCCTGGCCCCTCGCTGCCCCCTGCTTTCTGGTCCCTGCATGCCCTCTCCCATGGGCGTGGTGCCCACTCTGTTCCTTGGCCATGGCCCAGCCCCCTGCACTTCTTCTGTTGATGCCTTCCAGGGCCTTTGTCTGTTCCTTGACGCCTCAGGATCTGTCTGCCTGACATCTGTTTGCACCACTGTGTCCCCACTCCTTGACCCGGTATATGGCACAGAGATGGGCTCCTTTAGTGTTTTGTCAGCTGACTGGCTGATTTGGTCCTGGTTCTTACTCTCAGCACATTCAGTCGCTTAATCACTAGTGGATGCCAGCTGTTTTCCCTTGTGTCCCAAGGGGTCCTGCATACTACAAGGAAAAGTCTGTGCTTGCTGTTGGAAAGACTCAGTTGTTACACATGTGTCATGGAGCGACAGAAGCAGATACTACATAGGCAGACTGGGATGTTCTAGTGTTGATTGTCTCTAGGCCAGGTTTGACATGAGTTTCTGTCCCTAGAAACCTCCCTGAGGGCAGCATGTTGGTGTAAAGGCTGCTGGCAGTGCATGATGGGTGGAGGTGGGGTTGGCGGTACAAAGGACACAGCCAGGCATGACTCCTTAGAGAAAGTGCCTGAACCATGGAGGCTGCTAAGGACCTGGGCAGTTTACCACAAGAACTCTGTGGCTTCTGTGACCTTTTTTTTTTTTTCTGATAGACTTTATTGTTTTAGAGCAGCTAAATTTAACAGAAGATGCAGAATTCCCCATACCCTCTGCCCACACAGCACAGCCTCCCCCATTATCAGTGCCCCACTAGAGTGTTCCATTTGTTATGGAGATAGACCTGCACTGCCATATCATGCCACCTAGAGTCCACATTTCACTTAGGCTAACTCTTGGTGTTCTGCGCTCTGTGGGTTTGGACAACGTTAGGTGTCTCTGCTGTTTGAGTATCATACAGAAGAGTCCTAGTGCCCTGAGAATCCTCTGTGGTCTACCTGTTGGTGCCTGCCTTTCCCTCCCAAACCTGTGTCAACCAGTGCTGCTTTTACTGTCCCTTTAATTTGCCTTTTCCAGAATGTCCTGCTGTTGGAACTCTATGGTTTGTGACCTTTTTAGACTGGCTTCTTTCCCTTAGTGACATGGTGTAACTTCCTTTGTGTCTCTTTATGACTTATACTTTTTTCTTCTTATCTGTCCCTGGTCTCCATCAGGATTTGGAGCAGAAGCTGTCACTGCAAGAGCAGGATGCTGCAATTGTGAAGAACATGAAGTCAGAGCTGGTGCGACTCCCCAAGGTGGAGCGGGAGCTCAGGCAGCTGCGGGAGGAGAATATCCGCCTGCGGTGAGAGGGGTGGGGCTCATGGACATGTAGCTTGCCACACAGCCATGTGGAGCAGGCCTCTGTCTTCCTGGTTCTCGGGTTCCTTCCCAGCGTGTGTGGCCATCTGAGTGCCTATTTCTGGCCCTATCAGGGAAATGAGAGAGACCCATGGACTTCTCCAGGAGGAGTTAGAAGGGCTGCAGAGGAGGTTGGGGCGCCAAGAGAAGATGCAGGAGACGCTGATCAGCCTAGAGCTGGAAAAGGAGGTGAGGCCCAGATGGGTGTGTGGTTCCCTGTGTGGCTATGCTCTGCCCTGTCTAGGGTTCCTGAGTTTGTCTTACAGAGTCGTTCACCTAGAATGTGGATGCTGCCTTGATGGAGTGGGCAGAATAGTGTCCAGGGACTGTGCTACCTTACGTAGCAAGGGGCAGTTGAAGTAGCTAATGTGTAGGCCTCTGATAGGGAGAGGGTCCTGGATTATTGGGGGCTGTGTTGTCATGTGTTGGGGGAGGTCAGAGTGATGTGGGAAAGACTTAACCCGGTGCTACTGGGCCTGGATAAGGAGGAGGGGTCACAAGCGAAGGAGTGCGGTGGCCTTGGAGCTGGAGAGAACAAGGAAACAGATTCTCCCCTGGACCCTCTGGAGGAACCAGTGCTGGTGACACCGGAGATACATTTTCAGTTTCTGACCTAAGTACTATGAGATACTAAATTTTTATTTATTTATTTATTTTTTATTTTTATTTTTTTTGAGACAGAGCCTCAAGCTGTCACCCTGGGTAGAGTGCCGTGGCATCATAGCACACAGCATCCTCCAACTCCTGGGCTTAAGCAATTCTTTTGCCTCAGCCTCTCAAGTAGCTGGGACTACAGGCACCCGCCACAATGCCTGGCTATTTTTTGGTTGTAGCCATTGTTGTTGGCGGGCCCGGACTGATTCATACCCACCAGCTCAGGTATATGTGGCTGGCGCCTTAGCTGCTTGAGCCACAGGGGCAAGCCAAACTTTTATTGTTTTAAGCCACTAAGTTTATGGTAACTTGTTTCGGTGGTAGTAGGAAATCTGATACAGATGGTGAGTCAGAGGAAACAGCATATAATACCTGGAAGGACCAGAGTGCATGGAGACCTGTGCTGGATTTTCCTGTATCTGCTGTTGGGACTCATAGGGGGCCCTCAGTGGGAAGGTAGCAGTGCTGGGAAACTTCTAAAGTCATCCTGAGGGTAGAGGAGGAAACAGGTTCAGAGAAGCTCCCTCTTCTGTCCAGTGCATAGGATGTTTGGACTAGCATGTTGACCTCCCGGCTTGTGCCTGGGTCTCTTGGCCTTCACGCTGCTTCCCTGTGGGTGCAGCCACTCTTCCTTGGTTTGCCTCATGTACCTGTGTCCTAGGGAGTCTGAGCATCAACCACCATTTTTAGTGCTTGGCAGCTGCCTGCCCAGTGGGGCTAGCTACTTCCTGAGGGTCCCTACCTTGGATGCTGTGGCATCTGTCCCTTTCAGAGCTGCAGTACATCCAGGATCCAGGTGGGGCCTCGGAGTCCTCTGTGGCCAGCAGGGGCATTCAGGGGGTTCTCATCTCAGATGCTGGCTTCTTGAAAACACTTTTCAAGTCCTTTTTTCTCTGGATGTAGGTTTTTTTTTTTTTTTTTTTTGAGACAGAGTCTCACTTTGTTGCCCTTGGAAGAGTGCCATGGCATCACAGCTCACAGCAACCTCCTACTCTTGGGCTTAAGTGATTCTCTTGCCTCAGCCTCCCAAGTAGCTGGGACTATAGGCGCCTCCCACATTGCCTGGCTATTTTTTGGTTGCAGTTGTCATTGTTGTTTTGGCAGGACTGGGCTGAATTTGAATCTGCCAGCTCCACTGTATGTGGCTGGCACTCTTAGCCTCTGAGTTACAGGTGCTGAGCCAGGATGTAGTTTTTTAAAAATTGTTTAAGATTTAGGGTTCTAGAGTGACTTCTGGGTGAAGTGTTGGTATGGACTGTGTTGGCTGTGTGGCCCTGAGTCAGCTCCATAACTTCTGAGGAGCAGCAGCAGTGTCTGCCCCCTGGGGCTGTGGGGAGCAAGTGAATTTATGTCAAGGGCTCACAACAGTGCCTGGCATATAGTAAACATTTGCTGGGATCAACTGTCATAAAAGTATTAACCAAGCACATGCCTGCCACATGAGAGGGGCTCTGGGAATATTTGAGTGAAAACATTGATAACAGCACTGTGCTTGGCCCCAAGTGGATGTCAAAGGAGG
Source organism: Nycticebus coucang (assembly GCF_027406575.1). Classification (NCBI taxonomy): domain Eukaryota; kingdom Metazoa; phylum Chordata; class Mammalia; order Primates; family Lorisidae; genus Nycticebus; species Nycticebus coucang. The sequence goes on along the minus strand of NC_069791.1, from coordinate 63,480,698 downwards.
CCCGGACAAAGGTATGTAGTTCCTATCCTCAAGTTGCATCAGTTCTAGAAGGTCAGTGAGACTCAACTTTTTCAGAGATGGGTCAGCATGGAACAGGCATAAGGATTAGAAGGGCGGATGATCCTGTGGGCCACATTCCTGCGTTCTTTGCTCTCTAGAGCTTGTTGGCTTTCTTCTCTGGGACCTCCTGGCTCTAGTTTACCATGTGGCTGGATTAGACCTGGCTCTAGGAGGGAGTCCATCTGCCCTGGACCTTGGTATCCTGAGGACCCCTGAAAGATGGCAAGAGAGGGGGTTCTTTAGGTTCACGTGCACAGCTCCACTCCTGGAACACAGGTTGCAGGGTCACTTGTGAGGCTGTTAGCTTTCTATGCACCTTCACATTCTTTTTGGCATGTTTGATTCACACTTGAATTTATGGAGCATGAAACCTGCAGCCTGACTCCAGCAGTTGGGAAATAACCTGACTGTTCCAGCTTAGACTTGGAGCATTTATGCTTCCAAGCTCAGCGAGGAGGAGGGCAGGCTCTTTCTTCTAAAAGGTTGGGGCGGGGGAGCTTTGCTTCATTATTATTATTATCTGATGTATGTGATGATCTTTGGCTGTGATGATGGGGACGTTGCTTTCATTGTCTTTTCAGAGGTTGCTGGCAAAACTGCAGACCTGGGAGCGGCTGGACCAGACCACAGGCCTGAACCTCAGGTGGGCGGAGGGGCTGTTGCCTCCCACTGTCCCTTATCTTCTCAGAGGAGGTGGCGCTATTCGCCTCTGGTGGAATAGTTCATGCCTTCTCACTCCAGTTGATTCTCTCCAGTCGGGTAGGCTTATGGGGGAAGCTTTTGTCCCATGGTGCTCAGGTTTAACGAGGTACTTTCACAGCCAGAGGGAGATGGAGCTGAGCAACTCCTCCTGCTGAAGTCTTAATAACATCTTCATTGAAAATCAGAATATCCACAGCAAAGTGGTGGCAGGTATCTGATTGCTCTGCATTGTTGGGTTTTGTTAAAGGACTCTTTTATATATGCCAAGAAAGTAATTGCTTTTGCAGGAAATCATTCCTTTTAGGTGCTTATAACCAGTAGAAATGAACTGAGTTTGTAGGGTTAAAGAAAACTGCCATAGTGGAGAATGTCGTCCCAGTCAGTGCCTGTATCAGCCCATTGGGCTAATCTGTGCCCAGCTGATGGCCAGTGAGCCACGGGGTACAGGGCAGGGCAGGGTAGGCATCATGTTTCTGCTCATACTTTAGGGCAGTGCTTGTGCCTAGCAGTTGCTCATTGGTCCCTGCCCCTCAGCCCTGCCTGAGGACTCACTGCCCAGCGGCCCTCTCTTCATGTCTGCTGCTGTGCTGGTCTCAGGGAGGGCATAGGATTTATTTATTTATTTATTTATTAGTATTGGTGTTTTGAAGGAGTCATTGGAGCCTGGGACACAGGGTCTCTGATGTTTGAACATTCTTATGTTTTGCTTACTTGTGGGGTTTTAAGACTTCCAACTCCTTGGTTGTCTTTCCTGCTGCTCTGGGAAACCAGGCCAAGATTGAGACTTCTAAAGAACTGTCCTGTAACTATACTGTCTGACTGCTGGCTCTGGAATCTGCCACCTTTGGATCAGCATTGTTGGTTCCAGTTTGCTGAGACTTGAAAATGCTTCTTTATTTTCTTTTTGCCTTGTTAAGTCACAGAGGACAGACCAGGCTGCTGATTCCTCTTGAACGCTCCCTGCAGAACCCAGATTCATGTAGGGCTGGCCTCAGCAGGGCCTAAATGCTTTGTGCTTCTGCCTATTCTCTGAGCTTCTTAACTACCCGGAAGGCATACCTCTTGTTCTCCGGGAAACTCTGGTCAGATAAGAAACCTCTATGACTTTCTTTCCTGTAAGTGAGATCAGAGGCCCATTCTCACCTAATGAGACCAGCCTTATTAGAGAGTTCTGGTGTCCAGTGTGTGCCACAAGTAGGTAGCACCAGTCAAGCATTCAGGCCAGCTGCCGTTTCTGGCCTGAATGGCACAGAGGTTTTTTATGGCCAGTTAGAAGGTACAGCTACTCCTGGAGCCTTTTGGTCCCATTTCTGCATCTCAGGGCCCTGACCTGAGCATGGCTGGCACGAGGGCCATCTGGGCCTTGGGATGGCTACGTGCTGTGCATTTTGTGTTCACTTGGCTTTCCCTAGTGGTCAGGCCCTGGTATTGCAGAGGTGGAGGCGCGTGTGCCCACTGCATGCTTACAGGGTGGGGAGGGGTGGGGAGTGTGCATTTCTGCTACTCTGTGTCTTTGATGAGGAAAATAGATGTCACAGCATAGCTACAAAGTATGTTTAAGGACCATACACTGAAAACCATACAATGTAACTGAGAAAAGAATAAAAAACTAAAGAAGACCTAATAATGTAAATAAATGTAGAGAGATTGTCAAAGATATTGTGCACCCCCCCCCCCCCACTCTGGCATAGCCATTGTTACATTTGCTCATTTATTACAGGGGATATTATAAAGGATGCAGATGAAGAGCCCAATGGAAAAATGTGTAGGGTGAGGTATGTAGGAAGGGGTGCGGAGCTTCCACATGCTCTCTAAGCCCACCACCTGTTCAGGTGGCTAGAAGCTCTCTGAACCCTGTCCTTTTGGGTTTTTAGGAAGACCTCACTATGTGGGTGTAATTGATTATATCATTAGACATTGATGTCACTTCAATTTTCAGCCCCGCTCCTCCCAGGTTGAGGAGTGGGGCTGAAAGTCCCAGCCCTCTGATCCTGCCTGAGTCTTTCTGGTGACTGGCCCGATCCTGAAGCTGCCTAGGGGCTGCAGCCTCACAGGTATCATTAGCACATAAAAGATGCTTTGTTACTAGAGAGATTCCAGGAGCTGTATGTCAGGAAGTGGAATATGGAATAAAGATGCTGTGTTTGTGTATTGGAAGATGAGGATTTTTAAAATGGCACTTTGCTTACATTGACCCATATATTGGACATAATCCCAGTCAGAATCTGAGTAGGCTTTTTGGGTATAAGGTGTTAAGCTGATTTCTAAGATTCTCTAGAAATCCTAGAATAGCCACAATAATGTTGACAAAGAACAAGCCAAAAGCTGGGCACTGTGGCTCACATCTGTAATCCCAGCACTCTGGGAGGCTGAGGCGGGAGAATCGCCTGAGTTCAGGAGTTTAAGACCAGCTTGAGTAACAGAGAGATGTGGACTCTAATAAAAATAGAAAAATTAGCTAAGTATGGTGGCACCCACCTATAATTCCAGCTACTTCCAGCTACTGGGAGACTGAGGCAGGGTGATCACTTGAGCCTAGGAGTTTGAAGTTGGAGTGAACTATGATGATACTACTACACTCTTTCCTGGGTGTCAGAGAGAGACTGTCTCAAAAAAAAAAAAAAAAAGTGCTTATAGACCAGAAGATTTCAAGACACATTACTAACTACATTGAAACTGTATGGTTTTGGTGTAAGGATAGACATGTAAATCAGCAGAACTGAACAGAGAGTTCAAAAATAATTCAAGAATATAGTATTGATCCTTTGGCAAAAGTGTCAAGGTAATAGAATGAGAGAAAGATAGTCTTTTCAACAAATAGTGTTAAAACAACAACAGGATACTTGCGGTAAAGAATGAACCTTATGCTCATCATCCCTAATTATTAGAGAAATGCAAATCAAAACTACCCTGAGATACCATCTTATCCCAGAGAGAATGGCCCACATCACAAAATCTCAAAACTGCAGATGCTGGCATGGATGTGGAGAGAAGGGAACGCTTTTACACTGCTGGTGGGACTGCAAACTAATACAACCTTTTTGGAAGGAAGTATGGAGAACCCTCAAAGAACTCAAGCTAGACCTCCCATCTGATCCTGCAATCCCATTATTGGGCAGGAGGAAAAAAATCCTTTTATCATAAGGACACTTGCACTAGACTGTTTATTGCAGCTCAATTTACAATCGCCGAAATGTGGAAACAGCCTGAATGCCCACCAACCCAGGAATGGATTAACAAACTGTGGTATCTGTACATCATGGAATACTATTCAGCCATTAAAAAAAATGAGACTTTATAGTCTTTGTATTAACAAAGGATGGAAGTAGAACATAGTATTCCATCATCACAAGAAGCATCACAAGAATGGAGAAGCATGAATCCTATGTACTCAATTTTGATACGAGGACAATTAATGACAATTAATGACATAGTGGGGCTGGGGGAAGGGGAGAGCAGAGAGAAAGAAGGAGGGAGGAGTGGGGTCTCAGTGTGTGCCACACCTTTTGGGAGAAAGACATGATTGTAGGAGGGACTTTACCTAACAAATGCAATCAGTGTAACTTGGTTTTTTGTACCCTTGATGAATCCCCAACAATTAAAAAAAGAAAAAGAGGGCGGCGCCTGTGGCTCAGTCCGTAGGGTGCTGGCCCCATATACCGAGGGTGGCGGGTTCAAACCCGGCCCCGGCCAAACTGCAACCAAAAAATAGCCGGGTGTAGTGGCGGGTGCCTGTAGTCCCAGCTACTCGGGAGGCTGAGGCAAGAGAATCGCTTAAGCCCAGGAGTTGGAGGTTGCTGTGAGCTGTGTGATGCCACGGCACTCTACCGAGGGCCATAAAGTGAGACTCTGTCTCTACAAAAAAAAAAAAAAAAAAAAGAATGGGCCTTATTACTTATCTCATACAATTTAATTCTAATGGAACGTAGACCTATGTGTAAAATCTAAAATGTATGGAAGCTCAGCTCTAGCAAAGAGTCTTAGAACACACTGGTGTGAACCATAAATGAAAAAAATTGATAGGTTAGTCTTTATCAAAACTAAACCTTTGTCCTCAAAAGACATAAAATGAAAAGGCTGACCAAGACTAGAAGAAAATATTTGCCATAGGTATATCTAACCAAAGATATGTATCAGAACATGTGAAGAGTTCTTACAGGCTGGATGCATTGGCTCATTCCTGTAATCCCAGCACTTTGGGAGGCCAAGACAGGATCACTTGAGGCCAGGAGTTCACCACCAGCCTGAATAACAGAGTGAGACCCCTGTCTGCAAAATAACATTAGCTGGGCATGGTGATGAATGCCTCTAGTCCCAGTGAAATGAGAGGCTGAGAGGGGAGGATATCTTGAACATAGGAGTTAAAGGTTGCAGTGAGCTGTGATTGCAACACTGTACTTCAGCCTTGGTGACCCAGTGAGACCCTATTTCTAGAAAAAAGAAAAAATTTTCTTTTCTTTTTTTTTTTTGTAGAGACATAGTTTCACTGTACCGCCCTCGGTAGAGTGCCGTGGCGCCACACGGCTCACAGCAACCTCCAACTCCTGGGCTTAAGCGATTCTCCTGCCCCAGTCTCCTGAGCAGCTGGGACCACAGGCGCCCGCCACAACGCCCGGCTATTTTTTTGTTGTTGCAGTTTGGCCGGGGCTGGGTCTGAACCCGCCACCCTTGGCATATGGGGCCGGCGCCCTACCCACTGAGCCACAGGCGCCGCCCTAAAAAAAGAAAAAATTTTCTTACAAATCAGTAATATGACCAGATTAAATTTTAAAAAATGGTCAGATGATTTTGAATAGATACTATATATATGTTATGTGTGTGTGTGTATATATATATATATATTTTTTTTTTGAGACAGAGTCTTACTTTGTCACTTTGTCACCCTGGGTAGAGCACAGTGGCGTCACAGCTCCTAGCAACCTCAAACTCCTGGGCTCGAGTGATTCTCTCTCTCTCTTTTTTTATATACAGAGACAGAGTCTCAGAGTAGTTGGGACTACAGGCATCCACCACAATGCCCGGCTATTTTTTTTTTTGTTGCAGTTTGGCCAGGGCCGGGTTTGAACCCTCCACCCTCGGTGTGTGGGGCCGGCGCCCTACTCACTGAGCCACAGGTGCTGCCCTCGAGTGATTCTCTTGCCTCAGCCTTCCAAGTAGCTGGGACTACTGGTGCCCACCACAACACCCAGCTATTTTTATTTTTAGAGACGGGGTCTCACTGTTGCTGGGCTGTTCTCGAGCTTGTGAGCTCAAGCAATCCACCTTGGCCTAGAGTGCTAGGATTATAGGTGTGAGTCACTGCTCTTGGCCCTTGTATGATACTTTATAGAAGTAGATATATGAATGGTAAATAAGGACATGAAAAGATGCTCAGTCTCGTTAGTCATTAGGAGAATACAAATTAAGACTATAGTGAAGTACCACTGTGTACCTAATAGAATCACTAAAACTAGTTTAAAAGACCGACTATCCCCACTTTTGGCAACAATGTGGAACAGATCTCTCACACATTGCCACTGGAAGCAGAAAATGGTACATGTCTTTGAAAGTACTTTGGCAGCTTTTAAAACCCTTACGTTATGACCCAGCAGTTCCATTCCTGGTTGTAGAGAAATGTAAACATGACATGGTGAAGACTCGTACAAGAATATTCATAGGTATTTTGTTCTAATAGTGAAAAAGTGGAAACGACCCCAATGTCTTTCAGTAGATGAAGGGATGAATGAGCCACACTCCTATACAGTGGGATGCTGCTTAGCATTAAGGTATAGACCACTGCTGTGTGTAGAAATACCAGTTGCCTGCTGAGTGAAGGAAGCCAAACTCACTACATACTGTATTATTCCATTTATTTGAAACTTAAAACAAGGCAAAACTGAACTGTGACGGAAAGGTCAGTGGCTCCTGGAGTCTAGTGTTGTGGTTAGACTGGGGCATGTGGGAGTCTTGTGGAGGCTGAGATATTACTGACTCAGTAGACGTGGTGGCTGCACAGGTGTGTCAAAATTTATGGTGATGTATTTAAGGTAGGTACATAAGTCAGTAAAGCTAGTCTATAAATAGTGAACAGCCAGCTCTTATAATCAGCTGGGGGTGGGGTGAGGGAAGGAAAATCCCTCAGAGGTGACTTGGACTGAGTTAGGGAGTGGATAGTGGGTGCTGTTTAAAGCCAGTCTGCCCTGAGCTTATGGAAGGTCTGGATCTTTAGGACTAAGGGTACTAATTCTGTGGGGAATGGGATCAGGTATGGGCTACAGAAGGTCGGGGAAATACATGTGCTTAATAAAAAGCAGAACAGGCAGTGCCTGTGGCTCAATAGAGTAGGGTGCAGGCCCCATATACCAGAGGTGGTGGGTTCAAACCTGGCCCCGGCCAAAAACTGCAAAAAAAAAAGCAAAGCAAAACTACCACATAGTAAATGCAAGCAGATAAAATGAAAAGTGGAACATAGCCTTCACCCCTTACCTCACCCAGGTGACCTCACGCAGGGCTGGATGCCCTGGGGGGCTGTTTACAGAGCAGGACGGAAGATCCTGGGCGTGGGTGGCAGGGGATACTGTTCTCAGCCCCAGTTTGTATTTTAGGAAATGCCTGATAAGTTTCTTGTGTGTCCTTCTAGAAATGTGTGCCCATGCAAGTCCTTTATGTATCCTTCCCTCTTTTTAAATTGGGGCTCGTTCTATAGTTTTGTTTTGCAACTTAACTTTTTTCACTTAATTGTTGACAGTATTTCTGCTGTAGCACAGATTGCTTTACTGAATTATCTTAAAAGAGCTCTACGGTATTCTGGGCTGTGGAAGGACTCTGATTTACTTAAGCAGTCCCCTGTTGATGAACAGTTAGGTTATTTCCAGTTTTTCCCCCTATTAGCAGTGCTATGTTGGCTGGATAAATTCTAAAAAGCAGAATTTTTAGTTCGAAAGCTATATGCATTTGAGATTGATAGCTAGTGCCAAATTGCCCTCCAGAAAAGCTTTAGTTCTGTACATTTCAATTGTGGTATGTGAATGTCATCACTTAATTGGGGTAGTGTGCTTTCGAGGCTGTAGCAGAGGTTCAGTGGGAAGTCACAGTGAAGTGAGGAAAGTGGGCATCTTCAGTGGCTTGGCTTTTAAAAGTGTTATTTAGCAATTCATATTGAGGGGAGTCTTATTAAATAGGAATGGAAAGAGTGCTGAGTCCCTCTGTAGTCAAGCCTTTTTTTAATGGAGAAAAGAATTCACTTGCAGTAAAGTTTTCTATTACTTGGCTCCTTGCCCTGCCCCTTTTGATGCCTGAATCTGGTCTTGTTTCAGATCCAGCTGAATGGGTGTTACGCCTGTCAGCATGAGTGTAGGCCTAGTGGGTATTGAGGTGGGCTTGTGGAGGATGCAGGTGCTGGGCAGCTGAAAGGCAGGCGTGTTTGTGGCTCTGAAGTCTGGCAGTGGTGCCCACCTGAAACTGTTGACCTGCCGCCCTTGAGTCAGGGTTAGGAACCTGCAAGTGCTGATGTGGATGCTTTCCCAGAACAGTTGTAGGCTGGCCAGATGACAGGTCTTGGGGACTAGCCTCTCTGTTGTGTAAGGCCAATTAGGAGGATGGTGAGGGGAGTGCACAGGCTCCTTAGCAAGGATCTAATTGAATGGCCTGGACACTTTTTGCTGTCCTGGTTACTGTGGTCACAATTTGTAATTATCTGGGTGTTGAAGTTAGGTGAACTGTCCTGTGCCTTGGTCCATCTCAATTGATCTTGGCTGGTTGTCTTTGGGGCATGAGGGGGAGGAGGGGGAAGTGTTCCCCTTCTGGGTGCTTGTGGTGGTGGGGGCCCTTTCTTCTGATTTTGCATACTAATGCTTTGGTGGTCTCAGCTGTGTTCTCTCTCTTGGCTTGTCTGTTCACCATAAGCTGCTCTCATGGAGCCTGTAGTCTGGACTGTAGGGCCCTTTAAGTCTGTGCTTTTGTGATGTTCGTTCCCCAGGCCCCTGGAGTCCTGGTGTGGCAGGCTTCCTCCCCACCAGAGTTCTAAACTGATTTATGGCTCTTCAGTCTCATCTGCTATGCCACTACTCTCCTTTAAATACTAGTTCATTCTTGTGGCCAAGAGCCGGCTTCTCTCTGCCTGGAAGATTGTATTGGCTTTCTTTAAGCTCTATCCTCTCAATTGTAAGAAATGAGTTAAGAGCAGGGGCTTGTCTTCCACACCTCTGTGCCTGGCATACAGTCAGCATTCACTACACATTTGAGGTTTGGAAGAGTAAGTGAGTTAGTTTTTGGGCATTTGTGTCTTGGGCTTAGTAGTTTGGAACTTCTTTGGGCGGCTTGGCTGCTGTGATGAGGCCCTGCATTACTCAAGTTGTTGTGCTACAGTGGGCAGTAGGAAGCTGGGCAGCAGAGAGCTTCCTGATAACTGCTCTTTTGCACTGCATCCCTGGCCTCCTCCTCTGCTCCCTCATGAAGTTTCAGGTGGATGTTTCTAGCTGCATTGACAGGCACAGAGGAAGTGGCTCTGTGTAGCCTGTGCTGCTTAGCTTTATTGGGTTGGGCATGCTGAGAAGCTCTGATGGAGATACATCCCCTCTGACTACACTGTGCTCAGGGGAGACTGTGTAAGGAAATACAAGGGAAGTGCTTCCCAGGAGAGCCCCTGTGGGACTGCCCTCTCTACTTTCCCCAGACCACTCAGCTGAGCACCCCTGAGGCGTGTCCTGAGAATCTTAGTTCCTGTTTCTCTGACTTGGCTCTTGAAGCACTTTGCGGGGGCTTTTCTCCAAGGTTTGTAGATAGGGCTTTTTTACTTCTGTGCTTCCTTTTAAATAGATTAAAAAAGGTCTAAAGCCAGATAGTGGAACGATTTAGACAAATTAAACTGTGATGGATTCCTGGGAGATTATTTTAGAGGAGAGGATGGCATCTCAAGTCTGGGCTGGTGCCTCCTTGTGGGCCTGGAGCCCCCAGGGTGCTCCAAGGTAATGCAAGAAGGGGGTAGCTGGGGTGGTTTTAAAGGTATGTGTGTGGGAGGGGTGAAGCAGGTGCCCCAGAAAATCCAGAGGCAAAAGGTAAAGGCCTCCCCTGAGAGCCCACCACTGCTTGCCTGGCCTCTGAGGGATTTCTAGCAGCTAGCTGGCTTGGAGGGCTGGTGTGTTAGGCAGGCTGAGGGGAACATGCTTTGCCACCTGTGTTCAGTGGGACATCACCTTGGTGGTCAGCTGGAGCTGTTGTTGCATCAGAAGCTATAGGCCTTATCCCCTCTGTCCGCCTTCTCCCTGTCACTCTCTTAGTCTTCCCCCTCCCCTTACCTTACTCTTGCCCTCCCCTGCCCCTCATCTTCCCCCTGTCACCCACTGCACTTCTCCTAATGCCCTCCCCACTGCTGCCTTCTCCCTGCTGCCCTTCCCCATGCCCTGCGTGGCCTTGGTTCTTAGCGTGAAGCATGTGCTCCCTGACTGTTGAATTTCCTAGAACTCAGGTCAGACAGCATCCATATCCTGCTCCTCCCAAGAAGCCCTGTACACTGGCTGCCTGGGAAATCGTGCTCTGATTCTGCAGAGAGGCAGGAGCCAAGGTGGGCGGCAGGACCAGCTGGCTCTGTGCCCTCAGTGACAGAGGTGGGGACTTGCCTGAAGCAGGCAGTCTCTGCAGCAGAGTCCTTTGTGCATCAAGGAGAGCAGGTTTGTGTTAGCAGAAGTGATGTGAAATGGTCATTTCAATAACAGGACTCATTGGGTAGCTGTGGTGGACTCGCCATTCTCACTTTCTCCAGAAGTTGCATGTTGCTCCCGTTGTCCAGGGCAGAGCTCTGACCCTTGTGCTCAGAAGTAGCACTCACACTTGAGTGTCTCAGGAGCACAATGCTGGGGCACCCCACGCAGACTCTAGCTCTGATGCACTACCAGGTGTCCTGGAGAAGGGCTTGGGGCCTGCCAGGATTGCTTAGACCTACTGTGTGCAGGCCTAGGGCAGTGAACAAGAGGGTTATTGCTGTGGGTGCTTGTGTATAGATGGGGTCGCGAGGATGAGACGGAAGCAGATGAAGTGGAGAAAAAGGTATTCCAGGTTCAGAGAGGGATGGGAGTCAGCTTTGGGCAGGTGCTGGAGTGATGGGTGGGGGCAGGAAACAGTGGTGCCATGTGGGGTTGGGGTAGTGGGTCAGCATGCACATGCTACACAGGCGAAGCCAGTGGCCTTGCTCCTGAGCTCTCATTCTTGTTCCCTTCACCAGTTGCCAGGGTACTCTGAGAGGGATGGGGGCAGGGTGTGGGAGTAGCTTCTATAGAGACCCTCTGCCTTGAGAGGTGTGTTGATTTGTGGTGCCTCCCCTAGTCTGGGTCTTTGAGAAGTTGTGGCTTCTTGGAAGAATCAGTTAGCCTCTGTGGTTTTGGATGTGCGCCCTCTGCTTCTACAGCACAGCTCCAGGGCTCTTGTTTGGGTGGTGTCAGAGGGCCTGGACTGTGTGCGTCTGTGTCATTCCTGCCAGGTCTGGTGCATTCCTGGCCAGGCCTCCTCAGCAGGAGGTGGCCACTGCTACTCACTGAGCTGCTGAGGAGGGAGGGACCTTCTTGTGACATGTGGTGGCCCCTGGGACACATGAACAATTGTGGGGTTCTTGTTGCCCGTTTCTCCTCTTCCCTTCCCTGGTCAGAGGTTAGAGCTTCTCATGCAGGTCCTATTGCCACACACTGAGAGGCTCTTGTCCCCTTCTGAGCTCTGGTGGACCTAGCTGGACACCTGTGTGACACAGGAGCCCTAGGGACCCTAGGCTGGGCCTGAAGGTGGCTGAGGGAAACTGGTGTTCTACTGTACCACCAGCCCTTGGGCTCTGAAGTAGTCAAGATGGGCAGGTTTAAAACTTTCCCCTCTTCTGTGAGGCTCTGGGGGGCTTGACTTTACTGTATAAAATACAAAATCCAGCACTCCTGTTACTTCCCCTCAGTCATTGCTAGAGTAGTTGGAAAGAATATTTTTTTGTATGATTGTTTTCTTTTTAATTAGAGTGAACTTCCTGAAATAGATGGTGGTAGAGATGTGGGTTTGCTGCTGCTCTCTGAAGGTGGAAGAGAGCTCTTGTGTGGCAGATAGCAAGCCAGGTACCAGACATGCTTTATTTAAGGTATGGCTAGAACCTTTTGTAGATGAGGTGAGAGGAGGAATGAGGACAGGGGCTGATATTTTATCCTAGTGGCACTGGGGTTTGGGCTTTTGTCTGCCAGTGAGTTTTGGGTCATGCGGCCTCATACTACATTTACTTTCTTCCTTTTGCTTACATGTGAGCATTTCTTGAGCACTTAGCATGTTTTAGTCATTGTGCTGTGTGCTGGGGACACAGCTGTAAGTTAGGGGCAGTTTTTGAGCTATCTCCCATCTAGTCATGCAGAAGAGACTATGCTTGAGAGCTTGGGAGGATGTTCCAGGCAGGGCAGGTGGTTTGTGACACACGGGTCACAATCATCCCATCCTGAGGATGATTGGACTTCATGCTGCAGTAACCGGGAGCTCTTGAAGGTCTTAACCAGGGAATAATATATCCTCTCCAGGGGCTTCTTCCCTCCCCTGGATTCACTGAATGAGGGCCTGGCTGCTTGGTGGGGTCCTGCAAGGGGAAGTTGCTGGGGTTGTCTGTGTTGGTACAGGTTCCAGCCTTGTGGTGGTGGTGGGGGCAGGTGGTATTCCCCATAGTCAGACAAGAGCCTCGCCAGCTTGGAGCAGTGGTGGTAGTTGAGTTGTCTTTGCAATTAGAGTTGAAGTGTGCTGTGCCTGTGAGCAATGGGCCTTGGCTGGAGGTCTTCAGATGTCTGGAGATGTTTTGTGTTCAAGGCTAGATTCTTTCCCCTTTTTTCTTTTCTCCTCTGGTAAATTCCTGTTCCCTCTGATTATGGGCTTCTATTGGTAGAAATGTGGTTTTGGAAAAACTCATTTGTTTATTCATTCTTTGAATGTTTATTTGAAGACCTGCTGTTTGTCAGACATTTGGCTAACTCTGGGGATAAGTGATGAGCACAGCACAGTCTGTGCCTGCATAGTGTGCTCAGCTTTCAGACAAAGAAAACAGAAGGGCCTTAGGCTTGGTGAGTTGCAAGATGCTACAGAAGTTGGAGACAAACCCGTTGTGTCTTTGCAGGATGTGAGTGATACTAGTAGGAGTGAAGGCCAGACATTTTCTCTGGTGTGCAAACAGGTGGCTTACAACAGCTTTCTGTTCTGAAGAGGGGCTTCACTTTGCTGGCAGGATGCCATCATTCAAGGTTGTGACTCATCTAGAGAGCTGCTGTATAGTTTACAAAGCCCATTCATAATTAGTGTCTTATTTGTTCATCCTAACCACTCTGTGGATTAAGCTAGATCAGCTCTATTACCTCTGCCTAGGAGAGGCAGGCCCAGGGGTTCTGAGAGGGGCTGACTGGACTCAAGGTCATGCAGTGTGTATGTGGCGCCATAAGTGTGTTGCTTGGCTGGTTCTTGAGCATGGTGGGCTCTGCCCTCAGTAACCTACATCCATCTGGCTTGCCACATGGTGCCATGCAGCTGGGTCCTGCTCTTTGTGAGCTGATTAGCCCAATGCTGGCACTTAAAAGGATTCTTTTGGGGAGCTGCCCATCCATTTAGCCTGAGAAGAACTCAGCACACGCATGGGCATGAAGCCCATCAGCTGATGGCATCTCTTTTAGACCTGATAGCTCCCAGCTGAACTTTGGCAAGAAGGACCTTCTGCTTGCTGAAGGGCTGACCTACCTGCTTTTGTTTGGAGCCAGGCACCTGCTAGCAGGTTCTGGGATTTGGTTTTTAGTGGGAGGAGGCTCTCTCTAAGGTAGTGGAAGAGCAGTAATTACTTGGGAGAGGAAGCATTTAACTTCTGAGGCTGCAACACAATACTATCTTGTTCGCGGAGGCGGCTGAGTTAGAAGATTAGCAATTAATTTTTTATTACATGCAAACTACTCTTCAGGTTCATGAAACTAAACAGTACTCCCACAGCAAGAGAGGGGCAGGTTTCTACTTCATTTAATTTTTCAGAGCACTGCTGTTTGTCTGCTTTTGAACTGATAGGAATTGTTTACGAGTCTATGTGGAGGACATTTAGACACAATTTTCTGTATTCCCATTTGTTCTTTAAGGTTTTTACTTTTTTCTGTATTGCTAGAGTTTATTGCGGTTAGGTCTCAGGAGTATTTTGTCTTTTATTAGGATTACAATTACAAAATGCAGGTATCAGCTGTCTTAGAATAGACAAGTTGTAGCATGTTTGTTTTAGAGAAGCTCCTTTTAAATCAAAGCTCTTTTTTTATTGACTCTTATGTGAAAATTAGGTTTGGTTTTCTAGCCAACTGAGTTGAGAAGATTCATTGGTAGATGTTACTGGTATTTCTTTCAGTTTGGGCATTTTTATTGTATACCAGAGCTTAAGCTGCAGTGCCATAGGCCTCCAATAGGGGTTGTTACTTAGTCACCTGCAAGTTTTTTATGCTTGATTCTTTGGAATCAAAGACTTTTGGTAATAGAAAATGTACTTTCTTTTGTTTCATCAATTAGTAGGCTAGTGTTTTTTTTTTTTTATTTTGTTTTGTTTTTGTAACTAAACATTAGATAACTATGATGGGATGTAATAGATTTAGGGCAGAAGTTGCAAAGTGTGTTCTTTAGAGGGTCAGGCTGTTAACATTTACTTTGGCTTTGTGGGCCATCAGGTCTCTGTTGTAGTTGCTTACTTCTGCTTTTGTGGCATGGGACAGGGTGACCAACCCTTCCTGTTTGCCTGGGCCTTAGGAGTTTTACTTAGGAGGTGGGACTTTTCGTGCTAAAGCTGGGTTGACCCAGGACAATAACGGTTAGTTATTTTAGTGCCAAAGCTCCCATAGATCATTTGTAAATGAATGGATGTGGCTATGTTGTAGTAAAACTTTATTTTCAAACAGGAGTAGGATTGTCTGAGGCCTATACCTGGCTACTCCTATATGAGGATACTGGACTTGCCATTTGCTTTAGAAAACCAATTCAGAGCCTTGCTGTCTTCTTTTGCTGTAGCTCCTGTGTTTCATGCTTTCTGTTCAAAACAAAAGAACATCCCTTTCTGTTCATCTGGGATCATGGTAATTCCTTTCTTACTGGTGGCAGAGTATGACCTATCTCAGGGTGTTTGTGGAAGTGAACCTACTGTAATATCATGCCCCCTAAGTCCTAGCTCAGGGTTTGTACACCAGCTGGAATCCTGACATTGCAGTGAGGTCCTGTAGAGGGACCTGTGGTTATCTGGGGGATGTGTTACCCTTCATTTAAGAATTCTCAAGGGGCGCCGTGGCTCACACCCGTAATCCTAGCACTCTGGGAGGCCAAGATGGGTGGATCGCCTGAGCTTATGAGTTGGAGAACAGCCTGAGCCTGCTCTCCCTTCACTGAGAGATGAGTGAGACCTCTTCTCTAAAAATAGCTGGGCTTTGTGGCAGGCGCCTGTAATCCCATCTGCTCAGGAGCTAAGGCAAGAGAATCGCTTGAGTTCAAGAATTTGAGGTTGCTGTGAACTATGATGCCACTCTACTAAGGGAGATGCAGTGAGACTGTCTCAAAAAAAAAAAAAAAAAGAATTCTGAAGAATAAAGCCTTATAGGTTTGCTTCTGGGGTTGAGAAATACTCATTTCTGTCTTTTCTTTTTCTTTGGTTAGCTGAGAGTTCTCAGGAGTGGGCATTGTAGTCACATCTTTTCCATTTAGCAGGTATCTGAGAACTTACAACATACCGTGGCAGAGGCTGGTGGGGGTAGAGCAGCAGAGAGCAAGACAGCTGTGGTCCCTGTATGAACAGCAAACATAGCACCGCTGAGGCTGTGGGAGAGGGCTTCACCTGCCCCAGGGCAAAGAGAGTCCTCTGGAGGGAATGCTGTCTCTCCAGGAGATGGTGGATGCTGGAACCTGGGCTTGGGAGCGCATGGTCTCACCCTGTATAACCTCGGCTGATGGTTTGTGCAGTCTGTCTCAGTCTAGTTTCACTGGAGAGGGCCTCTTCTCCTCCCATTGTTTCTTTTTTCAGGTTTCTGACTCTGAGGGCTGGGTTTAGGGTTTCCAGTTTCCTGTTCCTGGGAAAAGGCTGCAGTCCCTCCTCAGGGTATAGCGAGCTTCCTGTTTGTACAGTAAGTAGTTGCTTTTGTTTCTGTCAAAAACGTGAATGACTGGAGCATTTCTATTTGCTGACAGCCCTTGCCAAATTAATTTTATTTAATTATCTCCCAGGGCTAAGCTTGAATACGCTTTGTGTTAAATTTACAATTTTCCCCCTTTTCTAGATGAAATGAACTTAATATCCTTGTTAAAATCTGATTAAAACTAAAATTGAGTTTTTTGAAGTCTGATTATCCCATGAAATGGAATTTTTAAACCTAATTACAGATGGATTTGCATATACTTTTCAGCACCATTGAAAAGAAAGTTGAAATAAATTTATTAATGACGTCCTTTTCTCTCCCTTCCTTGGGGCATGACGTAGTTTATAAGCATGAGGGGGTGTTGAGACCTGTCACCCTTCTCTCTACCCTTCCTTAGAAAGAATATTTTTTCCTTTAATTTTATTCCTTAGAGAATCAGTTCCCAGGGAGTCTGAGCTTATTCTCATTTTCATTCTCATCTTGGCTACTTTACCGATTTAGGTAGATGATCATTTTTCTGAACTGTTTGCTGATATTTGAAGATCTTGTCTTTCAGGAAGGGGATGGGAGAGGGGATAAGTGATTGCAGCTGCTGGAGTTTCCCTTTGGCTCAAAATATGGATTTATAATTAACAAGTTGCCTTCACCCTGATTTTAGATTACATTTGTATTATTGCAAAAGAAAAGACAGACAGACTCTTGTGTGTGAAATAAACAGGGATTTCATGTTCTTATCCTTTGAGAAGTCCCCTGTTTTTATGCTGCCTTGGGTCCCGTTGCCTGTCCTGGTTTTCTAGCAGCACATGTAGGTGGCAGATGTTCAATTTCACTCACCTTCTGCCTATCTGTCCCCACACTTTGACTTTGTCTGGAATGACATAGAAATGGAATCATATGGTATATAGTCTTTTGTGTCTGGATGTTTTCACTTACATGTTTTCTTAAAAGCATTTGTTCACTGCCAGTATCAGGAGTTTGTCTTTGTTATACTGAATGGATGTACCATAAGTTTTTGGCTCTCAGCAAATGAAGTTTCTATGAACATGCACAATTTGTTTTAGAAAGTCTTGGAAAAATGCCCAGGAGTGGGATTTCTGAGTGATGTGGTAAGTATATTTTAACTATAAAAAACTGCCAAACTCTTTTCCAAAGTGGCTTTCTTTTTTTTTTTTAAATGTTGAGATAGAGTTTCACTATGTTGCTCCGGTTGAGTGCTGTGGTGTCATAGCTCACAGCAACGTCAGACTTTTGTGTTCAAGTGATTCTCTTGCCTCAGCCTCCCAGGTAGTTGGGTCTAACAGGCATCAGCTATTTTTAGAGATGGGGTCTCGCTCTGGCTCAGGCTGTTCTCGAACTTGTGAGCTTACACGATCCACCTGCCTCTGTCTCTCAGAGTGCTGGGATTATAGGTGTAAGCCACTGTGTCTGGCCCTGAAAGTGGCATTCTTATTTTGTCCTTCACAACAAAGCATGAGAATTCTGGTTGTCTAACCATCTGGGCAGTGTTTTCCTTGGTTTTAGTTTTCCCCATTCTGGTGGTGCGTTGTGGTATTTATTCTTGTTTCCCTGGTGACTGATGATGTTGTGTATCCTCTCACAAATGTCTTTTCAAAGTCTTTTACCCATTCTTTAGTTGGGGCTGTCTTTGTCATCTTATTGAGTTGGAAGAGTTCTATATATATTCATGATAGGAGCCTTTGTCAGACATATGGGAAATACTTCTTCTCATTACAGGGCTTGTCTTTTCTTTTTCTCAGTGCTTTTTGAAGAGTAAAGTCCAATTTATCAATTCATTTCTTTTGTGGCTTATGCTGTTTGTGTCTGACTAACTCGAGCTTCTAGAAATTTTCTAGTTTTAGCTTTTATGTTAATTTTGAGTTAATTTTTGTGTGTGGTAACAATTGAGGGTCACTTTTATTTTTTTTAATACATGTCCCTGTTGTCCCTTTGAACTACTTTGGCACTCCCCATGAAAGTCAGTTGGCTGAGTGGCGCCTGTGGCTCAGTGAGTAGGGTGCAGGCCCCATATACCAAGGGTGGTGGGTTCAAACCCAGCCCCGGCCAAACTGCAACATAAAATAGCTGGGCGTTGTGGCGGGCGCCTGTAGTCCCAGCTACTTGGGAGGCTGAGGCAAGAGAATCGCCTACTTCAGAAGCTGGAGATTGCTGTGAGCTGTGTGACGCCATAGCACTCTATTGAGGGCCATAAAGTGAGACTCTGTCTCTAAAAAAAAAAAAAAAGAAAGTTAGTTGGCCATATATATATATATATATATATATATATTCGTGGATCTATTTCTAGACTGTTCTTTTCCATTGATCCATATGTCTTATTTTGCCAGTACAGTAATGTTCTAATTACTGTAACTTCATAGTTATTTATTTATTTATTTTTTTAGAGATAGAGTTTCACTTTGTTGCCCTTGGTAGAATGCTGTGGCATCACAGCTCACAGCAACCTCCAGCTCTTGGGCTTAGGCAATTCTCTTGCCTCAGCCTCCCAAGTAGCTGGGACTATAGGCGCCCGCCACAACACCTAGCTATCATAGTAATTTTTAAAATACGATGGGAAGCTGTCTAACCTTTTTCTTTTTTTGTAAAAATTGTTTCATTTTCATTCAAATTTTAGAATCAGCTTTTATTTGGTTATTACGTGTGAAAAGTTCGATGTCCTTCAGTATTGAGTTTGGCATTTGGCATCTCTGACATTTCAGTTTGGTGCTTTATTTTTAAAAATTATTGTGAAGGTGCATACTTATTCTTTCTAATAGCACATTTTGGCTTATGATTATCTCAAAAATTTTTTAAAGAAATTCTTGTGAAATCATGGATAAGTCAAAAATTTGTGTTTTTTTTTTTTTTTTTTGAGACAGAGTCTCATTTTGTCTAGGCTAGAGTGCTATGGCGGCATAGCTCACAGCAACCTCAAACTTTTTGGGTTCAATTGATCCTCTTGCCTCAGCCTCCCTAGTAGCTGGAACTACAGGCACCAGCCACAATGCCTGGCTTTTTTTTTTTTTTTAAAAAGAGATGGGGTTTCATTCTTGCTCAGGCTAGTTTCAAACTCCTGAGCTCGACATGATTGCAAGAGGGACTTTACCTAACGATTGCAATCAGTGTAACCTGGCTTATTGTACCCTCAATGAATCCCCAACAATAAAAAAAAAAAAAAACTCCTGAGCTCAAGCACTCAACCCACTGCAGCCTCTCAGAGGATTATAGGCATGAGTCATTGCTCCTGGCCAATTTGTGTTACTTTTGAACATGAGTTTTGTTGTGGAACCAATGTAGCACAGCCAGTTTGAAATATCAATGAAGTATTTGTGAAAGGTGTAGCTAATGAACACACAGTAAGTCCATGGTTTGAGAAATTCCATTCTGGTGATTTTAATCTTGAAAATGAGCCACATTGGCAGTCTGATACCAAGGTGGATATTAATGAGGTGGCCAACAGGTAGAGAATATTTTGTAAATATTTTGTGATGAATATTTTGTAAGTCAAGGTATATTTAGCTATAAGTTTCCATTTTCTTTCTGTGGTAACTTTAGGGGCCACTTTGGGATACCTTATTATTTAAAAAATCACATGAGCTAACATTACCACAAATTATTATTTTTCTTAAAAGTCTAAAGCTGTTAGGAATTTATCAAGCTTGTGATGGGAGATACAATTTTTAAGAATCTGAATTTGTATTTGAAAGCTTGAGTTTTTGTCATTGTTAACAGATACCCTAGCCAGGGGTCCTCAAACTACGGCCCTGCAGGTCACAACGCGGCGTTGTGATTGTATTTGTTCCTGTTTTGTTTTTTACTTCAAAATAAGATATGTGCAGTGTGCATAGGAATTTGTTCATAGTTTTTTTTTTTTTTTGGTTTTTGGCCGGAGCTGGGTTTGAACCCGCCACCTCCTGCATATGGGACCGGCGCCCTACTCCTTGAGCCACAGGTGCCGCCCCATAGTTTTTTTTTTTAAATTATAGTCCGGCCCTCCAACGGTCTGAGGGATAGTGAACTGGCCCCCTGTTTAAAAAGTTTGAGGACCCCCTGCAGGCTGTATTATTCCAGTTGATACTAATTTAATTTATTTTTGAGAAAATGTCTACCTTAAATCTGAGTAACTGTTATTTGTCAGCCATTTATCATGCAAGGTATTAAACATAAAAAGTGGTTAGTTCAGCTCACAACTCAAACGCGGAAGTGCTTTTCTTCAAGACTTGTCATTACATTTTAGTATGTAGTTTAGTATGTACCAGAAAAGTTTTGTATGTGCTTTTTATTTCTTCACACAGAATATTGAGATGATATTACCAAGGGGTTAAGATTTAATAAAATCAGTATTTTTAACATCTTCATCAAGAACATCCTTTTTTTTGTTTTTTAATTTTGAGTGTGTGACTTCGAAGAGTGAAATGATTGGCAGAGTTGGTTCCACTGGTTTGGTTCACCAACATGTTTTATCCATTGTTGCTTTTGTATTTATCTTCAGTGCAAACATTAGCGTAGTTAAAAGAAAAGAGGCAAATAACAGCTTAGAATTATTATGAACATAGTTTTGATCTGACAAGACTCCCTGGAAGGGTGTATGCAGACCACTCTTTGAGAAATGTTGTCTTGTGAACAGAAGGAGAAATTTCACAAGTTGGTTTTAAATTCAAGTGTGGTTCTGTAGTTCTACAACACACTCTTCACAAATCCTGCACAAATGTGACATGAATACATGTTCACTGTAAAAACAACTCAAACAGAACAGAAGGGAATTAAAGCAGAATTTCCTCATGGTTCTCTGTTTTTGAAATTCCATTCATTTTCAGGTTAATGAATACTAACAGTTTGGTAAAGTTCTCTTAGATAATTTTTTTTTTTTTTGTAGAGACAGAGTCTCACTTTATGGCCCTTGGTAGAGTGCCGTGGCCTCACACAGCTCACAGCAACCTCCAACTCCTGGGCTTAAGTGATTCTCTTGCCTCAGCCTCCCGAGTAGCTGGGACTACAGTCTCCCGCCACAACGCCCGGCTATTTTTTTGGTTGCAGTTTGGCTGGGGCTGGGTTTGAACCCGCCACCCTCGGTATGTGGGGCCAGCACCTTACCGACTGAGCCACAGGCGCCACCCTCTCTTAGATAATTTTCATGTGTATGGACATTTTACATAATAAATGGCAACATACAGTCTGTATTGTTGCATGATTTGTTTTCCCTTGGATTGACCTATGGTAGCATACAGTCTATATTATTACATGATTTATTTTCCCTTGGATTAACCTATATGAATTTCTGATTGCTGTTATTTAGTCAAAGGAGTACATGCATTTTAGCCATTTCCTTATTAACATACACTCTAGTTTCCAATTTTTTTCTTTTCTGCTATTACATGTAGAGATTTAGTGAGCACCCATCATCATTAAACATACATTTTTGTAATATATCTGAAAGTTTTTTTTACTGATGGAAATACTGAAATGTAGGGTATTATAATTTAATATTTTTTATATCTTTACCAAATTGCTGTGCAGAACTATACTTCTATCAACAGTACTTCAGATTGTCCATTTTTTCTAATAACATTCTTGATATTATCAGTGTTTTTCATTTTTGCCCTTTGTACTTAAAAGAAGTAAAATAAGCTGTTATATTACTAAGTGGTGGTTTTTAGCACAGATCGTTTCGGATGATCTTGCTTCCTGCCCTCAGATACATTTGGCTGCCCTTGTAGCTTTCCAGCTCTCAGGCATCCCTCCCAGATGGGCCAGCTGGCATCTGGGGCTGAAGAGAGACTGCCTGCCCTGGCCTAAGAGGGAGGCTTAAGCAGGGAGGCTGAGGGGTAGAGGTTGGTCTGGTGGCCTAGATGACAGTGGAAATCTCTTGCAAGTGAAGATAGATGGTAGAGCTTTGCTATTATCACATTTGGAGCATTAATCCTCTGTCCAGCATAGCCTCTTGGGATTAGAAGGTGGTCTCTCTCTCTCAAGAAACTTGTTTCAAAAGTCTAGAAGCATGTATATGACTTCAAAGAATACCTCTGTCGGCAAATGCAGTTCTCTTGCTTTGATGATGACATTCATTGTGGTCTTAAGGAAAAGAAAGAATGGAACTGTCTTTCAAGTACTTTTTACAATTTTTTTTTTGAGATGGAGGCTGACTAAGTTGCCCTTGGTAGAGTACCGTGGTGTCACAGCTCACAGCAACCTCAAACTCTTGGGCTTAAGCGATTCTTTTGCCTCAGCCTCCCAAGTAGCTGGGGTTATAGGCGCCTGCCACAACACCTGGCTATTTCTTTTTGTTGTTGTTGTTGCAATTGTCATTGTTGCCTAGCAGGCCCAGGCTGGGTTTGAACCCACCAGCCTGGGTGCATGTAGCTGGCACTGTAAACGAGCCCTTCTTAAATTTTTAATTGAGATAATTACACACAGTGACATGGACAAATCTTAAGTATATATGTTAGTGAATGTTGAAAATGTACCCTGTATAATTATTGCCTCAATCAAATTGTAGAAAGTTTCTATTACCTCACAAGGTCCCCTTTGTCCCATCTAATCACTTCCTACCCCCAGGAGATAGCCCCCCTCTCTGATTTCTACTAAATATTGCCATAAATTGGTTTTTTATGTTTTGGAACTAGAAACAAATGGAATTGTGTTATGTTTCCTCTTTATCTGCTGTACCCAAGCCTGGGTCTGCGCTTATACCACTCCGAGAGTGAAGTTCTCAGAGTTGTTGCCTTCCCTCTAGCCCTGGCCCTGGTCTTGCAAAACATGAGATTCAGTCATGGTTCTGGGTGTATCAGTAATTCATTTTTTACTGTTGAGTAGTATTTCGTTGTATGAATATACCTGTTAGTAGACATTTGGGTTGTTGCCAGTGTGTTGGCTGTTGTGAGTATAGCTGCTGTTAATTGACACCCAGGTCTTGTATGTACCTGTGTTTTCATTTTCATGAATCTGCAAATACGAGTAACAAGGCTGAGCCATTTAGTACGTGCATGGTTAACTTGGTAGGAAACTACCAAACCATTTTCCAATGTATTTATGTGATTTTATGCGCCTACCTCCTATGTATAAGATTCCATGTGCACTGTATTTCACCAGTATTTGGTGTCAGTTGTGTATTTTTAACAAATTATTTAATCCAGTGGGTGTGAAATCTTATATGCTTTGATTTTAATTCGCAATCCTTAATGACTATGTTGAGTTCCTTTTTGTGTGCTTACTGGCTTTGTATCTGTTCTTTGGGAAGTGTCTGTTCTAAGTCTAGTGCCAAATTTTATTGGTTTGTTTTCATTTGTTACTGCTTTTTATGAGTTTATTATTCTGAATAGAAGTCCTTCATCATTAAGTATTTGTCTTGCCAGTATTTTTACCCTGTCTATGGCTTGCCTATTCATTTTCTTTTTAAAATTATTGAAATACACATCATTATTACTGTAAAACTATTTAAAATGTTTAATTTGATAATTTTTAGTATATTCATAAGGTTATGCAACCAGAACATTGTCTTAGTTCAGAATATTTTCATTATCTCAAAAGAAACCCCATAGAAGTTGGCAGACATTTTCCATTCTCCTTTCTTTCTAGCCCCTGGCATCCACTAATCTGCTTTCTGTCTGTGTGGATTTACCCATTCTGGACATTTTGTATCAGGGGAAGCATACAATTTGTGGCCCCTGTGACTGGCTCCTTCCACTCAGCATGATATTTTCAAGGTTCATATATGTTGTAACATGTGCCAGTGCTACCTTTGTTTTTATGGCTAGGTAATATTCCATTCCATGGTTATGTAAGACCATGCTTTGTTATCCTTTCATTAGCTAACAGATGTTTGTGTTGTTTTCACTTTTGGTTGTCATAATAATGCTGCTATGAACATTAGCAGTTTTTTTTTTTTTTTTTTTTGCAGTTTTTGGCCTGGGCTGGGTTTGAACCCACTACCTCCCGTATGTGGGGCTGGCGCCCTACTCCTTTGAGCCACAGGTGCCGCCCCGAACATTAGCAGTTTTTGGCATGTTTGCGACTGCCTGTATTTTCCACAGTGGCTATGCACTGAAGATTAGCACATGAAGATTAGAACATGTTAGCACATGAAGATTCCAGTTTCTGCACATTCTCGTCAACACTGGTTATTATCCGTAATACCTTTTTTTTCCTTTTTTTTTTTTTTGAGACAGAGTTTCACTTTGTCACCCTGGGTAGGGTGCTGTGGCATCATAGCTCACAGCAACCTTAGACTTCTGGGCTGAAATTATTCTCTTGCCTCAGTTTCCCAAGTAGCTGGGATTACAGGCACCTGCTGCAATGCCCAGCTATTTTTAGAGACACAGTCTAGCTCTAGCTCAGGCTGTTCTTGAACTCGTGAGCTCAGGTGATCCTTTCGCCTCTGCCTCCCAGAGTGCTGGGATTATAGAAGTGAGCCACCACACCTGGCTTTAATATCTTTTTGGTTATAATTATCCAAGTGTGTGTAAATGGTATCTTGCTGTGGTTTTTAATTTGTGTTTCTTACAGCCCAACTAATTTAGCAGAAACTTTAGTGTAACACACAAGAAAGATGCAAACTTTATAGAAGTAGTTCAGGAAAGTTTTGAGCAAACAAGAACGATCATAGCTAGTAGCAGCAGTGATAACAACAAACCCAGGGGATGGTGAGTTGCCACAAAAATTACAAGACATACAAAGAAATGAAGTATAACTCATACATGGGGGTAGGGGGAGCAATCAGTAGAAACAGAATATCAATAAAAACAAGTTATTAAGAGAAGCCAAATAGAAGTTCTATAGATGAAAATACAGTACTGAAATAAAATTCACTAGATGAGTGCAATAGTACAAACAGGCAGGAGAAAGAATCTGGAAACTCGAAGATAGGCCCATTGGGATTATCCACTGTTGGGGACAGAAAGAAAAGAATGAAGAAATGGAAGAGAGAGTAGATGCCGCTATGTAACATTGTATTGGAGTTTTACCCAGGGCATGTATGTGAGTAAAGGAATAGAAGAGATCCAGATTGGAAGGGAAGAAGGAAACTATCTGTATTTGCAGATGACATGATTTTATATATAGAAAAATCTAAAGAGTACACATACACAAAACTGTTAAAGCTAATAAACAAGTTTAATAAATTTGCAGGATATAAGATCAATATTTTAAAATAAATTATATTTTTATATGCCAGCATTAGCTAATAATTATTATTAGTTTTTAATTGCCATTTTATTTTTGTTTTAGATGCCACAGAGATAACTCAGTTTCCTTGACAATTGCGTTATTCTTATTATACCTCATTGGGACATTTCAGACTTCCAAATTATCAGTAATAAATTAATTGTAGACATTAAGTCTGTGTTATCTACAGACAGTTTATTTGATTCTAACATTGTCTGGAAGCTAGGCGTAAACTATAGCTCAGAATTTGTGCTTTTAACAAATGATAGGTTCAGAATGAATATTAGACAGAGACTTCTTTGAATGCCTGGAATCAATACATCTACTCTTTGATGGGTGCATCTTGGGCCGCGTCCTCAATTCTCAGCCAGGCTTCCTGCTTACCCAGAGCTTTAAGGTGAGAGTTTGGGGCCTTCATAGGCCTTTCTTGAGCCTGTTCAGGGCCTTGTGCATGCATGTGGCCCCATGGATTCTTATGACTATGCCGGAGCTTTTCAAAGGCCTGTGGACGTCTCATTTCTCAGCTTTTTGGTTGTCTTTTGTTTGCCACTTCTGTAATCCATATCACCTCAGGTACCTGTGATGGTTAAACATTTGATAGATTCTCCCCCATCCCTCAAGCTTTTAGCTCTGCGTGGGGTCCAGTGAGGTCCCATAAAGACAGGCCTTTCCCATAGGCTCTTAAAGTATGTGAGCCAGATGGATCAAATAAAAACTCTTTTAAGGATGATGTTTTGAAAGATGCCAGCCCTATTCTGTTCCCTGTCTACCAGAACGTGGGCTGATCTTTATCAAGGTTGCTGCAGAGATGTGGAATGGAGGCTGGGGACTAAGGGAAGTGAAAGCCCCACCAAGCTAACTGTTAATAAGAGTCATTTGATTTTTTTTACTAGACACTCCTGGGTTGCTGAAAGTCTTGGTTCTCAGAGTTTAGAAAGTTGATTCTAACAAGTTTAAAAGTTTTTCATTGCTTTTTGTAGAGGATGAACTCTGATAGACTGTCACTCTGACATTGTTGCTGATGTCTTAATGGTGGTTTTGATGAGTAAAAATTTGGATGAAATCCATTTTATCAATTTATTCTTTTATAATAGTGATCTCTGTGCTTTAAGAACTTTTCCATAAGTTACCATAGTGTCTACAGGAAAAAAAAGTACTATTTAATTTCATGATTGCAAATTCATGATTATCTTATGTTTTCTTCCCAAAGTTTTGTATTTTAATCTTATAGTTACAAGTTTATAATCCATCCTGTCTGAGACTAGGATTAAGGTTCACTCCTTCCTGTTTATCAAGTTTTAGCAATATTTTTGGAAAAGTTACTTCTGAATAGCTATAAATATCTTTGTCACTCTTAACAAGATCTTTATCACTGTTTCTGGATTCTGTTTTATTTCATTGATACATATCCTCATGCTAATACTGAGGACTTCCTTAATTGCTGTAGCTTCAAGTTTTGAAATTTGTTACAAGTCTTAGCAGTTTTTTTTTCCTTAAAGCTGTTTAACCGCTGAAGATTTTTTGCTTTTCTATGTATGTCTTAGAAATACATCATCAATATCTACAAAAACCTTGTGGTTTTTACTGGTTTTGTGTTGAATTTATAGTTCAATGTGGAGAGAGTTGACATCTTAATATTGACCTTTCCAATTCATGAGCATGGTCTGTGTCTCCATTAGTTGAATTTTTCTTAGCAGTCTCTTGTTATTTAGATAACAAGGGGTCTTATAGGTTGTGTTTGTTAGTCTGTTTATAGGTGTCAAGTACTTTATGTAACTCATTAATTAACAAGGATACCAGTATGGTCTTACATCTAGTTCAAAGGAGAATTGTTAAGTATCATGTGTTTATAATCAAATAGGAAATACATTAAATTATAGATGGATGTCAAACTGGGGAAACTGGAATAAGAATGAAATTGCTTATATCCTTAAGTCTATAAGCAATTGCATTCTACAGGATAGAGTTTGTATTTTTAAAGGCGTGAGTCATTTACATTGCTATAAGTTTTTTTTAACTTAACCAAGTTGTATGTGGGTCTTCACGAACATTTTGAGACACACAAAAATCAAGAAACGTAAAATTGGTGCAGATGGAAACAAATGAAGCCCTCCCAACAACACTGATAAGCTGAGCAAGTTGAAACTTACATAGGTGAATAAGAAAGATTGTTGTTGACTGTGTTTTCTTGGAAGTGAAATAATGGACCATAACATGGTATGTTTCAAAACTTTCATGGTGACCTATGTAAACTAGCTTAAAGATACGAAAGTTACAAATAACCTTAATGGTAAGCTAGACAGATGCCGAATCTTTTTTTTTCTTCCCCCCCTAATTTAAGGTTTTCATGTTGGCTCTCTCTTTGTGATTACAGCAGTTTCATATAATGATTATTTTTGAGTGCAAAATAAGGCTGGTCTGAATGGATTTGACCCTGTTATTTATGTAGGTGCACTAAGAGTATTAGTGTACCATATAGGTCTTCCCCTTGACTTTGCAAAATCCTAGAGTGGTGTACTTGTGATTAGTTACAAAATAACTTATCTAAGGAACTTTTCATAAGGAATTTCAGACTGGACTTTTAAAAGCCTCTATTATTTGTACTCTCAAGGTAGGAAACCAAGCCCAATAAACTCTTAACAAATTTCATCTGCCATACCTATAAATTTGGGTGAATTCACTACTTCTTGAGATCCTCAAAATAACCCAAGATTATGGCCTTTCTGGAAGTGGCCTTAACCCTCGTGAGATTGGGTCCCTGGAAGCACTAGGCCATTTTTACTGGGAGTGTTTTGAGGCTATTGGCTGCATAGGAACAGCCATCTTTGACCTTTAAAGGGGTTTATCATGCTTTTTTGAATAAGCATTGTTCTCAAATGACACTACAGGTAAGGCATTAATTGTATAATTTGTCCATTTATAATCTTTTTAGAAAAGGAGAAAAGATTCCTATTGAACCTAGGCCAGTAACTATACTGCTCTGAAAGGTAAGGAGACTCAGAGGTTTCTGAATTCTAGGCTATCAGTGAGGATCAGATATCATTTGAAAATGTTTCGTTTAATTTTTATCACAAAACTGAGTTCACTGAATTGTCTTAGGCAAAATAAGCTAAGAAGAAAGTGTAGTCACTTCCTTAGGTATCCAGAAGATACAGCATAAAACCGGCATCCACATATAACCTCAATATAATTTCCCTCTTTAGTTTATTTAGTTCTATGTAGTTAATTCTTACCCTGTTAGATAATGGGTTAAAAAATCTCATGAAATGGGCTGGCGCAGTGGCTCACGCCTGTAATCCTAGCACTCTGGGAGGCTGAGGTGGATGGATTGCCTGAGCTTGAGACCAGCCTGAGACAGGGCGAGACCTTGTTCCTAAAAATAGCCAGTGTTGTTGCGGGCACTTGTAGTCCCAGCTACTTGGGAGGCTGAGGCAAGAGAATCACTTAAGCCCAAGAGTTTGAGGTTGCTGTGAGTGATGATGCCCTGGCACTCTACCAGGGGCGACAAAGTGAGATTCTGTCTCAAAAACAAACAAAAAACCCCCCCAACTCACAAAACCATATGCTCGGGGCACTATTTTGGAAAAAAAAAAAAACAAAAACAGCTTGGAAATCCTAGCTCAATCTTCTTGTATGTGTGAAAATTATCTAAATTGTGTTACCTCATTAGTGTGTACCCACGAGTCTCAATAATTGGAGATTTTTGCTGTAATCCTTTTCTATGAGCCTCTGAGACTGCCCTTTGTTGAAGATATAAACTCTGGCTTTATAGCAATCTTCTAGGCAAGCTCTATCAGAATGAAACAGAACTGTTTGTATGACTGAAACTTAATGGAAAGTTTTCATTTATTACTGATAATTTCCAAACATGAAATGTCTGATGTAGTTTTTGTTTTTTTGAGAGAATCTCATTTTGTTCCCCTCGGTAGGGTGCTGTGGTGTCATAGCTCACAGCAACCTCAAACTCTTGGGCTCAAGCCATCCTCTTGCCTCAGCCTCCTGAATAGCTGGGATTACAGATGCTCACCACAATGCCCAGCTATTTTTAGAGTCCTAAACTCAAGCAATCCACTGCCTCTGC
The DNA here is from genome assembly GCF_027406575.1 of Nycticebus coucang. NCBI lineage: Eukaryota > Metazoa > Chordata > Mammalia > Primates > Lorisidae > Nycticebus > Nycticebus coucang. Next base: position 63,451,595 of record NC_069791.1, on the reverse strand, counting down.
CTCCCAGAGTGCTAGGATTACAGGAGTGAGCCACTGCCTGTGGTCCAGTTTGTTTGTTTGTTTTGAAACAAACTCAGCTCTGCCCAGGCTACAGTGCTATGGCATCAGCCTAGCTCATAGCAACCTCAAACTCCTGGGTTTAAGGGATCTTGTAGCCTCAGCTTCCCAAGTATATGGGACAGTCAGCACCTGCCACAATGCCCTGCTAATTTTTCTATTTTTAGTAGTGATGGGGCTTCACTCTTGTTCAGGCTGGTGTCAAATTGCTGAGCTCAAGAGATCCTTCCCCTTGCTCTCCCAGAGTGCCATCATGCCTGGCTGTGATGCAGTTTTATAATAAAAATAATACAGCTGTCAAGGCAATTGGGTTGTGACATCCAAAACAAAGATAAAAAGGCAATTAAAAAATCTGACAAATTATTACTAAAGGTAATGATTAAGCCTGTTTCAAAGAAGTCAGTGGATGTTAACATCTGACTCATCAAAATGTATGAACCTAATTTCTATAGAGAAGATAGTTTTGAGACACAATATAAAAGAGAAGAAATGTTCCTCAAATATACTGAAGAATATCAAACAAGGAGATTTAGTAATGCTGAGGTGGATTTTACGGCATGAGTAAGTCTGATACACATTCCTACTTGAGAACCAGTAGCCTATAAGGCGCTAGAGTCAAATTAAAGAAGTGATGTGGCTAATCAACATTTTTAGGGCTTTAACACTGTGTTATCACTAATTGATATCATGCAAAGTACTTGTAGGACTCTGACACAGACAAACTTGACCACAGTTATTTGATAAAAATTTTGATCAGTGTTTCTCCTGAAATTTAAACATATTATGATTATGGAATGTGAAGGCATTTACAAATCTCTAAGAACTTATATTGAATGATATAATTTCTAAAATACTTATATTAATAATACTTTATATAAATTTAAACTATAGGAGTCTGGATGTCTCTTCTGATTTGACAACTTTTGCAGCCTAACTCACCAAATAAAGTTATTATTAGCATGTTTATTTTATAAAAGATCTTGCATATCTTTTGATAATTTTAATTCTAATATCTAATTTTAATATCTAATTTAATTTTAATATCTAATTTTAATTTGATACTATTTTGAATAGAACTTTAAAAAGTCACTTTCTAGCCGGGCGCGGTGGCTCACGCCTGTAATCCCAGCACTGTGGGAGGCTAAGGCAGGAGGATTGCTTGAGCTCAGGAGTTCGAGGCTTGTCTGAGCTAGAGTGAGACCCCAACTCATGAAAAAAATAGAAAAACCCAGCCAGACTCTGTGGCGAGCATCTGTAATCCTAGCGGCTTCGGAGGCTGAGGCAGCAGGATGCCCACAGCTGGAGTCTGAGGTTGCAGTGAGCTACGACGCTGTTGCCCTCTGCTCAGGGCATAGGGTAGAACTGTGTCTCGACAAAAAAAAAAAAGTCACTTTCTAAAAAGAAACAAGAAAAAAAAGTCACTTTCTAATATTAACTGCTAGTGTATACAAAATAATATAGTATTTATAGATTCATAGTGTCCTGTTTTGCTGCTAAATTTACTTTTCTTGGTGGCACCCGTAGCTCAGTTGGCTGGGCGCTGGCCACATACACCTAGGGTGGCTGGTTTGAACCTGGCCCGGGCCTGCTAAGCAACAGTGACAACTGTAACCAAAAAATAGCTGCGTGTTGTGGCAGGTGCCTGTAGTCTCAGCTACTTGGGAGACAGAGGCAAGAGAATCACTTAAGCCCAAGAGTTTGAGGTTGCTGTGAGCTGTGATGCCACGGCCCTCTACCCAGGGCAACAGCTGGAGATTCTGTCTCAAAAAAAAAAAAAAAAAAAAAATATATATATATATATATATAAATTTAAAAAAAATTACTTTTAGTGCCAATACATTTTCTTTTAGATTTCTTAGGCATTTCTGTGCAAACAGTAGTGCTGTTTGCAAGTAAAGATAATTTTACTTTTTCCTTTCAATATTTGTGTTTTTTATTTCTTTTCTCTTGCATTTATTTACGTTATTGCACTAGATAGTACCTACAATACAATGTTGAAAAGCAGTGGTGGTAGCATACAACTTGTTCTTATTTGTGACATTAGGAAAAATGTTCAGTATTTTACTCTTAAGTATTATTTTAGTGTTTTTTTTTTTTCCTTGAGATGGGATTTTGCTCTGTCACTGAAGCTAGAGTGCAGTGATGTTGTCATAACTCACTGCAGCTTTGAACTCCTGGGCTCAAGTCATCTTTTCACCTTGGCCTCCCTGGGACTACAGGCACATGATACTGTGCCTACCTAATTTTTCTGTTTTTATACACAGACTTGGGGGGTCTTACTCTGTTGCCCCAGCTGGTCTCAAACTCCTGGCTTCAAGTGATCCTCTTGCCTTGGGCTCCCAGAGTGCTAGAAATACAGGCATGAGCCCCCTGCCTGGCCAAGAGTACATTTCTGTTGTTGTAAGGTACCAAATTTGTGGTAGTTTGTTATAGGAGCCCTAAGGAATCAAGATCTCCCCTAGTCATGTGCTTGGGGCCCAGTAAACCAGCTCAGCCCTGCCCATCCTTCCCTTACCCTAGGGACATCTTTTTTTTAAAAAAAATTAACTATTTTGAGACAGGGTCTAATGTTACTCAGGCTGAATTCAAACTCCTGGGCTCAAACGATCTTCCTTCTCAGCCTCCTGCCATGTGGCACACCTGTCATGTTTCTTCTGTTTTTAATCTGTATCATCATTTCCTTTCTTTTGATTTACTTTGCATGCTTAATAAGTTTTCTGGGTGATTATGGGGTGCATCCAGGACTGAAATGACCAGGGATTTAGAAGGAAGTTGTGACCCAGCTCCCTTTTGGAAATTGCTAAACTTGTTCAGGTACCATGTGAGCCTTTATCTGTGTAGTCATTATACAAGCCTGAGGAATATGGTAAAAAGTAAAATTGTCTTACTAGATCTTTTCCTAGGACCAGTTTGGAAATATGGAGAATATGAAGGGTAAAACTGTAACTTAGCAGGTAAAGGTGCTAGCTAGACTACATCACACATCTACTTCTTTTTCTTTCCTGAAACCTAGTACAGCAATAAGGAATAGAGTTTTGTTTTTTTTTTTAAAGGCTGATGCTTATGTGAATGGGGGAAGGTAAAGAAAGCAGTAGTGTTGGGGGTTAAGAGTCCTGATTCCCCAAACCCAGTTGACCTACCTTGTTTCCCCAAAAATAAGACAGTGTCTTATTTTAAGGTGTGCTCCCAAAAATGCGCTAGGTCTTATTTTCAGGGGACATCTTATCTTTCCTGTAAGTAGGTCTTATTTTCGGGGAAACAGGGTAGTTTAATTACTTGGCTGAAGTAGAAAGTTCAGCTGAGGCATAGTGGTAATCAAAAGCAAAAGTGAGTGGAAACTGAAAATAAAACTGGAGTGGCACAGGCAATGTGGATAGAAAGTAAAAGTAACCTACACAAGTTTCAGGGTAACAGAGTGAGATTTTATTTAGGAAGAAGAAAATGTTTAGAGCACTTACAAGGAGAGTTGGAAGTATGTCCCTCTCCTAAAACAGAAAAGGTGGGAGAGATAAGAGGCAGAGGCCTGCAGAAGGCCTTTCTATTTGAAATGGGCTGCAAGTCTTTCGTTGGCTTCCATGTGCCTCCAGGCAGTATTGGCCTTTTCTTTTTCTTTTCTTTTTTTTTTTTTTTGAGACAGAGTCTCAAGCTGTTGCCCTGGGTCGAGTGCCATGGCATCAACGGCTCACAGCAACCTCCAACTCTTGGGCTCAAGAGATCTTCTTGCCTCAGTTTTTTCTATTTTAGTAGAGATGAGGTCTTGCTTTTGCTCAGGCTGTTCTTGAACGCGTGAGTTCAGCAATCCACCCACCTCTGCCTCCCAGAGTGCTAGGATTACAGGCATGAGCCATCAGGCCTGGCCAGTATTGGCCTTTTCTATTGGTCATTGCTTGTCTCTTTCTATAGGTCATTGGTTACCTAGGTTGCTTTATATGCATATTCTCATGGGCCCTCCAGACTTTCTGGTTCAACAAGCCAGGTTTTCCTTCCATCTCCCTTAAAGCTCCTTCTTAGTGTACCTTCTCAAATGGCATTTGTGTTTTGGAAGCTGGAAGGTATGTTGAAGCATTGGTGATGGTCTTAGGACTTAGCCAACTCAAAAAAATAGATGCTGAGAAAGGAAACCCAAGAGCCAACCCAGTTGATGCCACTGAGTTTTCACATGACTCTAGAGCTGCAGTGTCACATACCTCCAGACTGGCAATGAATGAGGCAGATAAAAATTACTTGTGAGTTGGCCACCAGGGCCAACAGTGCCAGGTCCCTCTGCAGCCCCAGTAGCTGGATGGAAGCCGCTATGTGCCAGCTTCTGTAGATGAGGCGCCATACTGGAAGTAGGGCGATTACGTGAACTTGTGCATGGCTGGTGCCAAGAACATCAGCCTTTGTCCCCACTTGGCACTGGCTGGTGGACTATTGTCAGCTAAACAGGAGAGTAGAAGGGCCTCCTCTAGGGACTCTTGACTGTCCAGAAGGAGGACATACAAGGATTGAGTCCAGTGCTTCATATCTCTTTTCTTTCAGTGCAGCTTCTAGTTGACCAGCCCCATTTTTCATTTGGAGCTTCTGGGTGTCTGAGGAAGCCTGTGATGTAAAAAGTAGAGGCCATAACAGACTAAGTAATAAAAGCAACTTAGAGGAAATGGAAATTATGTGAGGATGAAACTTCAGGGAGAAAACCTCTCATAAATATCTTCAGAGAGATAAAAATAGACATTTTAACAAAAGAGGATATTGAAACAAGAAAAGAATTCCATGAAAGAAGAACATTCAGTGAATAAGAAGAGCTCTGGGAAATTAAAACTATGTGAACAGATGTGGAGAAAAGAATCAATGTAGGGGTCGGAAAGTTGAGGAAATATCCCAGAAAGAAGAACAAAAATATCAAACAAGAAAAACATTGTAAAATTTGAGGATCATTCCATGTGGATCACATTCAAAAAGTACAGCAATGAAACGAAGGAATTCCATTATAACGAAACAACTTAAAAAATATTCTTAGAACTGAAGGGTATTCTAGCTTGAAAGCTCCCACTGAGCACCCAGCCCGGTGTATGGAAGTCCGTGGTCAGAGACCATCACCGAGGTGCTGCATCATCCTGATGCTGAACATGAGGGCAGAGACATGAGGTTAGTCAAGAAGTCAAAGAATTAGGGTGGCTTAGTACTTAACAGAAGCAGAGTAAAGCAGTGAGGTCCAGACTTGGCAGGAACATAATTTTCAATGTCCGGTTCTATACCTAGTAAAACTCATAGTCACATGGGAGAACAGAATAAAGGTACATAAAGCTTTGCAAGGTTTCAGGAAATATGTCTTTCTAATACCCTTTACCAAAAAGCTACTGGAAGATGTATTCTACTAAAGAAAAGAGGGAATAACCGATAAAATAGGAAGGACTTGGGTACCAGGAGCAGTGTGTTGTTTCTAATGGGGAGCAAGAGCCCGAGCTGACATGTACCAGGGCAAAGGGTCCTCAGGCTGTTGTGGAGCAGGAGGGAGGGCTGTGAGAGGGTCTCTCTGGGGGTCAGAATGATAGGCAGCCTGCTATGTCTGGACACCTTGAGTGGAGATCTGGGCAGGTTAAAGAGTGCAGTGTAGAATTAGTGGTGGATACAGACAACAAAGCAAATGAATAGTCTCTTCTCTCATAGCTTTAGGGAGGACACAAAGTAGTGCACGAAATGGAAATGATCACGCTTCCCCACGTGGCCTTGGTGCGAATGGTGCTGACCTAGTTGTGTGAATGTGACACAGCTAGACTTGGGGCTCAGAATTGGGTGGCACAAGTGATAGTGACAGGGTGTGCCAGGTTAGGAGAGGATTGTGGGGAGCAGAAAGCCAAAGACTCATCTTCCATCCTGGGAAATCATAGATAATGTCCCAAATGGATGAAATCAAGAAAGTAGCAATAAAGCATGTTACCTAGAGAAATGGAGGCCAGTTTCAACATAATTGGCTCAGAAATTGAAAGTGTTTGCATCTAGGGCAAGGAGAACTGGTGCAGGAGATAGAGTGGATGAGGACAGAGCTGTGGTTTTTCATAAAAGACCTTTGTGGTTTGTTTATTGTTTGTTTATATAACTTCGATAGAATTTCATATATGGGAGAAAAGCGAGATCCTTCTGAGAAGCTGAGTGGCATGCTGGCAGGTTCTGTAGTCTCAGCCAGAGATTTGTGTGCATGAGGCTATGTAGTCCACCTCCTGGGGACTGGCACCTTCTGGAGGATTCTGTGCATGCACTACAGTGTGCATATGTCCTCAGGAGTTGTCTCACAGGGCAGCCTTGTGTGTGTCTGACTCTGACCTCACCCCATGGGAGCCTTCACCGGCTCTAGCCTGGTCCTGGCAGCAGACGGAGCTGAGATGGGATTGTGGCCAGACAGGTGGGTTCTTAGCTATTTAGGATCTTAGTCCTCTCATTCCTTAACTCCTTCCCATGGAAATCTGTGACATAAATTCACCAAGAACTTGAGCAGAGTCTTGTTTATCTCCAGCAGGTAGCATGGTGAAGGTTGCTGACTGTGTTGCTGGATGATACTGGGGAATGAACTGGTGGAGCAGGGCTGGTGACTAGCATCTCTGTCATGGTGTCAGCCTTTTTCCATTTTCTGTTTTGAGATGCCCATGATGCAGGCAGTATTACAGCTTTTCCCAAATACTGTTCCCCAAGGAGGTATAGATGTTTGCTGGAGACTTGAGTTCTTTAGCATGAAGACCATACCTTCCTGCTGGTGGGCCCATGAAGGGACAAGAATTAGGCAAGAGCTGAGGTCTTGAGTTTACATGTGAGTCTGCAACTTCCTAGAGGGGTGACCTTGGGCAAGCCTCAGTTTACTTATCTATTAAATGGGAGTGACCACTATGTCTGATAGGGTTGTGAAAAGCAGTAATAACTGCGAGTCCTTCTAGGTGCTGGTTCCAAGCCAAATACTTTGTGGGCATTAGCTCCTTAACTCCTCCCTGCCACCTTTGAGATGGTGGACACTGTTGCCAACATTTTATGAATGAGGAAATTAAGGCAGGGAGAGTTTAACAGCTGTCATAAGAACACAGAGCTGGTGAGTGGCCAGGCTTTTATCCCATTTAGCGCAGTGCCTGCCGCAGAGTAAACAGGAGCTCTGGCTTGTAATTGTGGTTTTTCATCCTCACAGAATGCAGTGCTGCATTCTTGACAGCTTATAACATCCATCCAAGGCTGCAGGAATCAACAAAGAATGTGACATGCCTGGTGCTGGTAGGGGTTCAGTGAATGGAATCTTACACAATGCTTCTGTAGCCTGTCTCTACTTCTGTATCTTGAGGAGACAGAGATCCTGGGGAACATCTGGCCCCTGGATTTGGCCAAACTGCATTATGCACAAAGTAGATAATACTGATTCAGTGTTGCCTGGGAATGCCATCTAGATTAAAGCATTCAGAATCTTAAGGCTAGATTGGTAAATTTTGTAGACCATCATTTGTGTGGGAGATAACAGCATAAATAAAGCCAGGCCCAGAACCAAGGTGCTCGAACTGCAAGGTTAAGCATGGCTCACTCTCAGGAGCCAGCTGGGCTGAACTCTCTGGGCCTGCTCTGATTGCCTCAGGTTCATGGGTGGAGCTGGGGCCACCTCCTTACTCCCTGGTACACTTGGGTGATGGGACCACCTTCCCTTTGTGCCAGTCCTGCTTGTGACCAAGCAGTGACATCTTGTGCTTATACTAGTCTTGTGTTTACCCCATGACGAGGACAGAGCTTCTTCTAGCCTTGGGGCCTCTCTCCCACTTGTCCATCTCTTCTACGGAGCTGGGCAAGCTGATGTGTGGGACCGTCTGGGAGGAAGAGCTCCTCAGCATCGTTTCTTTTTTTTTTGGCGGGGGGGGGGGTTTCAAACCATTTTATTGAAGGGAATTGGGGGCAGGGAACAAAGAAGTGCATGGGATGCTGCGATCCGACATCTTCGGCCAGGCCAGGACCTCACTAGCTTAGCAACCGCGGAAAGCTCAGCATCGTTTCTTGCTCCCAGGACAGCTGGGTGGAGCTGGGGCAGCAAGAGGAGCCTTCACAGTTAGGAGTTGGGACCCTGCCTTAGCAGCTGCTGGTGACATGGTTGCCAAGAGACTCAGTTGTCTCATCTGTCAAATGGTTGCAACATGAGCTATCCTTCCTGAGAGTGGTTGTGAGATGCCTCTGGGATTGGTGATGCTTTGTGTACATACTGTTAGATGTAGTTTGGGATTTAGTAGTTTAGTTTCAGATCCTGAAGATTCATGCTATACTTTTGAGTGTCTGGTGGGGAAGTGAGTAGGTGTTCCATGAAAAAAAAAATCACTTCTGCCTTTAGCTCCCTTTTATATTGGGGTGCTACTTGGATTTGAAGGAAGAGGTCCCTTGCAGAAATAATTTTTTTACTTTGAAAGGACTGTTTTGGTTTATAGGGGCCTGCTGGTGAGAAGCTTTCTTTACTGTGAGCTCCTCACAGCAGTCTCTGATGATTAGCTTGTGGAGATGCATGCTCAGGCATGCTGTTCAGGGTGGGCTTATTTCTCACACTGCACCTCATGTGGGCCTGGTCTCTGCCGTGTGGTCTTGCCTGCCCCTTCCAACCGCCTGCAGACTAGGTGGCTCTCTCTTCCTGGAGGTGCTGACAAGTGGATGAGTAAGGAAGCATTAAGCCTGGATTGAGTAGCACGATACTCTCTGGCTGTGGATCTTCCTGCCATTGTTTATGCAGCGGAGAGATGATCAAGTGATCCCCTCTGTAAACACCCAGTGCTTTCTATGGCGAGGGTCTTTGCAGGCTGTGTGCAGTAGCAGCTTCCTGGTGAGGAGCGTGGGTTTGAGTCCAGGGGCTGCCTCTTTGAGCTGTCTGACCCCAGGAAAATGGTTAAACCACATCAGTGTTTTTATCTGTAAAATGGGGAGAAAGATAATGCTGACCTCAGGGGTCAGGTGAAATGTTGCTTGTCTTCAACTAAGTGTTGAGATTCTCAGAAATTTCTTTCTAGTTCTCTTTTCTACCTCATTCTTTAGCTAGGGCAGGCGTCCTCAAACTTTTTAAACAGGGGGCCAATTCACTGTCCCTCAGACCGTTGGAGGGCCGGACTATAGTTAAAAAACAAAGAAAAAAAAAAAACAAAACAATGAACAAATTCCTACGCACACTGCACATATCTTATTTTGAAGTAAAAAACAAAACAGGAACAAATACAATTCACACTGCTTCATGTGGCCCGCGGGCCGCAGTTTGAGGATGCCTGAACTAGAGCCATCACAAGTGTAGTAGCAAGGAAAACTGGGCCCTTTTGAAGCAATGTTAAGTTATGCCTGTCTTGCCATATTATTTGCATTTCAGCTGTGTTCTTCGAATTGTTGAAAGGAGACATTATTTTGCTGTTGGTCCCCTGTAACAACCAACTATTCCCATGTTCTGCCTGTCTCCACCCATGGGGGAGCTTGGTTCTCCTTCAGTTCCCCATCTGTCTTAGTTGCCTTTTGTGCTGCTATCAAAGAACACCTGAACCTGGGTATTTATAAAGAAAAGAGGCGTATTTGGCTCTTGGTTCTATAGGCCATACAGCTGCTTCTGGCCAGGCCTCAGGGATCCTCCACTCAAGACAGACGTGGAAGAGAGGTACCTCCCCACCTTCTTAACCAACTTCCTCCCAAGGAGGGCATTAATTTGTGTATGAGGGATCTGCCCCACAACCCAGTCACCTCCCTCTTGGCCCCACCTCTCCACACTGCCACACCAGGGATTAAATTTCAACAGACTTGCAGGGTTCAAATATCCAAAGTAAAATAGGTCTTTGGGGGAAGGCATCCCTCCCACTCAGAGCCCACAGCAGAAACCCCATTCTCATTGTGACCTCTTTGCCCTGCTCGGTCAGCTCCTATGTCTTTGTTCCATGTCCTAGTTCTCCTTGGATTGTGCCGGTTTCAGCCCATACCTACTCCTGTTCCACTGTTTAAGAAATTCTTTGTCGAGCAGGGGCAGCCTCAGTCTTGCCTCCAAGGTAGTGTCTTCTAGCTGTTCTTCACTCTGGCATTCAGAGGGATCTCTATGCTACACAGCCATGACAGGTGACTTGGCTCAGAGCCCTTCTTCTCTTCCTGTCTGTGTTACCATAAAGTCCTCATTTCTTCATGTAGCTGCCCAGGAGGCCCTGTTCTGCCCAGTGCTCCAGCTTCTCTCTGGTCACCTCCCTCTGCCCTTTCCCTGTTCTCCATGCCAGCCATGCTGAACAGGGCTTCTGTGCTTTCTCCACTGCAGAAGCTCTCAGACGTGCTCCCAACCTCAGTGCCAGTGATTCCTTTTTGTTTTTCTGCCTTAAAAACTGCTCCAGCTCTGAACACTCAGTGGCTTCAAATGGCACAGGATGATGTTTCAAGATTTTGCATGTTGCTTGGGGCTTACCTGGTGGCAGTTGGGGATGGGTCATCAGGATGGCTTCATTCACATGGGTGCCACTGTGTTGGAGTGCCTGGGAGGCTTGGCTGAGTTCTTTCCAATGGGTCTCTCCGTTTGGCTGGGTCCCATGAGGACAAGCCCTGGTGTACAAGGCCTTCGGCCTGCTGCTAATCACGGTTGCAGTAGCTTTGACCAGAGCTGGGCCCAGTCGGTGTGCAAGGGAGTACCCAAGGATGTGGATCCAGAGACGGGTCTTGGCGGTCTGCCACCCCAGTTCTTTGGGCTCACTCATCATTAGATCCCATTTGAACCCGCTTTACTCCCAAAGGCCTTTGTGGCCCCTGCTCCCACACTGTGTTACAAGTGCCTGCTGTGAGCACCCCTGGGCCCATGGTTCCTCTTAGTGGGCACTTTTACCATCTGTTTATTGTCTGTCCTGTAAACTTCGTATCAGTGGGGCATTGTTGTCTGTCTGTTGATTGCATGTAGCGCATGCCTGCCATGCTGTGTAGATGAACCCAGGACCACCACAGTGCACCAGGATCCCTTTGCTTATGTGCACATCTCTTTAAGCCTTTTCTTTGCCTTATTGGACTGGAGAAGAGATTTTTTTCCATGTAAATATCAATTCATATTACTTTCTTGACTTAACAAAGTTTTAAAGTACATTTCACATGTACTTTAAAAAGTAGTGAAATAGAGATAAACAAAAGAATACTAACCTCCCTAACCCCAGCACTGAGGGGTAACCAATCTAAGAGATTCTTCATTATCTTCTTCGTAGGTCTTCAGTGCTTTTGAGAGTGGAATCCTTGTGGATTGGTGGCCACCTTTTTTCACGTTCCTCTTTCTTGAATTTTCATACATGTCCTTGCATGGCGTTCTTTGTATTGGCCCCATGAAGGCCATGTTGTGGATGTCCTTTCACATAATCTCTCCCTACTGCTGGGTACTTAGGGTATTTTTAGTTCTCTGTTACAGGCAGTACTGGGATGAACATGGGGTGCACATCTCTTTTTAGAAGACATTTAAAAATGTACAAGGTTGGGACAATTAAGTTTGTGAACCCATCCTAGAAAAAGTGCTGCACTGCTCATGGCTGAGTATCACTATAGTCACTTGTGAAGTTTGCCCCTTGCACCAATGCCAGCTCTTAGTCAACTCTTCAAAGCAGTTTTGGAACTCTTTCTGGAATAGCCGTCAGAGCTGCCATCATATTACCCTTGATGTCCTGAATGTCACAAAAATGTCTTTGTTCAATATTTCCTTTATCTTTGGGTAAAGAAAAAGTCATGGGGGTCCAAATCAGGTGAGTAGGGAAATTGTTCCGATACAGTTATTCATTTATTAGCTAAAAACTCCTTCAAAATGCCATGAGCTGCTCCATTGTCATGCTGCAAGAGCCACACCTTTCTCATGCCAAGATTTTCAGTTAAGATCTGTTTCTCTGATGATGTTTACTTGGTCTGCTATGCTTCTATGGTCATCTGACTTGATGCACAATTTGATGAATTTTTGTCAGTTCTGTTTGTTACTGGCTGCCCTGACCTCTCTTCATCAGTGACACTTTCTCTCCCCTGAGAAGTGGTTTGTATACTGTTGTTTTCTTCTGGGCATTATCCCCATAAACTTGGACAAACATGTCGCTGATTTCACTTCCATTCTTGCCAAGTTTAACAAGAAATTGAATGTTTGTTCATTGCTCTAATTCAAGCTCTGATGGTCTCAAGACACAAAAATCACACAACAATAATGAATGGCACTCAGCAAGACAGTGCGACCCGTCTACACAAACACAGCTGTGAGACACTGATATGCCAAGGTTATGAAACCTTTCTGAGATGTTTGTACAGTGCTGCCAACATAAGCACCCCGTGGCAAGTGCACAAACTTACTTGTCAGACTTCGTATCAACAAGTCCAAGCATGTCTGTTCTGCTGAAATCATCCATCTGGTAGCTTCTTAAAATAAAACCCAATATCCTTACTGTGTCCTGTGGGCCCCATGCCCTGAGCTGTCCATCTCTCCCACTGTGGTCTTTCTTGGTCTGTGATCCTGCCTCAGGAACCTTGCTCTTCCTGTGCTCTCCACCTGGGAGTCTTGCCGCTATCTTCACATAGCTGCTTCTCCCAAATTATTTGCATAGTCAGCGGGAACAAATTCTTAGACAATTTCTGTTTTTTTGGAAAGAGAATTACAGATCAGGATCCTAGTCCTGTCCTCTCATTTAAAGATGGATAAACTGAAGTTTAAAAAGGTAAAGTAACTTGCCCAGGGCCATAAGCAAGCTAGTGACCAGCTGGGACCACAGCCAGCTTTGCAAGTGAATGGCTTTTGCTTTTCTGAAGTTCTGAGATCTTCCCTCATCCTTTATGCTTGCAAGCTCAAAGAGAGCATCTCACTAATGATGGTTCTTTTCTGAGTTTTCTGTATCTGTTCAAGTCCTTTGTTTGCACATTGCCTTTGATTGTTTCTTTAGAAGGCTGGTTTACTTGATTTTCAATTCACTGTTCATTCTTCTACTGTCCACTACCTCTGCTGAAGGAGGTAGGGTAGCTGGGGAGAAAAGTGCTAGTAAGTTCATTATAGGACAGTTATTCTAATTCTTAAACACCAGAAGTCTTGGGCACTTGGTGGTGTCAGCTGGTTTCCCCTTTGGTTTCCGGACTCACAACAGCATACCTGTTGCCTGGTGGAAGACGTGCCTGTACCTTCCTTTAAGCCTCCTTTGGGGCCACCTGTCCACAGCAGGGCTATTTCCATGTTCTGTACACACATTACCCCTTTCCCAGCTCTCCCAATCCATGTGAGCTGCAGTTGCTTCCAGTGTAAAGTGAGGGTTCTGACTGCTCTACAGGTTCCGGCTAGGTCTTCCAGCAGCCCTGGGGCTGTTTTTAGAAGATCACTTGGTGAACTGCAAAGGCATGCACCATTGCAGTGTGTTAGTACTATTTTCATGCTTCTGGGGTGTTCTTCCCAGGGTTTCTCGTGTTTGAGGTCCTCATCACTGGGTCCTCTGGATTGACAGAGTAGGGGGTCTGCCCAGAAGTCCCTCAGCTCCCTGCCAGTCATGGCCTGGTCCTGTTGCTCTGGCCTCCTGTTGCATGTGGACATGCACTGTCATAGACTCAGGCCAGCCCCACCCAAAGGCCTGGCTCATTATGTCCAATTGCACCCAAGACGGTCCATGTATTGCTTCTATTCTAAGCCCCTCACTGACGTGTTTTAGGTCATTCTCCAGCCTTCTTTTTGAGTGTTTAAAAGAGCATTCAAAAGATGAGCTTTTCTAAAGAATGAGCGAACAGGGAGAGAAAATTATGGCATTTGTTTGGAAGGTTCTGAGCGCTTTTTTTAGCTTGAATAGTTCAAAGAGCACCTCTTGCTAATCAGAGGAATATTCTAGCACCCCTGGGGTGGTCACACTGGCTTAATTGGAACCCAGGCTTCTTTGAAGTCCTTTTAATCCTTCCTGAGCTGGGAGGAAGAATTTGAAGGCAGCAACTGTAAATCTGAAATTTCTTCATTTTATTTACATGTGTCTGGGGACCTCTGTAATTCATTTCCCCAAAGCAGTGAAGCCAAACTGCTGACTGTGGACAGCCAAGTGGGATCTGGCTCCTATTACGACATAGGTGGGAGGTGGAGTCCTGGCAAAAGAGCTGCAAAAAATGGCCTGAGTTAAGGCTGTTGCAGGTTCCAGTCTTAAGGCGGGGTAGGGTCTGGATTGTCCACTCTGTGATGATGGCATGAGCTTTGCTGCTGGCAGGCTGTTTTTATGGAAAGTCTGCAGGTGAGAGAAAAAGTGCTTTTGCTGAAGCCACTTAAGGAGTGACCTCATGACCCTAGGACTAGGTCATCTTCAGAGAAGTATGCTGCCAGCCATAGCGCTGGAATTCTAGGCTCAGGTATGCCACATTATAGACTCATCTTAGCGAGGCCACTGTGAGTGTGCAGATCCCTGCTGGTGTGGCCCTGGTATTGTGTCCTCACCACAGATGCTCAGAGATTGCCTCTGGCCATGAGTCTCTCACCACGTTTCTCAGGGACAGAATATTTGCTACTTAACAAGGTGTTCTTCCTTCTGCCTATTTTGTTCTGTTGAGACGTGAGCCATGTTTTTATTGTTTCACACCGTGGACACTACCTTGGTTTATTGTGAATCTTTGTAGGTGCAGGTTGGTCCTCCAGACCTTGTGGTAACCCCTCTTTGCTGCCTGCTGTGTTTGTCTGGTTCCTCCAGCTTGGCAAAGGCAGGGCCCCAGTGGGCTGGGAGCTGTGGTGGGTGGTGCCATTGGGCATGCTCTCACCATCCACAGCCTTTTCCCTGTTTGGCCAGCATGTAGTTGTGGGCTTATGCTGACTGTTCAGACCTTCCCTGAGCCTGCACAGTGAAGTGCACAGATTTCATTAGTTAATGAGTTTTGACAAATATAATTCATGCCCCATCAAGACAACACATTGTCACATTTTACTATACCAGAATTTACTTGTGTTCTCCCGGTCAGTACTTCCACCTTCTTGTTGTGAAACTTCTGTAAATTCTTCCTTTTGTTTCTATTTCTCACTTTGTTTCACTGAGTTGGCGCTCAGATTCACCTCTTCAGAGGTCCCATTCCTGACCGTCTGCCTGAGTGCTGCTCTCCTCTCCCAGCTGCTCCTGCTGCTTTCTGTCCCTGATCCTGCTGCTTTATCCCCACTGCACACCACAGAGCTTGACAGGGTGTCACCTGCCAGCTTTGATCTGCCCCAGCTGCTGTTCCACTCTTGGCCGGAGGACTCTGTTGGTTTTGCCCTGCAGTGTCTTCACTGGGCACATAGTAAGTTAGTTCTGTTCAATTTGTTGCATGAATGGACATTGCTTCAGATGCACAGATTCTATGGGTCTTTTCACAGGTATTGCTGACGAATTGGGTTTCCTTCCCACTGCATATTTGTGCACAACTGCCAACCATTTTTTTTTTTTTTTCTATAATCTCCAATACTTCCTGCTTCTCACTGGTCTCTGACACTGTCAGTTAGCAAATTTGCTTTTTTGGTTCTGTATGATGCAGAATTTAGTGGGTGTTCCTTCTTGTCAGTGCTGTGGGATGGGGAGGTTTTTGATAGGGTGAGTGTTGAGTATTGTCCTGGAGGTCCTCTCAGCAGCAGCAGCAGCAGCAGCAAGAATCATCATAAAGGTCCAAGGGATTTCCCCACATGATTGCCAGATACTCTTAATGTTCTGCCAGTTAGGACAGAAAGTTGGGATGAGAACGCCTACTCTGTTGTGTGTGGTCTTTCTGTTGGGCTTGTTCTGTTGCCTCTTTGACTGCTAAACATTAATTGGCACTTTTTGGTGTAGTGCCTGAAGATGTTCAGAATCACCTTATGTCTCCTCTGGAACAAGACCAAGGGATAGATAAATGTTTATTTCTAACAATATACTGTATATTTACATGCAGTTTGTTATATGAGTAACCTAATCAACAATGGAAATATTAGTTTATGTAAATTTCATTCTTAATGAATTCAATGCCTGTGATTAGTAATTGTCACACTGCTTTCTAATTGGATACAGATATTATTTTAGAAGAATGTTCTATAGTATTGCCTATAATTCATAATTTAATCCACTAATACCTTCTGTTTATTGACCACTTCTTTGCTAAGTCCTTTATATGTAGTATTCCCATGACAACCACATGGGATGGATGCCATTATTATTTTCATTTTCCTGAGGAAGGAATTGAGGTTTGGAGACGTTAACTGATTCATCTGAGGTTGCAGAGTTAATACTAAAAGTAGGTAGAATTTGAGCTCTTCTCTGACTTCAGAATCTAAGATGTTAATCCTGCTGCCTCTCTTTATGCTTCTGATGGTTGCCAGTATCTGCTTTTTGAAAATACGAATGTTATTTTTATGTGTGTGCTCTGCTGTTCTCTGCATTTCTTGTGCAGATGAATGTGATGTGTTGTCAGAGTAGTGTGGAGAGTAGGGAGCCGCTCTTTGAAGAGCTATGCACCTGGCTGCCTTACTGGGCTGGCCAGCACTTCCCGTTCTTGCTCTGAAAAATTATGATAGATTTCCTGTATCACAATGATTCTTGTGAGTAGTAGGCTATTTTTAATTTCTTAAAAATTTGAAATATACATAGAGAAATGTACACAGAGTTTCCTACGTGCCCATCCTTAAGTTAAAATAAAGCAGTGCCTTTGAAAAATTGTGGCTCTTCCCCCAATTTCATCTCATGACTCCCTTACCCTCACCCCCCAAATCAGCTCCTGTGTTCTGTGTTAATTGTTCCAGAGTTTTGTAAAAATTGTGGTCCTTACTTATTTAGTCCTGCTCCTAGGAGATGGTGGTGGTCCATCCTAAACATGCCTGTTTATGCCAGTTGCACATGTTTTGTAATTACATAATTTACATAATTTAATTAAATATTATGGAAGCCGCTGAAAAAGAAATGTGTAAAAAAAAGCAGTGTTTCATTGAAAACAAAGTTGAGTGCTTTGGAAAGTCTGAAAGGAAAATTGCTACAAAATTGTAGTTGAATAAAATAAATTGTAAAAGATTAAGAGGAAAAGTTATAAAATCTAGCAAGATTGCAGGTGTCCAGAACAAAGCTAAAAATCATGAATTATGTGTTATAGATGTGGTTTATACAAAAAGATGTAAGATAGACCTACATTTGAAGAAAAAGTTTGTAGCTTGGGGAATAATTATGTATTTTTATGGTTTAAATTAAAATGTTATAAGATACGTATATTAGAATAAATTATTGTCTTGATTATTTTAGATAGGAGGCCTTTCACTAACATATTTTTGCCCCATTTGTAATTATTTGTATTGTTATACGTAGCTGAACATCATTTAGCAATGATATGGTTATTTTGTTATAAATGGTTATAATTAGATTTCTGTGCATTACTTTATCATGGGAATAATTTGTTTTCACAAAATTTTTATGTTGTACTTGTTTCTACAGCATAAGGTCATAGTACTAAGCTTTGAAAAATTATTTATTGAATAGCTATTATGTTTCCTAGGTACAAAATGCTGAAAAAATTTTTAAAAGTATCAGTGACACATCTGTCCAGTTCTTGTTCTCTCTGCAGGTAGTTCTCTCTGCACTGGTATTTTCTTGTTTGTCCTTTAGACATTTTTTGTGTATATATGAGCAAGAACAGCTATGTGCATATCTTTTCCTTTACACAAATAGTGGCATGATGGTATTCCCAGTCTACTTTTTGTATTTTTATTTAGCAATTCATTTTCATGATCTTTCATATTACTATATAAGAAGAATTCTGTGTTCTTTTCTTTTGATTTTAAACAGATTCCATGGTGTGGATAGACTGTAATTTATTTAACCATTTATACTAAATTTATAATTCAGTGGTCTGAGTTCAAAGTTGGGTGGAATTTAGTTGGGTATTTATTGTTCTGGAAAGGTCACCTGATTTTTATTTATTCACCTAATTTTTGTTTGTTTGTTTGTTTTTGAGATAGTCTCACTATGTTGCTCTTAGTAGAGTGCTGTGGCATCACAGCTCACAGCAACCTCAAACTCTTGGGTTTAAGTGATTCTCTTGCCTCAACCTCCCAAGTAGCTGGGAATACAGGCGCCAACCACAACGCCTGGCTATTTTTGTTGTTGTGTTGTCATTGTTTTTAGTAGGCCCGGGCCAGATTTGAACCTGCCAGTCCTGGTGTATGTGGCTGGCACCCTAACCATTGAACTACGGGCACTGAGCTTCACCTAATATTGCCTTTGTGGAATCCACATTCTAGATGAGGGAAAAAGACAATAAATAGGTAAATATATAACATCCAAGTTGGCATTGCATTCTCTGAAGTGTGGGGACGAGTGTCAGGGAGCGAGGTTTGGGTTTAGTGGAGGGGGGGTTCCTCCAGTTTTAAAGGGGATGGTTTGGGCAGGCCTACCTCTAGACTCTGGTGATACTTGAACAGAGACCTGAAGGCATGATGAGGCAGTAGGCTGCTTGGATCTACAGGGAAGAGTGTTCCAGAGGAGCGTGCAGAGGCATAGCTCCAGGTCAGGGTTTTTGGAGGTGCTGAGTTAGAAATTTATGCTTTTTTGTACCTCTTTTATGGTCAGACCTTTGTTTCTGTGTGAAATGATTGTTGCTCGTGGGAGAGGGTCACAGTGTAACAACCATACTGGATTGTTTGCTGCCTTGTGGCCCCTTAGGCATGTGGATGGGGCCAGAGAGAAGTGTGGGAGGGACACTGTGCTTGAGACAGCACATATCCTGGGTTCCTTTTCCAAGGGGGAAACAGTGACCTTCTCTCTGTCCACTTCAGAGAGGAACAGGCAGAAGTGAACAGGCAGCTTTGGAAGAGGCATCTGCCATATGGCCAGGGTGTCATGGCCAGGGCTTGGGTGGGAAGATGGACTTGTATCCTTGGTTAAGTGCCCAATCTTGGGTCCCTATTGCTTTTGAACCTGAGAATCTGACCTCAGTGGCCGAGGCTGGCAGTCTCTGTAGAGCTTGGCCTGGGGCTGGACCACTGCCTAACATGGAATTACTCCTTTTTCTTCAGGAAAATAGCTCTTTCTCCATGTCTTGGGGACTCTATACTAGGCATTAGCTCAAGTCAGCCAGGGGTAACATGCGTCCCTCCCTAGATGGCCACTCTCACCTGTGTAACACCCAACTGTTTTACATTATTAAGAAAAATCTGGGCTAATGTGATACCCTGTTGCCTGTGTGACTTTGCAGTTGTGAGTGCTTATTGTCCTTTTGTTTTTTAGAACCAAGTTTTTGCTGTCTAATGTTTTCTCTTCCTGTTTCTGCATACTTTTGGCAAGAACATGCCCTGCAGGAGAGCCCCTATCACTTGGGGTGTGCTCCTTCGCTTTTGGCAGGGTGCTCTGGCTTACGCCCCAGCCTTGGCAGTTTTGAGCTGCGATCAGAGGCCCTGCAGGTTTCTATTCTTTGAAAAAAAATAGTATCTCAGAAGAAAGCTTGAGGTTCCTCGTTTGTTAATTAGTTTTATGGCTATTGCTATTTCATTCATTTTCAATGTTGGCATCCTCTGGATCTGGCATCTTTCAGACTCAGTGAAACTGGCACTCTGGGCTTTAAGAAGAGCTACGGCATCTGCTGGTAGGGGCCTCAAAATAACTGCTGCTCTGGCTGGAGCTGCTTTCACCTCAGAAATAAAGCAGTGGGCTTGACTCCCTGCAGCCCCTGCCATTCTGCACGCAGCTGGGTTTGAGTCAAAATTCAGCTGCAGATAGAACAAAAAGACCTTTATCCCCTCAAAAACCCACCAGTTAGAATGAAAAGGCTTTGTAGCCGAAGCCAGAGTTTTCAGCAGCAGATGTCAGAGCTTGGGCTGCAGTTGGAACTGTCACTTCCCTGTCATCTCTGAACTGGAGGTGCCCGAGGCCCTCTGACCGCTTTCTACTCTGCAGTTTGTGAAGTGCAGGGTTAGAACAGACTATTGGGTGTTATTCTTAGGCTGTAATGATACTTGGCACGACTCCTTCTCGTTACAAGCACTTAGCTAATCCCCAGAGCGCCCTTGGTAAACATCTCTGAGTAGCTTTAACCACACACAGGTCAGGAGGTTTCTGAAATATAAACACTCTTCCTGCCAGTTGGAGGTATTTGGGCCTCTAGTCTTTGATTTGATATGTGGTGGAGGCTGCGGTTGTTTAATAATCCTTCATGATTCAACAGCTCTTCACAAACTTGCCTCTATCCTTGCGTGGCACTCCTGGCAGATGGTGATGTTGGTGCTCTGGCTCTGTCTTCTGACAGGATCAAACTGGATTCCTGAATCCCAGGGTTTCTCTTGACTTCCCTCCTCCATTTCACAATGTCCTGTGTCCCGAGTGCCCTGGGCTATGCTGCATGACACTGCAGGTGTCTGCTCTCTCTGTCATGCTCCCCTGCTCTTCTTGCCTGGCATTTCTGGCAGCGTTCTCCACTTTGTCAGCATGCAGTTATCCTTTTCTCTTAATTTTTCATTGTTTTTTTTTTTTATACTTATACATGTAATGTATGAATTCTCGTTATAAGAAATTTAGATAATGCACATGAAGTTAAAGATCCCTTTGTCTCTACTAACTCTGGCTGGTGTAAATTTGGGATTAATCTTTCTAGATTATATTTTTTAAATATGTATATTTATTTTCTTTGTATTTAGGAATATGAAGTCATATGTGCAATTTTAGGCACATAAAGAGACTAAAACTTTGTGTATTTGAGCTCTTCTTGAGTGTCCTGTGTGTCTCGCCCTTTTGTTGGAAAGAGTGTCTGAGTCTGTTTAGGCTGCTGTAAAACTCCACAGATGAGCTTCAAGAACAGGAATTTATTTCTCATTTGGAGACTGAAGGTCTCAGATCCAGGTGCTAACATGGTCCAGTTCTGGTGAGGGCCCTTTCCTGCCTAGCAGAAGGTTGTCTTTTTGCTGTGTGCTCATGTGGCTAGGAGAGAAAGACCAAACAAGCTCTCTGGTGGTTCTTCTCATAAGACACTGATCCTGTTATGAGGCCCCACCCTCATGACCTCACCTAACCCTGATCACCTCCCAAAGGTCCCATCTCCAAACATCATTTTATGGGTGTTGGGCTTCAGCAAGGAGTTTCTGGAGGAGGCAGTTGAGTCCCTAGCAGAGTGCTTCATGTGGACGGCTCATCTCTGCCTGGTAAGGCTGTGCTCCCTAGAAGCCTTGGAACTAGTGACTGGCTCTGCCTGTGGCTCATAGTTGGCGTCCCGTTTGGCTTGTGTGTGCTCATCTGCATGTTCCACATATCTCCCATGCTGACTGTGGCCTGAGAAATGGTAGCGTGAGAACTGGCAGGTGTCGAGGGCGTCCTTTCTTTTGCTTTTTATGCCTAGTCTTAAGACCTGTGTG
The DNA here is from genome assembly GCF_027406575.1 of Nycticebus coucang. Lineage (NCBI taxonomy): Eukaryota > Metazoa > Chordata > Mammalia > Primates > Lorisidae > Nycticebus > Nycticebus coucang. The sequence goes on along the minus strand of NC_069791.1, from coordinate 63,430,279 downwards.
ACTTGGGGAATGTGGGTAGAAAAGACACCTGCATATAGTATGCGTGTATGTGTGCATGTATTGGCCTCTCACTCTCTGCCCCAGACTGGAGTATTGGCCTTGGGAGTTCCCTTGTGTGGTCTCTTGTCTGTCCGTTCCCTGTGTCCAGGGAAGCCTGATTGCATGTTTGTTGTCAGACTGGAAAAATCTGTATTTTGTGTGTGTCTGTGTGAAAATCAATGAGCTGATGTTTTGACCAAAGGCCAGAAAAGGTACCTCAGTGTTGGGATGGCCTATAGCTAGGCAGGCTCTTCTATGGAGCTATCCCCGAGGCCACTCTGTGAGCCTGAGAGAATGGAGTGTGGTTTTATGTCGTCGGGACCGGTCATTGTGACTTTCACTGCCACAACTAGAAAACACAGTTAAAAAAATTGTTGAGAAAGTTCTAACAGCAAAATTACAGAAACTTAAAAAAAGAAACTTGTTTGTTCTGTGAATGCAGATTTTAATCCAGTTTCATGTAATCTTTTCTCCCCAGTGATTTTGTTTTCTTTCTTCAGTTAATCCCTTCATTGTGTGTGTGTGTGTGTGTATGTGTGTGTATTTGTTGTTATTGTTGTTAAAAAGGTAGCATTTAAAAGTACATGAATACGGAGCCAGACTCCTGGGCAGTTGGTTGAAATGACTGCTCCTAGCTTCCTGTTGAACGGAATGAGGCATCAACTGACCACTGGGGCTGAGGCCTCACTGGGTGCTGCCATGTGCCCACTTGGGCCTTGTGTAAGATGGTGCAGGTGACCAACCCATGGGGGACCAGAACCTTTCAGGAGGGGCTGTTCATTTGAACCCCCGTCACTGCTAAATTGTTACCTTTTAGGTGACCTTTACTTCAGTGAACTGCAGAGCCACAGGTAGCAGCAAGTCTGGCCCTTCGCTGTCCCAGCTTCTTAGGCAAATTTGTATTTAGAGACACAAAGCTTGTTTCTAAATTGGCATCAGTGTTCCTCACTCCGCTTTCTGCTCTGCCGGTTCTGAGGGAGGCCTGTGCACTGGAGGGTAGTAGACAGCTGGTCCCTGGTGAGAGGGAGGAGATACAGAGGGTGGAGAGGGCATACCGTTGGCCATTCCCCGTTACCTCCAAGGCAGTGCCCCAGGGACTGGAGGCAGCTTTGCAAATGTGAACATACCATTTGTGTTTGTTTTTTTAATTAAAAAAAATTGTTTTTATTAAACCATAGCTATGTACATAGATGCAATTATGGGGTAAAACGTGCTAGTTTTATATACAATTTGAAATACTTTCATCAAAATGGTTAACATAGCCTTCACCACATTTTCTTGTGTTATTGTGTTATTTTTTTAGTTATTGTGTTAAGATATTTATCTTAACACATTTTCTTAGTTATTGTGTTAAGTGTGTTAACTTAACACATTTTCTTAGTTATTGTGTTAAGATATTTATATTCTACCCTTAGTAGATTTAACATGTACCCTTGTAAAATGCACTGTAGGTGTGGTCCCACCAATTACCCTCCCCCTACCCATCCCCCCCCTCCATTTTCCCCTTCATCTTGGGCTGTAGTTGGGTTATAGCTTTCATTTGGAAGTGTGGATGCTTATAAATTAGTTTCATAGTAGGGCTGAGTACATTGGATACTTTTTCTTCCATTCTTGAGATACTTTGCTTAGAAGAACATGTTCCAGCTCCATCCATGTAAACATGAAAGAGGTAAAGTCTCCATTTTTTTAAGGCTGCATAATATTCCATGGTGTACATACACCACAATTTATTAATCCATTCATAGGTTGATGGGCACTTGGGCTTCTTCCGTGACTTAGCAATTATGAATTGGGCTGTAGTAAATATTCTGGTGCAAATATTTTTGTTATAAAGTGATTTTTGGTCCTCTGGATATATACCTAATAGAGGAATTGAAGGATCGAATGCCAGGTCTATTTTTAGATCCCTAAGTGATCGCCAAACATCTTTGCAAAAGGAATGTATTAGTTTGTATTCCCACCAGCAGTGCAGAAGTGTTCCCTTTTCTCCACATCCACGCCAACATCTCTGGTTTTGGGATTTTGTGATGTGGGCTAATCTTACTGGAGTTAGATGATATCTCAAAGTGGTTTTGATTTGCATTTCTCTGATGAGTAAGGATGATGAGCATTTTTTCATGTGTCTGTAGGCCTTGCGTCTGTCGTCTTTAGAGAGGTTTCTCTTCAATCCCTTGCCCACACTGAAATGGGATCACTTGTTCTTTTCTTACTAATACATTTGAGTTCTCTGTGGATTCTGGTTATTAAACCTTTGTCAGAGACATAGCCTACAAATATCTTCTCCCATTCTGAGGGCTGTCTGCTTGCTTTACTTACTGTTTTCTTGGCTGTGCAGAAGCTTTTTAGTTTGATCAGATCCCAGTAATGTATTTTTGGTATTGCTTCAATTGCCCAGGGGTCTTCCTCATAAAATATTCTCCCAGGCCGATTTCTTCAAGTGTTTTCCCTGTACTTTCTTCTAGTATTTTTATAGTTTCATGTCTTAAGTTTAAATCTTTAATCCAGTGAGAGTCTATCTTAGTTAATGGTGAAAGGTGTGGGTCCGGTTTCAGTCTTCTACAGGTCTCCAGCCAGTTCACCCAGGACCATTTGTTAAATAGGGAATCTTTTCCCCACTGAATATTTTTAATTGGCCTACCGAAGATCAAATGACAGTAAGTAGCTGGGTTAATATCTTGGTTTTCTATTCTGTTTCATACATCTACCTCTCTGTTTTTATGCCAGTATCATGCTGTTTTGATCACTATCGATTTGTAGTATAATCTGAGGTCTGGTGGCATGATTCTTCCTGATTTGCTTTTATTTCTGAGTAATGTCTTGACTATTCGAGGTTTTTTTCTGATTCTGTATAAAACCAAGTATTATTTTTTCGAGGTATTTAAAGTATGACAATGGTGCTTTAACAGGGCTTGCATTAAAATTGTATATTGCTTTGGGTAGTATGGACATTTTAACAATGTTGAGTCTTCCCAGCTATGAGCATGGTATGTTTTTCATTTGTTAACATCTTCAGCTGTTTCTTTCTTAGAATTTCATAGTTCTCTTTATAGAGATCTTTCACGTCCTTTGTTAGGTAAACTCCCAAGTATGTCATCTTCTTTGGCACTACTGTGAAAGGAATAGAGTCCTTGACTGTTTTTTCAGCTTTACTATTACTGGTATATATAAAGGCTACAGATTTGTGAGTATTATTTTGTAACCTGAGATGTTGCTGTATTTCTTATTTACTTCTGAGAGTTTTGTAGTAGAATCCCTGGTGTTTTCCATATATACAATCATATCATCTGCAAAGAGTGAATGTTTGATCTCCGCTGACCCTATATGGATACTTCGATTGTCTTTTCTTGCCTGATTGCAATGTCTAAGACTTCCATTACAGTGTTAAAAAGCAGTAGCTCTATCAGTTTAAGAAATGTCCCTTCTATACCTATTTTCTTATGTGTTCTGATCATGAAAGGATGCTGGATATTATCAAAAGCTTTTTCTGCATCAGTTGAGAGAATCATATGGTCTTTGTTTTTTAATTTGGTTTTGTGCTGAATTATATTTATAGATTTAGTAGACCCTGGGATAAAACCCATTTGGTCATGGTGTATAATTTGTTTGATGTGTTGCTGGATTCTGTTTGCAAGGATCTTATTGAATATTTTTGCATCAATATTCATTAGCGATATTGGTCTATAATTTTCTTTTCATGTTGGGTCTTTTCCTGGTTTGGGGATCAAGGTGATGTTTGCTTCATAGAATATATTGGGTATTCCTTCTTTTTCTATATTTTGGAAAAGGGTAAGTAATATAGGAACTAGTTTCTCTTTAAAGGTTTGATAGAATTCTGATGTAAAGCCATCTGGTCCCAGACTTTTCATTTTGGGCAGATTTTGGATAGTTGATGGTATTCAGAGCTTGATATAGGCCTGTTCAACATTTCCACTTCATTCTGGCTAAATCTAGGAAGGTGGTGTGCTTCTAAGAATGAGTTTATTTCCTTCAGATTTTTGTATTTCTAAGAATAGAGTTTCTTGTAATATTTATTGAGGATTTTTTGAATTTCTGAGGAGTCTGTTGTTATTTTGTCTTTGTCATTTCTGATTGATGAAATTAGAGATTTTACTCTCTTATTCCTGGTTAGGTTGGCCAAAGGTTTATCTATTGCATTGACCTTTTAAAAAAACCAACTTTTTGATTTATTGATCTGTTGTGTAATCCTTTTGTTTTCAATTTCATTTAATTCTGCTCTAATTTTGGTTATTTCTTTTCTTTTGCTGGGCTTGGGATTGGAATGTTCTTCCTTTTCCCGTTGCTTGAGATGTCCCATTAAGTTGTTAACTTCTTGTCCTTCTGTTCTCTTGAGGAAGGCTTGCAATGCTATAAATTTCCCTCTTAGGACTGCCGTTGTGGTATCTCAGAGGTTCTGGTAATTCGTGTCTTCATTATCATTTTGTTCCAAAAATTTGGTAATTTCCTTCTTAATCTCATCTGTGACCTAGCTATCACTCAGCATAAGGTTATTTAGTTTCCATGTTTTTGTATGAGCATGCAGATTCCTGTTGTTACTGAGGTCAACTTTATTCCATGATGGTCTGAGAAGATTCAAGGAATAATTTCTGTTCTTTTAAATTTGCTGAGGTTAGACTTGTGATCTAAGATGTGATCAACTTTGGAGGATGTTCCATGGGCTGATGAGAAGAATGTATATTCAGTTTTGTTAGGATGGAATGTTCTGTAGATGTCTATTAAATCCAACCATTCAAACAATTGTTGAATGGTTAAGTTTAAGTCTGAAATTTCTTTGCTTAGTTTCTTAGTGGAGGATCTATATAACACTGCCAAAGGGGTGTTAAAATCTCCCACTATTATGGTGCTGGAGGAAATCAAGTTGCTCATGTCTATTAGAGTCTCTCTTATAAATTGAGGCATATTCTGGTTGGGTGCATAAATGGTAATAATTGAAATATCATCATGTTGAGTGTTACCCTTAACAAATATGAAGTGACCATCCTTATTTTTCCTTACTTTTGTTGGTTTAAAGCCTATTGTATCTGCAAATAAAATTGCAACACATGCTTTTTTCTGATTGCCATTTGCCTGAATTATAGATGACCATCCCTTCACCCTGAGTCTATATTTATCTTTTAAGGTAAGATGGGATTCTTGTATGCAGCAGATATTTGGCCTGCAGTTAGCCAATCTGTGCCTCTTTAGAGGACAATTTAAGCCATTCACATTAATTGAGAATATTGATAAGCCTGGTAGTATTTTGGGTATCGAATTTTTCGGAAGTCCAGTGGACATTTTTAATCCTTTCACCATTGTAGAAGTTGGAATTTGATCAAAAGTTTCTGAGTGAGTGTACTTTCTTGGTAGAGGACTGTGCTGGTCATTATGGAGGATCAGTCTGAGAATATCTTGGTGAGCTGGTTTAGTTATGGCAAATTTCTTCAACATGTGAATGTCATTAAAGTATTTAATTTCTCCATCATAAATGAAACTCAGTTTAGCTGGATCCGGGATCCTGGGTTGAAAGTTATTTTGTTTTAGGAAGTTAAAGGTCTATGACTACCCTCTTCTAGCTTGAAAAGTTTCAGCAGAGAGATCTGTAGTCATTCTAATATTCTTCCCCTTGTAGGTTATGGTTTTCTTACATCTGGTTGCTTGCAGAATTTTCTCCTTCATATTAACTTTGGTAAAGTTAATTATAATGTGTCTGGGGGATGCTTTATTTGGGTTGAGTGAGGCTGGGGTTCTCAAACTGCTATCTGAATTTCAGTATTTCTTGACATGTTTGGGAAATTCTCCATGATTATCTCTTGAAGTAGAGCATCTGGGCCTTTTGAAGCAATCTCTTTGCCTTCAAGAATACCTATAAGGCGAATATTAGTTTTCTTTGAATTGTCCCAGAGCTCTCTGAGAGAATGATCCGTTTTTGCTCTCCACTTCTCTTCCTCTTTCAGCATTTGGGAGCATTCAAAAGCTTTGTCTTCCATTTCAGAAATCCTTTCTTCTGCCTGCTCCATTTTGTTACTGAGGGATTCTACTGTATTTCTCAGATCTCTGAGGGCTGCAAGTTGTTGCCTCAATGTGTCAAAATCTTTGGTAATTTTTGTCTTTGAATTCATTGAATTCTTGAGACAACTTTTGATATGCTCCTTGAATTTCTAATTCCAACTTTACCTCCATTCTGTTGATCTTATTTGCAATCTAAATTCTGAATTCGATTTCTGACATCTCAGCCATTTGTTTATGAATGGGATCTTCTTGTTGTTCCTTGGGGGAGTTGATCTACTCTGATTATTTATGTTGATGGAGTTTTTCCGCTGATTCTGACCCCATGATTATTATTTATCTTTTGGCTAGATGAGCAGATAAGGTGAAATTGTATTGGGGGCTCCTGGAGTAGTGATTAACCAGCTCTTTGCTCAAGAGCTGGGACTGGTGACTGCAAGTTTCCCCCTACAGCTTTTCAAAGGACCCATACAGTACTATGGCCTGAGACACTGGGGACCTGCTTGGTGTGATGGGGCTAAGTGGTTCTGTCTCGTTTTCATCTAGTCTCTGTCCTGTCCTAGTGAATCAGTAACTCTGGGTTGAAGTCTCAGCTGTGGAGAAATACAAGCAACTAAGACACCCTGCCCCCCATGGGCAACAACTGGAGAAGGAATATGAAACTTTCCCACACAGCAGAACCAGGGTACCATCTTGGTCCATCTTTGAGTGATTCGCCCAGGTCAAGAGTTCCAAATCAATTGTCCCAGTCTGCACCCAGTCTCAAGTGGGGAAGTTCAAAAGGTCTGCAGCAACTAGATAGCAGGGGTCTGCTGGCAGCTCAAGTATGACTCGCTATGGTGCTCCATGGAGTCATAAGTGCCCACTCAGCAAATGAATTAGTCCAGGAAAGTTGATGTCTCCTTCCCTGCCTTGTACCTCTGTCACGCCCAGTCACTGGTAACCTCACAGGGCTGTCACCCAGTTCCTTCCAATGAGCAGGTGCACCAGGGGTTTGTGCCTGCCTGAGTCACTGGGAGATCTATGTCTCCTTGGCCAGGCTGCCAAACTCTGCCACCAGCTGGTAGGGGGAGCTGAAGCCTGACTACCTCAGGTGCTTAATGGAGGCTGGGGAATTTCACTCAGTTCCAGCCCTGCCCCTGATTGATGTTGCTGCCACTTATATTCTTGCAGAATCTGCATTTCTGTCCTGGCTATATTCTCCTGTGGGCCAGGTGCTGTTTCAGTTCATAGAAACTGTGACTCAGCCCTGCCCTGGGCCACTGCTGCTGTGCCAGTTCTCACCCAGCTGGTGACTCTGTCTCCACTGCACTCTGTATTGGGGCGGGCACGGTTAGAACTCACAAATAGCTGTCAGATCCTGCTCTTTCCTGGGCTGATGCTTCTGCCACACCTGCTATTGTCCCAGCTATGCTCCCCTGGGGGCTGGTTGCATCTTGGGCTCACAAAAGCACCAATTCTGACTCAGCCCTACCCTGGGAGTATGCCACCTCTGGGGGCATGCCGATTCTATTCTCTGTTCCTGCTGTGCTCCAACCCGGCAGATACCCAGATATTGCCTCAGGCATACCCTTTGCTCACAGGGCCTGTGTTTCTATCCCAGATCTGTTCTGTGTGGCAGCCACTGGAGCAGAGGCCCAGGTCCCTCTACTTGCTAAGAGAGGTGGGAAGTGTTTCTCCAAAACATCAGCAAGGGTGTGAGCCCTATTGTTCCCACTGCTGCTGCACTGCATTGCGGGTCACTGTCTCTGTCTCTCCCTTATGGCTCCCTTGCTCTAAAGTCCCTGCTGTACACCCATGCCACCGATTCAGCACAGACTTGCAACAGCCCATGTCTTGTCTGCACCTCTCGAGAAAATGCCCAAGAATCTGGATGCCATGGGGGATAGGCTTCCAGACCATGGGGTGAGAGTGGAGGGGAGTGCTGGGAGTTCAGAATTGCCGGTAGCGTATATGTTCGGTTTTAATGCCTGGCAGGAGAGTGCCAGGGCACACTAGTGGGTCCTCTCTGGGAAAGGAGTTCTGGTTTTTAGAGGGTCTCTCCCGTGCTATAAAATAGGAGGAGATCTGAACTCTGCTCGCTTGTTTGTAGAAAGTATACTGCGAGCCATTCTCATGGAGGAGGGGACTCCTGTCTGCTTGGTGATGGGTTTCGTACCTATTTTTTGTTTCTTTGGGTCACAGTTCTCCTCAGCAGGGGTGATGTGTGCTCTTCAATCTTTTCTCTTGGCTGAGCTCCAAACCATCAGCTTACTTGCTAAACTTCTGTCCTTAATTCTCCTTCTGGACAAGAGCCTCTGTGTAAAAGTGGCTCTAGTCGGCCATCTTACCTCCTCCCAGCTACATGTTTATTTGTTTTAAATAAACTTTGCCCATTGATTTAGTAACAATTTATATAACTGTTTAATGTAGAAAATGCAAAACAAATATCTCTTTTAGATGTTTCAGAAGAAACTATAATCCTTCTGGCTTGGAAAAGTTTATTTATTTGCTATTTATATTTGTACTAGTATGTTTAACTCCCTGATGTTGGGAAGCTCTGAAAAGGATAATAACTGGCCCTCAAGGCAAGACCCATCTTTTCCTGCTTTCATAGATTTCAGTTTCTCCAAAGATCTTTTACTAATAAACATATTTCCTAGTTAGCTTGTATTTAGGGAGGAGTGGATAGTAATCCCTGCACAGTGCCTGGTGATTCCTTGCCTGTTCATGCCATGCCCTTGTATGAAGTCCACACAAGGGACTTCCTGGCAGGTGGTCAGAGAAGGCCTCTGGTGGGGTCTAGGAGAGAGAGGAAAGTCTGTAGTGGTGGCGGGGTTGCTGACAGAGGTCCATGGTGTGTGAGGGGTCACTGGCGGCTCCTGCTTGGAGTTAGGGGCTAAGCCAGGCTAGATTGCAGGACATCCTGAGGACAAGTTTTTGGGAGCTTCATTCTAGTAATGGGAGACACTTCATACTTACACAGACTGATAGTGGTCAGGGTAGGTTCCCACAATCCTGAGGGCCATGCAGAAAAGAAATGGCATGGGGAGGGATGTGAGGTATGATGAGAGGATCTTTCAGGAAGTGACACTTTGCCTGTGTCAGTAGAAACTGGGCATCAGGAGACACAGGGAGGGACTTTCCAAGCAAAGGATGAGATGTTGCAATGTTTTGGGGACTGCACAGACTGAGATATTCAAAGGACAGAGAGGCTGGTGTATGGCTCTTGTGAGGTGAAGGGTCCCAAAGGTTCAATGTATAGACTTTGCCATGTGTGGTGGCAGGACTTGGCTTCTGTTAGAGTCCTTTATTGCAGCATGCTTATCTGAGCCAGCCAGAGAGAGAGAGTGCGTGTGCGCGTGTGTGCAAGCATGCCAGGAGGTGGTGCTCACATTATTGACCCTGAGGCTCAGAGCTGCTCTTGGGACCTGGCTGGCTATGTGACCAGTGCCCACTTTTTGTGTGGCTTTGTGCAGAACTCTGCATTCATGGGACATTGGCCTTCCTGGTGTGGCTTGATTACAGCTTCCTTGGCCAGTGTACAGGTCACTGTCTCTCTGTGACCCAGCCATAGTTCCCCTTATATTGCCTGTGTGGGGTGCACAATACCTTGCTGGCACCTGCTTTCTGCATGGCCCTGTGCTTGGTGCTGTGATAGTTGGTGGAAAGAGCAAGGGTGGGTCCTTAGCCATCTTGTGTGTCTGGGGAAATGCACACACCACTGGGTATAACTTTCAATCTCTCAAATTCTGTGTTCTCCTGAGTTCCAGCATTAAGTGAGAAGAAATGATTCACATTGAGGTTCTGTTGCTGCTTATTAGTGGAGTAGATTTTGAACCAGGCACTTAATAGGTCTGAGCCTCAGTTTCCTTTCTTACCAAATGGAAACAGCAGTGGGACTGCCCAAGTGTTAGCTGAGGCAGTTAGTCTGGGATAATTTTGAACGTTATAAAGCATTGTATGTGTTGGGACCTGTTATGATTGCTCTTGTTGTTGTTACAGGGGTATTTTACAGGAGAGGAGAGGAAAGGAGGATGATGCCACTGAGTACTTCCTTTTTGTCAGGCACTTGGTAGATGTTTATAAATGTTATCTAATTCCCTCTGTATAATGACACTGTTTGCTACATAGTGTCCTTATTTTTGCAGGTGAAATAAGATGAAGGCTTATGAACGTGATTGGCCTAGTGTTGAGTAGCTAGTGGCAGGCTGTAGTTGAACCTAGGTCATGGTACGTGTGTGCCACCCTGGAAACAGATCAGCTACAGGCATTGTTTTTGACCTTCTATTTTGTAAGCAGAATTATATTTACTTTCAGTGAACAATTGGAACTGAGCGTGTCTTCTTCATTCCTCAGGACTCCAGAAGACCTTTCCAGATTTGTTGTTGAGGTGCAGCAGAGAGAGCTTGCCCTGAAAGACAAGAACAACGCCATCACCAGCAGGTAGCTGTAATAGCCCAGGGCATTTGTGGGGAAGTGTTAGTTTGGGAGAGTTAGGGTGAGGGAGGTGGGGTGCCCACCTAGCTCACGTGGGACCAGCTGTGCTTCCCTATTTGTTCTGCCTTGGCCTACAATGGGGTGGTGGAATCAGGGGTTTGAGGGCTGTAGTTGCCCCATGTTTCTACCATGTGGTGGAAAGACTTGGAAGAGACACTTTCATAATTCTGACAATGTGCTAAATTGCCACTATGTGTCTAGGGGGTTGGCTTCCCAGCATGTGGTATCCCTGCTTGGATCTGAAGCATTCTCATCTTTCTGACAGTGTGTGGGCTCCCTGTGACCTCCTCATGGTGTAGAAACTTGGTTTGTGGGGGAAAAAGTGTGTACATACTGGCTTATGTCCTCAAAGAGGGCCTAGGGAGAGAATTCCAATGTCCAGATGCCTTTACAAATAACACAAATCTCACCCGGCTGGCTTTAGTAGCCATCAAATTTGTTCCCTAGCTTGGTAGGAAGTCCAGAAGTGGGTAGCTGCATGGCCTTGTCCAGGGCTTCCTGACACCAAGTGGCCAAGTGTGTGATGTCTTTTTCAACTTTGACACCAACTGGGTGTCCTGCAATTCCATTAATTTCTGACACTAACTATTGGATTCAGTGCAGCCCCTTTGGTTGAGGACCTGGTCCTACAAGTCACCCCCACTTCACAAGTCTTGTCCTCAGGGGACTCCATGACCTCCTCCTGGTTTGATAATCTGTTAGAATTGACTTATAGAAGTCAGGGGAGTGCTTTCCTTATTGTCCTTGGCTTATTGTGAAGGATACCACCAGGAAATAGTGTGTACAGCACATGGTACGGGGAAGGGGAATGGGGCTCTTATCCCCCCTCTCTGGGTGTGCCACCAGCTTGAAAGCTCCTCAAGTCTTGGAGTTTGAGAGTTTTTATAACCTAGTTTCCAGCAGCCCACTGCCCTCCCCCTGGAAGCTCCCACCCTTGGTCGTGTGGTCTTTGGTGACCAGCCCTATCCTAAACTATCTAGGGGACTACCCCAAGCTAGCTCATTAGCATGAGCTCAGGTGTGATTGAAAGGGGTGCTTTGTGAATAATGGGAGGTGATCCTATCAGGAAATTCCAAGGGCTTTTGAGAACCAGGCATAGAAGAATGTATTTATGTTTCTTTTCATCTATACCTGGCTCTTCTGGTGTCTCTTGTGACTGCCAGGGGCTGCCAGGCTGAGGAGAAGCCTCTTTTCTTAGATCTCTTTTCTGGAACCAGGAAACTATCTCCTAGACCCCCATTGCCAGCAGGCTTACTTTGGCCTCACTGGCCAAAACTGGGCTGTAGCCTGCCCCAGACCAGCATCAAGAGAAGATTGAACTACTGAGGATGAACTGAGCCCAGTCTGATTCATGGTAGAGGCCTTTGAGCTGTGTGGACAGTGGCATGGGCTCTGGTCTCCTGCAGGAGTGGGGCAGAGGGAGGGGATGTGTGGTGGGATCAGGGTGGCGCTCCTGTGCCTGCACAGCTAACCACCAGTGGTGGATCTATGAGGAAGGCCTGGAGCCAGCCTGCCTGCTATTGGTTATCAAGGATAGGCTTATTCTTCTGTGGAGAGAGTGCTTTAATAATTTATTAATAGCTAGAAGGAAGAGTTTCTTATTTTGGGGGTTGATGTCACTTTGAAAATTGGCTTTTAGAAGCATCTGGTTATGTTGGACATAACCACATCAATTTACTTAAAAAATCTCAAATGACTGAGATTGCCCTTTGCTTTCAAAGCCACTGTCAGATGAAACAGGCATTAAAAGTGATTTGAAATTAAAGCCTTACCATTTTGCCAGGCGATCTTCTTCATTTTACTTTGAATATGAAACAGAATGAACTATTGAGAGAAAGGAAACTTGTCTGTACTTTTCTCTACCAAACAGTGAGGTACTGTCTAAAATTACTTGCTTTGACCAATGGCAGCAGGCCCAGGCACTATATCCAGTGGGCGCGTGGGAGGAAACACTCCCGTCTATGGGTTTCCCCACCTTGTTTCCTACCTCCTCCACTTGTGGTCATAAGCATGGACTGAACCAGCCCACCTCTTTGTGAGGCTGGAGTCTTTGCCCCAGGGAGCAGCCTCTGCAGTGTGTAGGTGTCTTGTGACCCCCTCGTTTTCTACCTCACAGGCCCTGTGGGTTCCTTCGGGCGTCTGATGTTGCTGTGGGTGGAGGGTGAGGTGTTGATGCTTTGCCCTCTTCTGCAAAATGGGTCTTGGGGAGGTGAGGTATGGGCCCTGGTACCGTTCCCATCTTGCTCAAAGGCCTGTGTGGGAGGTCAGGGAGAAGCTGCATTCAAATTCCAAGGTTCTTGTACTTTCCTAGATTGTTCTTTTTGTGTGTGTCTGTGTGCTGTGGCCTGGCATAGGATGTGTGGCTTTTTGCTCTGTGTCAGCCTTTTCAGCTCCAGTTGGTGAACATCACTCTGGCCAGCTTAAGAGATGTGTTGCAAACTGTGCCCTTTGGAGGGGGCTGTGGAGAGACATAGGTGGCCTTTGATACTAAAGTTGGTGTTCTGTGGTCTGCTAGTTGTGTGACTCAGGTGGGTTTCTGACATTATCTTCATCTCTGTCTGTTGACCAGATGGGGCTAGAGGTAACTGGGTGCTGTGAGGTCTCAGCAGGCTGTGTGTCATGCCCAGGAACTGAGATGTCCTGGGATCTCTGCTGCTGCTTACTGGAGGCTGGGGATGGGGCAGAGGTGGACACTTCCTGACAGAGGTGAACTGCAGATCCTGGTAAAGCTCAGGTAGGTGAGAACCCCACTCACCTATGTGCTGTGTACTTCCTAGGTGCTTGGGGCTGGGATTCCCCAGGGAATGGGGTGCCCTGCCTTTGTATTCACTCCCAAGGCCCAGGAAGGAGATAAAACCCAGGGCAGTGGTGGTGTTGGTCCTCAGTACATGACTGTGCTGGCCTCGTGCCTTTGGCCACTGTTTTCTGAGGTGGCAAGGTCCATCGCTGTCCTCCATGGCCTGCTGTGGGGGGTCAGGGAACCTCATAAGGTGTAACATGGAACAGTTAATTGCATTTCCACAAGTATTTTAGAAGCAATTAAGCAGAAATTCAGGTTAAATGTGAAGCAAGCAGTATGGCAGAATGTCAGACCATGATGTTAGGCCACAGTAGTACAGATCAGGCAGGCGGTGTTTTTAAAAAGTTAGAAAGGGTCACTTCTGTTTTGTTCTCATTAAAAGTAATGTGCAATCACTGAAGAACAGACTCTGGTTCCCTTTGAGATTGCAGTGTGGCAGGGCTGCTTCCAGGCATTTTTCCTTGGACATGTGGACCAGCAGGCATGTGCTTTTGTCCTTGTGTTTGCTGTTTGTACTGAATAATTGATCATATCAGTCTTTCTCTGCTAATAAATATTTGTTCATATCATTTTAGCAACTTTTTAATAAGTGATCAAGTGACTACTCTATACTTTTTCTCTTTTTTGAGAGACAGGGTTTTGCTTTATTGCCCAGCATAGAGTGCAGTGGCACCATGACAGCTCACTGCAACCTTAACCTCAACCTCAAACTTCTGGCCTTTAAGCAATCCTCCTACCTCAACTTCCCAAGTAGTTGGAACTATAGGTCTATACCATCACACCCAGCTAATTTTTAAAGTAATTTTTGTAGAGACAAGGTCTTGCTCTTGCTCAGGCTTGTCTTGAACTCCTGGCCTCAAGCAGTCCCTCCTGTCTTGGCCTCCCAGAATCTATATTACAGGTGTGAGCCACTGTGCTCTGCCTGAGTGTCCTATTATTTATATCCCATGCTGGGTGACTTTTTCTTTTTGAATATTAGCTATTATAATCAATGCTATCAGACTTTTTGTGGCATAATATTTGAACAGTTTGCTCAAGATGAATTTCTAAAGTGGAGTGGCTGGGTTGGTGGTTATTTCTATTTTCTGCAGTTTGCCCTTTAGAAGACAAATGTTGCAGTTTATTTTACTTCTGTGAGAAGTATAAAGACAGTGCCAGTCTTGACGTGCTTACATGTATGTCACATAACTTCTCTCCTTTGCTGATCATATGTGCAGAATAGAGTACTTCTTCCTATTGTCACTATCATGGCAACCAGTGTCTTTGTCACCAGTGTGCAGGTTAGTACCTGCACAACGATTGATTTCCACAGAGGATGTCAGCGAGTCCTATGGCTGGTCTCCTTTTTGGAATTCTGAATCTTGTTTTTATCATTTTCTCTCTGTAATTGGCAGCAGTAGTATTCTGCCCTATTTCTGGGACGAACCTGGAACTCTGCTAGCAGGATGAATTTTAAGTAAAGGATAGCAGCACAGTGAAGGTGTGATCTTAACTTTGTGTGGAGTAAGGTGCAGAGAAACCCAGTCCTCCTGCATTAAGCAGGCACTGAGAAGGTGCTGAGTTGAAGAGCCATCACTTGGCTATCATATAAAGTGATGTCATATCTTAGAGTCAGTGCTAGGCCACCTGTTAGCCTAGAGTGAAGAGAGTATTTCATACCATAGCCTTACAGCTTCTGGTCTTTCTTATTGGTGAATCATGATTCTAACGTCTGTTGCCAATTAGACTGAAATTTTGTTGTCTGTCTTAATGTTTTGGGGTCCTTAG
The DNA here is from genome assembly GCF_027406575.1 of Nycticebus coucang. Taxonomy (NCBI): domain Eukaryota; kingdom Metazoa; phylum Chordata; class Mammalia; order Primates; family Lorisidae; genus Nycticebus; species Nycticebus coucang. The sequence goes on along the minus strand of NC_069791.1, from coordinate 63,415,191 downwards.
GCTGGAGGCTGGACTTATGCTTCCTTCTGGTCTTGGGGCTGGTGTTGGAGAGGTAAAAAGCTTCCTGAGCCCTTCTAGACAGCAGTGGGTGGGGGGCTGACAACTTTCACAGGTTGTGAGGAACTTGTTTGTTAGCTTTCTGCAGGTTCACTCAAATGCTGTACTTGGGAATTTTCTTATCTCATAGTGGAGAGTGTCTATCTCTAGGGCTGCTTTGAGGGTTAAGTGAGATGACTTAGGTAACACATCTGGCACATAGCATTTCTTCATTGTCCCTGGGGATGTGGTGTTGTGATAAGAGTCAGAGATCTCAGATCAAGGAGAGGTTGTGGAGCATCAGGGGGAAGCCCTTCTAGGAGAGTCATGTAGTCATGTGTGTTTAAGTGAGAGGGTGTCTTCACCAGCAAGCTGGGCCTCTCTGTGCTTTTCCCTTTCTTCTTCGTCCTCGGACAGCTCAGGCTCATGGATGGATTGCTGATATGAGTGGCATCTGTCAGCCCTCCTAATCCTCTTTACCTTTAGACAGGGAGTTAATTACAGTACAGAGAGCCTGGCCTTGTTTTCATTCATTTGAGTCTAATGGTGTATCTCCCGGAGCTGGGAAGCTGTGTTCCTCCGTGGCTCAGACCCTACATGCATCCTTTTTCAGACTCAAGTGTAATGTGTTGCTAGGCTCAGGGGATGTGTTGATGGTCAAGGTCTGGGAAGTTTGTGCAGGGGTAGGTGGGGCCGCACTATTTCTGCTTCTCTGCTTTGCTGAAGGTAAAGTATATTCTTGGAGGGGATGGAGGAAAGAGCAGGGTCTTTCAGAACCCTGTCAGGGTGCAGGTCTCCCGTCTATAGACACCATGGTGATGATGGTGATGATGAACACAATCAGTCTGCCACATGTTCACACATACTGTCTCACTTTACCTGGAACAAAAGCTCCAGGGCAAACACTGCTGTTATTCCCTATTTTGCAGAAGAGGAACTTGAGTGCCAGGCTACATAGCTAAGAAGTAGCAGAACAAGACATGAGTTGAGGTCTTTGTGTCTAGAGCTCTGCATGGTATATACGAGGGTGGAGCGTTTGCCCTTGAGAAGCACTGGACATGGTTGCAATCCAGGCCCTTTGTCAAACCTCGTTCCCCTGCCTCAGCAGAGACCTGGGTTGTGGCCCCTGCAATGCTGCCTTGCCTGTCTGAAGTCACAGAGACCTTCCTTGATGCTGATTTAGGCACAGCCGGCTGAGACCTAAGTGGAATGACAGGAACACAGGTAGAGCTCTGTGCATCCTGTCTGCCTTGGCCACTGCAGCTGGCTGGGCCATCTCCTCTGGGCTGGTGGTTCATAAAGCCTTCAAGTGCCACCTGTTCCCTACTGGAATGGCACTCTGGCTCTGTGCTGTTCTACTCACTGCATTTTGTTTGAAGGTTACATTTTGCTGTGCTTGGGCTCTGGAGGTCTCAGAAGAGCCCTTGGTCTGAAGCCATCAGATTGGCAACTCTGAGGCACCTGGAATCCTGGAGTTTCTTGGGCCTCAGCCTGAGGTGTCATTGGGAGCCACCTGGCCTGTGCTGTCTGCTGTTGCTGTCCTTATGCCTGGGGTCTGGCAGTGTTGGGAGGAGACATGTTCTCATTAAGTGTAAGGGACTCAAGAATAATGGATTGAGATAAGTAATTATCACCTGTGTTGTCCATACCAGAGGTGGCTCACTTGGTGGGTGCATTTTGGGGAATCTACCTGCCTTAGATGTTTCCAAGGATCAGCATAGAAGCCATGATCAGCATAGAAGCCATGATTCCTAATGTGGCTCTTTTTCTGTTGTTTTCCCCAAGCATTTAGGCTGTTCTCTTAAGCTATCTTGGAGTAGACCGAGCCCTTATTTCCTTATTTTCTGGTGTCTATGTGAGTTATGGTGCTCTTGATCTGTGCAGATGTGCCAGCATCCTTGGATGCCAGTAGCTGGGCAGGTGTCACAGGCTTTTGGCATGGCCACTGCCTCATCAGCTCTCTTGCCGAGCAGCTTTGTGTCCTTGGATCATCTAGTGAGCATTCCTGTGCTTTGCCTGTCATTCTGTCAGTGGTGACAGTACCACTCATAGACTTGTTGTGAAGACTAAGGAGAATCACCTTGGTAAGGCATATAGACTGGCGCCTGGTATGGTATGCAAGCTGTTAGTGGGTTATTGTAATCATCATAGTCACCTTGGTCATCACGTGCTTTACACTGTGTGACTTCTGAGAGGGTTTAGGGCATGGCAGGACTGAATTTTCTGGGGGCTCCATGAAGGTGAGTTGTCTCTTACATATGGCCAGTGGTGGTGACCAAATGGGGTTGGGCTGCAGATTCCTCTGAGAGGTCTTGATGACAGAATATACCATGGGTAAGTGTGGCGGGTAAGAGAAATGAGTCAGTGAGGACCATGGCCCAGCCTGCTCTTGAACTTTCTTCCTCAGCTGTGTTCCTGCCAGGTCTCATGCTGGTCTTGGTCAGTTTCTCTCCTGGAACAAATGGGCGGCTGGGGTTATCGCTGATGGAGACGAGCCCCTGCCATGTCTGTTTGGCTTTGGTGCCACTCAATGTAATTGGGCTTCGACAGAAGGTATTAAACTAGCCCGTGTTTCATGGTTTGCCTTCATGCATTGGTGTGTGGCAGTCTGTTGTGGCCTGTTTGTTCTAGGGGTGCAGTGGGACTCACTAGCTATGAGTTCTGGTGCCCATGATGGCTCCAGATCAGGATGTGCTCCCATAGGAGGTGCTGGTTGCATGTCCCAGGGTGTCAGCCCTCAGAGCACTGGTGTGAACAGCTCTTTAAGGACCAAGGGAAGAGCGCCTTGGAAAGCATGTGCCTCTCTGTCCAGGATGTGGGAGTGCACTGACCCCTGCAGACGAACTATGTGGCAGCAGGTCCCTGGAACTCCCTTTGACTGGCAGTGAGGTCCTGAGGGAGCCTCTGCCTTCTTGAGCCTCCACTTTTCCACCTGGGAGTTGGCCACATGACATTTATTCCTGCACCCATTGTCTCCAGGGTTCTTCGAGTCTGAGATGCAGCCTGCACAGTGTGCTCCTTTGCTTGTTGCTTCAGTGCAGAGGTCAGGAGTCCAAACCTTTGCTTAGACAATGCCAACCTGGCAGGGCTTCCTGTGCTGCTGACCGTGTCTGTGTTGGTGCTGCTCAGAGCATGGCCACTGGCTGTGTTTTGTTGCTGAGCATGTCAGATGTGCTCAGTGAGAGTGTGAAACTGTGTCTTTAACTTAGATTTAGGTCATGTGTGCTCAGGGGCTTCTGCTGAACAGTCAAGTCTGAGACCTGCATGAAGTTCAGCCCTGCCTGGACTGTGTTCTTTACGTCCTCCACTTTCTCCTCCTGGTCTTCTGTCTATTGTCTATAAAATGGAAATCATGGCAGTGTCTACTCTTGGGGTTAAAATGAGTGCTGAGTGAGATCAGGTATGGGGGGGTCACATATTAAAGTGCTTATAAAATAAGTGCTCCACACATGACAACTGTTATTGTTGTCTGTTAGTGTCACCCTAAACCACGCTGGTGTTCTGTCTCGGAACATGGCCACTGGTAGCCTTTTAGAAGACTGGCTGGTTCCTTGCCCTTCTGTGTCTGTTCTGTCACGTCCTGTTGGTTTGTGCTGTAGGTGGTGGCTAAGGCTCTGGCCGTTCTACATTGGTCATCATGTGCTTTACACTGTTTATTTATTTGTGGCCGCCCTTCTCATTTTGGTCCCTGTTTGTCACCGTGTCCTCTGCCCCTGATAGCATTTCAGCTTGGTATCTGTGGTTTGTAAGATCTGTGCCTAGCCGTCTCTGTGGTTTGTAAGATCTTTGCCCAGCCGTCTGCCACAGGTGGAGTTCCTTGGAGGGTGAACCAGTTTCTCAGCCTCATGAGCTTGGAGGGGACAGTGCTGGTCCAGCATCCTATCTTGGTGGTCCTTCCTCCTGTGATTTCCCAGGTTGGGAGTGTGGTAGTCCTACTTCCTGTCATTCCATTGTCAGAAGGCTATTGTGGTCTGTCCTTCAGTGATTTCCTAGGCTACGGGACTGACAGTCTGCCCTCCTGTCTTGGTGGTCCTGCCTCTTGTGATTCCACCAGGCCCTCTGTTCCAGGGATGTGCTCTACTCCCATGTTCTTTTCTCTGGAGAGGCTTCTGGGCTGCCTGGGCTGGAGTTGGAAGGTGTGTAGGCCCTAACTCCTCTGACCCAGGGTGGAGTAATTTCCTCTGACTGTGGGTGTCTTCCCCTGTCACTGAACGTGTCACACTTGTCACTCTACTCAACGGGACTGTGAGCTCCTTGAGTCTCTCTGATGTCTAGCACAGGCCTTGTTCAGTGAATGAGGAGTCAGTGGCTGAGCACCTTGTGCTCCAGACAGATGTTGTCACTGCTCCTGATTCTGCACTGGTTCCTCTGTCTGTGACAGCCCAGGCCCATGTGTCCTACTATCTTTCCAGGCCTGAGTCCGTCTTTTTTTGATTCCTGCTGGAAGTATGTGCTCCTTCCTGCCTGTTAGCTTTGTCTTTGATGTTAGTGTATGTGTAGTGCTCAGGATCATGATTTTCCTTCAGATGGCAAGCATTTGTGCCACTGTTTCCTACTCAGTATGAGTGAGAAAGTGAGGGAGTGTGAGTGTGGGATTCCCACATGTACCTCTTTCCTATGTGCTGAGTCCTAAACTTTGGTTTCTTTGATCCTGAATAGTCCCCCTCCCTTCCACCTCCCTCCCCTTTCCCCTCCCCCCATACCTCCTTCCCACACCATGGGCCATGCCCTGCCCCTGCTGACTGCCTTGTGGCCCTCCTGATGGTGACAGGACCTCACAAGTTGCTCTGATTTCAGCACCATCCATCTGTGACAGGGGCTTCTGGTGATGTGCATCCTCTCGTGTCACTCTATGCTCCAGACCTGAAGCATTGGGTCCTCTCACCCACCCTCTGCCCCCACCTGCTTGTTCCTTCTGCCCTCCTCTTCCTAAGGGGTCTTGGTATTTGCTTCCCTGACTAGGGCTGTGCCCTTGCTACCCCCTTTGACACTCTGTTGGGACAGAGAGGCTTCCTTCCCTCTAGGGGAACTGGTGTCCTCTGCCAGGTATGTCTTTTCCTCCTGGCCTTGCTGCTGTGTCCCTCACAGCATTTGTCTGATGTGTTTGCTTGTTTGCTTGCTTATTTATATGCTTATTATGTATTTCTCTCAGTTGGAATGTGAACTCCATGGCAGTACAGGGACTTTGGTCATTGTGTGCTTATGTCTTGTACCTAATCTGTGCCCAGCAGGTATTTGTTGAGTGAATAAATGTCTTCCCTTTGCCTAGATGACCTAATAACTCCTTGAGGGAGTGGTGGTATGATGGCTTCAATTACTGTGTCCTCACCCTAGCCCAGGTAGGATTGGGAGGCCTGGTGGAGCATCATTAAAGAGACTATGGGGTAGGAACTGGTACCTTCATCTCTTCTTCCCATTCTAGTTCCTTGTTTCTGTCCTCCCTTTGTTCGAGTATTGGGTCGCCTGATTTGGCAATTTCAGTGGCTGAGTGGTGCCTTGGGCTGCCTATGGCTGGCTTGGTGCTGACCTGTGCTGGCTTGGTGTCTGCAGCTCTCAGGGCCAGGCTTCAGAGCATGGCAGAGTGATGCTAAAAGCTCTTACATGATGTCCCACTAGAGAATGAACTTTTCTTTACTGCTTTATGACTAAGTGGTGTTCACTCATCCCCTTCAAGTAGCACCTGAAAGGCTCTTGTGCTCCAGGTCTGCGTTTGTGCCATAGTGGAAGAAGCACAGCATTCTGTTTGCGTTTTGCTGCAGTGGCCTTGGTGGGTGGGCATGGGTGTGGAGCTGACCACTCTGAAGCACTCTTGTCCTGTTAAGTAAGCTTCAGCTGGTTCTAGCCATGGGCTGGAGAGCAGAGAGCTGAGAGAGCTGTTGTAGGGAGGAAGTAAGAGGGGTGTATGGGCATGTGTACATGTGTGCACACACAGCCACAGTAGTACTGGAAAATGGGAAGGGAGTGTGTTCTGTGGGAGAGATGTCTATTTTCTGGCTACGAAGTAGAAGAAATGGCTTTTGAATTAGATCTTGTAGTACTGGGCCAGAATTCTTTTTTTTTTTTTTTTTGGAAAAAAAACAAAACATGGGGTGGTGCCTGTGGCTCAGTGAGCAGGGTGCCGGCCCCATATGCTGAGGGTGGCGGGTTCAAACCCAGCCCCGGCCAAACTGCAACAAAAAAATAGCCGGGCGTTGTGGTGGGCACTTGTAGTCCCAGCTACTCGGGAGGCTGAGGCAGGAGAATCGCCTAAGCCCAGGAGTTGGAGGTTGCTGTGAGCTGTGTGATGCCACAGCACTCTACAGAGGGCAATAAAGTGAAACTCTGTCTCTACAAAAAAAAAAAAAAAAACATGGAAAATGGCATAAGAGCTGGTATATTTGCAGTAGGGAGCAGATGTTTGAATAAGAGACCTATGTGGTGCGTGATGGTGATGATCCAGAGTGGGGATTTCATGGCTGTCTTGGAAGAAAGCTTCCTTTAGCATCATCAGACCTTACTGTGGCCTTTTCAGAACTCTTAGTCCACAAAGTGCAGTCGGGCTGTCAGGCCCTGTTCCTTTGCACATGTGGACTTTACTTGGAAGTGAGGCTGTGAGCTGTGGCAGGCCCTGTGGTCCTCTTGCAGTGGGTTCCGTGGTTTCCCTTGGTGAGTTGCATGGCTCATCTTCTCAGGGAAGCTGGGGGTTGTACCTGGCCATAGAGAATCTGCTATGATCTCTGCCTGTGTCCTGATCTTGTCCTCAGGGGCCCCTTGTGTAATCGCACCTGGGCTGACCCTTAGTCTGTCTCCCACTGGGTGTCTGGACGGTGGCCGAAGTGTGTACTGGGTTACAGGGAGTGCTTGTATTTTCTCTTCCAGTCTCGTGTGGGGCCTAATGGTGTCCTTGGATACAGAGTGCATCTGCGTTGTGGTGGCATGTCACTCACTGCCTTGGCCTGGCATGGGGCTGGGCTTCCCCAGCAGGAGGCAGCCTTGGGTGCACTGCCTGTGTCTTTAAAATGGGGGCTGTGGCAGTGTCTGCCTCTTGGGTGGTAGTTATCACAGCACACTCCCTCAGCACAGCGCCAGTCCTCTTTTAGGAACTTGGTGCAGGATAGCTTTGGTCAGTCTTGTTAGCATGTGCCCTTAGGAAAGTTTTTCATCTTTCTTTGGAGTCAGTTTTCTCTTCTGTAGGACAGGTATTTTTCAGGAAAATGTCATGCGTCCAGTGGATCTGCCATCCCTGCTCCCAGTATCTAACACTATGTGCTTTAACATGGCCCTGAGCCCCTCTGTTTGAGGTGGCCAGACCTGGAAGCTGAAGGCCCGGCTGTGGGCTTCTGAACCAAGACAGTGCAGGTTGGCACTGCCTTGAGGCATGCTGTGGTGATTCCTGGCTCTTTCTGTTGAAGTCTGCCTGTGCTTTTGGTTTTCAAGCCCTTTTGCTGCTTGTTTGGGTCTTTTGGCTGGATAAGAGGACTCAGCCACACCTGACACAGTAGCCAGGTTGCATGGAGGAGGCTGGACTTTCCTCTGGCTGTCAGTATGAAGCAGCCTCCCAGGGTGCTGGTACCTGCTTGCAGTGCCCAGGCTTGGACGTGAGATGGTGCCTGCATCCTTTATAGCCACTGGCTCTTGCTCTCTCCTCCTAGAACTTCCTTGTGGGGCCTCCTCAGTGGTGCTATTGGTACCAAGCCCATGTATTTGGTGGCCAACTAGAGGGAGAGAGAAGAGGAGATGGGGAGGGAGGAAAGGTTGTATAACTGGAAGGCCTCAGTGTGAATGGGCATCTGTCACAAGTGTCTCCTTCGGGCTGTTTTTCTCTTTCCCTTACCTAATAAGTCTTCTTTCCTGGAAGACTGCAGGAAAACAGTCTTCCAGCTGTTTCCTGGTCGGTGTTAGTGAAGTTCAGGGTGCAGGGCTCATGGACCCCAGGTGCCTGTACTGCCAGGTCTCAGGGTGGGTGTGCTGTTCACAGAGACAGGCCCCTCCAGCTTGTGCTGGGACCCATCTGAGGTACTCTTATGCTCAGATTGTAATGCTGTCTGGCTCCTGTCTCTCAGGAGACAGTGTGGTCCATCTGGGCCACCCAGGAGAGGCTGCTGTGCCAGCCCAGCACATGACCGAACAGACCAGGTGGGGGCTCTGAGCTGGTACATAGGGGTGATGGCAGACTGTGACTGAGCCTGAGCTTTGCAGATTGGGTGGACCGACCATACTCCCTCCTCAGGGAGAGCCCCCTGGGTGAGGACACGGCTCCTTCATGAAGAGGCAGGTTTAGCATCTGCTGTTGTGGGCTCTAAGCATGCTGGCCAAGACTCCTGATCCTGCTGCTTTAGCCAGCTTGTGTTGCGTCTTTCAGCAAGATGAGATGCCATTAATATTTCACACCTAGACTGTTTCCTTGCATGTTTTGCATTTCCATATTTAAAATGCCGTTTACATATTCATGGATTTTTAAATAAGTTTTTATTGTTAAGGGATGCGGAAGTAGATAAAATGTGAAAACTCCCTCTTTTATTCAAGTACTAGAAAAAAAAATTCATCTCCAAATGTAATCACTTTCTGAGTGGTTAGTTCTATAGCAGTTGCTATGGGAGATTATTCTGGAAGCCAGGAGGTGCTAGGGTCACTTAGCCTTCCTCCCCAGTGTGTGGGGCAGGCTGGTACTGTGGCATTGTGTCCGCACCTGCAGTCAGATGCTGAGGCATTGTCGCTCTTCTTGGTTTCTTCTGGTGTAGACCTGCCCTTCTGCTAGGACTTGGGCACAGCTCTTATCCATGTCACCATTGCCCTTTTCTTTTTATTTCTTTCTTTCCTTTTTTTTTTTTGAGACAGTCTCAAGCTGTTGTCTTGGGTTGTGCTGTGGCGTCATAGCTCACAGCAATGTCCAGCTCTTGGGCTCAAGCCATCCTTTTGCCTCTCCTGAGCTCAAGCGATATACCTACCTTGGCCTCCCAGAGTGTTAGTATTACAGGTGTGAGCCACTGCACCCAGCCTGAAGAACCAGATTGTTTTGTTTGTTTGTTTGTTTTTTGTAGAGACAGAGTCTCACTTTATTGCTCTTGGTAGAGTGCCGTGGTGTCATACAGCTCACAGCAACTTCCAACTCCTGGGCTTAAGTGATTCTCTTGCCTTAGCCTCCTGAGTAGCTGGGACTACAGGCGCCCGACACAATGCCCAGCTATTTTTTTGTTGCAGTTTGGCTGGGGCCGGGTTTGAACCCGCCACCCTTGGTATATGGGGCTAGTGCCCTACTCACTGAGCCACAGGCACCATCCACTATTGCCCTTTTCTTGATGGAGGAAACATCTAAGGCAGACGAGGGTCTTCATTTTGGAAGTGACTGTAACTCGCAGGTCTCTTGTGGGACAAACACAGGTCTCTTCTCTACCTCAGCTCCTGTTGACTGGCATCAGCAGTGCTTTTGTCACCAACTGTTTTTGCACCGACTGGCCTTCACACTCCTGGTTTTGCTTCTGCCAGTTGGAACTTTGAAGGGCCACTCAAGCCTGGTGCCATGATCCCCTTTCTGCAGGGGGGATCATCGTGAGGGTCAGTAAGGATATGGAGGGCCTGGGGCTGCTGGAAGAAGTGCAGCTATTTCTGCTTTATGTTCGGGTGCCAATGAGTTGGGCTGAGCTTTTGCTCCTGGGACGTTTGCCTGGTGGGAGGTCTAGCAGAAGACAATGGAAACTGACAAAGAGTGAGGAGCCTTGGCAGCGTCATCCACAGGTTGCCTCACAGCTTCAGGATCTTGTGTGGGTCTGGTCCTTAGACGCACACAGGCCATCGAAGTCACCAGCTACTTTGGAGAGATGTTGAAGACTTTGGAATTCACAGAAATATGGCCATGGCTCCTTGGTCTGCAGCCTGATGGGTAGTTGAGGCGCAGGCTTGTTGGGGTCTGAACAAGACCACCTAGCTAGAAAGGGCCCTGGAGAACACAAGAGACCCAGGCCCAGAGAAGGGAAGAGACTCAGTCCTGGCTCATAGATACAGGCCTGACTGATCTCTAGTGTGTTATTTTTATTTTTTTAGACATGAAATTATTTTTTAATATCTCAGACCTTTACATGAAGCCTATGACACCTTTGATGACACAAAAGATAAAATGAAAATTTCCATATAAAAATGTAAAAAGTTCACAATGCAGATAAAACTATGAGCAAAGTCAAACATCAAATGGTATAGTAACTATTTGTTTTTAAAACAGTCTCTGAGTTGGTAAGCATGTGGTAGTTTTAAGTGCACAAGGTTGCTTTCCAAAGCCTCTAGCTCCCAGGCTTTGCCTATGGTGCTTGGCTTTCTTGGAGACTATGAGAATGGAGGGTCTAGTGGTGGAGACTCTGGTAGGACCCTCAGGTGGGTAGTAAGTGCTTCCGGTTCTGCCAGGGCAGAGTGCTAGGTGCTAGGTGGAGAGCACAATGCAGAGTGGGCCCTGCATTGCCTTGCCATTTCTGTGTAGAGCCCCTCCTGCTGGCCCTCACTGGAGCACTTGTAGACAGAGTCTCCTGGAGCACCTTGGCCTAGCATGGCCTGGATGGCAGTGTCTAATTCCTTCCCTGTCTGTGGGGTGCTCAGGAACCTCCCTTTGGCCCCAGCCCAGACTCTAGAGGGTTCTCCCAGCAAGTGTTTCCATACTCTTGGGGCTCTGGTCAATTGCCGGTGGCTGGTTCCTCCAGAGACCAGAGGCAGGGACACAAAACTCTCAGGGCCATGGCCACTGCTGGAAAGGCCATGAGTTGTCATCCACCCTGCAGAGAGCAAAGGGGCACTCAGTGTGCTCTTGGCTCAGGGCACCTCGCCTCCTGGGGTGCCTTGGACTGCAGCTTGTGAACTTGATGGGAAAAGTGGTCTGAGAGTGTGGCTCTGGCCCTGGGAGTCTGGCGCTATGGCTGGAGACAGAAGAGCAGGGTGAAACTGTTAGTGCAGGCCAGCAGATGGCATGAGCCGTTCCCTGGGGTGGTACACTCCCAGCACTCAGTTCAGTGTGGTAGCAGTGGTGTGTGGGGGTGCTGATCAGGGGTGGGAATACCCTGTTCATTGCCTTTAAACCTTCCTTCACCCCAGAAGAGCTGTGGGAACCTGGTTTTCAAAGATTCTGTCGGTGTGGTCCTTCCTCACAGCCTCGCCCTGTGTGGATGCATGCGGGAGGCAATGCTGAGACAGGATGTCTTTACTTTATCCCTCTCCATCTGTCCCCTGTGTAGGAACGTTTGCTCCAGGCCTCTCAGCGATGAACGTTGACCTGAGCTAAGAGAAGTTCCCATTTTCCTAGGTTCTTGAAACCTCTGCTGCTTTTTCATCTGGAAAATCAGGCTAATTGACTCCTACTTTGTAAGATTATTGGAAAATTGAAGATCAGTGGAGTTCCTGACACCAAGTAGGTGCTCAGTTAACAGCAGCCACCACTACCAGAGAATTGGGTTGTGGCCCCTGTCACAGGCCTTTTGTGGTCCTGTTTACGTGTCTTTCTGAGATGGAGTTTCCTTATCTGTAACAGGTTTGAGGTTGGGTACCGGATAAGTGGTGGTGGATTGTTGTCCTCATTTCAGCTCTCATCGGTGTTGTCTCAGAACAGAGATAGAGCTAAGGACAGTGTTGTGGCATTGTAAGGGAGGACCTGCCAGCCAGTGCTCATTTGCTTCCTGGCCACGAACTTGACTTTATCTTAATGAGCCGGAAATGTGAGTTTGGCATTCATGCCCTAAATCTCCACCTCTCACTGTGGTTTTCCTTCAGTTTTGTCAGTGAAATCTTTTTTTAACCTCCCCATGCTGAAGTACTTATCTCTGTTGGCCACTTGCTTGCACCGCCTTCCTCGCTGTGGTGCTGAGGACGCCTCCCTCTATTTGGCTGTATGGGCTCTGGGCTGAGTGTGCCCATGGGGGCGCTAGCCTCAGCCTCAGGATGCAGAAGCCATTTCTGAGGATCAGGTGCCAGAGAGTTCTGGAATGTGGTGTACACAGAGTGTAGGTCTGATATGTTGGGAAGCTTGGCTCACCTTAGGGCTTATAATGCATGCCAATTCCTTTTCCTCACTGTAAAAAGTCTAGCTGTGGCAGGTTTCCCTCCCATTCCCACAAAATCTTTTGTAGCATTGGTTGTAGCATGCAGTGGTCAGAGTGTAGAGGGTGCCACATCCGATGGGCTGTGGAATGCTGTGCCTGTGATTGTGGATGGGGGACATAGGGTCTGGCACAGGCTTATGCCACCTGCTGGACTTGCCCTCTTTGAATAGAGGAATGTGCCCTAGGAGTGGAGGGAAGGAAGAGGAAGTCTGTGGAGTCATGTGGCACTTATGGCATAGCTGAGTAGAGCATTTATGCATGCTTGCCCTTTGTGATGTTTCTGTTAGATAATAGGCAGTGCTGGATCCCAGTGCCCCAGATAAGAAAATAATATTTGGAGGGTCATGCACGTTTGAGAAGAGGGTGCCTGGGCCATCTCTGTCTTTTGGAAGCAAACATCTTTATTGCCCCCCAGCCCCCACAAGAGGTGGTATTAGAATCTAGATTTCCTCAAACATTTGGGGAAAAAGCAAAAACAAAATAATGTTGTTTATTATTGTTTTAAAAAGAGAGTAAAGGAGATAGTAAAGAACCTTTGTTGGTTGTTCTCTAAATCTTTTGGTGCCTTGAACTTTTGCTTTCTTATTTTAAAGGTGTCTGCATGAAGTCTAGGCCTGGGGAAGCAGCCTTGCTACAGGAGGCCAGAGCAGGGACCAGGGCTGTGGGAGCTATTTGGGGAGACTGAACTGGGGTCCCAAATTCAAGAGGGTGTGTGTGTCCTAGGCCACCTAGCCCTAGCTTAGTATTGCTGAGCCTGGGATGTTATCAACTGGCCGGTCAGCAGTCTTTCATGAATATATCTCTTAAGCTTCCTTAAGTTTGTGTGAAGTTTGTAGGCCCTGAGCCAAGAGCTTCCTCCTTAGACATGAAGCCAGACCACTGATACCTCTTTTCTATAAACAAGCCCAGGAAAACACACACATTGATTCTTAGTATGCACGTGTGGAGAGCCGCTCTGTGGTGTCAGGCAGTACAGTTTCCTTCCTTGTTTGGCAACTCATCAAATCAGTCTGTGCCTCCTCTCCCAGTGGCCTTAGCCACTCACCCAGGGAAAATGATGGGACGTGGAGATGGTGAAGAGATGGGTGAGCTGGGGATTACCTCTCCTGCGGGGGTATAGGACAGTACTCTGTGGGTCTGCCTGTGAGAGAATAGGGGCATCTGAAAGGTGGAAGCTTGCTGCAGGCTGGTGAACTTTGTCTGAGGGAGGGGCTCACGTTCACCTTGTGAAACTGGCTAAGATAGAGCAGGAACATAGAAGTGTGTATTAAGCACCAATGTGAACCCAGAAACTTTCATGTGTGACCCTCCCTGACCCTTGTGCTAATCCTGCATGCTGATGGGACGTGCTCATTCATTTTCCAAGGTCATTGAGCTGGTTTGGACTGGAGTCTTGGTATGAACTCAGGGCTGGCTGTTTTCTAAGCCTGCGTTCTTTCTCATCACATTACCTTCTATTGGACAGTGCTTTTTCAAGCTTTGATACCCATGGTCACTTCTCTGAGACCTCAATTTCTGACCTGTTTTTAATACTATGGCCAAGAAACATAGTTTAACAGACTCAGTGGAATGAACAGCACTGGTTTTGCCATGAACTCGTGATATTGGTTGGTGCCTTGGCAGTAATGAGTCTCTGTTTATATCTTACTGTGTTTGGTGTGGGCACAGGCTCCAGATGAAGTAAGGATGTGATTCCTACTAGAGGAGAGTCCCTTCTGCCTGGGAATATAAACTAACAATGAATCAGAGAAGTGGAAAGAGTTGAATTGTGTATTTCTAACCTTTGGCTATGCTTCCTCCATGCAGAGGGTCAGAGGTTCCTGCTTGGCTGATTACAAATGATATGGGGGAAAATAACATGAAAACATAGATTCTTAGAAGACTCTTTGCTAAGTAAATTTCCCTTTTCATAGTATATTCATGTTGAAAATATGTGCACACATGTCATTATTAGAGTGGATGGACTTGGTGGGGTGGCTGACACCTATAATCCCAGCACTTTGGGAGGCCATGGAGAGAGGATTGCTTAAGGCCAGGAGTTTAAGACCAGCGTGGGCAACATAGTGAGACTTTTTCTCTACCAAAAAAAAAAAAAAATTAGAAAATTAACTGGGTGTGGTGATGCGCACCTGTAGTCATAGCTACTTGGGAGGCTGAGCCAGGAGGGTCACTTTAGCTCAGGAGTTTGAGGCTGCAGTAAGCTGTGATTATGCCACTGCACTCCAGTCTGGACAACACAGGTAGACCCTGCCTCAGGAACAGAGTTGATGGATAAGAATTCAGCACATTGTCTGCCAGAGATTGGGCTCTTAATCTCTTGAACTTGTTGAATATTCTTTCTTCTTTACCAGGATTGCTCTAACTTTTTGGTCTCAGGATCCATTAACACTAAGCAATTATTGAAAATGAAGAGTTTGTATTTGCAGGGGCCATATCTATCAGTATTTTCTATTTGGGAAGTTAAAAGTTAAATATTTACAATTATATTTATTTATAATTTCATTAAAAACAAGTTACTATCTGATGAAATATATTATGAAAAAGATACTTTCTAAAACAAAACAAGATTTAGTGAGAAGAGTGACATTATTTTTTACATTTCAGTAACTCTTTTGACCTGTGATTAAATTTGCATGCGTATTCTGTCTGGTTTTGTGGTCTGTATTGTTGGAGTCTGTGCAGCTGGAAGAAGGAGGGCCTGGCAGGCTGTGAGGGGCTGCACACTCAGTGGTGCTCAGCATCACTTCCTTGTGTGGGTGTAGCGCTGAAAGGCTCAGGGTTCACCATGAGTGGACACCTTCTATGGCTAGTCCCACTTGTCTGTTTAAAATTCTGATTTGAGTGTATAGGGTGCTTTGTAGTGTTCATTGCAATTCAGGAACATCAGTTATTAAACATTGAGGAAATTTCCCCAGTTTTAGCTTCTCTTAGGAAGGTGTTACTAATGTCTCATTAAAAAGGACCATTTTGCAATATGCCGTGGTGGTGGAAGGAGGATGACTCAGTTTGTAAGCAGTAGAACTGAATTTCCTTCCAGTGTTCTTACTCTTGATGAATGACAGGGAGGAGCCATTCCCACCCCAGAATTGAAGATGGCTCCTGCCTGATTCCTAGTGAGGAACTTGGGCTGTCTCAAGATGTTCTCTGGGAGTCCTGGAGACCCAGATGGTATTTAATGAGAGAAGGTAGGCCTGCCCAGAGATGTTTATACCTGCTGAACATGTAGACTCTTTGGTGACTGGTCCTGGTCAGAGTTGTCTTTTTTTGCAGTTTTTTTGGCCAGGGCTGGGTTTGAACCTGCCACCTCCGGTATATGGGGCCAATGCCCTACTCCTTTGAGCCACAGGTGCCACCCGAGTAACTGATTTCTTATTACTTGTCAAATTTTTCCATTTTAAAACCAGTAAGAATCTAGAAGCTTTCTTGCTAAGATAAGGAACAAGGCAAAGATGTCCCCTCTCACCACTACCTTTTCAATATCATGCTGAAAGTTTTAGTTAATGTAGTAAGACAAGAAAAGGAAATAAAAATGTATAAGAAAAGAAAATAA
The DNA here is from genome assembly GCF_027406575.1 of Nycticebus coucang. Taxonomy (NCBI): domain Eukaryota; kingdom Metazoa; phylum Chordata; class Mammalia; order Primates; family Lorisidae; genus Nycticebus; species Nycticebus coucang. The sequence goes on along the minus strand of NC_069791.1, from coordinate 63,399,552 downwards.
AGGATAGGGAGATATAAAACTATCTTTATTTGCAGATGACATGATTATCTATGTAGAAAATCCCAAAAAATTAACAGTAAAATTTGTAGAACTTGTAAGTTTTTATAGCATATTTGCAGGATATAAGGTTAGTATACACAAGTCATTAGAATTTGAAATTAAAAACATGATAACATTAGGCTGGTCACCATGGCTCATGCCTATTATCCTAGCACTCTGGGAGACTGAGGTGGGTTGATTGCTTGAGCTCAAGAGTTTGAGACCAGCCTGAGAAAAGTGAGATCCCGTTTCTTAAAAAAAATTAGCCAGACTTTATGGGAGGTGCCTGTAGTCCCAGCTACTCTGGAGGCTGAGGCAAGAGAATCACTTGAGCCCAGGAGTTTGAGGTTGGAGAGTGTTGGGCCAATGAGACAGCAGCGGGCAGAGTCAGGAGCAGATAGGGCCCTTGAAATCCCTCCCCAGGAGCTCACAGGAGGGGAGAAGCTGAGGTGCGAGAGTGCTGGACTGGGCACATGAATGGGTGGTTTAGCAAGTGCCGGAGATGCACCTTAGGCACAGATACAACCTATTACAAACATGTTCTCAATTAGCAATGATTAATCCTCAAATTAGAAAACACAACAGGACAGCTACTCAGGAGGCTGAGGCAAGAGAATCGCCTACGCCCAAGAGCTGGAGGTTCCCGTGAGCTGTGACACCATGGCACTCTACCGAGGGTGACATCATATTGAGACTCTTGTCTCAAAAAAAAGAAAGAAAGAAAAATTAGCCAGGCATGGTGGTATGAGCCTGTAGTTCCAGCTACTTTGGAGGCTGAGGGAAGAGAATTACTTGAGCCCAGGAGTTTGAGGTTATATTGAGTTAGGATGAGGCCACTTGTACTCCAGAGCCCAGGTAACAGAGTAGGATCCTGTCCCCGCCTCCCCCCCCCCCCACCGAAAAAAGCTGGGCATGGTAGCTCATTCCTATAATCCTAGAACTTTGGGAGGCCAAGACACTTGAGCTCAGGAGTTCCAGACCACCCTGAGCAAGAGTGAGACGTCTTCTCTCCTAAAAATAGAAAAATTAGCTGGACATTGTGGTGGGTGCCTATTATTCCCGGCCACTGGGGAAGCTAAGGCAGAAGGATCGTTTGATCCCAGGAGTTTGATGTTGCTGTGAGCTAGACTGACACCATAGCACTCTACCTAGGGCAATAGGGTGAGATTTTTGTCTCAAAGAAAAAAAAAAAAAGACTTTGAGGTTGCTGTGAGCTATGATGCCTCGGCACTCTACCCAGGGTAACAAAGTGAGACTCCGTTTCAAACATAACCAAACAAAACCAACATGATAACATTTACATGAGTACCAGAAAAATACTTAGATACAAATAGGTATGAGAACTCTATCAGGAAATAGTGAAACTCTAGTGAAAGAAATCTAAGATCTAAATAGCAGAGATAGTTCATGTTGGTTGGCAGGAAGATTCCATATTGTCAGGATGTCAGTTTCTTCCCAGCTTAATCTATAGATTAAGTCCAGTCTCACTCAACATTTCAGCAACTTCTTTTGTAGTTATCAATAGATTCTAAAATTTAGATGGACAGCCAAAAAGAGTCAGAATAGCTAATACAACATTGAAGAACAAAGTTGGAGGACTGGCACTACCTGACTTCAACACTTAGTATGGTGTGATGTTGGTGAAAGAATCACAGACAAGCTGAGAGCCTGGAAATAGAACCACACAAATATGGTCAACTGATCTTTGACAGTGGAGCAAAGGCAATTCAGTAGAGAATAGTCTTTTCAACAAATAGTGCCAGAACAACTGAACATCCACAGGGAAAAAAAATCTAAACACAGATCTTATACCTTTCACAAAAATTAACTCAATATGGATCATAGACCTAAATGTTAAACACAAAACTTTAAAACTTCTAGACAATAACAGGAGAAAATATTGCTGACCTTCAGTTTGGCAAAGACATTTAACATATGACACTAAAGCATAATACATGATAAGCTGAACCTAATTAAAATTAAATTTCTGCTCTGCAAAGGACAGTGTCAAGAGAATAAAAGGAGAAGCCACAAACAAGGAGAAAATAAATATTTTTCTTTTCCATGTCATGCAAAAAACACGTCTGATAAAGGATTGTTATTCTAAATATACAAAGAATTTTTAAAACTCAACAGAAAGAAAGAGTCCAATTAAAAAATGGGTAAGATATCTGAACAGCAAAGAAGGTAGATATATAGATGGCAAATAAGCATATGAAAAGATGCTCAACATCATATATTGTTAGAGAGTTGCAAATTAAAACAACCAGATTCTATTACACACTGTTAGCATGTCTAAGTTCCAAAATATAGCACCAAATACTGGTGAAGATGTAGAGCAACATGAACCCTCATTCGTTGCTGGTAGGCATACAAAATGGTACAACCACTTTGGAAAATAGTTTGGCAGTTTCTTAGAGAGGTAAACATCGTCTTACTATATGATCCAGCAGTTTTCCCCCTTGAAATTTGTCCACATGAGTCCACATTGAATCCAGCATGCAAGTGTTTATGATAACTTTATTCGCAATTGCCAAAAATTAGAAGCAACCTAGATGTCCATTTGGGTTCCTCTTTGTGTTGTTGTAAAATAGTACCTCAGGCTGGGGAATTTATAAAGAAAAGAGGTTTATTTGGCTCATGGTTCTGCAGGCTGTATGTGGTGTCAGCATCTGCTTCTGGGGAGGCCTCAGGCTGTTCCTACTCGTGGCAGAAGGGGAAGGGAAGCTGCCTTGTGCAGCGAGCACATGGTCAGAGAGGAAGTAAGAGAGAGAGGAGGAAGGTGGCAGGCTCTTTTCAGCATCCAGCTTTCAGGGGGAACTGAGGGATTACCATGATGATGGCACTAAGCCATTCATGAGGGATCTACCTCCGGGACCCAAACACCTCCTAGGTAGGCCCCACCTCCAACATTGGGATCACATTCACCATGAGATTTGACGAGGTTAAACCAAACTATAGCATTCTGCCCTGTGAAATCTCCTGTCCTCACATAGAAAATATAATCACTGTGACCTCAGTAGTCCACAGGAGTCTTAACTTGTTCTGGCATCAGATAAAAAGTCCAGAGTTTCATTTGAGAGTTGGACAAGTTTCTTCCATGTATGAGCTTGTAAAACCAAAAACAAGTTATTTACTTTTATGATACAGTGGTGGAACAGACATTGGGTAAATTTTTTCTTTCCAAAAGGGAAAAATCAGCCAAAAAGGAGTAATAGGCCCCATGCAAATGTGAAACCCAGCAGGGCAGGCATTACGTTTTAAAGCTCCAGAACAGCTTTCATTAATTCCATGTCCCAAATCTTGGGCACGATGGTATGGGATGGGCTCCCAAGGCCTCAGGCAACCCGTCCCCATGGCTTTTCTGGGTGACACAGTTGCTCTCTGGTTTGGAGTCTGCTGCCTGTAGCTTTTCAGGCTGGGGTTGTGTGCTGTGTTGGCTCCAGTGTGTAGGGGTCTGGAGGGTGACAGCCCAGCACCAATGGCTCCACTAGACACTGCCCTGGGAGAGGCGCACTGTGGGTCTCTAACCCCACATTTTCACTCTGAATCTCCTTGGTGTAGTCACTACAGGGACACCTTGTCTGTGGCAGCCTTCTGTCAGTACCCAGGTTTTTCAGTACATTCTGTGTACTGAAAGAGTCTTCTGTCCTTTGGAGTGTCAGTCTAGACTATACATGGGACCCTTTGATGGGGGAAGCTGGGGTAGCTGAGATGCTCAAGTAGCAGCAGCCCCTCAGGCCTCTGGACCTGTGATGGGAGAGAATGTCACAAAGGTCTCTTAAGTGTCTTCAGGCTTTTTTCTCACTGCCTTAACTGTTAGCACTGGGCTCCTTCTCATCCTTACCAATTATGCATGATTTCTCCTTTAATTATAAATGTCAACTTTAGGTCATTTCTTTGCTCTGGTGTCTGATTGTAGCCTGTTAAAAGCAGTCATGCCAGGCTGGGTGCTCGTAGCTCAGTGGTTAGGGTGCTGGCCATACGCTCCAGGGCTGGTGGGTTCGAACCTGGCCGGGCCTGCTAAACAAACAAACAAAAATAGCTGGGCATTGTGGCAGGCACCTGTAATCTAAACTACTAGGGAGGCTGAAGCAAGAGAATTGCCTGAGCCCAAGAGTTTGAGGTTGCTGTGAGCTGTGACGCTACAGCACTCTACCAAGGGTGACAAAGTGAGACTCTGTCTCAATTAAAAAAAAAAAAAAAAAGGCAGTCATATGCCTCCTCGAGGTTTCTTCTGCTGGATACCCAGGTCATTACTCCTCAGTTCAGCCATCCACAAAGCCCTAGGGCATGGGCACAACACTGCCAACTTCTTTGCTGCTTGCAACAAGGGTGATCTTTGTTTGTTCCAGGTCCCAATAAGGTCCTCATTTCTACCTGAGATCTTGGCAGTGCAGCTTTTATTGTCTGTTTCTATCAGCATTTTGGTCATAATCACTTAATCTCTCTAAGATATTCTAAACTTTTCCTCATCTTCCTGTTTTTTTTTTTGTTTTTTTTTTTTTTTTTAAGACCTCCAAACTCTTCCAACTCTGCCTATTACCTAATTCCAAAGCTACTTCCACATTTCTAGGTATCATTATGGCAACAACCTGTCCTTGGTATTAATTTTCTGTTAGTCCATTTGCATTGCTCTAAAGGAATACCTGAAGCTGAGTATATACAAAAGGGAAGAGGTTTATTTGACTTTGGTTTTTGTAGGTTGCACAAGAAGCCTGGTACCAACTTCTGCTTCTGGTGAGGCCTCAGGGAGCCTCCCATCAAGGCAGAAGAGGGGAGTCAAGAGAGGAAGCAAGATAGAAGGGAGATGACAGACTCCTTTTAATAGCCAGTTCTCGCAGGAACCTACTGTTTACAGGAAGATAGCACCAAGCAGTTCAGGAGGGTTCCACCCCAGTGGTCCAAACACCTCCCATTAGGTCCCACCTCCAACACTGGGGATTAGATTTTAACATGAGATTTGGAGGGGACATACAAACCAAATTGTATCGGTGTCCTTCAGTAGGTGAATGGATAAAGTGGGGTATGTCCACTTGATGGAGTATTATTCTGTGCTAAAAAGAGACAAGTTATCAAGCCATGAAAAGGCATAGAAGAATCTTTTTTTTTTTGTAGAGACAGAGTTTCACTGTACTGCCCTTGGGTAGAGTGCCGTGGCGTCACACAGCTCACAGCAACCTCTAACTCTTGGGCTTACACGATTCTCTTGCCTCAGCCTCCCAAGCAACTGGGACTACAGGAGCCCGCCACAACGCCCAGCTATTTTTTTTTTTTGTTGCAGTTTGGCCGGGGCTGGACCCGCCACCCTCGGCATATGGGGCCGGCGCCCTACTCACTGAGCCACAGGCGCCGCCCGGCATAGAAGAATCTTAAAAGATATACTGCTAAGTGAAAGAAGACAGTCTAAAAAGTCTGCATATTTTGTGATTCCAAGTAATTCATATTCAGGAAAAGGCAAAACTGTGGAGATGGTAGAGAGGTCAATGTGTGCCAGAGGTTGGTGAGGAGGGGGATGAACAGGTGGATTTTTAGAACAGTGAAGCTTCTCTGCATAAGACTGAAATGGTGGATACATGTCATGACACATTGGTCTAAACCAGTGGTTGTCAACCTTCCTAATGCTACAACCCTTTAATACAGTTCGTGTGGGTCGTGACCCACAGGTTGAGAACCACTGGTCTAAACCCATTGAATGTGTAACACAAAAAGCAAACCCTAATGTGCACTCAGGCTTGAGTTAGAGTCACGATGTATCCATGTTGGTTCATCAGGTGTAATAAATGTCCTGCTCCCATGCAAGGTGTTAATAATGGGAAGTGGTTGATGGTTGAGGGGCCATTGAGTGCTCTTTGTAATTTCAGCTCAGTTTTTCTGTAAACCTAAAGTTCCTCTAAAAAATAATGCCTACAAATTTAAAATAATAGAAATTGTTGAGTAAGATGGGGCTAGGGAGAGAGTTACTCCAAGGATCAGATTCTTTTTTTTTGAAACAGAATCTCAAGTTGTCACCCTCGGTGGAGTGCTATGACATCACAGCTCACAGCAACCTCAGACTCTTGGGCTTAAGTGATTCTCTTGCCTCAGCTTCTTCCCAAGTAGCTGGGACTACAGGCGCCCACCACAACGCCTGGCTATTTTTTGTTGTTGTTCCAGTTGTCATTGTTTTATTTTTTTAAGCAGGTCTGGGCCAGGTTTGAACCCACCAGCCCTGGTGTATGTGGCCAACGCCCTACCTATTGAGCTATGGGCGCCACCAGAGGAGCAGATGCTTCAGATGGAGTTGTCTTTTCCCCTGCATTTGCTAAACCTGACTGGTCCTTGACGCAGGGACACACTCCTGGGTGAGATTTAAGGTGTATGGTCGGGCCCCTTAGACCTGCGTGGTGATATCACACACCTTTGTGATTGCCAGTTGCTGTGGGTAAGGAAGCAGGCTTGTTTGTTTCATGACCAGAGAGACCCAAGGTGTGTTTCCCAGCCCCTGCCTTGGTGCCAGGTCTGTGGTGGAGGGGTGTGGAGGTCACACCTGAGCTGCTTCTGGCCGGGGCCCTCCAGAACATGCCCAGCCATTGTAGCCATGAATATTCTAAATATTCCAGCTTGTTTCTTTGGATCAGCTGGGAGGACTTCAGCAAGGATGTGCTTGTGCAGAATGTCCCCTGGGACCGGTGTGCTCAGCAGAGAAGGAGAAATAGTGCTTTGAATTTTAAATTGGTTTAAATTCCTTTCCATTGAACAGTCTTGAGCTGTGTCTTGTCTGTTTCTGTTGGAAGCCAAGGATGTTCAGGATCCTCTCATTTCTATGCTCTGCTAATTTTACTGCCTTTCCATATTTTCTTGCCATAAATGTAACTGATTTTATTATATTGAAGCTGTTTTTAATATTGCCTTCCATAACAAGCTAGAGAAATGAAGAGGCTTGTGCCCTGCCAGACCTCAGAACACCTGCCCCTTCCCTCTGAGTATTTGTATCAGGCCTGCCTGTGCATGGCCCCCAAGTGCCTCATGATGTGCCTGCCCTGCATGCTTGGTCAGCTGCGGGGCCTAGAGGAAGCTGACCTCTTGTTTTCTTAGAGGACTGCAGTGAAGCAAGAGTGATGAGACACCCCTGTGTGAAACTCAATTGGGTCCCTGAGAGAAGGTGTGACCCAAGGTCACGGATGCCCAGATGTGTGCAGGGTGCTGAGTGGGAGGTTCTGGTCTCGGGGCTTGCTTCTTTGTTTCAGACTTGTGGGGTCTGTTCACTCAGTATTCACTGATGAGTGCCTGGGCTGAAAGGTGGGGAGCGGTGCTGCAGCAGAGTGACAAGAGCTCTGGGCTCAGAGACTCTTGTCATGTATCTGGGTTAGTTGCTCTCCTGCTTCACAATGTGGTGACAGATGTGAAAGCATCTGGATGCTGCTGGCCCAGCATGGGTCAGAGCTGCCTGGACTTCTGTGATAGACCTGTGGCTGGGCCCAGCCAGTCACCTACATCAGGGTTGGGGGCATAATCCAGGGTAGCTGCACCAAGATAGCTGCCTATAACCTGTACGACCTGGTATTTACCCCACATGTGGTGAGGTGTTTTCTTTTTTCTCTGCTGGGTTCCCAAAGCACAGTCTTTTGGACTGGTTGAGGCTGGGGGTCCTGTGGGAGCTGAGTCCATCCATGTCTGTTGCCCTGCCTGTCTGCCTTCAATTGGTAGTGGCTACGCTGGTTGGTATTTTCATGTCCAGACAGGATCTGGGCAGCTGCTGGCCTAAGCCTGGGGCCATGCATTGAGTTCCTTAGACTGTTCCTACTGCATGTGTAAAAATAACTATGTTTGGGTGGCGCCTATGGCTCAAAAGGGGTAGGGCGCTGGCCCCATATGCCGGAGGTGGCGGTTCAAACCCAGCCCCAGCCAAAAACTGTAAAAAAAACAAAAACAACAACAAAAAAAAACTGTTTGTTTTTCTGATGTGCTTGCAGAAGCCAGGAGCCCTCAAGCCCCGCTGTGTGTGTTTTGCTCATCTGAGGGCCTTTATGCATACTGGGGGCCTCTGGAAGGATGGGGTTGCCACGTAAGTCCCCCCATCGTTGAGGAGAAATACCCCGGGCTTCCTATTCCAAGCTTTTGTATTTCCCTGAGTCCTTGTCAGAGACCCACAGTGGAGGGATGTTGCTGGCAGGTATGTATGTCAGTGGGGAGCCTTATGGAGCCTTTTGGAAACAGACGGTTCAACCTGCTTGCGCCTGTCAGCATTTCATGGTCTCACTGAGATGAACTTTTATTCTTCCATACCTGTTATAGCACATTCAGATTTCTACAGTCAGAACCATGACCCTTTCTCTGCAGGCGAATGCCTCTCCCAGGCTTTTCATGATGTTCCTCCTCCTCACCACCCTGGCCAGTGTCAGCCTGGTGTCTGTCCTGGCCCTGCACACCTGAGCTGCCCAAGTGGTAAGGCATATCACCAGTTCAGGGCCCCTCTGAGGAGTCCCTTGGGATTGTACTGGTAATGCTGCTGCTCAGTCACTGCTGCTTTCAAAGAGCTGCCTGCTCACAAATCCAATTTCATCCTCTGCAAGGGCTTCTCACTGCATTCCTGTTGCTGGGCTATGCAACCTGGCAGGTAGGGTTAATGTGCTGCCTCTGCTCTAGCCAACTCATCATGGTCAGGCAGTACTTCCTTTGTTCGTGAGGTCCAGGAACTGAAGCTGGTGGCAATGCTTCCTCCGCTGCCACTGTCAGCTTGAGCTGACTGGCCCCATGAAGACTGTGGAGACTTGGGGGCAGAGCACTTCATCTCAAGGCCAGAATATGGACGTCCTGTCTTAGGGTGGCAGAAAGGACCCACGTCCTTGTGGGGAGGTGTGTGGAAAGGTTAAGTTGGATCTGGCTCAGGGAGAGCCCAGCACTTCTTATACTTCCTAGAGTAAAAAGGACAAAAAGGCCTTCAGAGGTGGCAGCCTGGCTTGGTACAGAAGGCTTTGGTTTCGGTGACCATGCTGGGCTGCAGTTGGCTACGTCAGACCCAGAGTCCAGGCCAGGAACCCTGTGACAGCTGAGACTCTTGTTTCCTTCTGTCAGACATGGCCCAGGGGAGGTGTACCACCAGACCTCTTGGGCCTTGGTGTGATTTCCACCAGAGGAATCCCACCACTCCCTCATATGGTAGGAGTCATCCAAATCTCTGGTAAATGGTCACTTTCTGGAAACAATCTTTGTGTTTCCTGCTTTCTATGACTCCTTTGTTGATGAGTGAGTGTTTCATAAGCCCTGAACTGCCTGCATTGTCAGTGGTCAACCAGCCTCCCTGTGCCCGCCCCTTTGAGCAGTACTGTGGGCCTCTCTGCCTGGGTTTCAGCAGGGCCATTTGGTGAGACAAGTAGGTGGTGGAGTTGGCCAGTGACGGATGCAGCTCATGAGAGAAATGAGAAATGATTAGTCTGGGGCCAGGGAGCTGTAAAGTATATGTAGAATGGAATCATCATCTACCTTCCTGAAAACCGAATTGATTTGGAAATAATTTTGGAGAAAGGCATCAGCAGCTCAAGTGCTCAACAGGGGATCAGACCAAGCAAGTTATTGAATTTATTGTGAACTGTAGCAACCTCCCTACATTCTTGTAACTGATGACTATGTTAAAGAAAGCATTTTATTTATTGTGTGCATGTTGTGTGTTGGGGCTCTCCGTACATTCATTCTAATTGTCATAACAGGACTAAGTGGTGGACAGTGTCCTCTTTTAGGTGTGAGCAAATGTCTCTTGCTTGAGGTCACATAGCCACTTTCCAGAGCTGGCGCCCAGGTGATCCATGCTCACTGTGCCTTGTGGTTGGCCCCTCTCCTGTGCTGGCAGGATGCCCTTGTGGACAGTGGGTTCTTTAGCACCCAGCCCCCAACATTTTGTTGTCCCCAGTGAGCCTTTGCCTGACCCGAGCTCTCAGAGTTTGGCACGGAAACCCACAGTGACCAGCCTTCTCCCTACACATTTCCCTGGGGTGCATGGTCTCTGCTGGATGTGAAATTGTAAACCCAGGGGTTTACTGTGGGCCTTGGCCCTTATCCAGCCCCAGGCCCAGGAGCTCCTTCTGCAGACCCTCTCTGTGCCTCTCTAGAGTGGCTCATGCTGATTTCCTGGCAGCCTGTCCTCTTCTTCATGTGGGGCTATTTCCTTCATGGGGGCAGGTTTCTGAAAGACTGTATCTGTCATTTCAGGGAAGACCCCAGATCCTTAAGAAGTGTGGTAGGCCCACTTCTGCTGACCTCCAAACTCAGCTCTTCCTCCTCCCTTTCTTTTACCCCCTCAGGTCTTGTCTAGGGTGCTTACTCTATAGGTCCCTGGGTCTTCCTAGGGCTCCACTGGGTGCTGCCCCCTCTGATAGCCTCAGATCTCTATCTGTCTCCCCCATGTCATAAGCAGGGGAGGGTGGCAAAAGGCTCCGGCCTCACTCATCTTAGTATTGAGCTGATTTCTGCTAGAACAGATGGGCCAGACCTATGGGTAGCCCAGTGTAGGACTGTCCCCAAAATGGGGGTCTGTGAGAGACCCCCTTAAGGAGGGCATTTGGATATTGTCACCACCTGGGTGTGCCTTTCAACTTCAACTTGTACATTATTTCTCACATTGGCTGCTTTATTACTGATTCTCAGTTTCAATTCACTATTGTTTGAAATGCCCTATTAGGTGCACAGTAACATCATTTATCAGCCAATTTGCCTGGCATTGTGAAGTTGGGGTTATTTATTCTGAGGTCTGTGGTTTCTAATGAAGCCCAGCCCTTGGGGGATATGGAGCTGTTGAACACCTGCCTTGCCTGGGTACGTGGCTCACATGGGGCTGACGACATCTTGGAAACCTCCTGAATGATCATTTCCTTACTTCCCTATAGAAGGAACTTATTAGACATATGTGTTTAAAAAAACTCTCAGTGTGGCCAGGTGTGGTGGTGCATGCCTGGGAGGCCAAGGCAGATAGGTGGATTGCTTGAGCTTAGGCGTTCAAGACCAGCCTGAACAAGAGCAAGACCCCATCTCTGCTAAAAATAGAAAAATTAGCCAGGTGTTGTGGCGGGCACCTGTAGTCCCACCTACTCAAGGAGACTGAGGCAAAAGGATCACTTGAGCCTAACAGTTTGAGGTTGCTGTGAGCTATGACGCCACAGCACGTTAGCCTGGGCAACAGAGCAAGACACTGTCTCAAAAAGAAACCAACCAAACAAAAAACTTCTGAGTGACATAGCAGGAGGTCTTTAGGAACTTTCCTAGGCTTGCTCAGCTGGGTGTTCAGAGCTCAGCTGTGTCTGGCGAGTAGCACTTGGCACAGCAGAGCCTAGAGAAGCCACACATGGAGGTGACCAGTACCAGTGACCAGTACCAGTGTGTGTATTTGTTTTTATTGGTTCTTTTAGGCACACAAACTGTGTGTCCTATGGCTACCACCTACCCACCCCTCCCCCAGCCTGAGGGGTCCTGTGTGTGTGTATTTGCTGGGTGGGAGAAAAGGGGGATTTAGGGATCAGGGTTCACATCTGCTGCCTGTATCTCTGCCCCTTTTGCATGAGTCCAAGTGTCTGTATCCTTACTTGAAAATGGAATTTGAAGCTGCCCATTTCATGATCCTCTTTTAGGTTGAGTCTCTTTATTTTTGGATCAGTGATCCAGGAGCCTCTGTGGGTTGTTTTTTATAGGTGTTTTGGTCAGTGAACTCTACTTTGAGGCCTTGCTTATGTCCATTGTTGCTCTCATGTCACCATCTTGTTAGATCTGTGCAGAGCCCCTGGGCCAATCAGTGGTTTGCTATCTCCCCTTCACAGGAGAGGAGCTCTCATGGCAGGAAGGTAAGGGCTGAAGCCTGGCTATGTCACCATGCCCACTGCTCCTGGGGCCTCAGGCAGCAGCTCTGTTTGTGGAAGGTAGAATAGGAATATTATCCCTTGCTAAGAGACTTGCTTACTGCTGCAGGCTTTTCTCCTCTCTGGCACCATAAATGTCAGGAGGCAGAGGTTGAGCAGGCTGGGCGCTAATTGGCCGCTCTCCTACAGGCTGAGTGCTGGTTCTCTTTTAAATAAATGCTTTGAGCTGACTTTTCAGACAGTCTGTTTTCTTGAGATTTTAAAGCTGGACAAATGTCAGGAGTTTTTCTTGATATTGTCTCATTAGTTTATTTTTAAAAACTGTGGGTAAATGACCCTAGGAAACCATTAGATAGAAGGTGGGAACTCCACCTTCTCTGAAAGCAGGTTCAGGAGAACTTGTGTTGCTCAGCATCTGGCTTCTGAACATGGTTTCTCTTTTGCCTGGGTAAGAGGGCTAGCAGTCCATCATCATCTCTTGCTTGGAAACATCAGAAATCTTAAACCAGTTTCCTTGCCAATTAGGTGCTTCTTAACCATGGTGGAGATTTGTAACTGGATTGAGTTAGCCAAGCTCTTCCCTCAGCCCACCTGGACAGATGAGAGCTCATAAATATTCAGAGGATACTTGAAGCTTTTTAAAAAATCTCATCCTGAAAACATAGGTCGAATTTCATTTAACAGGCTGAGGGAAGGCATAATTACCTGGCCTTCTGAAATGTCATCCAGTGGACATGTGGACAGAATGAAGGACCATTCCCCTGGAGGATCAGCGTAGGGCTGTTGTTGGTGCCTGCTTGCGTTCCCCACCCAGGTCCTGTTCTGTGATCTGTGGGTCCTGGGGAAGGGTGCAGACCTGTCCCACTATGCTGGCATCCTGCCTTTCCTCCCACATCTTTCATCCCAGGATCTGCCTAGAGCACTGTGAGGCATTTAGCAGCTGTGGTGGGAACTTGGGCTGCCTCTGACCATGCCACCTACTGGTCTTCCTCTGCTTTCTGAGGCAGGCCTCGTCTATAAAACTTGGACACTGTGTACTTGCTGTTAGAGTGGCTGTGAGGAGTAACAGCTTAATTTAGGCACAGGGCTCCACAGGGGCATGGCAGGTAGAGGCGCCTAGGATGAGGAGCTGGGGCTGCTATTGTCATCACCGTGTCTTGCATGTGTCCACCCTTTCACCCTCAGTCTCACTTCTCCTGGGTGCCGAGTTTCCCCTATGGAGCCTTCACTCCCCTCTGCTGCTTTTCCTGTCTCTGGCAAACTCAAGCTCCCAGAGTCCTGGAGCCTTCCTCACTGGGCAACCTCTATCTGCTGCTCCTGTGGATTGTGCTAGGAAGGCTCGTGAATTCAGAGTCCTGTGCTCTCTGTGTGGCAAGTGCCCACCAGGAACAGATGTTTCCTGACCAAGTGGATAGTGGTGCTGCCCGCCACAGACATGCTGTACTCCTGGACAGGGACTCTCAGAGTATGAGGACCCAGCTGGCCAGCATGGGGAGACACGGGGGGGCTTCAGATCCTCCTCACCCCAGAAGGTGAGGAACTTCAGGACCTTATCCCTGCCGGTGTCTTTGGGTTCTCCCTGCCAGCCTTCCCAGGGTCGTCTGTTGCTGGTGGGCCCCTGTGAACCATGTGCTGGCCTTGGGGCTGCCCTTCTGCCTGCCCTCCTGACGGGTGCACCGTCCCCAGGCTCCTCCCCTGAATCTCCTCAGCTCTGGATGCCCTGGAGGAGCTCGCTGTTTCATGGGTACCTATCTCTTGGGTTCTTACTGAATCAGAATTCCTGTACCCACACTGTAGTCCATTTCCCTGTTTTTGTTTGTGTATTTTGTGTGATAAGAGACTCGTGTACCCCTCATACCACTTGGAGGTTTGAGAGGGTAGAAGGACTGTCTGGTTGGGGTCTGCTTTATCTCTGGAGTCAGTCGAGGGGGCCTGGCACTGCTGCCCCAGGGCCTGCCCTGTGTGTGGTATTTGTGGGCCGTCCCTAGTTGTGTTGCTGTGGGGAGTGTGCCTGGCTCTGACTTGGCTTCTGGCTGCTTCACTGCAAGACGCTGTCGGGTAGTGTTACTGGGAGTCCTATGAGTGTGGTTCCTGCAGCAAATACCGTCATTAGATACCCTCATTAGTCCCAATTGAGTTTCCGCTGTGTTTTGATGTCTTTGAGGTGAGATGGACAGGTACAGACCCCCAAGCAACTTTTCTGGCAAGGGTTGGAGCTACAAATTGCCTTTTGGCTGAGAGCCACCTGAACTTGTGGGCAGAGGCTGGGCTGGAGGAGGCTGCCTGGGGAGGGAGTGAAGCTGCAGCTGAGGACAGGGACTTGTTCCCACCCCACTGTAGGAACCACAATATACTGGATGGACACCGAGCACCAAGGGCAGGGAGCCTGGCCCCAGAACCTGCCCTGCTGGTGAGGGGTTTACGGGTTGGGGTGATGTGAGTGCTTGGGGCCTCCTGGCTGTGTCTGTATTCTAGGGCTGCTTGGAGCCTTCACTGTACCTTCTGGTGGTACGTCTCTAGGTTTCCCAATTCAGAGAAGGTGGGCCCATTCTGGCTGCAGGCGCACCCCAGGTGTCTTGGCTTCCACCTTGGAGTTCTCCTTCCTGGGGCACAAGTTGCACCTGTCTTCTCCTTTGGAGTATGAGCTGTCATTTCATTTGCTGTCTGGGTCTGTCTTTGTGCCCCGACGGAGGGCCTTGCAGGTCACTGGCTCTTTTGAAGTAACTTAAAAGCCCTTGCCAGAGAAATAAAGGATGCTGATGGGTTGGTAGCTTTATTTATTTATTTCTGGGCTTGCATAGTAAACAGCTTTGATTCTCTGCTCAGCGGGAACAGATTGGGAGGCATTTGCTGGATTGATTCCTTACCTGCAGGGACACACAACTGGAGGCAACCTATTGATTCGGCACTGCCTGCCGGACCCACTCTGAAATAGGCTTCATTGCCTCAAGACTAGCTTCTTAGTAACACATGTCCCCATAAATCTTTGCTGGCCCTCTCTGGGGTTGAAGTCTCCCCACTCTGGTGTCCTAGGGAGGAACCAGACTCTTCCTGGGCCTTCTGCATTTCTCTGGCCTAGAAATCCAGGCCATGCAGTAGATGGGTAGCTCTGCTCTGGTTGTGAGAGGAAGAAGCTCAACTGTAACCAGAATACACGGGGGTTGGCCTGGCACAGACAGAACCATGAACTGCCCAGTGTCTTCTGCCCTGTACTTTGCCCAACTTCACTTGCTCGGCCTTGCCTGCAGTGCTGTTTGGCTGTCTCTGGGCTACGTGCATGTGGTCATCCCTGTCACCCCAAGCTGGCTAGGTACTTCTGCTGCTCCTAGGGCCAATCTCAGCTGAAGGGGCTATGTGTATGGTGGTTTGTCTGGTTTTGTGCACTTACCCCTGTGGTCTTGGTAGGGTGGGCAGACAGTTCCATCAGCACTGCAGGGACAGTGAGTGGGCAGTTTTCCTGAGGCAGAAGTGCCAGCCAGAAGGAAATAGACCTGTTTACATTCCAGCATAGTTCTGGGGTCAGACTCTCTGAGTGCAAGTCTGCTTTAGTCACTTCCCAGCTCCAGTTTCTTCATCTGTGTGGGGGAACCTTGGCACCCATCTCCCAGGCCGGCTTGCCCTCTGTTGTGGCCTGGTTTGTGTCACTGCTCCTCTGGCCAAAGAATAGGCTCCCTCCAGGACTTGGTGATTGGATATTTTAAGTGACAGTTATCAAAGAGCTGAGGTATAAAATACAGTGAGGCATGTGAAGTGGATGAAGCTTGAATGGATAGTGCCAAGCTTTTCCTGAGGCTCACCTTCCTGTATATGACATGTACCATACACCTGTCAGACATGAACCTTATGCAGAGATGACCACTGCTCTGACTTCCCTGGTGATGACACCATAAATGGATGAGGTAGGTGGAAGAGAAAGGAGACACCACATGTAGGGCTGGGATTTTCTTTTTTTTTTTTTTTTTTTTGTAGAGACAGAGTCTCACTTTATTGCCCTTGGTAGAGTGTCGTGGCATCACAGCTCACAGCAACCTCCAGCTCCTGGGCTTAGGTGATTCTCTTGCCTCAGCCTCCCCAGTAGCTGGGACTACAGGCGCCCGCCACAGCGCCCGGCTATTTTTTGTTACAGTTTGGCCAGCGCTGGGTTTGAACCCGCCACCCTCGGCATATGAGGTCGGCGCCCTACTCACTGAGCCACAGGTGCTGCCTGGGGCTGGGATTTTCATTATATCCTAGAGGCATGAGCAGCCTTTTACTATGTGGGTGGGGAAATGTCCAGTGCAATTATATATTTGCGTATTTGTCTGTTTCTGACTTGTTTAACTGGGAGTCAGTCAGTCCTTGGCTCCCTGCTCCCCATCAGTCTTAAGTGTGACCTGAGGCAGTGGCTGTCCTGCTTCTCTAGTCTTGCCTCCCACGATCTCTTACCAACTGGGTACCTTCCCAAGTGTTGGTCTGTGTCTCACTCTGCCCTGGCCCTGTATGTACCTCTGCTGGACCCTTGGTCATTCATTCATTCATCCAGGTTGGTCTGTCTGCCTGCCTGTGTGTTTTGTGCACACCTCTGGCAGCAGGGTATGCCAGGAGCTAGGAGAGGCAGAGAGTGAAACAGATGGGCCCAGAGCCCATAGACCAGCATTGGAGCTAGGTGGAGTCCGTCACTGAACTTCTGGAAAATGCAGCTCATTGATGTTTCTCTTCCTACCTGATGCTCTCCCTGGGGCTTCCATTCCCTAAGGCTTCTGACCTCCATTGTCCCCAAGCCCATGGCCTGAAATGCCCTGTGCCAGCAGTAGTTCTGGGACTCTCCTAATCTGTAGGATGACCTTGTACCTGCTGTTCCATGTTGAGCTCAGAGTTGCTTACTCTGAAAATTAAGAGATAAGTGAATCTGCTAATGCTTCTGTGACACTGCTTGCCTCCATTTGGGAGGCTCCAGGCAGGGGTGCTCTTCTTGGTCCCCCAAGGCGAAAGAGCATGCAGTGGGTGTGTCTGTAGCCTCTCCTTGACCCTGCTGCTGTCCTTCAGGGCTGCCAGGGATCTGGGCACAGAGGCTTCACACTGATGCTGAGCAGTGGGTCTGTAGAGTGGTAGTAGGAGGAGGTGGGATTCTCCATCAGGTGCTCGTCCTCAAGGTCCTGTACCTCACAGGGGACTGAGGGTACTGTTCAGTTCATGGGGGTCTTGTTTATCACATGATCTCAGAGCTGGAAGCGTCCTTTTTAGGTCCACTTCCATTACTATGAATGCTGCATGATGACCCCTGCCTGTGGAGCCTGTTCTCTGGAGTGTCACCTGCTGTCACCTTGTGTTGGGTCTCCTTTTAAAGCTCCCAGAGATTGCATGTTCATACCTGCCTGAACACCATGTTCTGTGTGGGCGACTATTCCATGTCCATTTCTCCCAGGAGGCCACATGTACATGGTGAGAGCTGGTATATCTTCCTCAGGGACCTCCTTGCAGTAGCAGGCATACACCAGCCCTTGGTGAATGGGTAAAGGTACTCCTTGCCCTGCCCTTAAGCCCAGTAGGACCCTTCCCACCTGCAGCCTTGGAGGTGATGGGGCTTCCCCAAACCCTGGCTCTCGCTACTGCTCCCTCCTGCAGGTGGTTTGCAGGCTGCCTCCTTTGCCTCTGCCACCCACCACCCACCCCCAGCTCTGCCCCTCCTACTATACGCTCTTGTTTACGAATCTCTCATGAATGATACTCCAAGGTAGTTATTATGTCTTTGAAAAGCCTTGGTTTTGTATTATTGGGGAAGCAAAGCAACAGAAGACATAGTTTCTGGTGTTGAGGAAGTTTTGAGGCTGTTGGGAGGGAGGTTGAGAATCAGACTAGAGAGGATGCAGAAAGCCAGGCAGAAGACGGGGTGTGGGGTGGTGGCTTCTGTCTACACCAGGGACCTTGGCTTGATGTCTGCACCACCATCGCCCCCTCCCTGTCTCAGGCTCAGTGACTGCACTCTGAGGTCTGTTCCAGGCTGCAGGGATGGTGAGCCTACGCTCTCCTGGGTGCTGGGGGTCTAAATGCCCCGTTTCTCTTGGAGGACGTGTAGCCAGAGTGTGGAGGGCTGACTGCTGGGAGAGCTGCCTTTACAATCAGCCTGGGAGGACGTTACTGAGAGCATTGGGTTGGGGTGAAGCAATTGAGAGAGATTTTCTCAAGTCTCAAGTCACCCGAGCAAGTATGATTGGGTGTAATTTGTGGGTGTGGGTTACTGGGGTAAGCACATGCTGTTGGGGGATAAGCATTTGAGGCTAGATAGGCTCTGAGGTCTTGGGGTATTTTCCAGATACCTATGTGTGCGTATGTGTGCACGCTCATGCATGCATGGGCCTGCACACCCCACCCCCATGACACATTGTTTTACTTGGGGTGACCCCTGCTTTTGGGGCCTGATAGTAGTACAGTGAGAGATCACACTAGTTGGGGAAGGGACACCTACACAATGCACAGTTCAAATTGGGACCCCCAACCACAGGGGCAAGGCTGTCCCTGTGTCCTGGGACACTGCCCAGTCCTTTCCAGGGGAGGGTCAGAGAGGTTGGCTGAGGGGTATCCCTGCAGCTTGGCATCCCAAGCCATGGTTAGGAATGGCCACTATGGGTTGAGGGGAACAGGTTGGAGAATGGCTTGAGAAGTGAACTGGTTGGAAAGCTGAGGCTGCTACAGGGCAGTTGGGTGGTGTGCTTGTCTCCTAGCTCCTTGCACTGCCCACCTGCCAAGAGGCACAAGGGAACGTTTATGTATGAGGCCATTGCCACCCCTCAGCCAGCCTGTCTGACCTTCCCCCAGGAACAGTAACCCACCCCAATAACCCACACACCACAATTGGGGGCCATTGCCATGCACAGGACTGGGTCTAGAGATGCTGAGTATCATGTAGTTCTTGGGAAAGGCTAGCTGTGCTCTGTTGATACACACAGACCTACCATTCCTATAGCCTTCTTGTGAGCTCTCTGTTCTCTGGCAGGTGCCTCCCTTCCCTTGCCCCTCTATTCTGAATTTGATTGTGACTTGAGGGTGGGATCCTCCTTGGGGTGTGTGCATGGGAGGCACCAGCACATGCATATGGAGCTGAACTGCCTATTAATTTGAACAGGGGGGCTTGGCACCCATAGCACAGTGGTTACAAGCCAGCCACGTGCACCCGTGGCTGGTGTGTTCGAACCCGGCCCGGGCCTGCTAAACAACAATGCAACTGCAACAAAAAAAATAGGCAGTCATTGTGGTGGGCACCTATAGTCCCAGCTACTTGGGAGGCTGAGAGCAAGAGAATCTCTTAAGCCCAAGAGTTTGAGGTTGCTGTGAGCTGTGACACCAGAGCACTCTACCGAGGGTGATACAGTGAGACTCTGTCTCAAAAAAATAATAAAAAAAAAGTAACAAAAGAAAACAATTGGGACAGGGGTTGACCTGGCTTGGGCAAGGCAGTCCTGGGGTTGGGGTGGGGGGCCTCAGAGGAGCAGTGTTGTGGCAGCAGCAGCTTCTTGACAGAGCCCAGGTCTTCCTTGCTGATGGCCCTTGGCCCATCTGGGCAGGTTGGGGAGGAGGGGCCCAGGGAGCGTTGGTTGTCACAACAGACTCTTGGCTGGTCTCCCCTCTTCTTTCAGAACACCTTGGCTCATGCCATCAGACTGATGTTTGGAAAAGGCCTCATTGCCAGCCTTAGAGCCCAGATGTTCTCTCCTGCTAGCAACCTCCTGGGTCAGGTTTCCTTGTCCTCAGGTGGTGGCCAGTGCTGTACTGTCCTGGGTGCTTGGTGTGCGCCTCCACTTGCTCTTCACACACAGACGCCTCTTTATGACAGATATTCCCTCTTTGCCTACTGCCACCCTCTTTACCAGCACACACTTCAGAGTTACCTTGGGTGATGGTGACACGCTGCCGCCTCATTTAAGGTCCCGCAACAGCTTGGTGACATACTACACCTGCTCTTCGAGTCTCATCTTGGATTTTCTGTTCTCCACACACCAGTGTGGCATGAGGCCTGCTGTGATTTTCCAGTGACCACTGCCCCCCTGTTGCATGTGCACAAGCCTACCCCTGCCTGCTGTGGTGAGCCCAGGATTGTCCAGCTCTCTTTTCCCTGCTTCTTCTCAGGGCCTCTTGGGGTACATAGGGGAATCCTGGTATTTATTGTCTGGCAGGGGCCTCTCCACATCTTCCCCAGTGAGGTTTGCATCTTTTGGAGGACAGAGCATCCTTGTCCTCCCTATTCAGGAAGCATTTGTCACACCTGCTGTGTGCAGCCCACGTTAGGTGCTTCAGGAGCATCAGGATGAGTCAGTCTGCATCTTGCTTGTCCTCCTGTGCTTAGCTAAGATGGAGTTACCCGCCTCCTCTGTTGCTCCCCTCCCAGCTCTTGTGCCTTTTGTGCTGAGGCATGAGAGGGAGGTTTGTCTGGAGGAGGTCATAGCCAGGTGGGGCCATATGCTGGCAGCAGCAGCTCATATTCACATGCTGACCTTTCATGTTCTCTCTCAGTACCCACTCAGCTCTCTTTGTGGTTACCTTAATCCTTACTTTGCATGTGAGGAAAGGAAGGAGTATTAAGGGGCTTGTTAAGTGGCAGTCAGGAGGGCTAGGACTAGCTCTGACTGGGGTTTGGCCCTACCTCTGTTTCTAGGAGCAGGGGACAACTGGAAGGCATGTATGCCTGATGTGGGGAGACACCCTCTGGGGCTGAGGTAAGATGTGGGCACATTCTTTATATGGTGGCTTTCTAGCCTGGTTCCTGAATTCCTTCTTCCCAGAATGCTTCATGCAGTTCACAGGTGCTGTGTTGTTGTGGGTGATTGGGATCTCAGAGGAGGGTCATGTCTTCTCTTGGATGTGGCTGGGCACATAGTATGTGTCAGGAGCTGTGCTCACTAAGCACCTACAAGTCCAGTAATTGTGTTTCCTTGTTGACAGAACTGGTGACCATTGCAGCATCTGTTCAGTGTCTCTCTGCCCTGGTGCGCATGTCCCAGGATTGCTGAGTAGGGCCCTGAGCCAGTACCATGTTGTGTGAACACTGTCTTGTGTGTTCGTGTATGCAGCGGTTTCCTTGCTGAGCATGTGGTGACCTCTGGGCTCTGGGTCCTGGGAGGGCACACATGTTGGCAGGGCTAGTGTGAGCAGCCTGAGCTGATGCCATTCCTACGCAGTGGGGCTCTGACCTGGGTCTCCTGGACACTCTACTCTTTCCTGCTACAGTGGTTCTGTCACCATTTGTGCCCGGAAATAGATTCTTCTGGAAGGCTACCTGATGGGACAGTAGTGCTCACCTAGAGGGGGAGGTCTTTGGGTCCCTTATGTTTGTAATGAGAGCCCAGATCTACCTGTTGGCCTCAGAAGATGGGCTAGATGGTGAACATTTCAGGCATCATGTGGCAAATGGTCTCTGTCGAGAATACCCAACTCTGCTGCTATGCCCTGTGAGAGTATGGGGAGGATTTATGTGCTCCAGAAAAACTTTATAAAAACAGTGTGGACTGGATTTGCCCCACAGACCAGAGGTGGCTGGTCTCTGTTAAGAAACCACCATCCAAAAAAAATAAAAAGAAACCACCATTCAGATTAGTTGTGCCAACCTTCATGAAGTATCTGCCTGTCAAAGGATATCAGTTTGGACTTTGCTATGTGGAAGGCAGCTTCAAGATGCTTTCAGTTCCTAAAGTGAACTCTTTCCAGAAGGACACCCTGGGATACATATCTCCAGCTCTTGGGGAGTACAGTGTCCACTGCCTTCAGGCCCAGCCAGGCTGTGCTGTGGGATGGGAGCTGTGCCCTGTGCTGGGGAGGCCACTTGCTTTCTCCACTCCTGAGGGTGTGTTGACACAGACTGTGGGATGAGTCACTGCTGTTAGGCCATTTGAACTTTTGTCTTTTTTATGTGTGTCTTGTATGTTCTTTTAAAACCTTTTCTTTTTTAAATAAAGTTAGACTGACAGAAAAATTGTAAAAATAGTTGAGAGAGTTCCTGTGTATATACTTCACCCAGCTTCCTGGTATAAACATCTTGCAACCCACAGTACAGTCATCAAAAACTATAAGGCATTTGTACAGTACCAGGAAGTGCTGGACCAGATTTTATTCCAATTTTGCTAGTTTTGCACTAATTTCCTTCCATGCCAGGATTCAGCCCAAGACTTCCATGCCTCCTGTGCTTAGTGCCCTTCCTGTCCTCCCCCGTCTTTCGTGGCCTTGGCACTTCTGAGGGCCACTAGCCAGAGTGCCTCTCAGTTGGAATGTCTGATGTTTTCCCATTGTTAGATAGAGGTTACACGTCTTTGGACAGAAAACCATAACAGTGATGTGCCCTTCTCGCCTGTCACTAGTGCCATAACCTAGATCATTTGGTAAAGGTGGTGTCTGCTTTTTCTTCACTGTAAGATTACGATTATTTTCTGGTAATAAGTATCCTGGGGTAGATGCACTGAGACTATACAGATGTCTTGTTTCTTCTCAGATTTCACCTGCTCCTTTAAGCCTTTGTGATGGACCCCATCTGCAGTGACTATTGCTGTTGTGTTGCAGTGATGACTTTTTGTTTGCCTCATTTCTTCTCGTTTGTTAATTTGGATCTTTGTTGAGGAAGACTTTCCCTTCTCCATTTGTTTATTCAGTCAGTTAAACATATCATTATTCTATGGGCTATAATCCAGTTCTATATTGGTTTGGTTTACTCAAATGATTACAGCTTTGGACACTGGGAATTCTTTCAGGTTGACTCTTGGGCCCTGTTGATTCGCCGTCATCATATTTTGTCCATTTGCCACCTAAAGATGCTCTAAACATAAATTTTCCCTGCAGCTTCTTGGAATCAACTGCTTTCCCCAGGATCCCTGGCTCCTTTTGCTGCAGAACATTATTTATAAATTGAGACCTTTGTGCCAGGTGTGCTCATTGCCTCAGTCATCAAAAGTTATAAGGCGTTTGTAGACTACCAGATTTTATTCCGATTTTGCCTGTTTTCCACTAATGTCCTTCCATGCCAGGATCCAGCTAAGACCTGGTGTGGGCAGAGTGGGTAAACGTGTGTGTACTGACCCACAGGCACACGTCTGTGTGTATGTCTGTGACTGTCTGTCTGTGTGTATATTTTTGCTTTCTTCCAGTACCACTGGGGCTCTTCTTATTTCTTTTCTTTATTTGCAGTTTTTTTCACTGATAGTGAGAAACACAATGTGTCATTATACACTGTTTTTACTTATTGTTTTCTGCTAACCCTTAACTCTGTGAGAAACATTTACTCATACATTACAGTACAGTATGTCAGAATAGTGTTTTCCAGGCAGCTTGGACTCCTTTTCTTCTTCTTCTCCTTCAGTGTTATGCCATTCATGACACTTGGTTCCATCACTTACTATTTGTGTTTCATTTTGAGCCTTCCCATTCTGGTTGATTTAAAAAGAATTTTACATATGGGCACATTTGCTCTTCATGGTGTACAGTTTGGTGGGTTTTACACTGCACTGCATTGTGAATCCACCATCACAGTCATGATTGAGCAGGTTGGTCACCCCAAAATTCCCCGTGCAGTTCACCCTTCCCCTCTCCTTGGTGACCACTGGAGGGTTTTCTGTCTCTATAGTTTTGGGTTTTTGAGAATGTCATATAAACAGCGTCATATGATATATAGTCTTTGGGGTCTGGCTTCTTTCACATTTCATCCAGCCATGTGGCTGTGTGCCTTGGCAGCATACTGCTTTGATTGCAGTATTGCACTGTAGGGATGTACTATATTTTATTTAGCCATTCAGCAGTTGTAGGATATCTGAATTGTTTATGGGTTTTGTTAAAGTTGAGTAAAGCTGCTATGAACCTTGGCTTTACCTGAGCAAAACTTTCTCTTTTCCTTGAGTAGAAACTTAGAAGTGGGGTTGCTGGTCATGATGAATCTTAACTTTGTGAGAAATTGCTGGCCTGGTTTCTGCGGTGCCTGTGCTATTGGCCCTGCACTCAGCTCCACCTTCTCAGCATTCGGGCTCTTAGTGTTCTGGACTTAGCCACTGTGGGAGGCATGCATGTTGTGTGTTGAAGCTCCCGTCGCCAGCTTCAGCCCCCCAGGTCTGCTCCCTTACAAGGCCTGCTGCCTCACACTGCATTTTGGATTTTTCTGTTTCTCTGGTAATCACTGAGTTGCAGTCTGTTGTCTTCATCTGAGTTCCTGTGTATGGTACTCAAGCCTTAGCCCATTTTGTTTCTTTCCTCTTTTTTTAATACACTTAAAAAAGCCCCAGGGTCATTTAATTAATTAATTTATTTTCTTTCTCCCAGGCTTCTTTTTCTTTCATATTAGTTCTCTTATGACTTCAGGGAAATTCTGCACCTGGTTCATCTGAAGCATTGTTGCTTGACTAGAGCAAAAATTACTAAGCAGTAATGGTCACAAAGGTTCTTTAATACCTATGTGCTATTGGCATCTAAGCAGGGAATTGGGGAGCTTGTGGGTAGAGCTGGAGGAAGGGCCAGGCAGGCAGTGGTGAACACTTGGTGGCTTTGAAGACTGACATTTGAGCTGACATCCCCACCCCCACCCCCCACCCGTGTTCTTTCAGAGTCACTACCCTTGCTGCATGGTATTGTCGTGTGGTGGTCACTCACGGAGTGTGGTCCGTCTCTGATTATGTTTCTTCTCTGTTTCTCCTTTGTTTTTTGATTACTTTTCTGCTAAGAATGTAGCCTGAATGTGTCTCAGACCTCAACTTCTCTTCTGCTCTTCATGGTTTACTGTTTTCTGATCACTTTCTTCCTATCAGTTGTATGTAGCACTTAAAGGAATGGGGTGAGAGAAAGGAAAGTCAAGGACTTGTTGGTCTTTG
This sequence comes from Nycticebus coucang, assembly GCF_027406575.1. Taxonomy (NCBI): domain Eukaryota; kingdom Metazoa; phylum Chordata; class Mammalia; order Primates; family Lorisidae; genus Nycticebus; species Nycticebus coucang. The sequence continues at coordinate 63,374,876 of NC_069791.1, read as the reverse complement.
GATGAAAAGTGTTTACCTATTCCATAATTTTCTTGGTTCTGATGGAAACCTGTATTTGAGTGGGACAGTGGGATCTGAAGGCAGACCTGTTTGGTCTGTGGAATGCAGAAGGTGTTTCCTAAGGGTGTGTATCATGGACTTCCTTGTCCAGACTGTACTGAGACAGTGAGTTTTGGTATAGAAATGCATAGACTGATCAGTGAAATCCCATCGTGTCATCCTAAAGCATCTCAATATCTGAAATGATGGTTCCTTCAGCAAGATGATTTGGGACAAAAGAGAACATGAGACAGAAAAACTAATGCTTCCTTGAGGATGGAAAAGAGGTATTTCATCTGCTACATGCCTGAGGAACTCCTGGGACTTGCTGTGTGGCCAGGGTGATTCAGAGTGAATCATCACTGCGTTGTGACTTCTGAGGAAGGAAAGCTCTTTTAGATTTATCAGTAGAAGTAGACCCTTCATAGGAAAGGAGTGGTCACAAAGAGAGTGACTTTTTTGAGAGTCACAAAGCCCTGCTGGTTTCTCTTTCGGGCATGACTCCTGAAGAGGGATGTTGGGACCCTGGGGTGAGAAGTCATGTTGGTGAAGGGAGCACAAACAGTCTCACACTCTTTTCATCTTAGTTATGTCTACTGTGCCGAGGTGCTGGGTATAGTGGTGAGAAAAGATGGCCTGGCCATTAACTAGCAGACTTGCAACTAAAAGAGGTTGTACTGATCATCAGGGCACTATTGTCTGGGGATTGAGTGGGCACCAGCCATCCATGTTATTTCAATAAACTGTGCAAGATTGAGGAATAGAAGCATTAGGGAAATAGACTTTGTCACTGTTCTCCCAGTTTGGACCCTATTGGAGTGGACAGACATGTGGCTTCCTGGGCTCTGATGACATTGTGACTGTGCTGTGCCCCTGCATGTCCCCGTGGTCAATGGCCTGACCTCTCTGTTGTGGAACAGGATGATTATTGTTGCCAACAGTAAGACTTCTTGTGTGTGTTCAGAAAGTACCCAAATGGATTCAAAGGAATAATTAGCGTATCCTGTAAGATATGAATCTTAATTCCTAAATTACATATTTAGCAGATGGTCCAAAATAGCACTTGTAATGGCAACATTCAATTAGTGAGTTAAAAAAATGTATATTATTGCAACATTCTCTGTGAGTTTTATTTAGAGGTTTCTAAATTTAGTGCTATAAAAAGACAGAAGTGTTTAAAACTGTTTAGACCCACACAGCCGCACTGAGCTCTATGCTAAATGTCCTATGTTAACCAGGAAGATGACTGTAGAGAAGTCTTTTGATTTATTCCTATAACACTGAAGCAAGGAAATGTGTAGCCAAGATTGTCGCTTGGATACATAGGTCTGGGCATCGCTGCTGTGGAGTCTGATGTTTGGAGAGTCCTTAGGTCCCAGTTTGAGTGTCCTTTTGGGGCTGACTGGCATGGGCCCAAGGGGAATAGTTCCCCTCCTTCCATGGCAGTGTCAGATTTGTAGGTCATCCCTGTGACGTGCTCTTACAGTCATTTCTTTGCATCTGGTTCTGTGTGAGCCCCAGTGGAGTCATGGGCAGGTTAGAGCAGGAATCGTCCACACTGACAGGAAGAAACAGGTCTGGGGAAGCTGCACCTCTGTTGGCATCTGAGGGCTTGCTTTGTCTCTGGAGAAGAATCAGCACTGGAGTACCGTCTCCAGAGTTCTCAGCCTAGGTGGGAGATTCGAGGAGCTGGGCCCCAGAGGCCAGGCTTGTTTTCTGGTGGGAGTCAGAGAAGTGAACACGGAGGACCAAGAGCAGTGGTCTGCTGTGCCTGGGGCTTTGAGCTGTGGAGGGGCCTAAAAAGGCTAAGGTGGGCTCAGAGATGCATTAGAAATCACTGGGTAGAGCTAAAGCCCATGCTTGATGGTGCCTGCTGGGTTAGTCTTGTGTCCTTTTTTTTTTTTCCGGGGTAGGGCGGGGGGCAGAGTTTCTCACTTTGTCACCCTTGGTAGAGTGCCATGGCATCATAGTACACAGCAACCTCAAACTCTTGGGCTCAAGTGATTATCTTGCCTCAGCCTCCCAAGTAGCTGGGACCACAGGCACCTGCCACAATGCTGGCAATTTTTAGAGACGGAGTCTCGCTGACTCAGGCTGGTCTCAAACTCGTCAGCTCAGGCAATCCACCTGCCTCGGCTTCCCATAGTGCTAGGATTATAGGCTTGAGCCACCGTACCCAACCTAGTCCTGTGTTCTTTCTGCTGCCCCTTGCTGGTGGTCACTCCCAGGGCAAGTGGCATTTGAGGGAGGAATAGAATTTGATTGGGCCAGTCTCTTAGAGACCATGTGGGATCCACTTCTGGCAGTTGCCTGCCAGTGTCTGTACCTTGCAAAGAAACATAGAGGCTGAGCAGTTACCTAGTGCTGGTGCCTTTGTTGTTTCCACTCTAAAAGGAGATAAAAGTTTCTCACCAACTTTAGTCTCTAGAGACCAGAGTACAGATTCTTCCACCTCCCAGCCCTGGATCCCTATGAAAAGCGGCCTTCCTGGTAATCAAGTGTTTACAAAGAAAGGCTTTGTTCAGACCCTTTCTGGGGCTCTGTATGTTTAAACAAAGAGCTTTTTAGACCTAAACACAGATGTTCATTTGAAAATGAAAAATCAAATTAAGCGGAACCAGCCTTTGAAAGTTAATGCCCTATAGCTAGTACAACAAAAGGAGAAAAACACTGTGTTGTAAATTTCACTTAAATAACTTTATTTTAAATAAAGTTTTAAACTAAAAAAGTGTCATTTGAAAGCCGCTTGTCTTTCTCTCTCTCCTCCAATGGAACATCTGTGCTTATTCTGACGCGGATGAATGACATGAATTAAACTAAAACCGTTGGAGTGCTCTTTTTACCATAATTACACCTTGTTCATTTCTGAGACACAATGCGAGGATGAAATGCCAATTAAGCCTGGTATGTTAATGAGGTAGAGCCTGAATAGTGATCAGAGCGGACACGAATCCCACCGGAATTGATTTGCTACAACCCCCATGTTTGTTCTGTTTTAATAAAAATGTTATTATATATAATGAAAATCTTTATTCTCTCCTTGTATTTTTAAATGATCCATTTTGGTTTTTTTTTGGTCAGAAGTTTTAAAATAGGCATCTTCTGAACACCTGGATGGGTAAAGTGTCCCTTGAGAATCTCAATGGGGGTCACTGGTATCTCTAGCCCTGGTGGGTCTGGACCCTTCTGTGGAGGGCTAAGGTGTTGCTACAGGGCCTGGCCCACAACTGGTTTTCTGTGACAGGTGCTAGGCACAACTCCCACAGGGGGGGTCCACCGTGAGCTGTGTGGCAGCTAAGAAATCCATATTTTTACCCAGCCCTGTTCCCTCTCCCCACCCCCCCATGCCTGCTAATGAGAGAAAATAAGTTGTAAGAAGGATTGTGAAGAAGCCCCCCATGAAATGAGAGAATGATAGGGCAGGAATGGCAGTCCTGGGGTGTCCCATCCATAGTCTGCCGAGATTACCTGTCTCAGGAAATGTGTACACAAGGCCCGCACGGCCCAGCTTCCTGGTGCCGTGCTGTCCCGCAGACCTTCCTGGCTGCTCAGGGGAACTGGGTGTCCCAAATGGCCAGTTTCTGAGCCTGATGATCTACTTGGGGCAGTTCCAGGCTCTGGTCTGGGCCTCTGAAGACATGCAGTACCAGCCCCCACTTCCCCAGACTGAGAATTCTTTATGAGTGAAAGGGGCAGCCTCATCCAAGCACCTCAGGGCTCCATCAGGGCCTGTGCCCACAGTACTCAGGCAAGTCCAGGAAGATCTCTATTGAAAGTCTTTCCTGGCTGCAGGGGTAACTTGCTGTCAGGTGAACAAGAGCTGGGCCTTGGCCCAAAGGACTCAGGATGGAAGTCTCTTCCAGCTCCTGGGAAGGCCAGCCCCTGCCAAAGGAGATTAAAGTGAGATTCTCCCTCTTTTTATTCTGACTCCCATATTCCAAAACAGGAGTTAATTTCTTGTGCAAGACTTGCAGAGGATGTGAGTGAAGGTAGGTTGTGCTGTGCTTGGCCATGGGTGGGAACTGAAGGAGAAGAAGGAGGCAATGAATGGCCTCTTAGGAAGGGGCCGTTTGTGTGCATGTGAGCCTGTCTTTACCCTCACCTTATCTGGCAGAGATGGGTTGGTGTCTGTTCCTCAGTTAGGAAGCTAGGTGGTGTGTAGTCCTAGCAGAAGTCATGGAGCTTGGGGACAATCCTAGGAGCAAGCTGCCTCTGGGTCAGCATGGAGGGGTGGGCAGATGGGAGGGTGAGAGTGCTGGGCAAATCCTGTGGAGCCAGGGTCTTGTTGCCTTCTGCCCAAGGGCACTGACCTAGCTGAGGGGTGAGCTGCCAGATATTCCAGAGCCGAGGGCCTGATTCCCAGCCCAGGTCTAGGAGGGGCAGGGTTGTTTGGAGCACTGGGAACAGACTACCCCAGGAGGCAGTGGCAGGTGGCATCTGTGATATTGGGTGTGGGGGCTCTTTCCTGCTGCTGTCAGCTCTTTTCTTATTCAGCTCCATAGTAGGGGTGCAGGTTTGGGGCAGAGTGACTGAGAGGGAAGAGAGGTAATTGGTGGGAGTGGGACCCTGACCGGGCATCTTGCGTGCTGAGACCATCTGCTTTCATCTGGAAGATAATCTGTTCTATGGGAGGAGGGAACACTAAGGCTGTGGATGTGGCTGCAGCCTGGCCTGTGCTCTCAGGTTCTGAGGACTGTCCATTTTGCATGACCTGGCCTCAGGGCACATGGAGTGTGTGCACGGTTACCTGCATACTGCCTTGGTGCAGCTCTCCACTCTATGTGGCCTGGGCTGGCCTTCCCACTCCTCTGGTCTCTTCTAGAGTACAGTACTGTGAGCTTTCAAACACGTGCGTGCTGTTTTGTTACTCCTCAGCTTGGACCCTTGAATGGTGTCCCATGACTTCCAGTAAACTCTGCGTTTCTGCTCTGACCCAGTGTGGGCCAGACTTGCCTTCTCTGCTTCCTGTGTGGCATCACTGTTTCTCTGGCCTGGTCTGCTCCTTGAGGCCTGCCTTTGCCACGCTCTTAGCTAGATCCTGTTCTCTGCTGCCCTGCCCAGTTTTATTGTTTTATTTTAAGGTTTTAGCAGAGACCTTCCTGTCTGTTTCCCAACACATTCCTGAGCATGACCATATCATGTGAGATTGTGAGTCCCTTTTTCACCCAGGCTGCAGCAGCAGAGCCAGTTTCTTACCTCCAACCGGATGGCCTTTCAGAGTAGCCTCTCCCTGACTATGGGGTCTGGCCCCTGGGAGAGGCAGGGCTCTGCCTTTGGGTGGGTTGGCCCTTTAGCTGTGGCGGGGATACATCTCCTGGTAGGCTACACGGGGTAATAAAATTTAGGAGGTGAGCAAACGGTCTTTCCCTGATTTCCAGGAGGAGTCCCCAGAGCTTGGGGCATACGGTCCTGGCCTTTGCAGCACATGCTGGCTGGAGAGGCAGCTGCAGGCCCAGCCTGCATGGCAGCGTGAAGCCCTGGCATGGGAGCTGGGGTGATTTATTTGACCTGTGCTCGGGTAATTAAAGTGGGATTTGGCATCAAAGTCTCTCACAGCAGAGGCATTGGGGATGTCAGAATGAGGCATGTAAGTGTAAAACAGTTATGTTTTCAGGTTAAGAATTTAACGAGAAGTAAATTCATTTAAACTGAAGAGCTGGCTTAAGGGGAACTTCCTCCACAAAAATATGTTGTGACTCTCCCTGCTGCTGACATTTCATTCTTCCTCATTTGAGTCCCAGCCGTCTCCCATGGGAGAGTGTGGTTTCTGAGCCGCCAAGTGCTGCTGCTTTTGCCTTCTGTAGGCACTAGTGTGTTTGATGTGTGGATCCAGGCTCTAAAGCAACAGGCCTACTGCATGTGCCAGACCCTGTCCCCCTTGGCCTGCTGTCAAGGCATTGTGCAGCTCTGCCTGCCAGGCAGAGACTGCCTTCGTGCCTTTTCTTGCGGGGCTTGTCTGCCTTCAGGAGCCTGTGTGGTGTCAGTCATGCTGGGCAGGACCCCCTACAGGTGTCTGAGCTGGCCCTGGAGGGTACTGTGGTCTGCCCTTTCTCTGTCCAGCTCCAAGTAGAGCCCTGGCCAGTGCTGGTGTTAGTCCAGGATTCCAGCTATCACACCACAGTGACTTTAATAACAGATATTGCCTGTTGTGTGGCCAGCCTGGAGAGCCCTGGTCATTAGTTATCTGGATGGAAATGCTTTGCTCCGGGCAGCTGAGGAGTGTACTTCTTATCTTCACAGGATGATTTCCAGGCACTGCCTGCATGTTTAATTCTCCCCTCTATTTCTGGGGGCCCCTTTCTCCCATGCCTGGGAGGGAATGTGATCAGAGCTAGGAGTGTGTGTTGGTCTCCACATGTCCCCTGTCTTTCTCTATGGTGTCCCCAGACTGCAGACATTGTCTGTGAGACCGTTGCTCTGCCCGGGGATTGCAGGGAGCTGCCTAGTGTGGTACTGGGGGTTCTGGGAGGCTCCCTGTTAGCAGAGTAGTGGTCAGAGCACTCTGTGGTGGGGCTGCCCTCCCCTTCACCACCCCTCCAGTTATTGTCTCCTGGGACCTGGTGTGAGTGTCTACTGCTTATGCTCCCCAGCTTCTGAGGGCTACAAGCTTAGTGGAGCCTGCAGGTTCACTTTCGTGCCTGACCAGCTTTTCTTGCCCTGGTGTGCTGAGCACCAGGAGTTGAAGAGCCCTGTTCTAGTGAAGTGTACTTGGGGAGGAGGGCAGTATCTTCACTGCAGCCACTATTTCCTTCCCTCCCTCCTCTCATTTGCTCATTCATTTATTCTTTCAAACAAGAACACATGCAGTAAGCATTACTGTGTACCATATGCCACCTGCTGAGGTCACAAAACAGACATAGTCCAGGCCCTCAGTGAGTGGGAACCAAATGCCAGAGGTCAACAAGGATTGTCATGCTTGTGTAGAACAAGCCCAGGATATGACACAATCTAAAACTAGAACTCAGTGAAGTAGGAATGGCCTCCCAAGGAGGTGGAGGGTGAGTCCAAGCTGCTCATGTGTAGGGTGGAGGGGGCAGGATAGAGAACAGTATCCTAGGCAGAGCAAGTAGCATGTGCAAGGGCCCCAAGACAAGAGAGACCACATGTCTCCTGGGATAGGTGAGTAGCTGTGTAGCAGGACCCGTGCTTGGCCAGGGTGTTGGCAGCTTCACAGAGGCTGCCTCCTCTGTGTTCTGGAGCTGATGTCCTCAAAGGGATCATTGCCACCTTTGCAGAGCCTGTTGTGTACATTTGCCTTACATTCCTAAGGCAGAGAGCCCTGCCCTCATCCTTCAGGCTTGGCTTTTTGGTTAAGAAGGGGCCAGAAGATGGGAGTTCTCTCTGGAACGATAAGTATCTATGATGGTGGTGGTGAGGGTCATGGTGATCGTAGTGACATTGGTGGTGGTGCATTAACAGGACTTGTTAGCACATGAGAACCTGCCCCATATGACCTAGTGCCAGGGCTGGCAGTGTTCTGTCATTCTCCCTTGCTGCATTCTCTTCTAACAGGTAGAATCATTGTCCCATGTTAGACAGGAGAGGTCAGAAGTCAGTGAGGCTTGTGACCTTCCCACTCCCTTACCTGGCAGACTCAGCGCCCCAGCTAAGGTCTTCTTGACTGCAGGCCCATGCCCTGTGTGCTGTATACTTGCTCACACCTCCTTTCTACTGCCAAGCATGCCTGTGGCAAGCACCTGTAGGCACAATGCTGGCTGGGATTGCAATGGGGACTAAATCCCAGAGTTGTTGGCTTAGTGGGCAGGTAACGCAAGCACCATTCCCTTTGGGAAGCTGATAGGAGAAAGTGTCTCTGCCCCTCAGTGATGGGTACTTAGCCTATAGAGGCAGACTCTGTGGAATGCTGCTGGCCATCTCCCTGGGACACAGTGGGCCTGGCCACTCTTGGCCAGCAGACCTCCATGGTGAAAGGGGCAGTGCTTGACTCGCATATTTACAGTTCTGTAATTGGCAGGAGAGTGTTTCCAGTCCCTCATGACAAAGGATTATAAATCTTTTCCCATTAAAGGGGAATGAATTTCTGAGGGTAGGAAGAAAGCAGTTGAAAACAAATTGGCAGCACCCCCCTTCCTTTTGCTGATGGGGAAAGTGGTTAATTAGGTGATTTTTCTCTTTTTCTGACACGTGCAAATGAGACTCCGTTAATAACTGAGCTGTTACATAAATGATAAAATTTTAACACCAATGTCAAATTGTCAGGCGTGCCTGGAGAGTGAAGGTGAGGCTGGGGGAGAGGTGCTGGAGGGTCCCTCACTCCTGCCTGGCATGTGTCTGGGGCCACAGTCACCGGGGCTTACCCCTTCAGGGCCAGATTAATTATTTAAAAATGATAATAAAAACAGAATGAGTTGCCAAGATGAAGTTAGGATATGCAGCCAGGACTTGAGGCTCAGGCATGCCGAGCGTCCCAGTTTTTCCCTTGCTTGCTGTATGCTGGCCTAGGTTCTGCTGTTTCGAAGGTCTTGTTCTGGTTTGCATGAGAATCCAGGACCACCGATAAGCATCCCATGCCTGGCCTGCACTCCTCAGGGTCTAGGCTCAGAGCTGGCCAACAGGAAGTATAGGGATACAACCAGTGGGAGAGTATGTTCAGTGGTCACCGCACCACTCTCTGCTGGGTAGGCCCAGTTTGCTGTCAACTTGTAGACCTAGACCCTGCCTTAGAAGCCCTTGGCATGGTCAAATTCAACTGCGGTGCATCCACCCTTCGTGGATGCACAGGTTTTTCGTGCTCAGAAGTGTCCAGCTGTGGCATACTTTTAAATCTCTGTCAAAAAGCTTGAGTCCAAAAGGCTGCCCCTCTCTTTCATTGAGTTTCAGGAATAAAAAGAACTCAGAGATCTAGTCAGGTGGGATTTGTCAGCTCTGCTCAGAAAAAGGCTATGCTTCTGAGCCTTTTCCATCTGTGTTCCCTGCCAGCCTTCAGAAATCACTCAAGGTTGTTTGCTGTAGCCCCAATGAACCAACTTGCAGCTGTCTCTAAAACTTCAACTATTACATGGATTTACTGTACCTTTCATTCCTATTCATCCACCTTTGTTTAAGACTGTTTGAGGGCTTTTCTGGTGGAGAGTGAAGTCTAAGGAAAAACCCCCTTGGGGGTTGGGGAGGTGTGAAAAAATTAAAAGCTCATTTTAAGGTCTAGTTCTAGGTGATGACAGGAGCCGTGATCGATGAATTGGGTGGTGGGCTTGTTGGAAATGATTCCTGTAGGTTAGCAGCTGTTCTCCTGGGGACAGTGGCACAGCCAGGGTATCTGACAGAGGTTCTTCCCTGCAGGATCCATAGCTCCTGCCTTGAGGCTGTTCTCAGGAGATGCTCCAGCTGCTCTCCCTGAATCATGCTGGAGCACCCCTTCTTTTTTTTTGTGGTTTATTTTTGGCCAGGACTGGGTTTGAACCCGCCACCTCCGGCATATGGGACCGGTGCCCTACTCCTTAAGCCACAGGCGCCGCCCTGGAGCACCCCTACTAAACTGTGCTGACGGACTTTTTGAAGAGAAGAGAAATGATCTCCTCGTTTGGGCTTCTGGGGATTTGATATCTCCCAACTTGATGTGCTCACTTTCGTCCACAACTCCTGCCTGGCCTCTGGGTGGCGGATTGTTAGTACATAAAGACTGGTAGTTGTCTCTCTTGAAAATTTAAAATGAGATTTCATTTTTTAAATAAAAAGAAAAAGAACACTTGAACATTTGCAGCTGGGAGATAGCAGAGATTAGAAATGTTACTTATCTCTGTTGCACAAAAGAAGGCAGAGAGAGGGGAATGAATTGCTGTTGAATACTAATGAGCATAGGCAGCATGGGCTGTGTGGGGAGGTCACTCTTTCTCAGGAGCCCAGTGGGCCATCAGTCAGGTGCAGTAAGAGCTGGGAATGTCCACCTCAGAACGGACAGTGGTTTCGGCCACTACACTTTGACCTTGTTGAGTTCCAGGACTCTGGTTTTAATGGTGCCTTGGTCAGTGTTCTTCCCCAGGGCACAGTGGGGTCATGTAGCCACTGTCCTGAGAGACATGAGGGCTTCCAAGCCCCTTGGAGATGATGCTTGCCCCATCAGCCATGTGCTCCCAGGTCCTGTGGTGCCATCGCTCTTGCTGTTCTGTTTCTGCTGCCAGAACACCAGTACCCACCTTCTTTTTTTATTAGCTCAGTGGAGGTCTAGTTCATTTTCTGAACTCTTATTTTGGTCTCTCCATTTCTCCTTGGGCTTATCCCTGATGGCATGTCAGGATACTGGATCTTGGGGATTGGTGTTGTGAGGACCCCTGGAATGTCATGCACCTGGGTGCATTTCTTGGCCCCTCGGGCAGACCACCTTTCTCTCCTCTGTTCCCTCCTTGGCATGTGCAGGTATGTCACATGATATACTGTTGGCTCACCTGTCTCCTATAGCAGGGATCGCTCCCCTCCAGCTGAGCTTGGTCTTGCTCATCCTGGGTTCTCCGTGATCACAGCTGGGCTGGGCACACCTGTCTGCAGCTTTGTACAACTTACCTATTCTTTTCAAGGAGGATCCCTTCAGTGTAACTCACTTTCCTAACTTGCTGACCAGGCAAGACTACATGCATGTGTGTGTGCATACATATGTACATGTAGAGTGACATATTGCCATGTGCTCAGCCTTATCATGTTGCACCTGGGTGACTCTGTTATCACCTATGGCAGGATTTCATGGGACCACAGGAAGTAGAGCAGAGAAGGTTTAGTCCTCTGCTGTCTGAGGCTGTGTTGAAGACTCCTGCCTACCTTCCATGTAGTTTGTCACATAGGGTTTAGGAGGCCTAGGTGCTTTGTTTCCCACTTCACTAAGTTCCTCACTGGGCTGAAGCAACAGCTGGTGGGCATAAGCCTTGTCCATGGTGGACAGATAATTACTGAGACTTTGTGTGCCAAGGCCTAGCTACATTAGTGGTGCCCTCCAACAGCCCGGCTTTGGCAGAGAGGTCAGTGCTATGCAATGTCGGGTAGTGACACCAATACAGTAAGGTCATTATGAAGTCCTCTGAATTGAGGTTATTCTGAGTATGTCTCCAGGGTCCTGAAGATTACTAAGTTTCACTATGTGCCTTCTAGATTCTAAGAAGACAGAGCTACATAGACTAGGCCAACTTTACAAGTGATTCAACTTGCTTCTGTTTGTCAGAGGTGAAACTTTTATTCACTTCTATCCTACTTTGATCCAAAAAGGTCTTGTATTGGTGAGCACAATCTCTTATTGGTGTGGGGTGCCTGTGAGCAGCAGCCTGTGGCAGGCTTGTCTGCTGTTGGGGAGCCTGTGGTCCCCCACCAGTTTGCTGGGCCCTCGCTCTTGATGAAGCAGGCTGTTGGACCCTCCATGCAGGGGCTGCTTATGATCTCTGTGGATGTGTGGTCCCTCTTCCCTGCTCCTGGGTTTTCTCTGTTATTGTGCCAGGCCCTGCTGCAGGAGTGCAGGTTTCCCACATTATGTCCCGAGGGTCCTGATCTCCAATAGGCAGATGGTATAGCTGAACCTGCTTAGGCCGTGCAGCAAAGTCAGAGCAGCCCAGCCTCCTCTGGATCCCACCGTCCTTTAAATCCTCCTGCACTGCTGGAGGCCTCTGTCCTGGCTCACTCTCCTCCCCTCTTGGCACCCACACTGTGGTCTGGGCAGCTCACGAGTGCTGTGTGTTCTCTGCCTGGCACCACACGCTGCTTGCATGCCCTGCTGACCCTCCAGAAGTCTGGCATCCTACCCTTGTGGAATTGAGACCGTGAAGGCATTCTCTCAGCTGAGCTGTTTGTAATCCTGTGCCGTCACTATCTTAGGTGACTTTCTCTAGTTTACTGCCTGGGTTGTTGCTTATTCTTCTCAGAATTCTCCATAAGGAAAGTGGCCCTGTCCCTTCTGCTCTGGTGTGGAACAAGATGACTGTGGTGAGGTCCCTTGTCAGAGGCCCCTTGGGGAGAGAGGACTCTTGACTGGGTGTCCCCAGACTGAACTGCTTGTAGGTTTGTGGGTCCTGGCCATTTGGCCTCAGATAAAGGAAATCTTAGCGGTTACCTACTGCTCTGTGTCTTAGAAGCCAGGGACTGCAGCCTTGAGCAGGCTGAGCACTTTCCAGGATTGTATGGTGGAATGTGACTGAGCTGGTGTCCCCATGGGGAAGACACGGCCCTGCCTCACTTCTCTCCTTCACCTGCTGACCTCACACTTGGAGCTGCCAGCCAGCGTGCCACAGATGCTTCTTGTGCCTTCACTCCAGAAAATCATTTGCAGGCATTGTGGCTTCCAGAAGCATGTTCCTGCTCCCCTCCAGTGGCAGCCCCTGAACCATACAGCTCAGCCGCATGCTGTATGCCCAGGTTTGCGTGCTCAGCTCTGCATGCAATCACAGGCAGGTTATTACAGTTGCTTTTGAAGGAAATGTGCCTCTACCCACCAGGTGTTGCTGCCATCTCATTAGCCTTCCTCACCTCTGATCATTTTCTGTTTTGGTAACAACCAGCGCCCTTCAGGCAAGAGGTGGTCATTGTGTTGCCTTCTCTTTTAACAGTGACTGCCTCTTCAGGCCACAGCTGATCTCCATTTGTAACTTGGGAGCTGCACTAGCCAACATGGTCTGCTTTGCATCTCTTTTGTTGTTAGAAATTAAGGGGCATGTGTATGTAGCAAAAGGAATAAGTGTTTTTGCTCTTTTATTAAAAACTTTTTGAAGACATTTTATTGTATCTTTTGCTATTTAATAACTTTTCCTTTTATTTTTCTACCATTTTACTGAAGTACAGTGTGTATAAGACTCCTGCATGAGTTGTCAGTGAACATGTGCATGTCCCCAGCACCAAGTGAAGCAGAGGGTGACCAGCTCTTGGAGCCTGATGTTGTTGCTGGACATTCCCATCCTGGCTCCCAGCAATAGGGGTCAGTGGTGCCCATTTGGTCATTACATAAATGGAATCACATGGTTTTCTTTGTGTAAGAGCCCCACCAGCCCACAGGATGTGCTTTTACATGTGCACATCCTGTCCCTGTCCCTGCCTCAGGGCCTTTGCACTTACCACTGCTGTTTATGGAGCACTTTTCATTCAGATAACTCAGCCACTGCAGATTACTACGCCCTAACTTTATTTACCTGCTCAGCAAGCCCTCCCTGTCCCCTTACCCCCCCATGTAAGAGTAGGGCACTGTCTTCTAGAACACTTTCCTACTCTGTACACCTCTGCTTTGTTGTCTGACATCACTTGTCTGCATGTTTTGCTCGTGTGTCTTGTTTCTTATCTCTGTTCTCTCACCTGAATGGCAGCACTGTGACAACTATGCTGCAAACCCCCCCTGATGCCCAGCGGATAGTTAGGTTTCCTCTGTTGAGGGTATGGATGAATGTTTAATTCTGGGTATGAGCTGCAGTTTTAACATCTTGATGGGGCACTGGAGTGCCCTCCAGCGGCAGCTGTCTGCCCACACGGACCATGGGCCAGTCCCTGCTTGACCTCCTGTGGTGGCTGCCCCTCATGTCTAGCATCCGGGCCACACAAGTCCATGAGTGTATGCTTGCTGGTGGAGGTACATCTGAGGACTGCCGTTAGGCCCTGTCCTGCTCAGTACTGTGCGTCCTTGGTTTATGCCTTCCTGGGCTCTGCAGGTTTCAGAGATGATCACCTGCGCCTGAGTGGCATTTAGAGTTTTGAAGAGTTCCCTGTGGTTTTGTTTGTTCTCCTCTCTCAAGGGTTTTCTTGTCTTTGGAAGCAGTTTCTGGCTGTTTGGTGGTGACCTGACATTTCTGACTGTGCTGTCCTAGCTGATAGAGCCCCCTTAGGTGTTGCCTGGCCCAGTGTGGCTTTACTGGCATGCCTGAGTTCCTCATTCTGTGTTCCTTTGAATGTGTTCCAAGGGTACCCTTGCTTCTCTGTGCTTCACAGGCCAGTGCCACTGGTCATGAGGTGCGTGGGGTGCACGTATCTGCTTCTTGCACGGTTTGAATGATGGCTGTGTTCCCACACCTGGGAGGAAGGAAGAAGGGAATTGAAAAGGATGTCAGCATTTTATTTGAATAATTTTTTGGGTCTGATTACAAAAAGGAATACAGTTTCATTCAGAACATTTGACAATGTAGAGGAAACAAACAGAAGATGAGAATAAAGGTTTTCCACAATCCTCTGCCCATTGAAAACCACTTTAAATGTCTTGGCTTAGATTCTTCCTGACATTTTTATATAGAAAAAACTTTTTCTGATGTAGTTTTTAGGAAAAAAATATATGTACCAGTTGGTGAGTTGTCATCTTATTATTATTAATTTTTTTTTTAAGCAGAGCTTATTTTGTCACCAAGGCTAAACTGCAGTGTTCTCAGCCTAACTCACTGCAGCCTCAAACTCCTGGACTCAAGTGACCCTCCTGTCTCAGATTCCCAAGGAACTATATAGGCATGAACCACCATGCTTGGCTAATTTTCTACTTTTTGTGGTTATAGGGTCTCACTCTGGCTCGGGCTGGTCTTGAATTCTTGAGTTCAAGCAATCCTCCTGTCTGAGCCTCCCTAGGAGCTGAGACTACAGGCACCTGCCATAACGCCTGGCTAAGATTTCTGTTTTTAATAGTGATGGGGTCTTGCTCTTGCTCAGGCTGGTCTTGAACTTCTGAGCTCAAATACTTCTCCCACCTTGGCCTCCCAGAATGCTAGGATTACAGGCATGAGCCACCATGCCCAGTTGAGTCTACTTATTTTATCTAATCTTTTGTGAATGTTTTCTGTATTAAATATTCTTTAAAATATAACTGTTGGAGTATAAACTATCTTCTTTATGAATACTTTATTTAACCAAGCTCTTATTGTTAGGTATTTGATTGTTTCTGGTTTGTTCACTAGTATAAATAACACTCCAGTAAATACACGCTCCCAATCTTTGCTTGCATCATTGATTGCTGTTCAAAAAGCATGTACATTTTTAAAGACGCCAAAAATTTCTGAAGGTTTAGCCAAATGCTTTTATATGCACTATCTTGTTAACATTCAAGAAGTCCCTTTGATCTT
Source organism: Nycticebus coucang (assembly GCF_027406575.1). Taxonomy (NCBI): domain Eukaryota; kingdom Metazoa; phylum Chordata; class Mammalia; order Primates; family Lorisidae; genus Nycticebus; species Nycticebus coucang. Next base: position 63,359,823 of record NC_069791.1, on the reverse strand, counting down.
CTAGAAGAAAATATGGGAGAAAATCTGCATGACCTTGGGTTTGACAATGAGGTTTTAGATACAACACCAAAAGCAAAGTCATACAACAAAAAAATGGATAAATTTGCCTCATTAAAAACTTTTGCTCTGTGAAAGATATTGTTCAGAGAATGAAAGGATAAACCAGATACTAGAATAAAACATTTGCAAGTTACATATTTGATAAGGAACTTGTATCTAGAATATATAAAGAACTCTTAAAACTCAATAATAAGAAAACAACCTAATTAAAAAAAAATGGCAAAAGATCTGAAAAGACACTTCACCATGGAACATATCCAGAGGGCAAATAAGCATAAGAAAGGATGCTCTGTATCTATATTGTTTGTCTTTAGGGAATTGTAAATTAAAACAACCATGAGACACTGTCACTCACTCATAAAATGGCTAAAAATCCTAAAAACACTGACAACACGAAATTTTAGTTAGGATGTGGGGCAATAGGAACTCCCATTGCTAGTAGGAATGCAATGGTCTGGCCACTTGGGGAGAGAGTTGGGCATTTTCCTACAGAGCTAAGCATAGTCTTAATATGACCTGTCAGCTCTACCCCCAGGCTTTTACTCATGTGAATTGAAAATTTAAGTGTACACAAGACCTGGATGAGGATGTTTATAGTAGGTTCACTTATAGCTACTAAAAACAAAGCATCCAAGATGCCCTTTTAACAGAGGAATGGATAAACAAACTGTGGTACTTCCATAAATTGGAATTCTATTCTGTAATAAAATGGAATGAGGTATTAATTCACATGACAACCCAGAAGAATCTTGAAATGTATTTTACTAAGTGAAAGAAGCCAGACCCAAGAGCTGAAATGTTTTCTGATTCTGCTCACATGATGTTCTGGAAAAGGCAAAACTGTAGGCTGGAACATGGATTAGTTATTATTAGGGGTTGGGGTGGGAGGCATGGTTGACTGCAAAAGGGACCTGTGGAAGGACTTTGCTGTATGGTAGTGCTGAGGTGGGCACGTGGCTCATGGCATGGGTCAGACCTGTAGAACAGTGCAGTGTAATATAGAGAGAATCTCATTGTGTGCAGATAGGGAAAAGCCAAACAGGGTGCCAGGAGACCCAGGATAGAATCTAAGTGTGTTGTGAACTTGTGCTATCATTTTACTTGAGTTGGGGTGGAGAGTTGACCTTGGTAACTTGAGAAAGAATGTCGAGTAGGAGCTGCAAGGCTAAAGGCACAAGGAACACAGACCAAGCCCTGGGTTCTGGGTGGTATGTTTAGTTTTCATGGCACGAGGGCGAATAGGTTAGAAACTGCTTGATGTGTCCTGGGGTTGAACAGGTCAGTCCAGGGGATGGTGGGAGCCAGATTTCTGTTGGAGAAGGTCACAGATCATACATAAGGAAAGTCAGAGTGAATGGGTAACTGAATAAACCAAAACCTGGAGTTCTGGTTGGCTCCATGTAACTACAAGTAGACAGAAGCATGAGGAATTGTAGATCAGTGTATCCTCACTCACAGGGCACACACCAGTAAGCAACCACTACTGGTAATGGGAACCTGACTTAGGGCTCAGAGCTTGGTTTCTTCAATAAAAGGAACTCAGGATCCTTGGAGAAAGGTCTGGTTTTAGGGCTAGGGCAGGAAATACACAGGGTGTGCCTGGTGCATTTTCTGATCACAGCAAGTAAAGGAGTGATCATTTAATCAACAAACAAATAAATAATACATACACACACAGGGTATCCATAAAGTTTGTGTGCAATTTAAAATAGCTTGACATTGTAAATTGAACACAGACTTTATGGACACCCCGTATATGGCACATACACAGGATACAGAACGTAGGCTGAGAGAACTCCCAGTCACTAGAAGTGGAACAGTCTGAGCAAGAAGAAAGAGTAGCATTGACCATAACCCGAAGCACAAATAAATGTTTGCAAATGATTGAGTAAGTGGGGGCAGAGACAAGTTTTCCTTGTAGAAGAATTCCGGATAATCTATATAGTACTCTCCTCTTAAGAGGTGGAACTTACTCTTCCTCTTCCAACCCTAGGGTGTGCTGGACTTAGTGACTTCCTTCCAAAGAACAGAGTACAGAGAAGGAAGAGTCACCTGAAAATGGAGAACCCTGGCAGATAGCTCTTTTGCTATGTGATGAACGGTGCCAATTACATGCACCTGGGTTCCCTGTGGTGCTGAGGACATTCATCTCTATGGGTTCTTTCCTAAATCCGTGACTCCAGTCCAATCACAGGGAAGTTCAAGAGTCCAGTTGATGTCTGTCTTGAGTCTCCTCAAGATTGTCAGGGTTGGCTCAGTGCCCATACTCAGTGGTTAGGGCACTGGCCACATGCCCTGGGACTGGTGGGTTTGAACGGGGCCCAGGCCTGCTAAATAACAATGATTACCAAAAAAAAAAAAATAGCCAGGTGTTGTGGCAGGCACCTGTAGTCCCAGTTACTTGAGAGGCTGAGGCAAGAGAATCACTTAAGCACAAGAATTTGAGGTTGCTGTGAGCTGTGCCGCCACGGCACTCTACTGAAGGCAACGTAGTGAAACACTGTCACAAAAAAAAAAAAAAAGACCAGAGTTGTGAAAGACGAGCCATGGCCGACAAATTGTCACAGCATAGAGGAGACTCAGGAGACATGATGACTGATGGCTAGCTAGACTGGATTATGGAAGAGCTAAGTATATATATCTTGCTACCCTGTTTCCCCGAAAATAAGACCTACTTACAGGAAAGATAAGACATCCCCTGAAAATAAGACCTAGCGCATCTTTGGGAGCACACCTTCGGGGAAACAGTAGTAGATAAGCGAGTGAGGCCTAGGTAAATAGCCTGAAAGTTTGTCAGTGAAGACGTACTAGGCTGGATCTCAGTTTTGTTGCACGTACTCTGGTGATGCAGGATGTTGGCATTGGGGATGCTGAGCTCAGGGGCCCACGGGAACTCGCTATACATCCAAAGTTATTCCAAAATCAGTCTATTAATTTAAAAAAGCCCCTTGAAGTAAAGATCTTTATTATTTTACAGAGGCAGATGTGAGGTTTTTAAAGTGTATAGGATGCTTGCCTGAGTTCTCCAGTGTGAATTGGCAGAATGAGAGCCATCTGGCAGTGGACCTAGAGCCTCCCTTTCCTCTGTTATGATTTGGCTTTGTTTTCCCCTGCTTGGCCTTCCCTCCCCCTTATCTCCATCTGAGAGCCTCATGGTGGGTGGAGGAGACCTTGTTCCACTGGAGGCCTTGTTCACTATCCCCCCGTCCCCTGAGATGGGGTCTCACTGTGTTGTCCAGGCTGATCTTGAACTCCTGGGTTCAGGTGATCTTCCTGCCTCAGCCTCCCAAGTTGCTGAGACTTCAAGTGTTCACCACCAGGTCTGCCTTGTTCACCTTTTTGATATATTTGGAGAATAGTACTGGCTGAAAATGACTTCCTTGCTAAGGAAGCTAAATAGGACTGCCTGCCATCCCTGATGAGGGCCCCTCTGTTTCCTTCCACCTGCTCCCAGTGGTTATGACCAGGTGATGGAAAACAGAGATGACTAAGGTTGTGTTACCTGTGCCTTTGGGGATGTCCAGGGTTCTTTCTACATAGTAGTTTTAAAGGTTTAAGGGAAAGCAAGCCTTAAACAGTTTTGATTTTTTTGGCAGCCACACACAAGCCTAGACTTGAACTTGGGTTTTGAATTAGATATTGTAATGTTATCATTCTCAGCAGTGCAGGCAGGAGAGACAGCACTGTCCACTTTAGGGTCAGTTGAACAAACTATACAACCTTGTATGTGTACAAATTTTTCTTTCTTGTGTGTACAAACTTTTAAAAACAATTTATGTTTTCCCATTTCCTGATTAATTTTCATGTACTAATAGTAAAATTCACTTTTTGTGAATTGACAAGTGCACTGAGCCCTGATACAGACAGATCTAACTCCTAAGAGCTCCCTGGTAGCCCTCTGCAGTTAGCCGGGCCCTGGCCACAACAGCCCTGTGCACAGATGAAATGAAGAACTTTGTGAGGTTTGCAGCCAGGTTTCTATATGGGTGGTCACCGCCTTCCCTGCACTTCTCAAGTGATTTTGTTTTCTCTTCTTTTAAAGCTCTGTCCTTAGCTCAGCTGGTACCTCTTTGGAGCTCCTGGGCTTGTCTGCCCCGATTGCTGGGCACCACATTCTCCTGCCCCCTCTCACTTCTAGTACCAGAAGATCAGAGGAATTACGGAATGTCTACCCCATTGCTCTGTGGGTAGCATTTCCCTGGCCTGCCACAGAGAGAACTGTTGTGGTGCACCTGTGTGTGAGTTAGCCTTGGCTGCCCATTTGGTCTTTGTCTTGCTTCTTGGAACTGACTGAGCCCTTTATCTGGAGTCTATATTTACAGGGCCGTAGTAGCTTTTCTCTTTAATTACCAGGACCTTGCTAGTTTTGTGGCCCTGGCATAAGTGAGGTCTGTTTGGTACTTTAATGATTTTTTAGAGTGCTGAGCCCTTCCCTTTGTCTTACCTTTGCATTTGATGCATTTAACATCCTCCCTGTTAGTTACCCTATCCTTATTCAGCCCTGTAGGGAGGGGTCATCTTTGTGAAGTTGCTTTCCAAATACCCAGCAGTAGCAGGAGAGAAAGAGGTGAGAAAGAGGTGATGATAGCCTTGCCCTGCTCCTTAGCAGCTTAAGGCCTCCTGGGTAGGGCTAGGTTCCCATGGGAGCTGCCCACTGCTCACACAGATCCATAGGGAATTACAGCCTGGCCAAAACAATATACCATCTGACTTTAGCATTTTGGTTTTTGTTAGGTAAAATTCTGTTAGGTGAAAATGGCATGTCAATAGTTTATTTTATTTTTTTTTTTAATTTTAAAGTTGTACCTAATTGAAGTATAAATTATGTATAGTAAAAAGCAGAAACCTTACTATACAAACCCATTGACATTTTACATACATGTACATTCATATAACCACTGCTTGTATTAAACTGTAGAGCATTTCCAACACCCCAGAAATTAGGTTCCCTGTGCATTTCCAGTCAGTACCTTCTCCATGCAGAGGAGACCACTGTTTGGCTCTCTCTTACCATAGGTAAGCTTTGCTTGGTCATGAAGTAAAATAGAGATGCAATCATACTGCTTCCCCCAAAGAGGAGTGAACTTCTGATACTAAAACAACAGTATAGGTGTGTCTTTAAAATGTTGAACAAAAGAATCCAAACTCAGAAAATTCACATCTGTTGTAGGGGCATCATGGCTGGTTCTTCTGTTGCTGAGTTGTCCTCTGTGACATGAATATGCCACAGTTCTTTATCTGTTCTACTGAGGGATATTTGGGTCATTTCTAGATTTTTGACCATTATGAATAGGGTGGAATGAATATTTTTATACAAGTCTACTTGAGAACATATGTGGTTGTCTCTTAAACATGTACCTAGGAGTGGAATTGCTGTATTTTTTAGGTGTGTATTTAACTTTATGAGAAATTGCCAGTTTTCCAGGGTGTTTATATGCCAGTTGAATATGGGAATTCATGTTGCTCCATATCTTTGCCAACATCTAGTATTGTCAGTTTTTTAAGGCATATAGGTAGACGTGTAGTGATATCTTGTGGTTTTGATTTATATTCTCCTAATAAACTAATCATATTTGGTACCTTTTCACATACTTATTACTCATTTGCATGTCTTTTGCTACATGGGAAACTATACTGCAGTGTAGTTTTTAATTGTTTTTTCTGTTTATAATCTTTGTCCACTTTTTTTTTTTTAATTGTTTTAGGGGACTTTTAGTAGTTTAAGGAAATTAGCTCTTTGTCTGAATGAAGAAAGGCCTTTCTCTTTCTTAGATCATTAAAAATTTCTCTGGTATTTTCTTTTTTATGATTTTATGTTTTCATGTCTACAATCTGTGATCTACCTCTTGTCTTTTTTTGGTGTGTGTGGGGGTCTGCTGTAACAAAATATTATGGCCTGGGTGGCTTGTGAACAACAGAAATGTATTTCATATTGTTCTGTAGGTTGGGAAGTCCAAGATTAAGTTGCTGACATATTTGGTGTCTGGTGGGGGGCCCTTTCTTGGTTCATAGATGGCACTTTTTTTTGTTTTTGAGGCAGAGTCTCACTCAGTTGCCCTGGGGTTGAGTACTGTGATGTCATAGCTCACAGTAACCTCAAACTCTTGGGCTTAAGAGATCCTCTTGCCTCAACCTCCCGGAGTAGCTGGGACTCAGATGCCTGCCACAATTTTTTTTAGAGAAGGGGTCTCACTCTTGTTCAGGCTGGTCTTGTACTTCTGAGCTCAGGGAATCTACCTGCCTTGGCCTGCCAGAATGGTAGGATTATAGGCATGAGCCACACACGTCGGGCCCAGATGCCACTTTATGAAGCTATATATTTCCATATAGGAAGGGTCAGGGACCTATCTGGGACCTCTGTGAGGGCACTAATCCCTTCCACAAGGGCCTACTCTCATGATCTAATTACCTCCCGGGTGTTCTGCTTCCTAATAATATTTGTGATTAGGTTTCAACATAAGAATTTTAGGGGCGGTGCCTGTGGCTCAAGGAGTAGGGCACTGGCCCCATATACCAGAAGTGGCAGTTTCAAACTCGGTCCTGGCCAAAAACTGCAAAAAAAAAAAAAAAAAAAGAATTTTAGGGGCACATAGCATTCAAACCACGGCACTATAAGTTAGAGATTTCATGTTATACTTTTTTTACAGCTAGTTTCCTGGTTGTCCTAACACCATTTCCTGACTAACTCATTTTTCTGTTCTGCACTGAAGTGCCTGTATTTCCATTGCTTATATAAATGTGAGTCCACATTAGGATTTTAAAATTCTTTTTGACTGTTTTGAGTGTAATAAGACCACAATGCCTTATGTATTTTACCTGCCTGATACATCTGTACATGCTGATACTTCTTGACATACTGTGGGATAAGTCCTAATAAACTTACTGTAAACTGAATATATTGTAAGTCAAAAATGCACTTAATGGCCGGGCATGGTGGCTCATGCCTATGATCTTAGCATTCTGAGAAGCCAAGTCAGGAGGATTGCTTGAGCTGTGGAGTTTGAGACCAGCCTGAATAAGAATGAGACCCTGTCTCTACTAAAAATAGAAAAAAATCAGCTGTTTGTGATGGCCTGTGCCTGTAGTCCCAGCTACTTGAGAGGCTAACACAGGAGGATCGCTGGAGACCAGGAGTTAGAGGCTGCAATGAGCTATGATGACACCATTGCTGTCTAGCCTGGGTGACAGAGCAAAACTCTTTCTCAAATTAAAAAAAAAAAAAAGAAGCATTATAATACACCCAGCTTACCCAATATGGTAGCATAGCCTGGCCTACCCTAAGTAAAAATGCACAGAAGAAAAGAAAACAGCAACCAAAAATCATGTGCCTGGGACACTTACAACTTATTTACAGTTGGGTGAAATGATCATTCACAAAGTCTCTTTTATAATGAAGTGTTGACTATCTCATGCAATTTACTGAATGCTCTACTAAAAGTGAAAAACAGAATGATTGTATGGGGATCCCAGTAAAGCTGAAAAATCATAAGTCAAACCGTGTACTGTAAGTCAGGGATCATCTGTTCTATGTTTTATCATTTGTGTTTTTTTTTGTTTTTTTTTTTTTATTGTTTGGGATTCATTGACAGTATGTTCTATGTTTTAAATTACCAGGGGCTATGTCCCTCTCTTTACCTTATCAAAAAATTTCAACTTTATGTTCAATTTGTTTAGTTCCACATGAGAATGGGATCTTAATGATATTGCATTAAATATACAGACTATCTTGGAGGGTGACAGCTGTATGATTGGACTCTTGATCACTCCTCCAGAACATGGCCTGTCATTTTGTTTTTGTGTGTGTGTGTGTTTTTAGCATTTAAAATTATCTTCATATAGATTATGCCCTTTTTTTTTTTAAGGACAAAGTCTTGCTCTGTCGCCCCAGCTAAAGTGCAGTGGTGTCACTGCAACCTCAAACTCTTAGGCTCAAGTGGTCCTCCTGCCTCTGCCTCCTGAGTAGCTGGGACTATAGTCAGTGTCACCGTAAAAAGTTAATTTTTTCTGTTTTTAGTAGAGACAGTGGCTTTCACTCTTGGTTTAGGCTGATCTCAAACTCCTGACCCAAAACAGTCCTCCCTCCTTGACCTCCTAGAGTGCTGAGATTACAGGTGTAAGCCACCACACCTGGCCAGTGCACTATTATTTAAAGTTTATTTTTATACTTTTTGTTGCTTTTATTGGGATCTTTTCTTCTAGTGTATCTTTTCATTTTTTTTTTTTTTTTTTGCAGTTTTTGGCCAGCGCTGGGTTTGAACCTGCTGCCTCTGGTATATGGGGCCAGCACCCTACTCCTTTGAGCCACAGGCGCTGCCCTAGTGTATCTTTTAACAGTTCACATTTCACACAAAACAATAATAGTCACATCTAATCAATGAAGTAGGAAAGTAACTTTCTACTCGAATCATGATTGAGAGCCTGGGCTCTTTAATTCCATCTGATTTCAGAAATTTGTTCTCATATTTACTGAATCCACTTTCTTAGCTTTTCTTAGCTTGGCTTCCCTGCTTTTATTTATTTTTAATTTTATTTTTTTCTCTTTTCATGTCTGTGATTTTCTTTCGAGCCCATGCAATAAGGCTAGAGGCTTTCCTTAGTTTTAAATTGGGGGTAATTGGCAGTGCCTGTGGCTTAGTGCGTAAGGCACCAGCCCCATATACTGAAGGTGGAAGGTTTAAACTGGCCCCGGCCAAACTGCGACAAAAAAATAGCCGGGCGTTGTGGCGGGCGCCTGTAGTCCCAGCTGCTCAGGAGGCTGAGGCAAGAGAATCGCTTAAGCCAAAGAGTTGGAGGTTGCTGTGAACTGTGACGCCACTGCACAGCTACAGAGTGAGACTGACAGCTACAGAGGGAGACTCTGTCTCAAAATAAATAAATAAATAAGTAAGTAAATAAATAAAATGGGGAAGATAATAGTTCCTACTTCATAGGGTGCCCTGAGAATTATGGGAGGTGATGGGTAGGGAGTGCTCACCATGGGCCCTTACACAGCTGCCATCATCCTCATCCTCTTTATTCCCATGGCTTAGGGATATTGTTTACATTTTATAACTGAGCAGCCACTTAGTGACCACTTGCCTTGCCCTTGAGCACTTGCACTCATCTGTACTCACTTTTCCTAAGGGCGTGCTGTGCCTTTGCAATTGCGCCTTTGCTGATGTGCCTTTGTGTGCCTGAACTGGCTCTCGCATCCCTTTATCTACTTGTTGAGCTCACCCTTCACTGCCTGGTTGAAACAGAGTAGAACCCTCTTTCCTCAGTAAAACCCTCTTCCTATGTTTCAGACCTTGATGCTCCTCCCTTGGGTGATGCTGGTCACCTCGTGGCACCTCTTTGTTCATGTGAATGTTCCACATCTGTCTTGGGCAGCTGGGCCCTGAATGGTCGTTTTCCTCCCTGCTAGGGTAGTGTGGGCAGTGTCCAGACCTCTCCTACAGTGGTGCTTGGGCCAGCTTCTATGAGTTTTCTTCCCTGGACTACATCACATGAAAAAGTAAGAACTCTTTTCTCCTTTCAGGATTGTGCCTTATTGCAGGTTGCAGTGGCTTCACCACTGGGAATTCCTCATCCCATCAGCCCTTTTGTCTCATACAGAGAGAGTAGAAGTCAGGTGCTAGCAGAGGTGGAAGTGCTCTGAGTCCTTCTAGTGGGCAGGCCCCACACTTCTGCACACACTGTTGGGTGTGATAGCAGTCCTGGGGCAGGCTCAGGAGTGGTTTGTAACACACTTTGCCTCTACCACATGCCAGAAGGCAGGAAAGAAAGAGAGGGAATGGGTGCTTCCAGCCTGCCTTGGCAGGGTTGTGTTCATCATTCTGCCTGGAAGCAGTGAGGTGGCAATGGCTGTTCTTTGGAAGATGCTTTCTAAGCATTTAATGTGGTTGCATTTAAACTGGACCCTTTCTATTACTGTGACTGAAGTTTGGGCTTTGCCAGGGCCATGCTTCTTGGTTGTGTCTGTGTCACTTTGGAGTATTAGTCTTAGTCCATTCTGAAATCCATTTCCTATGAAGAATCTGTGTTAACCTGGTGATTTTGTCAGTAGCCTGTTTCCTCTGGTGCTGTGTGCCTTTGGTATTGCTAAGGGGTGGGGCTTGTCTTATAGAGCTGCAGTGATACCTTCACAGGAAAGGCACTCTTGAGGCAAGGGGGTGGGTGGCCTGTGGCAACAAGCCTGCAGCTGTCCACAAGGCAAGTCTTATTCGGTGCTTGCAGGATACCCACAGAATTTCCCTGGGTTGGTATCATCCCATAAGTGCCATAAGCCCTGTCCTCTGTTTTCCCCTTAGGCAGGCCTGTGCCTCTGTGCTTGTTGGTTTGGTGTCTGAGGGTCACACATGTAGGAACTGCTGCACATCTATTCTCTTTTGTTTTCTTCATGGCACCTGGGAGGATCCTTTTCCTGGTCATACTTGTGTAGTAAATCTGGTCTAAGCCTGGTGTCAGCACATTGAACTTACCCTCGGTGATTAGCCAATATGCAGATGAGGAAAAGACTACTGCTGGCACTGTTTGAGTTTGTCTCAAATGTTCACCTTATTTTTGCCTTACCCACAGATTTGGATTCAGAGTCACCTAATTTGATACAGAGCTATACTAGATGGTGTGCCTTCTCTCTTTGAATTTGTGTAAGAAACTCATGAGGGTGGGGATTTTTATCCCCATTTCTAGGTGAAGAGATTTGAGGATAGAGATGTCTATGGAACATGCCTCTCAGCAACAGAATACACATGCTTCTTCAGTGCATGAAGACCTTCCTCTGGGCTGCTCTGTATGTTAGCCCACAAAATATGTCAATAAATTTAAAAGGGTTGAAATTTTACCAAGTGTAATCTACCCCAATTGAATGAAATTAGATTTTGATTATTAGATATTATTGATTCATAAAATAAAGAAATTTAGAAAATTCACGAAGTGGAAATTGAACAACATACTGCTGAATAACTAATATGTCGAAGAAGAAATAACAAAGAAAATTAGAAACCATTTTTCAGGGAATGAAAACAAAAATACAATATATCAAAATCATGGGATGTAGTAAAATAGCACTTCAGAGAGAAGTTTATAGCAATATTTGCTAACATTAGAAAAGAAGAAAGATCTCAAATCAGTAACTTCACTTTTTGCCTTAAGAAAAAGAATAAACTAAATCCAAGGCATGCAGAAGGAAGAAAATAATATTACAGAAAAAAGAATAGAGACAAACAAAATGAAAAGTTCTTTGTAAAGATCTATTAAATTAACAAACCTTTAGCTGGACTGGGGAACTAAGAGAGATGATTCATGTTAATAAAATGAAGAATGAAAGTGGGGGCACTTACTGAAGAGAATGCTGTGGATTATTGTACGTCAACAAGTAACTGAAATGAAATGTACATGTTTTCAGAAATATACAAGGTATTAAAACTGACTCAGAATTAGTAGAAAATCTGAATAAACTTAACGCAAGAGATTGAGTCAATGGCCAAAATATTGCCAGAGTGAAAAGTTCAGGGTTGGATGGCTTCAATGGTAAATTCTGCCTCACATTTGAGGAAGGAATTAACACCAATCTTTCTCTAACTCTTCAAAAAATAGAAGAAGAGGAGAGATCACTTCCTATCTCATTCCGTGGTGCTAAGATGACTTCAAAGAATGGATTTGGAATCTTGCCCTACACCATATGTAAAAACTAAGTCAAAATGGGTCAGAAACCTAAGTGCAAGAGCTAAAACTAGAAACTCTTAGAAGGAAACATTAGTATAAATCTTTCTGACCTTGGACTAGGTAAATGATGTCTTACATGCGCTATACTAAAAGCATAAGTAACAAAAGAAAGCTAAAAAGATGTGCTTTTCCAAAATACAAATCTTACCAGCACCAACGGGCACTATCAAGAAAAGTCAGTCCACAGAATGGGAGAAAATATTTGCAAATCATTTATCTGATAAAGGTCTACTAACCCTATATTTGATAAAGGTCTAGAATATATAATTCTCACAACTCAACATCAAAAATGCAACCTGATTTAAAGAACAAGGGTCTTAAATAGACATCTCTGCAAAGAACACTCACAGATGGCTAGGAAGGACATGAAAAGTCATTCAACATCGCTAATCATTGGGGAAATGCAGCTCAAAACTACATGAGATACCACCTCACATCCATTCACATGACTATTACTCAAAACAAAACCCCCATGTGAGCTTGTATATACTCTAGTTCTGGGTATATAAGCAGAAGAATCAAAAGGAGGGACTTGAGCAGATACTGTACACTGTCATTATGGTGGTATTCTTCATTCACATAGCCACAAAGTGGAAGCAACCCAAATATCCATTGAAGGGAAAGGGATAAACAAAATGTGGTATGTGTATAATATCATGAAATTGCATTTGGCCTTAAAAAGAAAAGTTCTGACACCTGTTACAATGTAGCTGGGCTTTGAGGACACTGTGATTGGCTGAACAAGCCAGTCAGAGGCTCTGATTCCATTCACACTTGGGTCTAGGTGTCTCTGTCCAGTGACTTGGCATGTTTCCTATCTCTGTGAGGCCTTGTGGTGGAGAGATGGTTTTCCTGGCCCCTTTCCTTGTCTTCTGTCTCCTCCATGTCCAGGGAGGGCTCCAGCAGCATCTAGTGTTATCTGGGGCCTGGTGATAGGAAGTTGGAGGAGCAGATATCCCAAGCTGTGAAGTAAATTCTGAGTGTCTTTTTCTAAGAAGTTTATTAAACTTATGTAAATTACACATTGAGTGGTGAGGTAGGCAGCAGTAGTCCACTACAATGGCTTAGGAAATGGATTTTCTCAGGTGTTCTGCTCACCAAGCTGCGTTTCCTGTTTCCTGTGTCAAACCTGCTCTAGCAGATGTGCTGTGAGGATGTCAGCATAGCCACAGCCGCCTGCTCTGGTTTGAGGAGTGAGGAGTGGCCCATGGTCCCCTGGACCGACCCTTCCCTGCACAATCCTTGCCTGCCTGGCTCCCTGGTCCTCTTCTAGCCCCTCCAGGGAGTGGAGGCCACCTGTATTCTTGGTCTCTCCTGACTGTGCCATCTCTGTGGGGTCCTTCTGTTATCTATGAACTTTTAGGAAATGAAGTTAGGATTCATAATCACAGCAAACTCTTATTTTCTATAATCTATTCAGAAATTGCTAAAATTTTTTCTGAATTTTTAAGGATCAGAATCTTCCACATATCATTAAATATCCACAGCTGCTCCCTGCCATTGCCCAAGACTTAGTTCAAAACACCTTTTTGGTGTGCAGATGAGATGCCATTTATTGATATACAGTAAAATTGCTGCATGGATGTCAGGCCCCTAAGGTGTTCTTTCCCTCCTAGTTGGGTCACATGGAATTCAGATCTTAATCAGAGTAGAGTCCATAGAGTTTATAAAGCAGGTGATAGGCTGGCCCCTCCTGTAATGCCTTCTGTTCTGTGACCCTCTTCCACCCCTGGGACTGATATCCTTTTGCCCATGGCCCATGCCAGGGAGAGGACTGCCTAGTGGCATGGGTCCTGCTGGCTGATCTCACTGGCCCCAGGTGGATCTTGATGTATGTTGTTCAAGGCAGAAATCTGCAGTCCCATGGCCTCCCCTTGAACTTCGTGTGGCTTTGCTGTACACCATCAGCATCCCAGCTCAGGGGGTACCTTTTCTGTCGGCTGTCTCCCTCACTGTCATGTGAGGCCATGTTTGGTCCTGACAAGGATCACTTTCTTTGCAACCTTTGAGGATGCTTCTTCTAGGGAGCCTTCCCCTGCCCCACTTGGGAGCAGGTGTCTCTGTCCCAAGATTCATGGCTTTTGCTGTGTAACCTTTTTTTTTTTTTTGGCTCTTGGAGCCAGAGCCACCTTTTGTTAATAAATAAACTGTAGAATTCAGTGACACCTGGAACACCCCACAAACCGTCCTTAAGAAGGTACCCTGGCAGACACTCAAATTGATCAACAGAAATTACTTAAAGATTAAAAGGAACTCCTGCTAAATGTCAGGGAATATATTAGTTTCTTTATAAAGTACTTTTCCCGGAAGAATTTTGAGAAGCAAATGTTAGTCTTCTTGGTTTATAGTGCTGCTGCTAGTGAGCAGCAGAGGCCAGGTTTGAGCCCTGGTCTGTCCTGGGCTTTGCTGATGTTCAGTGCCAGCTCCTCTCTTGTCCCAGCTGTAGGAATTGTGGTGCAGTGGTGCACTTGGCCATCCTGCTGCTTTTGGAGTCTTCTGACAGCCTGCCCTGTGCTGGACTCCTCTGCTGACTCACTTGCAGAGGCATGTTGGACCACTAGGTTAGAATTTTGCCCCTCAGCCTAGGGCCATTCGCCCAGCATCTCTGTGTGTTGTGTAAGCAGAGAAGTGCTCCAACAATTCCAACAAGCACGAACCTTGCCTTCTAAAGGTCATTTCTGTCTTAGTCAGTTCTTAAAGTTCAAGAGGAAATAAACTACTTAGAGCTGGCATTTCTCAAGTCAAGTGTCAGCTCTCCAAGCCTCCAAGCCTAGGGTAAGGAGGAAGTGAGATTAATAAAGGAGTTGCGGTGTTGACATAGTGATTGGTGAGCAGATCCTCTCTCCATTCTCAGTTCCCACTAAAAAACAATGAGAAGAAATAATAATTTTTAAAATCTCATTTTCTCCCTTGATTTTTATTATTCAGCATGGTATAAAATTTGGAGATTTCTCTTTATTAGTAGAGTGACAGTGTCAAGTCACCCATGATGTCATAAGCAGGGGAGATGACTCTGCACCCTGAGAGCCCCCATGCCATGCACAACTGATTGAGGGGGTGGGAGTGCTCCCCCCATGGGCCATGGCAGAGTCCTCATGAGGAAGTCACGCCTTACTGGGTATTGACTGCTTGTGCTTTGGTGGAGGACAGCAAAATCAATGGGAAAATAAACAGGCCGAATGGGCTTTATTAATCAGGCAGCATCGTGACAGCTGGAAGGATTATGCCGTACACAGGTGTCGATCGAAGGATGGGTTGAGTGCAGTCAGCTGGCTCTGCTGGGCCCCGTGCTGCTATCGATTGCTGCAGTGCTGGGAACCTCAGCATCAGAGCTGCTAATTGGGCTATTGGGTGGTTCCAAAGAGAGACGTTGGTGAGATTATTCTGTCTCATCTCTTAACTGCTTGTCCAATTTGATGCACGATCTCAATTAAACCCTGTGTCTGAGCCCCTCATTCCTCACAGTGCTCTGTTTGGCCTCATTCTCCTGCCAGAGCTGGGGCCTTTTCCTCATGCGAGGCACTCACAGTGACACCGGGCCAGAACCCAGCCCTTGCTGGTGCCGGGACCCTTCTGGACAGCTGCTGAGGTCCCTGCTCTGATGGGCTCTAGTGAGCTCACTTCCCTTCTGTTTAAAACACACACACCCTCTTGACACATGCACCCCTGGACACATATATTCTTGGTAACACACATTTCCTCACACTTAATGACACACTTACTCACACATATGGGCCTATGGACCCTCCTTTCTTTCCCCTCTTCTCTCTGTGTCAGGTGCTCCCAGGAGCTGGTTTGTTGCTCTTTATTTTCCAGTCTCTTGTTTTCCTTTTTTTGTAAATTCTCGTATTTCGACATCTTTTCTTGTCACTTCAGCTTGGCCACCAGTGATGGACTTTGCATAGCCTGGAAGTGGCCTCTGTGTAGTGGGTGCCCTGACAATGAGGCCATCTCAGACATTCTCTCCTCCCCTCAGGTGTATTGGCTCACATGATGGTGTATTTAAGATCTGAAAAACATTGACCGAACAGGGTTGATACAGTGGATGTTCTGATTTTTGTTTCTGGTTATCTCTTCTTTGGGCAAACTTGATGGACTTTTGCTAGAACTTGAGGTCCAGATGAGGGAGTGATAAGGAGCCTAGGCCAGTGGCCCCTGGCCCCACTCAGCCACTCCTACTCACGTGACTCTCAACCTTTGCCAGCCCAGAGCTCTCCTGCCTGGCCCCAGACTTTCCTGTTCTCCTGTCCCCCATTCCCTGCCCATCTGCTCTGTTGTTCTCACCCCTCTCTCCATCCCCAGCCATCTTCAGGCTCCAGCCTCTTCCTGGGGCCATTACTGCAGCTCTCTTCCTTCTCTCTGGGCTCAACTTTCTTGCCACCCGGTAGGACATGCACAGCCTGAGGCTCACATACTGTACCCTTCTCTTCTGCCCCTGAGAAGCAGCCTGGCTATCTCTAGGACGCCTGCTATATGTCTTATGTCTCCCTTGGCATTGGATTGTCTTAATTAATTATCTGTCTCCCATCTTTTTTCCTGAAAGTTGGAACTGGAGGGTGCCTAGTGGTATTTTGGTAAAGCACTCTGCTCCCTCCTCAGTTTGAGTCCCAGGGTATTGGATGGTGAACTTCCTGTCTTGTTGCTGGCTGGTGCCCTCCTCGGGCCCCCTACCCTGTCACTTGGAGGCAGCCCCACCTAGCGATTACAGGCTGGTAGCTGATCAGCTAAATTGGATTATTCATTGTGGTTGGGATTGAATTGAAATTGCAAAGGACAATTTTCCATCTCACATTTCACGGTCAGATGAGAGTATTTACAGTGTGGCCTCTGTTTATCTCGGAATGCAGATTGAATTTGGTGGTTAGAATTGATGAGGTGGTGTAACAGAGCTCATCACCTGTGGTGCTGGGGAGGGCTGACCTGGAGGCGGGGCTGCAGCCTCAGAGCTACTCCCTTGGCTAATCCTGTGGATTGGTAATTATTTTGGCCTTTGCTTTTCTCATTTTCTGGTTTTATTTTTGCTGTTTGGAATTTTATTTTATTTTTTCAGAAAAATGTGTAATGATACTTGGAGTCATTTAAGATTGGAATTAGATGGCGTAAATAAAGACAGCTGTGTGCCATGCTGAGCCCAGGGTCCTGGGGTGGTGGGGTGAACTGCTCCCTCTCAGAGACCAGCTCCTTGGTCTGAACCTGGCACTTGGAAGTGGGAGCCAGAAAGGAGGGGCTGCTCCTCCTCCTACCACCTGTGCTGCTCACTTTATAGGAAGTGGCTTGTAGGAGCCAAAGTTTGAATGTGAGTCCTAGTTCGCCATTTTCTGCCTGGCGACTTTGGTGAGTCTTTTTTAAATTTATTTTTATTTATTTATTTATTTATTTTTATTAAATCATAGCTGTGTACATTAATGTGATCATGGGGCACCATACACTGGTTTTATAGACCGTTTGACACATTTTCGTCACACTGGTTAACATAGCCTTCCTGGCATTTTCTTAGTTATTGTGTTAAGACATTTACATTCTGCATTTACTAAGTTTCACACATACCCTTGTAAGATGCACTGCAGGTGTAATCCCACCAAACACCCTCGCTCCTATCTTCCCCCCTCCCTCCCCTCCCTCTTCCCCTTCCCCCTATTCTTAGGTTATAACTGGGTTATAGTTTTCATGTGAAAGCCATAAATTAGTTTCATAGTAGGGCTGGATACTTGGATACTTTTTCTTCCATTCTTGAGATACTTTACTAAGAAGAATATGTTCCAGCTCCATCGATGTAAATGTGAAAGAGGTAAAGTCTCCATCTTTCTTTAAGGCTGCATAATATTTCATGGTGCACATATACCACAATTTATTAATCCATTCGTGGGTCGATGGGCACTTGGGCTTTTTCCATGACTTAGCAATTATGAATTGAGCTGTAATAAATATTCTGGTATAAATATCTTTGTTATGATGTAATTTTTGGTCTTCTGGGTATATACCTAGTAGAGGAATTATAGGATTGAATGGCAGATCTATTTTTAGATCTCTAACTGTTCTCCAAACATCTTTCCAAAAGGAATGTATTAGTTTGCATTCCCACCAGCAGTGTAGAAGTGTTCCCTTTTCTCCACATCCACGCCAACATCTCTAGTCTTGAGATTTTGTGATAGGGCTAATCTTACTGGAGTTAGATGTTATCTCAAAGTACCCTGTTTCCCCGAAAATAAGGCATCCTCAAAATATAAGACCTACTTACAGGAAAGATAAGACGTCCCCTGAAAATAAGACCTAGGGCATCTTTGGGAGCATACCTTAAAATAAGACACTGTCTTATTTTAAACAGGGTAGTTTTGATTTGCATTTCTCTGATGATTAAAGATGATGAGCATTTTTTCATATGTCTGTAGGCCGTGCGCCTGTCTTCTTCAGAGAAGTTTCTCTTCAAGTCCCTTGCCCAGCCCGCAATGGAATCACTTGTTCTTTTCTTGTTTATACTTTTGAGTTCTTTGCGGATTCTGGTTATTAAACCTTTGTCAGAGACATAACCTGCGAATATCTTCTCCCATTCTGAGGGCTGTTTGCTTGCATTACTTACTGTGTTCTTGGCTGTGCAGAAGCTTTTTAGTTTGATCAGGTCCCAGTAGTGTATTTTTGAAGCTGCTTCAATTGCCCAGGGGGTCCTCCTCATAAAATACTCGCCCAGACCGATTTCTTCAAGGGTTTTCCCTGCACTCTCTTTGAGTATTTTTATAGTTTCGTGTCTTAAGTTTAAATCTTTAATCCAGTGAGAGTCTATCTTAGTTGATGGTGAAAGGTGTGAGTCCAGTTTCAGTCTTCTACAGGTTGCCAGCTAGTTCACCCAGCACCATTTGTTAAATAGGGAATCTTTTCCCCACTGAATGTTTTTAATTGGCTTGTCAAAGATCAAATAACGGTAAGTAGCTGGATTCATCTCTTGGTTCTCTATTCTGTTCCAGACATCTACTTCTCTGTTTTTGTGCCAGTACCATGCTGTTTTGATCACTATCGATTTATAGTATAGTCTGAGCTCTGGTAGTGTGATTCCTCCTGCTTTGTTTTTATTTCTGAGTAATGTCTTGGCTATTTGAGGTTTTCTCTGATTCCATATAAAACGAAGTATTATTTTTTCAAGATCTTTAAAGTATGACAGTGTAGCTTTAATAGGGATTGCATTAAAATTGTATATTGCTTTGGGTAGTATGGACATTTTAACTATGTTGATCCTTCCCAGCCATGAACATGGTATGTTTTTCCATTTGTTAACATTTTCAGCTATTTCTTTTCTTATAGTTTCATAGTTCTCTTTATAGAGAACTTTCATGTCCTTTGTTAGATAAACTTCCAAATATTTTATCTTCTTTGGCACTACTGTGAATGGAATAGAGTCATTAACTGTTTTATCAGCTTGACTATTGTTGGTATATATAAAGGCTACTGATTTATGAATGTTGATTTTGTAACCTGAGATGCTGCTGTATTCCTTGATCACTTCTAAGAGTTTTGTAGTAGAATCCCTGGTGTTTTCCATATATACAATCATATCATTTGTGAAGAGCGAAAGTTTGATCTCTTCTGACTCTATATGGATACCCTTGATCCCCTTTTCTTCCCTAATTGCAGTGGCTAAAACTGCAATGTTTAAGAGCAGTGGAGAGAATGGGCAGCCTTGTCTGGTTCCTGATCTGAGTGGAAATGATTTCAATTTAACTCCATTCAATACGATATTGGCTGTGGGTTTGCTGTAGATGGCCTCTATTAGTTTAAGAAATGTCCCTTCTCTACCAATTTTCTTAAGTGTTCTGATCATGAAGGCATGCTGGATATTATCAAAAGCTTTTTCTGCATTGATTGAGAGAATCATATGGTCTTTGTTTTTTAATTTGTTTATGTGCTGAATTATACTTATAGATTTACGTATAGTGAACCAGCCTTGAGACCCTGGGATAAAACCGACTTGGTCATGATGTATAATTTGTTTGATGTGTTGCTGGATTCTGTTTGTTAGGATCTTGTTGAATATTTTTGCATTTATATTCATTAGTGATATTGGTCTATAATTTTCTTTTCTTGTTAGGTCTTTTCCTGGTTTGGGGATCAGGGTGATGTTTGCTTCATAGAACGTGTTGGGTAGTCTTCCTTCTTTTTCTACATTTTGGAACAGGTTGAGTAATATAGGTACTAATTCCTCTTTAAAGGTTTGGTAGAACTCTGACATGAAGACATCTAGTACCGGGCTTTTCTTTTTAGGGAGAGTTTGTATGGTTGATGCTATTTCAGAACTTGATATGGGCCTGTTCAACATTTCCACTTGATTCTGGCTAAGTCTTAGAAGGTGACATGCTTCCAAGTATTGGTCAATTTCCTTCAGATTTTCATATTTCTGAGAATAAAGTTTCTTGTAATATTCATTAAGGAGTTTTTGAATTTCTGAGGAGTCTGTTGTTATTTCGTCTTTGTCATTTCTGATTGATGAGATTAGAGATTTTACTCTTTTTTTTCCTGGTTAGGTTAGCCAAAGGTTTATCTATTTTATTGACCTTTTCAAAGAACCAACTTTTTGATTTATTCTTCTGTTGTATAATTCTTTTGTTTTCAATTTCATTTAATTCTGCTCTAATTTTGGTTATTTCTTTTCTTCTATTGGGTTTGGGGTTCTTCCTTTTCCAGTTGCTTGAGATGTCCCATTAAGTTGTTGACTTTCCTCTCTTTCCGTTCTCTTGAGGAAGGCTTGCAGTGCTATAAATTTCCCTCTTAGGACTACCTTTGCGGTATCTCCGAGGTTCTGATAATTCGTTTCTTCATTGTCATCTTGTTCCAAAATTTTGGCAGTTTCCTTCTTAATCTCATCTCTGACCCAGCTATCATCAGCATAAGGTTATTTAACTTCCATGTTTTTGTATGAGTATGCATATTCCTGTTGTTACTGAGTTCAACTTTTATTCCATGGTGGTCCAAGAAGATGCAAGGAATAATTTCTATTCCTTTAAATTTACTGAGGTTAGACTTGTGACCTAAGAGGTGATCAATTTTGGAGTATGTTCCATGGGCTGATGAGAAGTATGTGTATTCAGTTTTGTTGGGATTGAAATATTCTGTAGTTGTCTGTTAAATCCAAATGTTGGATATTTAGGTTTAAATCTAAAATTTCTTTGCTCAGCTTCTTATTGGAGGATCTATCCAACACTGCCAAAGGAGTGTTGAAATCTCTGACTGTTATGGAGCTGGAGGAAATCAAGTTGCTCATGTCTGTTAGAGTTTCTCTTATAAATTGAGGTGCATTCTGGTTGGGTGCATAGATATTAATAATTGAAATCTCATCATATTGAGTATTACCCTTAACAAATATGAAGTGACCATTCTTATCCTTCCTTACTTTTGTTGGTTTAAAGCCTATTGTGTCTGCAAATAGAATTGCAACACCTGCTTTTTTCTGATTACCATTTGCCTGAAATATGGACGGCCATCCTTTCACCCTGAGTCTATATTTATCTTTTAAGGTAAGATGTTACTCTTGTATGTAGCAAATATCTGGCCTGAGTTTTTGTGTCCAGTCAGCTAACCTATGCCTCTTTAGAGGACAGTTTAAGCCCGTTCACATTAATGGAGAATATTGATAAGTTGGGTAAAATTTTGGGTATCAAGTTTTTTCGAAAGTCTAGTAGACATTTTTAATCCTTTTACCCCATTGTGGAAGTTGGAGTTTGATCAAAAGTTTCTGAGTGAGTTTACTTTTGTGGTAGAGGAGTGGGCTGGTCATTATGGTGGATAGGTCTGAGACTATCCTGAAGAGCTGGTTCGGTTTTGGCATATTTCTTCACCATATGAGTATCATTAAAGTATTTAATTTATCCATCATAAATGAAACTCAGTTTAGCTGGATACAGGATCCGGGGTTGAAAGTTATTTTGCTTTAGGAGATTAAAAGTCGATGACCACCCTCTTCTGGCTTGAAAAGTTTCAGCAGAGAGATCTGCAGTCATTCTAATATTCTTCCCTTTTTAGGTAATGGATTTCTTATGTCTGGCTGCTTTCAGAATTTTCTCCTTCATATTAACTTTAGTGAAGTTAATTATGATATGCCTGGGGGTTGTGTTATTCAGTTTGAGTTGTGCTGGGGTTCTTAAACTGTCTGCTATCTGAATTTCAGAATCTCTTGGCATGTCTGGAAAATTCTCTTTCATAATTTCATGGAGAAGGGCCTCTGTGCCTTGCGAGGTCACTTCATCACTTTCAGGGATTCCAATGAGGTGGGTATTAGCCTTCTTCGAATTATCCCAGAGCTCTCTGAGAGAATGATCTGTTTTTGCTCTCCATTTCTCTTCCTGTTTGAGAGTTTGGGGGCATTCAAAGGCTTTGTCTTCAGTGTCAGAAATCCTTTCTTCTGCTTGCTCCACTCTGTTACTGAAGGATTCTACTGTATTTTTCAGATTTTTGAGAGCTGCAAATTCTTGCTTCAGTGTGTCAGAATCTTTGGTGATTTTGTCTTTAAAGTCATTAAATTCTTGAGACAACTTTTGAATTTCTCCTCGAATTTCTAATTCCAACTTTTGAATTTCTCCTTGAATTTCTAATTCCAACTTTTGAATTGCTCCTCGAATTTCTAATTCTAAATTTTCCTTCATTCTATTAATTTTGTTTGCAATCCAAATTCTGAATTCGATTTCTGACATCTCATCCAGCTGTTTATGAATGGGATCTTCAGTTACATCTGCGATATCTTTCCTTGGGGGGGGGGTTGATCTATTCTGGTTATTCATGTTACCAGAGTTTTTCCACTGATTCCGCCCTGTGATTGTTTTATACCATTTGATTTTTTTCCCCTGGAGCTTTGTCGAGGACCTGTACAGTGCTATGGCTGAGAAACTGCGGCCCTGTTTGGTGTGGTGGGGCTAAGTAGTTCTGTCTTATTTTCAGCTGGTCTCTGTCCGACCCTAGTGAAACAGTTACTCTGGGTTGAAGTCTCAGCTGTGGAGAAATATCAGCAATTATGTCACCCCACTCCCCACAGGCAACAGTTGGAAAAGGAAAATCAAACTTTCCTACAACCACATACCCAGGGCACTACTTGAATAGTCCTCGGGCGATTTGCTGTGTTGAAAAGGTCCAAATCAATTGTCTCAGTCAGCACCTGTCTCAGGTGGGAGAGTTTAAAAGGTCTCTGGCAACTGGATTGCAGGGGTCTGGTGACAACTCAGATATGGCTTGCTCTGGTGCTCCATGGAGTCAGGAGGACCCATCCAGCAAATAGATTAGTCTGGGAAGGTTGATACCTCTTTCCTCACCTTGCACCTCTGTCACACCCAGTCACTGATAGCTGCACAGGGCTGCGACCCAGTTGCTTCTAGTGAACAGATACTCCAGGGATTTGCACCTGCCCTGAATCACAAGGAAATCTATTTCTGCTCAGGCAGTCCGCTGTGCTCTGCCTCTATCCAGTAGGGGGAGTTGAGGCCTGACAACCTCGGGCACTTGATGGAGGCTGGGTGGTGTTCACTCAGTTACAGCCCCGCCTCTAATTGATGTTACTGATAGAACAGAACAGAACAACTTTGCAGGAATTTGTTTCTGTCCCTGCTAAATTCCCCTGCAGAAGAGAAGCTGTTTACCGTTCCGAGACCCTGCGCCTCTGGCCCTGTCTTTGCTCCTGCAGGTTTGTATTCAGTTAGCTGTCAGTTCTAGTCTCCTGCCTTCCTTTGTCTGTAGGCTGACGATCCCCTGAGGGCCACGTGCTTCTTAGGCTCAGTTAAGCGGTCCTCTGGGTCAGCTCCACCCTCGGAACTTCCCGGCTTTGCGCATGTATTTCTAGTCACCTCGCTCCACCCAGGCCGCACTGCCTCAGGCAAACCCTTTACTCACGGGACCTGCATTTCCGTCTCAGAGCTGTTCTGCCGTGGTTGCCACCTGAGAAGATGCCTTGCCTCCTCTGGTTGCCCAGGGAGACAGGGCGTGTGGCTTCGGAATATCCAGGAGTGAGCCCTGTTGTTGCCAAAAAATGGCTAGTGCTCTACGCCTCGGGGCACCGCAGCTCCGGTGTGGTTCCCTCTCAGCCGACCGTCCTCTCCTCACTCCCGTGCCACAGAATCAGCACTGACCAGCTGCAGTCTAGGCCATGTCCACACCCCTCGAGAAATCACCCAAGAATCTGGACCCCTGGGGGACAGGCCTCTAGACCTCAGAGTGAGAGTGGAGGGGAGTGCTGGGAGCTCAGAATTGCAGGTAGAGAATATATACAGTTTTATGCCTGGCAGGAGAAGCCCGTGGCACCCTAGTAGGGGAGGTAGGTCCAGTTTTTAGAGGGTCTCTCTCGTGGAGTGTAGTGGGAGGACCTTTGAACTCTGCTCATTTTTTTGTGGGATACTCCGAGCCATTCTCATGGGGGAGGGGACTCCCGTCTGCTTGGTGATGGATTTTGTACCTTTTGTTTGTATCCTTGGGGTCACAGCTTGCCTCAGCGGGGTTGATGTGCGTTCTTCAGCCTTCTCTCTTGGCGCGGCTCTTATCCACCAGGTTACTTGCTAAATTTCTGTCCCTTAACTCTCCTTCTGGATGGGAGCCTCTGTGAAAAACTGGCTTCAGTAAGCCATCTTGTCTCCTCCTTCCTCGAGTTTGGTGAGTCTTGTCACCCATGTGACCTTTTCTACTGGGTTCTTGGGGAGATGGAATGGAATCATGTATGTGGGAGCTTCCTTTCAAGTGGAAAGCTCTGCTCTGATTGTGGGCGGCAGAAGTGCTCAGGATATTAGTTCAGACTTTTAGGGAGTCCCTGGCCACCAACCTCTTTTCTTTCTCTTTGAGTCCTATTACACTCAGAAAAATAAATTGTGACATGCATCTTGCTAGCTCTTTATCAGGGAAGTCTCTCCAGATGCAACTGTGGCTCCTCTGCCCTGGCTTGGCATAGAAGGTGGACCCCTATCTGTGTCCTCCATCAAGGCAGCACGTGTCAAGGGGATTGATGCTCATCAAGTCCTTACTCATGTGCTGTACATGTTACACATGTGTCTCACCAACTTCCTGTAGCTTTATCTGGTAGATGTCAGGGAGGATGTGGAGAGCCAGAGAGCCCAGTCAGTGCACGGAACTGAAAGTTCATTTCTGTGGCTGTGGGATCCCCTCTACCTGGTGCACCCCACCACATGTTTCCTTGCTTCCTTCCAGAAGAGCTGTGAATTCCCCTCTCAGGAGTATCCTGGGCCTTGCAGAGCACCTGCTTATGTCATGCTGGCCTCAGGGTGTGAATGAGGCTCCTGTGGCAGGAAGGATCCCATTCCCTGAGTTTTCTCTTGGCAGGGAAGTGGAAATCGTAGCCTCTGGGAGAGCATTTCTGAAACCAGTTTGTGTTTCATCTAAAATTTTACCACCACATTGATGAGCTGCTACAGGGCTCCCTGCCAGTCTTTGTAAACATGGGTCTGCGTACATTTCTTGTGATTGGAGAATGCATACATGTGGTTTGTCCTGGCAGGCATCATCCTCTTTCAGACTCAGCTGATTCTTCTGGGGCAGGCTCCCTTCAGCTTATTGGGCCCACAGTGTCTATAGGGCTAAGTCCTCCCTCTTCTTGGTGCCTGTGTGGGGTACCTACTCCCATGAGTCCCATGCAAAGTGCTGCCTGCTCTTCTCCCTGTGTGCTGGCCTCAAACCACCAGCTGCACATTGGCTGTATCCGACGGGTCCCAAACCTCCCAACATTTGGCTGAGACCCTGATGTTATTCCTACCTCTTCCTGAAGGTGCAGGTATCCTCTCTCCCTGACTGTCCTGTGAGCAGCAGCAGTGGTCAGCTTCTTACGTTGTACTGGGCACCCCTGTTATAACAGTGCCTTTTGAAAATCTGCTCTGTGCCAGTGCCTGGGTATAGAATGGGGAATATGACAGACAGACCTGCCTGGAAGAACATTGGAGAGGAGTGGGTGCATCACAGGTGCTCACTGTCTGACAGGGAGGGAGCAAGCAGCTGTGAGGAGGAGTGAGCAAGGTGATTTAATCTGACAGGGCAGGAGGAAGGTGGTTGACCACACACAGGGCATGTGGGAGAGCTCTTAGGGCCGTGTACCATGTACTGTCTACCCTAAGCCTGAGGTGGCACGAGTGTGTCTCTGCCAGGAGGGAAAGAGCATGCACTGGGGAGTGGTGCCATGGCCTGTAGGTGTGAGTGAGGTGGAGCTGGCACAACGGGAAGTCAGCTGAGGGAAGGTGAGTGGGTGCGTTTGCCTCCTCAGATGGATTCAGGGCTGAGAGGAGATGGGCTTATGTTTGTTTTATGGAGGAGTGAATGGACCAAGGAGGGTAGAGGTGGCAGCAGGAGCCCTTCATGTGGAGGTGCATGTGGGGGCTCCAGGGACATCTGGAGGGTCTGGTGAGGGCCTACATGTGGTGAGATGGGCTAAGTTCCACCCCCTTCTTTGGGGGCTGGGAGGGCCCCTCCACGTTTCTGAACCCACCTTGGTTCCCTCCTTCTCTCCCATGTGCTGACATGGGTTGGTTTCATTGTCTGGAGACTCCATCCGGGGGTTCTTCCTCTGCCTGTACTCCCAGGGTTTCTAGCTATTCCCTCTGCATGTGCTGGGCCTGGCCTCTTCCTGTCTGCGGCCCATGGAAACCCCTGGCTTCATTCTTTTCTGATTCCTGTGGAAATTTCCTTGCCAGGAGCCAAAACTGAGGAGCATAGAGGCCTTGGGTACAAGGACAGCCCTGTGTGTATTGTCCTTGGGGCAGGTGTGACAGAGTCTTCTGAGGCAGGGGCTATGTGGGGTGGGGAGGAACAGGCTCCTGGTCCCTGACTCCTGTTGCCCTTCACACACCCATTAGGCCCCTTGGACCCTCAGAGTCTTGTCCATGTCCTCTGTGTACTTGTCTGTGCTTAGTGGTTCGCATCTTTTTGTCTTTGTTGAAAAATACTTTGGAAACTGAAGCCCTGCTTGGGCCACAGCTGATGAAAAGATTCAACCTTTGGGCCAGAGGTGCCCCTTGGGTACATGGGCGGAGCCCTGGGGAGGCCCACTTCTTTCTGTACCGCGCTCTGTCAGAATGTGGCTGTTTCCTCCTGCATTCTCTTGGACGTTTGGTCACCACGTCTACTCATGGCTTCTCTTTCAGGCCATACTTCCAGAAATAAAGCCCAGCTCTGTGAGGAAATTCAAGAGACATGGGATCTGGCACCAGCGATGCTAGCCCTCTCAGATCTCTAAGAATAAAGGTGCTTTTAGGGATTTTGCAAAAGTTTGAATAAAATTTTATTAATATATTCTTAGTTTCAGCAAAAGTGTAATTACTAAAAAAAATCTGCACATGCAGTTGTATTTATATCTTAATCTGTTGGAAACCACCCGTGGGTTCCCTTAAATTGTCTGGTTAATACTTTTGGGTGTCATTGGAAATAAAACTTCCTTATAGTCCCGTGCTGGTGTATGAACATCTTGCCCATGTGTCACTGATTAGAAGGTTAACTTAGTTCAGGTTCCTAAAACAAAAGCACCATAGCCTGGGATCTTAACAAACATTATCTCTCATGGTTTTGGAGCCAAGTCCACAATCATAGCTCCTGTGTCTGATGAGGGCTCTCCTCCCAGTTTGCAGATGGCTGTCTTTTTACTGTGTCATCGTGGGGCAGGAGGGGAAACAAGTGTCTCCTGCCATCAGGAGGCCCCCACCCTCATGATCCAGTTGCCTCCCAAAGGCCCCACCTCCAAAAAACCGTCATGTTGGGGATTAGGGGGACACAGTATCCAATCCATAGCCAAAGTTATGCTTAGCTCAGATTGTCATTTTAGATTTGGGCTAGGCATGGCTACTGAGATAAGTTCATGCCCTGAATATTTATGGACCAGGCTTGCCTGGGGCATCGTGCTGTGGGTGTGAAACCTTTCCTTGCATTGTCCTGAGTATTGAGTAAGCGCTACAGAGAGGGCATTTGTTCTTCCTAGGGTGTGTAGCACCAGCCTGTCCTAGTGACCTGTATGCTAGATGTCACAGTGGTCTCTCGTGGCTGCACCATGGGCTTCTGCACTGCAGCATCTATCTTTTCTGGAGAGAGTCTCATGATACCTCTTTGTACAGATGCTCTTTCCTGGCTGTGGTGAGGGCTCAGGGTGGGGGTGGGTGGGATGTGGGCAGTAGGGAGAAGACAGACAAAGAGCATTTCAGATGCATGGGTCATTTAAGGGAAGAGTTGGATCAGTAGTATCTTGAGGAAGGTCATTAAAATGTCCCCTGCTGCTTCAGAACATATTATATCCTTTTATTGTTCCTTGAAAGTAGATACTCTTAGGCTGGGCGTTTTCTGATGAAGATTACATTAAAGTGGACTGCAGTGGCCTGTCACAGTGCAGCGCTGGTGTCTCAGAAGCTCAGGCCTTGTTTCCTTCAGTAGGTGTTGGCTCAAAAGGGTCTTGATCAATAAACATGCCCAGCTTCTCCTGTCAGAACTAAGAACTTTACTTTAAACTCCCAAAGGCACACAGAAATGCCAGTGACCTCAGAGTTCAACTTAAGTGTAGGGCTCGTGGCTTAATTTTTTATGAGTTTTCTCTACTTCAGAAGGAAGGCTGAGTGAGACTGAATGGTGAGGCCATCCCCAGGAGAGAGAAGCCAGCAGTATGGGGTGCAGGTTCTGGGGCTTGGCCCTGAACAGCAGTGAGATTCCTCATGGGAGCTGTGGGGAGGTGATAAGAGCCCCCTGGCCTGAGCATGTGCTTGAAACTTTTCTGCATGTGGTGTGGGCAGAGCCATGTGCTGGCAGTGGAGCCATCAAAAGACTACCCCTCTGTGGAAGGTGACCCTTCTGCTGGGCAATGTGTGGGGTCTTCTCAGCTCTCCAGGGTTTTGCTCTTACGCCCTTCCCTTTTTTTTTTTTTTTTTTTGTAGAGACAGAGTCTCAGTTCATCACCCTCAGTAGAGTGCCGTGGCCTCACACAGCTCACAGCAACCTCCAACTCCTGGGCTTAGGCGATTCTCTTGCCTCAGCCTCCCAAGTAGCTGGGACTACAGGTGTCCGCCATAGCGCCTGGCTATTTTTTTGTTGCAGTTTGGCTAGGGCTGGGCCTGAACCCACCACCCTCGGTATATGGGGCCTGCGCTCCATCCACCGAGCCACAGGTGCCGCCCATTCCCTTCCCTTTTCATCCTCAGGATGGCATCCCTGCAGGCGACCGCCCTACGTGACTGCAGGCTCTGACCTGGGTCCCATTTTATAAACAAACCCTGAACAGCTCCTTGCCTTGTATCCCCTCCTACACAGCCCGCTTCTCTGCTCTTTTTTGCCCCAGAGCAACTATCCTGAAAAAGTGGCTGTGTGCCCTTTGCCCAGATTGTTCCCACTGTGGCCCTGGCCCCGGCACCCCAAGCTTTCTGCTTCTTGGCAGGCTGAGTATGCCTGCTACTGCCTGTGGGAACATGCCTTGATCCTGCCTTCTCTTTCCTGTCCGTGCTCTTGGCTTCCCCATGTCAGCTTCGACCACAGCTTTCCATGTAGGAAAGCACATGCTTGTTTGCTTTGGTCTGTCTTTTGCCCACTGCAGTTATCAAGTTGTCATCTTTCAACTCCAACCCCCCCTTTCATGCTCAGTCCTCATCCTCCTCTACTTGCTGGGCTTCTGGCACTCCTTCCGAGCTGAGGCTCAGGCTCAGGTCCAGTTCCTGGTGCCTGTTGTTGGCACCTGCTCTGCTGCACTGAGTCAGGTCCTCCAAGCAGTGGTTTAGGCTCAGAAGGAGGATAGCATCTGTCATGTGGCTGTGGGTTTATTTGTACCTGCTTTTGGTGGGGAGGGCTGCAGCCCCAGGTGTGGCCCCCACACAGATCTGAGGGCATCATATACTTGGCAGTGTAGGGTTTGAGATTTGTCTGTTTCTCTTCAAGGCTACCTCAAACCATCTTGTGCTGAGGACAGCTTCTCAGAGCAATTCCTCAGCTTGGTCTGGCCCTTTGCATGCCTGAGTTTAAAACAGAGCACAGGGAACATGTCCTTCTAATTAAATTACGCATGCTGGAGCAATGATTTCAGGTGCTGTGAACCTCCCCACCTGAAGTCAGTGATTCAAGAGTCAATTTCATAGTCATTGATTATTAAATTGGCCTATGAATAGTTTTAAATTGAACTGGAATTCCAAATAGTCTCTTAATATGTCCATTTACAGTGAATATTTGTACTTGTTTTTTATTTTATGTGTTTGGTTATAGAGCACCTTGAGGTGGCAGGTAGCAGTCATCCAGTTCTGCATTGTGATTAAATATTAGTGTACGACTTTCTGAGGTGGCTGATCTATTAGGAATAACTGTTTCCTTCTGCTCTCACACCACAGCAGTCAGCACAGAAGACTTATGTGAATAAATATGTAGGTTTTTTTCCAGCCACCAAGCAGGCAGGTAGACAGTTCCATAGTGGATACTCACTTGGCATCCTCCAAGTCAATTTGACATGCCCACTGCACTCTAGGTTAGATCATGGCAAGGATTCTGTCCTCTGGCCAAGTCTCCCTAAGGCCTGAGGTGGTTTTGCTTGCACTTCTGACTGAGCAGCCTTAAATTGGGGTTCTTACAACCTCCAACCTCCATGTGGTTTCAGGTAATTTGCTTGAACAGCTCACAGAACTCAGGAAACTTATGTTTATTTGTTTATTATACAAGATATTACAAAGGATATAGATAAAATGGTGTGAAGAGCAAACTGTGTGGAGAGCCTGGGAGCCTCCACATCATCCTCAGGTGACCACTCCTTGTGTTCAGCTGTCTGGACCAGCCCCAGGCAGTAGCCTTGCAAGCCCATAGAAGTTGGAACCATATTCTGGCATCTCATTTCAATTCTGCTGTGACTGGTGGACTATGTATTTGGTCCAGGTGGCCCAGACCAGGGTCCCCACTGTGCTTGGCTGGACCGGGACTACCACCAAGTTCCTTCTAAAAGTTCCATAAGTGTTTGGTTCACATGCACTTTCAAGTTATAATATATGTAAAGAATTATACTAAATTATAATGAGGAAACCGTACCTAAAATCAGACGTGAAATAGCAGAAGCCCAGTAGAGACCTCCAAAGAAAGTCTTATATCCCATTCCTGTGAATTAAATATTTCCTGAAATTGTGTAATTGAAGTGGAATAGAAAGAGTGGATGCGATTGAAGATGTGATCTAAGATGCCACAGTATCACTCAGCCCCATGCCACATGTTTACATTTTCAAAGCAGCCTCATTGTCAGTAGTGATCAGCACTTCGAATGTTGTAAATTTCGCCTTATAATGTAATTCTAACATTCTGCTTATATTTTGTTTGGGATTTAGTCAAAATGTCCATATGAACATCATATGTTTTCTACCCTCATCTGTAACACACCCCTGCTCCTTGCCCTTCCGGGAGGGCTGGACCCTGTGCTGATGCAGCCCTTTGTCTGAGGTATCCTAGTCTTCTTTCCTGGCTGGGTCCTGTTCTGAGAGTGTTACCTTTGTGTATGGCGTTGAGTTGGGGCTCAGGTGTCACAGGAAGCTATTTAGTCGAAATGCTTGTGGTCAGTGTTGGAGTCAGGCCAGCCTCTGGATGTGTGTGGGAGAACAGGGTCAGGGGGCAGCCCCCAGGGACAGTGCTTGAAGTGCTTTATTGCCAGGCTGCCAAGTTGGAGGTTGGCCTATGAGTGGTTGAGAGCCACTAGAGGCCAAGCAGCTTCTAAATCCAAGCAGCCCAACCTTCTGTGGTCTGAAGAGGCAGCTTGGTATCTGGTAGTAGATGGGCCAAGTGAAACCCACTGAGATTCTGGGGCATTAACTTATGTGAGAGGTGACCAGCATGAATAGAGTCTGTAGGTAATGTAAATGAGTGTTTTTGTTTGTTTGTTTGTTTTTCAGGTTAATGTGGGGTAATATTAGGTTATATGACGAGTTGTAGTTGTGCTCTTCACCCAGGAAGTGTGCAGTATACTCATGCGATGTAACTGTTGGGTGGGGATTTACCCAACCCCTTCTCCTCCCTTACTTGAATTTAATTGAGTTTTTTTAAGCTAAGGGATTCTTGCTCTTGCCCAGGCTGGAGTGCAGTGGTGTGATCGTAGCTCACTGTGGCCCTGAACTCCTGGGCTTGAGCTATCTTCCCACCTTAGCTTCCCAGTTGCTGGGGCTACAGGCATATGCCACTGTGCTTGCCTAATTTTTCTGTTTTTATAGAGTTGAGGGTCTTACTCTGTTGTCCATGGTGGTCTCAAATTCCTGCCCTTAAGTGATCCTCTTATCTCAGCCTCCCAAAGTGCTGGGATTACAGGCATGCCAGGGTAAGGGCATGTTTAAAACACAGAATTGAAAAAAAATGGGAAAGGGCTCATCCATGCCTGGCCTCTCTGGAACAGCCTGGCAGGTGTCCCTGGCATCTGCCCCACAGGATGCACCACGGGTCCACAGTGCTCAGCACCCAGCTAGGGTTTCTACTTTGCCCAGTATTTTCAGAACAATCCCCCGCTGGGTGCCTCACACTTGAGTCCCCTCATGCTCCACATCTGTGCCAACCGTGATTCAGATGGGAAGTGCTTGCTTTGCAATTTAGCTCATTCAGAAGTCCTGTCTCCCCAAGCACTGCCTTGCTGACAATTTTTCCCATTGTGTGTGGAGCTGAGTGTCCCCTCCCCCTGCCTGCTATGTTCTAGGATCACCCTGGGAGCCTATTTGAAATCCAGAGACTCCTGAAAGGCCTTAAATAGCTAATCAGGAGTGAGGAAATGACAGTGGGGTAGTTGCACGTGCAGCTCTATTTTAGAACATCTTGGTGGGCCAGGGTAGGGGGTGGTCATACCAGACCTCATCACACTGCCCTTTGCCTTTCCTATGCAGTGCCCGGGGGCTGGAACAGGCCAGACAGCAGCTCCAGGAGGAAGTCCGCCAGGTCCGTGGTCAACTGCTAGAGGAGAGGAAGAGGCGTGAGACACACGAGGCGCTGGCTCGAAGACTCCAGAAGCGAGTCCTGCTGCTCACAAAGGTAAAAGTTTGTGGAAGGGTAGCTAGGCCGCCTTGCCCATGAGAATCCTCACCCTTTCCTCATGTACCTGCCTTCCTCCAGATGTCTGCCAAACTTTCTGGCCACTGGTGGTTATGCACAAGCTCTGTCAGCAGATCTTTCTAACCCAGGAGGAAAGAGTCTTGGCAGTTTGGTCAGGGGTGCGCTTTTCTCCTGGATTGCTGGGGGAGTTCTCCCAGCCCTAGTATTCCCTATGGCACTCACCGGGCCCACATTTATCAGCATTTCTGTGTTCACTCCTGGCCTGGTGTCATACCTGGGAGGAGGTTTTTGTATGACCTCTGACCCTCTTCAGGGGCCTGGGTCTCTCTCAGTCTGTCAGTCTTTCCAGACTTGGTGGGCAAGGTAGCCTTTCCCCTCTGTGCCACCCAGTGAGTGCACATTAAGTTATAGTAAGTTTTTGGCCCAGGGTTTGGGGTGAAGACTGTCACTTGTTCTAGGTGTGTTGGGCAGAATCTTTTCTGATTTCGAGCCGTGATGGGGCAACTCTAATGAAGATTTTCTCTAATTATCCTAGGCCTGAAATGGCTCTGATGTCTGGCCTGATAAGTAGAGCCCTCTGGAGCGTGAATGGCTTTTGGGAGTGTTACTTAAAATGTTGCCTTGCCTGCTGAAATTTAAGAAGACAAGGCAGGAAAAAGCTGAATCTGTCCCCAAATGCTCTCTAGGCCAGGATGCAGTATTTGATGTCCTGCTAATTCTGAGTGGGTAGAGGGGGCTGTGTTGACCACCCTTCTGCCCAGGGAGCACAGTACCCTGGGAAACACGAGGGGTTGTGCCAAACAGATGTTTGCCTATTCTTGATTGTGTTTGATGAAAACCTAGGCACCTTGCCACAGGGACCTCCTGTTTAAGGAGCTTTCAGAGTCATATTTCAGCTACCAAAAGCTGTTGTCTTATGGATGGCTTCTCCAGCATGTTCTGTGGCAGCACCATGCTGTGTCTTAGAAGAAAATCTCATATTTGTCTTGGCAACATGTGGGGCTTCCTGGTAAATGGGCTGGGGCCAGCCTCTGTACAGCCCCAGATGTTCGCTTTGAAGTCCTGGCTTTGCAGGTGGACCCCAGAGGGGAGAAATTCCAAAAATGTCTCACATGGCAGTGCTGTTAAAGTTCTCTTCTGCTCTGGCAAAGAAGCGAGGTCCACTGTGCTGCTTGCCTGGGTTACTGTGAATTCTTGTGTGTGTCTGCCACTGGGAGCTTCTAGGCAAGATGCATGAGATGCAGGCAACACAGCTCTCGTGGGACTCACAGGCTGTAGCAGTGCCCACTTGCCAGCCTTTAACGGAAGCAATCACAGAGATACCAAGAAGGGATTGTCTCAGGAGGTGCTATTTAAACAAAGACCTGAGGATTTATTGTTCATGAAAGTATGGAGAATTTGGCCTTTTTTTGTACAGAACCATGACTGGGGTAGTGGAGGAATGTCATCATACAGGTGCTGCTGGTATCAGCACCCAGACCTGTGGAGCTAGAAAGAGGCATGGTGTGGGTGCATAGGTCTGCTTGTGGGTACAGTGTGTGCCCTAAGGCTGGGAAGACTTTGATGGCCAGCAGAGGTGCTTGGGCCTTGCCATCAGATTGTGGAGTAAGGCTGCACTGGGGGGAATGGGGCAGGACCTCTTAAATTGTCCTCTGGGTATGCAGTGGAGTCGTGCTTTGGTCCAGGGACTTGAGACTCAGAGCTTCCCAGGTGGTGGAGAGTGTAGGACCAGTGGGCTGGGAGACTGGCATTTCTCTGGGATCTCAGAAATGCCACCAAATCCCTCTTCTGTATCTCAGCTTTGCCATCTGAACAAATAGCTCAGGTGATCTGGGGTGCCTTCAGACATGTTTGCTGTGTTTCCTGCTGCAGTGGCTTAGCACACCCACCTTACTGGTTCTTTTTTGGACATTCCTCATGAGATGTTGTACAAAACTCAGAAAAGACATGCTCTGTGCCCCCTCCTTAAGGGAGTCTCTGGGGAACCCTGTTCCATGGAAACAGAGATTGCCTTGTTCTGGACCTGGTTGTGCCTGGTTGTGAGGGGTGGCTCTTGGTTTTGCTCACGAACCCATAAGCTCAGTTGTGAGAAGGGACAGGTTTTGGCAGGTCATCCCAGTCCTCTCAGCTGCTGTTAACAAAATACCATAGCCTGGGTGGCTTATAAATAGTTGATCTTTATTAAATCGCAGTTTTGGAGGCTGGAAGTCCAAGGTCAAGGTACTGGCAGATTTGGTGTCTGGGGAGCCCACTTCCTTCTCATAGACGGTGCCATCTCGATGTGCGCTCATATGGCACAAGAGCACCAGTCCCGCGGGTCAGGGCTCTGTTCCCAAGATCCGGTCGCCTCTCAGAGTCCCCACCTCCTAATATCATCACCTTTGGGGTTATGGTCTCAACACAGGAATTTTGCAAGAACACAAGTATTTAGAACATAGCACAAGTCTGATATGTGAGTCCAGTATGAGGCTGATGAAGCCAGTTTAGAAATTTTGTGGGTGGAGGTGGGCATCATTCTGTCTCTCCCAAGTCTCATTCCCTAATGATGAGCTCCCACAGGCCAGAATGGCCCTGGGCAGGGCTTAGAAACCCCTCCCCAGCTTCTGTTGCCTCCACTTTCCAGCTGGTAACTCTCTGTGTCACATATGTGGTATATGCAAGGGGCTTAGTGTGGCACTGGGCATACACTTGAGTGCTCCAAGCCGCACATACAGGTGTGTGTGTCCACCTGTTTATTTGGGCTGCACTCTGCTTAAGTTCCCTCCCCTCCTTCAAAAGCCACACCCCCAGCCAAGTGGCCAGGGTCAGCCCCACCAGTGGTCAGCTGTGGCTGTCAGGGTTATCCATTGTATAGTCCCTCTCCCCTGACCCTATTTTTGGAGGGTTTCTCTCTGACCTCCAACCAGAGCCATCTCCTTTCTCTTGAAATTGTGATACGAGTTCACAGAGTTCCCATATACCCTGTACTCAGCGTCCCTGGTTCACAATTTACATCGTGTGGTATGCCTTATGCGGTCAGTGAACTTGATTATGAACTGAAATTCATACTTCCTTCAGATTCCATGAGTTTTTGACTATTATCCTTTTCCTGGTCCAGGATCTTATCCAAGATACCACATCACATTTAATCATCGTGTCTCTTTAGGCTCCTCTTGTCTGTGGCAGTTTTTCTCGGACTTTGTTTTTGGTGACCTTGACAGTTTTGAGGCAGGCTGCTCATGTATTTTGTGGAACATCCCTCTTTTGGGATTTAGCTGATGGTTTCTGTCATGGAGCTAGGGGTGGGTTCTCCCCACACCTCACCTTGTCTTTGCCTGTGGGGACAAGCTTGTTGTAGAGCTGGGCTGTTGGGTGGATGCTTGACAGGAGTGAGTTCTTTTTGAGTCAGGAAAGCCCGTCCCTGGGGCAGATTGGGATGCAGTGGAAGAGCACAATTATTCCCTAGGCTTTGGGCCCACTGACTTTGTCTTGATGCCATGACATCATCACAGACTGCCACAGGAACATTGTGTACACTATCCCTCACACTTCTGTGGGCTTGAGTCCAGGGGCAAGGCTGGTCCCATGCTGTGAGGTTCGGCAGGACCATGGTGGCTCAGCTGCAGGGCTGTCATCCAGGGGCAGTGTCCAGATCCTGTAGCTGTGGCTGGCTGCTTCCTCACTCCCAGAGGAGCCACACCCTCCTCATGCTTTCCATGTGCCCCTGCCCCCCAGCAAGGGAGCTGCAGGTCTGTCCTGCTTTTCTTCCTTCCCCATCTCTGTGGAGCTCATGTGATCAGACTGGCCCAAGGAAAATTCTGGATAACCTCCCTATTTTAAGGTCCTTCATCTGAATTACATCTGGAGGGCCTTTTGCCCATAAGGTAGATGCTGACAGGGCTGGGTGTCAGTGCTGGGGATGGCATCTGCCACATGACTAGACAGGCAGCACAGGTGGCTGGGAAAGGCAGGGCCAGGGCCACACAGGGGACCACCCTGCCTAGCCTCATCAAGGGTCTAGGGTTGAGGGTCGGCCTGTGGGAAGTCTCTTTGCCTTTTTTCTTTTTCTTTTTTTTTTTTGTGCAGTTTTTGGCTGGGGCTGGATTTGAACCTGCCATCTCTGACATGTGGGTTCGGAGCCTTACTACTCCGTTGAGCCAGAGGCACCGCCCCTCTTTGTCTTTTAAGAGAAGTCTGCGATTTGAATATTTAAATGAAGTTTCTCATCTCTTAGTCACAGTGTGCATCAGAGTGTTCCTCAGCTGGGCTTGTGGCTGGGCAG
The DNA here is from genome assembly GCF_027406575.1 of Nycticebus coucang. Classification (NCBI taxonomy): domain Eukaryota; kingdom Metazoa; phylum Chordata; class Mammalia; order Primates; family Lorisidae; genus Nycticebus; species Nycticebus coucang. Next base: position 63,322,823 of record NC_069791.1, on the reverse strand, counting down.
CATTTGACCTCCCCCTATTCTGTTCTACCAAAAGACACTGATTCTGTTATTCAGGTCTTGTCTTAGTGTGAGAACTCCCAGGTATAAGGAGGACTAACTCATGACTTTCATCACCTGTGGAGCTCTCTCTATTCCCAAAATGAACCTCTCAGGCTTCTGTAAACTTGTACCTCACTTCTTTCTTGTTTCCTTCTCAGGGAATTTCTGTCATTAAAGTTTGCGCCTTAAGCTCCCAAGGCAGGAATTTCCATTTTTCTCTTGTCTGCTTAGTGAGTTAAAAGCCAGTAGTACTTTCTAGTCCAAATCAGCCTCAATCTGACCCATGCTGTGCTCATGGGTCTTGCTCCGAGTTGGCAAGAGAGGGCGGGTGCTGATTTCCTGTCCCTCGTAGGAGTGCTTGTGTTGGACTGATCCTGATGGCTGATGCAACCTCCGGGCCTGGGATGTAGGGTCCACCTTGCTGGCTATGTGATGAAGCTAAGCTGTTCATTAGGCCAGCTGTGCAGAGGCCTGCTGTGCTTGGTGCCTGATGGTTTTTGGAGGTTGAAGGAGGAGCTTGGCTCTGAGGCAAGCCAGACCCTAGCCTGCTTGCTCTGGCTGAGCAGCACCTCCTCTTCCAGGTACCCCAGGGAGGCTATGTTGGACTTGAGGGGTTTTCTGGTTATGGGTCTCTCCCTGTCTTTGCTGGGATGTCCCCAGTGAGTGTACTGGGTCAGGACCAGAAGTGGTAGAGCTCCGGGTAGAGCTCCGGCTTCTGTGTCCCATCTATCTGTGTGCTTGACATTTGAGTGTACGGTGCTTGGAATATGCAATTTTATTTTGAGACCCTTATTAAGTGGCTCCAGTCTAAGGATTTAATTGTTACTGATAGCTAAGAGTATAATTACCTTGGTAAAATATCATGACTATTTTAAGCGATTGAAAATTGGCTTCTAAAACTGGGTGAACACAAACCATTTTCCTATTTGAAATAAGCTGTTTCTAGCGTGCCCCTAATATCCCATAATGTGGTTGCAGAATCTTGTTTATAGAATGTAAGGCTACATTTTAGCAGGAAATTTTTTAATGAAATAAAAGTTCCCCCCCTTTCTGCACCCTGCCTTCCATTCTGGAGCAGATTATTCTTCAGAAGACATAGGTCGTTGGAGACCAGGTTTGTTGGTTGTATAGCTTCTGGTGCTTGGTGTAGAGTGGTGCCTCACACAGTAGCTGCAGAGCACATAGCTGTGTTGTCATGGTGACATCCTGGCCTGTGAAACCCTCAAGTAGGGAAATACGTGTATTTCAGAGTCTTGAAGGTCTTGATTTTAAGCTTTGGGCTGTTGTCTTGCATCTGCAGTGGCTGGGTGTTATGTGAGCACAAGAACATTGTCTTCTCTGGAGATGGGGGTGATAAAAATTAACATTCTCCTTTCCTGTGGTTTTCTCACTTTCTAGGATCTGCTCACTTCCATAAACTATCCGTTGTGAATTAGAAAACCCTTCACAAACATTCACGATGATCCTACAGTTTCCTGAGCATGGCTTGGGGACACACACAGTAAATACTGCTGGGACTGGAGTGTGAGCTGTAGATGGGCCTTAGTGAAATGGCCAGGGCCTGGGAGCTGAGGGGAGTTGAGGGAGCTGAGGGGAGCAGTGGGAAACCATGAAGAATCAAGGGGAGCCATGGGGAGTTGTGGGGTGCTGGGTGGCCATGTGCACCTGGCATAGTTCAGACACTGTTGGTCTGGGAACAGCTGACCTGCAGATGAAGAGGTGAAGGATGGCTTGCAGAAGGACTTGTAGCTGCTGCTATTTAAGATCATACATAGGGAGAGGAGGCAGGAAAAGTTCCAGGCCCACTTGTCCCCCTCCTGGTTTGCTCCTGATCAGAAGTTCTTGTGGTGCTGAGCCCTGAGCCTGCCCAGCTGCAAGGGAGACATACCTGAAGAGCAGCCTCCTCAGACTTTCTGCATGTAGAGCCTTCCCTTCCCACAGAATGTGGGGCAGAGGAGGATGGTTTTATTAGTTTAGGAGTCTCAGGGCATATTCTTCATTGACTTTTCCAGACCTCCCTTCCCAGGATGCTGCCCTCAAGTCCTCCTTTCCTTCTCTGGCTAAGGAGTTCTGGTTGGATTTTGGTGTTCGTATTGTTTGTTTTGAATCAGTGTTGTTCTTTATATCCCTTGTATTCACTTGGCTGCTTTTAAAAATGCCTACAATTATTTAAAAACTGCATACAGACAGGGCTTTCCTGCGGCCGATTCCTCTTGCAGTGGTCTGTCCAGCTGTGTAGTGTACCCAGCTTCTTTGGGTTCAGTGTCTCTGCTGGGCCAGCTGCAGGGAGTTCCCAGCTCCAGGGCCGGGAACAAGATATGTTTGTGTTCACTGCTGAACCTGCCTGTCCTTTGCCTGGAAGGGATTTAGATATGGGCCCACATTACTAGAAAATTTTTTTTGAATGAGTTATTTTTATCTGTCTTCTGTGATGTTACAGAAGATGGAGTCCCATCTTATGCATGTTTGTGGTTTTGTAAGATAATGTGATTAAAGGCAAAATGCAGTAGTATCAAGTTATATTATTTATTTTATTATCATAGACAGTGTAGGCAACTTAAACTTTGGAGACCACCCTAATAAGGTTCAACTTCACCTGTGCTTTTCTCAGCAGTAGATGACATCACTGTTTTCCCCAGGTAAGAGTCACTTCAAGTAGTTGGATTGAGTTTATTTCCAAGCCCTGGACTACCCTAATGCTATCTTTTTAAGTACTAGAATCTTATATAGCCTGGAGCAGTAGCAGTGGGGCCAAATGGGACCAGGTGGGACCAGGGCTCTGATAGCTGTGAGCCCAAGAGTTGGGTTGCCATAGGGCAGGTGCTCTTTGTGAAATTCATTTGCCCTTCTCTGCATCCTTTCTATGTTGACACATGTTCTCTTGGAAAACACTGTTATGTGCAAAGATAGTCTAAAATACATACATATGGTTTAAAGACTAAAACTCCCATATGTCTGTTCCCCGGCATAAGAAATAGAAAATGACCTCCACCAAGAAGCTTCCTGATTTCAAAAACAGCCACTCTCCTAAACATGGTGCAGTCAGTCCTTAGTTTTTCTTTTTAGCCTTATCACATAGTGGTTCTATGGCTTCTTTTTGTTTTTGACATTATCCTTTTGACATTCATCGATGCTAATGTGTTCTGTTCTTTAAATTGCTTTCGTAATCTTGTGTGGAATGAATAAATCATGGTTTGGTTATCCCTTCTTTTTTTCTTTCTGCAGTTTTTGGCCAGGGCTGGGTTTGAACCCGCCACCTCCGGTATATGGGGCTGGTGCCCTACTCCTTTGAGCCACAGGCGCCATCTCGGTTATCCCTCCTTTAGGTGGATGTTTGGGTTTCCTGGTTTTGCTGTCTGAGGCAGTGCTGTGGGATATTGTGGAACATGGTTCCGAGTACTTGTCCATATTCCACCCTTACTCCTAATCTCTGTGCTGAGGCTCCATGTGCACAGATGACAGTCACAGGCAGATCAGTGAGCAGGGAGCCAGCAGTCCCTGGCTAGGGAACCCTGCACCTATTTCTAGTCATGGCCTCAGTTCCAGGCTGAGGCTCCCCCCCCCCGCCCCCCTGGCTTTTAGCTTCACCTGTGTCTAAAGCAGCGGTTCTCAACCTATGGGTCGCAACCCACAGGAACTGTTTTGAAGGGCTGCGGCATTAAGAAGGTTGAGAACCACTGGTCTAAAGGTCTGAGGGATGAAATTACACAGCCTGTGCTCTTCTGTACCTAGATTCGATTATACAACATTCTTGAGAGATTCATGCTGTTTGTATATAGCTAAAATTCCTTATTTTTTGAAATTACACTTATGTTTTCCATTGTATAAATGCATCACTTTTTTTCTTACATGATTGTACATAACATTTGGGTGGTTTCCAGTTTGGGGATATTGTGAGTAGCATTACTGTGAATGTTTGTGTGCCTGGCACACCCAGGTGTGGCACATGCCCAGTTTAGGAGCACTGCCTGCCACTTGTTTCCAGAGTTAACTATGCCAGCTTATGCTCTTGCCAGGAATATACGAGGGTCCTTATCCTCTGGGTGCCTCCTGCCTCTACTTCTCCGTAGCTCTGTGGGCTATCTTGTGCTGCAGTGCAGTTCTGATTTTGCCCATGTTCCGTGAAATCAGGCCCCGTGTTCTGTGCATGTTGGTCATTCGGATCTCTTCCTGTGTGGCATGCCTGCTTGAGGCTTGTACCTCTATCCCCCTTTTGGGTTTAAATGGTTGTTTGACTCTTTTTTTATTAGGCTAAAGGAGTTCTTTATTCTGGATGTGAGAAACTTTTGTTGAAAATATGTATTCAGGTGTCTTCTCTTAGTCTGTAGCTTGCTTTCTCTCTCTTTTAATTGTATCTATTGTTGAATAGAAGTTTTTAATTTTTTTTTTTTTTGCAGTTTTTGGCTGGGGCTGGGCTTGAACCCGCCACCTCCAGCATATGGGGCCGGCGCCCTACTCCTTTGAGCCACAGGCACTGCCCAGAAGTTTTTAATTTTTTCTTTTTTGTTTTTAGAAACTGTTTTAGAGCTGGAGTGTAGCTTACTTTAGCCTTGAACTCCTGGGCTCAAGTGATCTTCTTGCCTCAGTCTCCTGAGTAGCTGGGACTATACTGCCATGTCCTGCTATTTTTTTTTTAGAAACAAGGTCTTGCTGTGTTGCCCAGGCTTGTCTTGAACTCCTGGCCTCAAGTGATTGTCCTGCTTTGACCTCCCAAATGGCTGAGATTATAGGCATGAGCTACCACCTGGCCAGAAGTTTTAATTTAATTCAGTCTGGCTTTCTGATGCTTACCTTTATATTGGCACTTTTGGTGTCTTAATCAGATCATCTTGACTACTAAAGTCATGAAGATATTTAAATGTTTTCTTCTAAATTTTTTTTTTGTTTTACCTTTTATATTTTGATCTTAATATAAATCTGGAATTGATTTTTCAAGATGATGTGAAGTAGGTATGAAGATTTGACTTTTCCTTACTTAAACATGCAGTCGACCTTCTTCATGTACCACATTGCTACCATAACCATGAGCCAGGTAGCCATGTGTGGGTGGGTCATCCGTGGCTTCTGTTCTCCGCTGGTTCTTACTCTGTCTTTTACCAGCACCACATTAACTTCCTTCCTACTTCAGTATAGTGTTTTGATATTTGTTACTGAAATACTCTAAATTTGTTTTGGTTCTTTATGATTCTTTTTGTTTCTTTGCATATCCTTATGCAGAATCAGGGTTTTTTTGTCTTTGTTTTTTTGTGAGGGACAGAATCTCTGTTGCCCTGGATAGAGTGCCATGGCATGTAGAGCTCATAGCAACCTCAAATTTCTGGGCTCAGGAGATCCTCTTGCCTCAGCCTCACGAGTCGCTGGGACTACAGGTGTCTGCCATAACTCCCAGCTGGTTTTTCTGTTTTTAGTAAAGACAGGATCTTGCTCTTGCTCAGGCTGGTCTTGAACTCTTGAACTCAGGTGATCTACCTGCCTCAGCCTCCCAGAGTGCTAGGATTACAGGCATGATGCACTGTGCCCAGCCCAGAATCAGTTTGTTAATTCCTACAAAAAACTCTGCTGGAATGAGATTAAGATCACAATACATTTTAAAATTATTTTGGGGAGAAGTCAAACCTCAACATCATTTTGTTGTCTTAACCATAGCATTATATTACATATTTTACCATTTATTTAGATATCTTTAATGTCTCTCAACAGGTTTTATAGTTTTTAGGGTATCAGTCTTACATACCATTATTTTTTTAATGAGTATTTTCTGCTTTTGTTGTAGTTTTAATGGTATCTTTTAAGGCAGTGTTTTCAACCTTTTTTATCTCACAGCACACTTGAACCTACAGTTAAACTTCCACAGCACACTAAATTATGTTGATCAAAAAAAGAGTAAAAAGAATATACTTTGCTTTGAATGTCTTTAGAAAATAATTTAAGTAATGATCTTTAAAAATTTTTGTGTCACACCTAAGATCCTCTCATTTTTACACACTGGTTGAAAATTACTGTTTTAAGGCTTTTATCTTCTGTGTGTCACTGGTATTTGGGAATACAGGTGGGTCTTGTCTGTTGATTCTATACCTGACAGTCTCACTGTGCCAGTGGTTTTCTACGTGCACTGTTACGGCCCTGTGGGTGGTGCCATCTAGTACCATCCCTCTTGGCCCTGCAGGTCAGGGTGGCAATGTGAGATGGTTGTGGGAACCTGGGGTCCTTCAGGTCTTGGAGAAGTTTCGTAAGTCACTCCTGAGTATGTTGCATGTTTGAGTGGCTACTCTGTACTGGATTAACCCTCTTCTGTTCCTTGTTTCCTGAGAGTCTTTGACATGAGTACCTGCTCCTAATTTTGATGTGGGTTGTTTCTGATATTATTTAGTTCAATTTTTTTTTTTTTTTTAAGAGACAGAGTCTCACTTTGTTGCCCCACAGCAACCTACAGCTCTTGGGCTTAGGTGATTCTCTTGCCTCAGCCTTCCGAGTAGCTGGAATTACAGGCACCTGCCACGATGCCCGGCTATTTTTTTCTTGTTGCAGTTTGGCCGGGGCCAGGTTTGAACCTGCCACCCTCGGTATATGGGGCCGGCGCCACAGGTGCTGCCCATTTTTTGATATTTTCTCTGGGTGTAGAAAGGGTAGAATTTAGCATGTTCAAACTGGAAAGCTGAGGAGCAATTATGAAGGCAAACCCCAAACTCGTTTGCATACTTGCTCATTAAATTTTTTGTTCCACAAATTCTTATTATCTCTTGTGAGCCTGGCACTGCTTAGATGTTAACAACAGTGAACTACACAGTGAAGACTTGGAACTCCAGGAGTACCTTTCTAGTGGGGTAGATAGCAAATGGGTTAATATGCAGGGCTGTGGGGTGGTGGGTACCTGGAGAGAACACAGCACTCTGAGGTGTCACATGTGTGCAGGGAGGGAAGGTGACTCATGCCTTATACTAGGTCACTCTGCTGATCCCTGAGAGAAGCTAAGGGAAAGCAAGTATAGGCTTGGATCTCCCAGGCCAGGCTGTGGGTGGTAGTGGTGTTTGTTTTGAGATGATTACAGATGATGGGAGCTGGGAAGGCAGTTGAGAGACGTCCCATGTGTTTCACCTACCTCCCTGTGGCAACATCTCATGTAGTTATAATATGTGCTATGTATGCATTGCTCTCTGTACTATGTTACCTGTGTAGATTTGTATGATTACTGTAAAGGTCTCCCTGTGCTGCCTCATAAAGCTACACCTACCTTGTGTCCCCTACTACTAATCTGTTTTCCTCTCTGGTAATTTTGGCATTTTAAGGTTATTTCATAAATGGAATCATACAGTAGGTATGATTTTAATACATTTATTTTTAATTTTTATTTAAAAAATTAATAAACTTTAGAGAAGTTATGGATTATGAAATCAAGCAGAAAATAGAGTTCCCATGGGCCTTTGCTGCCCCGCCTCCACTACACCTGCTAACTCCTTGCATTATTAGTTGAGTACATGGTTATGTACTGGTCAATGAACCCGTAGTGACATATTGTTTGCTAAAGTCCATGGTTTATGTTAGGGCCACTCTTGGTGTTATGCCTACTGTGGGTTTTGACAGATGCATAAAACCATTGTTTACTCATTGTTACAAATATCACCCTAAAAACCTGCTGTGCTCCACCTCATTCCTGTTCCCCCAGTCCCACTACTGCTCACCCTTTACTATCACCATTGTTTTGCCTTTTCCAGCAGTCAGCTAGTTGGAATCATAGTATGCAGCCTTATTAGACCAACTTCTTTCACTTTGCAATGTTTTTAAAGATTCCTTTGTAGTTTTTAATGGCTCGGTAGTTCATTCTTGCTACCGCTGAAAAGTATTTTGTGGGATATACCGCAGTTTGTCCAGTCACCTACTGAAGTACTTGTTGGTTGCTTCCAGATTTTGGCGATTTTGAATAAAGCTGCTCACAATGACAAGTTTTATTTGGGTGAGGGTACCTGGGCTGTGGTCCTGGGCTGACTGGAAGCTTGTGCTCTGCCTTCAGTGCCAGCTCACACTGGAGGGAGGTTGTCACCTATATGAAGCTTTTCACACTCAACATTTTCTTTCCTTTTAATAAAAGCTCTTAGAAGTCAGGGCTTTATTTCTGTTTATAAATGTGGAAACTGAGACACAGATAGCAGGTAAATAGTGAATGTGGTGGAAGCAAGGAGGGAGTCCCCTGGCTTGCCCTCGCCCAGTGACTGCTGGTTTCTATGCTCGTCCTAGCCCTGGTGCTAAGTGATCCTGTTCTCCTCTCCCCAGTGATCCTTAGCGTTGGGGCCTTGGGCCCATGTAGGAGGTGTAGGAGTTCCGTGGTGGCATAGGTTCTAGGCAGGCTCTGCCTTTGCTCATTTTGGGCTCGCTTTGCATCTGGGTCTATAACCAGCCTTTGCACTTCCTTTTCCTCCCTCCTTCCTTTCTTCCTTTCTTTCCTCCTTGCTCATGGCCCCTTTATCTGCCCCAGGAGGAAACTCAGGCTGGCAGCCTGTTCCTCCCTCTACTTAGGGTCTGAGCTGCAGGCACTGTCCTGAGGCTATGATATCCTACTCTTGTACCCTGGAGAACAACAAATCATGTCTGTTCTTCTCATAATAGAATGAAGTGTGCCCTCTGATTGCCCATCTGTCTTCTTTTCCACATCCCCCCTCAGGTCTACAACTTTATAATCTCCTTGAAAGGATTTCTCTTGTATACCTTTTTAGTGCTAAAAATGCTTGGTCTTAGGGAGCACCAAAGGAAATATTTAAAATACTCAGTACCTGCCCTGTCTTTTGGAATTGCCTCCTTTGTAGCTCTCCAACTCTAACTCTTTGTCTCAGCTTTTTGTGTGCATTCCCTTTGTAGCTATTCAGGCATGTGGGGTTGGCACTGGGGCCTTGTTTAGCTTAGCCAATTGAGGCTTAATAGTGGCTTGGAGTCTTGGCCATAGCCACCTGGTGGGCTTTGGTGCCAGACTCTTAATCTTATATCTCCATTGTGATGCCGTGCCCCAGCCTGAAGCCAGGGCCCCCACAGCTTGCTCTGCACACAGACCTTTGGTGTCATATGTAAGTGGTGATAGTACATGTCTTCCTGATCTTTTGTTTAAATGTGGACACCTTGTTGTGGACCTCGTGGGTGTGGGCAGGTGGGGCCTGGCTTTGCAGGTCCTTAATTGGCTATCCATGGCCCCAGCTGTCCTTGTTGGGGTGGAGCAGCTGCTGAAGCTGCCAGGTTCAGCATGCTACCTATGGCCCTGTTGTGGCTTCTCCTTTCTGTCCTTGGCACCTCACAGCGCCATCCCTGTGTATTTTCAGTCTTTCTCATGCCAGACCCATGCGCTAAGTGATGTCCTGGGGCCCCGTCCTGGCATAAGCCCCCTGTGTTGGGGCTTGCCAAAGTGTGCTGAGGCGAATGTGACCATAATTCTGGGTCCCGGGTCCCTGTGATGAGGTGCTCTGTCCTCCATGTCCAGGTTCAGCATGCTACCTATGGCCCTGCCGTGGCTTCTCCTTTCTGTCCTTGGCACCTCCTTTTGCATAGGCTCCCGAGAAGACGACTTGAGACAAGATTATAGGTGGCCTTTGTGCCAAGTTCCATGTGAGCTGATGGAGCAGCCTGAGCCTGCCTGTTTCCAAGGACACCGAGCAATAATAAAATGAGAGCTAGTGTTGGTGACAGATGTACCGTGTGGCCCAGGTGATGTGTGTGCCTCAGTGTCTTACTACCTTTTACATTTCAGAAAGGAGAAAATGAAGTCTCCTGTTGGGTGTTGATTTGGGGCACCAGCACTGGTCACTCTGGGCCCTGTACTGCTGCTGCTCTGCCTGCCCCTTGGAGGAGACAGAGATTGCTTGTGTGCCTGAGAGTCATGTGGGTCTTATCAACAGTAGAGTTATGAAGCATTTCTGGGGTGGGGTGTGTGATCCACACATCCAGTCAGTGCCAAGGTGGTCCTGAGTGGGTCTGTGGGTCAGGGTTGAACAGCAGAGGTCATGCCATTTCATTTGGTAAATGCCTTTCATGTGCCCCGTACCAGCCCCCACATGCACCTTGCTGTCCTGTCTGGGTTATCAGTACCCAAAGGGCAGGGCCTGCCTGTGCCTCCTTCTGTCCTTTCTGTCTTGACTGATCTGTGTGCCCAGGTAATGGTACAGGAAGGGACTGGGTCCTGCTGCCATCCTGGGTCTTTGAACTCTGCTCTGCTACTTCTGGTGGGTCAGGCCTCCATGCCCCTGTGTGTTTGGATCTTGGGGCCCAGCCAGTGCTGGGCATTGAGGAGCAGTCCCTTAGCATTGGCCTGGCCTCCCTGCCACAGTGACGATATGATGCAGTGATATTTGCAGGTCAAGTTCAGATTCAGACCTTGCTTTTTTCTTACTTAAAACACATCTGTCCACTTTTCCCCGAGGTTGGTAAAAAGCTGAGAGGTATGGGCAGTGAGACATAGCCCTGCTGACAAATGTTGATTCTAATTCAACATTTGTTCTGCTTAGTGAGAGGGCTCTCTTTCTTTCACAGATAAGCACGATCTTCTTGGCTTTGGAATTTAATTTTTAGGTGTTAATATTTTGTCCTTTCAGGTTACCCTTCTGGGCTGACATTTCTATTGTATCCATTTGAGGAGGAATGTCCACTTGTTTCTTTATGGGAAAATGCTATTTGTAAAGTTATTAGCCAATCTTGTCACAGATATTACTGTATTAACCCACTGAGAGGGCAGCTGGAACTAGGTCATGGTAGAAAAAGAATTCCAGGGAAAAAAGCAATTTTAGGAAATAAAATGAAATCAAAACAAAATGCCTTTTATCCTTCTCCAATTAGAAGATGATTATGAAGGTAGGACTTGTGGGTGTGTGGACCAGAGATGCCTGTGTGATGCCTCTGGCAGCCACAGTGTTAGGCCAGGAAGGAGCTGGAGATCCTCTGTGGGCTCCTGTCCTGCAAAAGCTTCCTCCTCATGCCAGCCATCTCCCCTTAGCCTCAGGGTGGTGTGGCTTAGAGGCTATGTTCTGCGGGAGTCAGATAATCCTGTTTTTACTCTTGTCTAACTTGTATTTATTCTCAGAAGAGACTACAGTCCTAACCCCCATTTTCACTACTGGTAGGGCTTCCTGGGCTTCCTTTGGTATGAGGCTATAGAACCACTAGTCCTTTCAAAGAAGTCTGGGAGCCCAACCAAAGTCTGGCTTTGGGAGAGGTGGGTGGGAGGGCCTCCTGGCTTGCTGTTCCTATACCCTTATAGGCATAGCCCTCCTGAGCCCACTGTCCTCTCAGTGGTACCAGTGGCAAGTATGTTATCAGAACACCTAGTTCTTTTTACTAAGTGGCTCCTGTCCGCTGTTACTGAGACAAGCCTTTCCTTTTTAGTGTTAGTATTGGAGATGGTAGCTTGAGTCAGGCGCCTTCTGAGGTACTGCATAAACTGGACCTTGGAGCCAGAAGATAACTGCTTCAGCCCAATGGCTGTCCTAGCCCGGCACTCTGTCTCCTTGGGACAGCCCTGGAATCTCCACCTCCTCATGGCCTAAGTGCTGTGCAGAGAACTCAGGGCCCCAACTGTTTGGCCTACTCGCTGCTCTTCCTTCTAACCCTCCTGCTGTGCCCCAGGTTGCCCCACGGCCTTTACATATGCTCTTTCCTTTCCTGGTGCCTTGGTGCACCTCCCCAGCTCTGTCTCCTCTGGCATCTTTTTCACCTCCCTCTCCTATGAGGCAGGGACCTTTTCTGTTTTGTATAGGCACAGTAAGTCATACACCAGGCACTCAGTATCTGTCTAGTGCATGTTGGACTCCTTCAACTGATAGAAGTGGCTGAGGTCCAGAGGTGGCCTGCAGTGGTTGCACAGCACCAGGGAGCATCATTCCTGCCCCCCCCTCATTCTGTGATCTTTTCTGTGAGGGCAATGCTGAGCTGAGCTGGGCTGGGCCGGGCCGGGCCGGGCCAGGCCAGGCCAAACCAGACCAGCCCTCACCTCAGCTGGCCTCCGACATATCTCCACGAGGCCTGTGAAGGTGCTGCCTGCACTGGTCCTGCACCCCTATTCCTATCCTTCTGGTTGCATACGCAAAGGTTTTAGGGACATCTAACAGTGCTTGCATCAAGGTAGCAAGCACAGATGTTTCTATTTTTGATTCTGTGAGTTAAAATTAGCAACTTGGAAAATGGTGTTAATTGTCTTTAACTTTCCCAGCAGTGAAAGCATAAGAGGCACAGCTGTCAGGCAGAGCAGGAAGCCAAGTGGGACTCTGCCCTGGTGGAAGGCTTAGCTTGTCCATAACTCTGCCATATCCTCAGGGGACTCTGACAGGTGCAGGGAAGGTCCTGTCTTCATAAACAATTTTATTATTTTATTCCTGGGCTTTTTTTGCTTTACATTTATAGCAAAACATCTTCATTCTTATCTCTTGAGCTGTGTGGCATTTCCTTAAAGCTTGAACCTAGCTTCCTCATGTAAGTCTGGACATCCACAGCTAGAGGCTCCCACAGCGTGGCTAGGTGTGAGGCTGAGAAACCTAGAGCATCTTGACTGGGAAGGAGGGTGTGGAGTCTTCAACCCTCCTCAGCTTTGGGAATTTTAACAAAAAAGAGACTGAGGCTTCAAGAGGGGTCCAGGGAGGGGTCTTCAGCACCTGGGCCAGGCCAAGTGCCTGGACTCAGCATTGGGACCTTCAGCTTGGCTATGGGTGACATGCAGGGCTGCCCATGTCCCTGAATGTCTGCAGGTGTCTGGGGGTGGGCCTGGAATATTCCTCCCTGACTCCCAAGGCTCTCTGTAGCTTGACATTATCTATGTTTGTACATTAAGCTCCCTTGTCATTGTTGGTAGAGTCCTGTTCCCTTTTTCACTCAGTTTCGAAGAAATCCAAATCTTTGAATAACCTTGATCCTGAAAGGAAAGGAAGTTGGCTGCAGGTGAAAATTGATGGTCATGCGGAAAGGCCTGGTTCTCTGCCAAGGCAGGCCACAGAGTGTTACTGCTAAAAATAGATGCAGCATCTTGGTGGTGATGTTTGAATTGTCGCCAAGCCCCTCCTGGAGACATTCAAGAGATGTTGAGATGCCACCCAGCCTCCCTTGACTGCTCAGCTCAGGTCTGCCCTAGGCCTGTAATGCTGATGGCCAGGACAGCACCATGTTACCAGGCAGCTCCCCCTCAGTGTGACTGCACTGTGAGTTGTTCTTGTGCCACTGCATAGTCAAGAATCCTGAAAGTTTCTCAGGCCCGGAGTTAAAGACCTGCAGAGTCAGGAGGCATGGGAGGCTTTGGGCTTTCCAGCTTCTTTCTCCCTTTCTGCCAGAGCAGGAGGATGAAGCAGCAGTCCCAGGGTACCTGGCCTGGTGATTGGCCCATCCTTGGCCTTTAGTCATTGTGGTTGCTGTGGGAGCAGCCTGTGTTTACAGGGGTCAGGCTGATGCCAGAAAGGTTAAGTCCCATACTTGGCCCCACCCCACCCTTGTCCTCACCACTCCTAGCACGGCTGTTTTGTTTGTTCCTCCAGGTTTGGACTGTGTCTGTGGTGCTGGAGGGTCACCCTTACCCCATGAGGCCCAAGAGGCCCTCAGACCCCTGCACAGCCCCCAAGAGCCTGCCAAATCCTTGTTTCTGATGTGGGCTCTTACCAGGCTTCCTCAGTTGACTCAAATTTGCAGTAGATCGAAGGAGACATGTGAGCTTGTGGCAGTTGATTTTTCCTCTGGGATGCTGATGCTGACATGGTACATTGTGGCTGCCTGTGCTGGTAACTCTAGGACCTTCCTGCTTCTCTCCAGTGTAGGCTGGGGGTGGGTGGGTACCACCTCCCCTGGTTCTGCTTGGCCTGAGTTCATGACCTGGTTCTACAGGAGCGCCCTGCGGTGTACCAGGCCATTTCTTTTTCTTGCCTCCTGTATGGACACCTGTGTGGGTGTTTCAGACTTCATTTTCAGAGATACTTAAGAGGGCCCTTGGGGTTGGTGAGCTACTCTGGGCCTTTTGGTTGCCCTTGGTGAACATGAACTGAGGGTTGGCACAGAAAAGTCAGCAGAAACCATGGGTGGCCCCTCACTGTGCGTGAAAATGGAGGTGGTATTCCCGGGGCATGCTCTGAGAAAGAGCCTGGGACTGGGGGTGAGGAAACACGACCCAGAGTCTAAACTATGCCGCTCTGAAGCCTGGGCCTCTCACCCACCTCCCTTACTCTCTTAACCTTTGTATCCTGTCTTAAAGAATGATGTGTGTGGGCCTTACCCTATCTGCCATACAGAGCTGATCCAGGATAGCATGAGTGAATACCTTGGAAATGACTTTAAATCATAATGTTCAAACATACATGGTTTGTAGTTCATCATCAGCTCCCTCAGCAAACCTGTGGTTAGTTCTAGTCTAAGGGACATATGCTCCTAAAAGTCGCCCTGCTATGCAAAAATCTCATTAAAAATAACATAGGAATCTGCTAAAAATGGCAGCATGGTTCATACCTGTTTGGTGATTAGGCATGTGCGAATGCTGAGATAAATTCAGATTGATCTTGAAAACACCCCTTGTGGAAGTAGCTGTTGCCACTTGTGCATGATTGTGAAAACTGAAGAAGCTTACCTAAAGGAGGGAAGGTGTTGTATAGGTATGCATGGGTGTGCTCAGGGGGTCCTAGAGCACCACACACTGAGTACACTGAGGGGTGGTACTATTGGGGCAGCTGCTTTCTGACACAGCTATCCGGCCCAGTGCCGCTCTTTGCCTGCATCTAGAGAGGTGGTTCATGACAGGAAGCTGCTTTTCCCACCCTTCACTTCCACAGAACAGCCCCTCTCCCTGGTTGGTAGTGTCAGGACAGGGCCCAAGTTTCAAAACTAGATACAGTTGAGCTGACTGTCCCCCCGCCTTCCCCCCACCAACACATATGCTCACTCTGTGCTAGGCTTTGTGCAATGTGGCTGAGATTTATTACTGTTAATCACATTTATTTTCTAGTTAATCTGTTAAATACCTGGTACGAGAGGTAGGCATTCAATAAATAGTAGCTATTGCTATCATTCAAATTAACTCCTTATTTTCACTGACACTTTTATAATAACCCCCATTTAAAAATCATTGGGAAAATTCTGAGCTAGGATTTGTATAACCCCATTTATGTGGGAAGGAGATCCATAGCTTGTAAGGTTAAGGGAGTGCCTCAGATAAACAGGTAGGACTCCCACTGCAGGTGTGCTGACCCCAGGCTGGAGCCTGCTAAGCTCCTCTGCACTCATCTCATTGCCCGCCTCGAGTCCTGGGGCAGGATGTCTGGCACACTTGTATATGTGTGTGTGCCAGAGTGCTTGCACTTTGAGAAAGCCAGTCTTTTTATGCAGTTTGGCTACTTTTCCCAGGGGAACCTCATGGAACTTGAAGCTTGGTAGAGGAGGATGGGAGCTGGCCATTGTAATGGTTATTAAATAGCAATAGACCAAGGTCTGTATTCACAGATACAGAGTGTGCTTAGACTGGGAGGTATTAAATATCATCCATCATAAAGTGGAAAACAGTGAGATGCAGGGAGTGAATGTGGAGTTAATATTCTCTTGGTTAACTTTGCCTATAAAGAGCCAAACTGCCAGAGAAACTCCAAATAGGAGGAGTGGAAATTCTGTTAGACCAAAGCAGTCACTAATATGGTCTGCAGAATGAGGCCCAGGTTTCCACACATGCTGGTGTTTGTGGCATTGTTCTGGGGCCTGCCTGTCAATTCTGTACTGAATTGTATAGCTGTGGGTCAGAACAAGAGTGTTTTGGGGTCCTTTGCCAGGATTCTTGTTGCTTGCTTTTGCCTTGGGTCAGCTTACATGTGTTTGGAGAGCTGGCTTTGCTTGGAGAACCCAAAGATTTGGGAAAGGAGGTGCCTTGGCTGAAGGCTTTCACCCAGGAGTGTGGTGCACAGTAAAATAGCTTGGAGGTAGGACTTGGGAATCCTGTAACTGGAGCACAGACTCCCTCCTTGATAGCCCCTTTGTTGCTGATCCTTGAGGCTCTTGTTCTTCTGTGAAATGGGTGTGCTCAGCCCAGGGGCTGTTGTTTGGACCACATGTGGTGTATATAGGTAGAATGTGGGTTTCTTGTCCAGGCTAGGACTGGGTAGAGAGGGGAGACACCCTCTCTGGTGCTGCTGTTAAGGGGGGACTTATGGGGTCTTTGAGGGCTTGTGGTTCAGGCTGGTGATAAATTGCTCCTTGCCCATCCATGACACAAAGTCAGAGTGTAGCATACAGCAGATGTGCAAAGGCTGAGGTTTGTGTCAATTCTGATATGCCCAGTGCTCCTCGTAGGGGTGGGTGGCTCTGGGAAGCTTCCAGCCGCCCGCGTGTAGGTGCTTTTCCATTTGCGGGGCTCAGCTTCGGAAAAATATAAGTGAATTTGGATAGTTCTGTGCTTTCCCCTTCCAAAGATCTTTTTAACTCTTTTAGACTAAAGGTTCAAGTAAGTTTTAATGTGTTTAAAGCATTTGCCTGTTTGGTGGGGTACTTCAGCCCAGCTAGGGGACAGTGCCTGTCAGAGAACCACCCTCATCCCAGGAGTGGCCTACAGGTTTGCATGGGATACCTCCTTATACCCACCCCCCAAGGTACAGCTGGGTGGCTACCCCAGCACTTGGCCTACCTTCCCAGAGGATGGCTTCCTTTGCTTTGAATCTTTCGTTCTGAGCGTGGAGGAGCCAGCCCAGTGCTATTGAAGAGCTCTTCAATAGCACTGGGCTGGACCAGATGATGTGGGGGTATTATGCCATCCTTTCTAGGGGGTGATGGTATGGCCTCCTTTTGGGCCACTGGAGAATATTTGAATTTAATTACTACTTGAGTCTCATCCTGTGCTCCCAAAGCTGAGCACAGACACTAGGGCAAGCCTTTGGTTGAGGGTGTCTCCCTGGGATGGGCCTGAAGTGATGTCTGGTTAGGGCTGGGCTTTTTAGTGACAAATTGGCTCCTATTCTGCTCTCCCGCCCTTTCCTTTAAGAGATCGTATTGTACTTTCCACTGTGCTATGGGGCCTGCAAATCTCACTAAGTGGCTGTCGTTTTTTTTCTGGGGCTTCCTTGGGTGCTGTAATAAGCTTGTATAAAGAGCTTGATCCACAACTTTATAATAAATTAGATGCACTGGTTAGCCTTCGTCAGTGATTTTTATTAACCACTGGTTAAAGAAATATTGCTGGTTACAGAGGCATGATTTATTTCTGTGTGCGCCAGCCTCATTTAGCCCCTGTAAGCTCCTGAGAGGGATGGCGCTATATAAATGCCAAGTCCTGGGCTTATAATGAGAAGCATGTGTAGGAGGTGGCAGGAGGGGTGTGTGTGTTGGATGGGGAGTGCCACAGACCCAGGTCTTAACAGATGGAGAGATGTGCCCCTGGTTAGGGTTAGGGTCAGGAAAACAGGGTATGAAGCACTTGGGTAGGAGGTTGGTAGTAGGAGCTCCTTTGCTGAGTTGCTTTGCCCTGAGAAATGACTGCATTATGGGCTTTGCATTGAGGATGCCTAGCTCAGATTCTGACTATAGCCATGTGGCTTGGACATGTGATCTACCCCGCAGGATCCTGGGTCTCTCCTGGTCTGGTGAGGTGACAGCTGGCTACCCTGTCCACACCACAGCAAGAGGAACTTCTTGCCCTGGCAAAACAGTACCGTGCTGGTGGCTTCTGTTTCCTGCTGCTTTCTTGCTGAAGCAGGGGCCTCCATTCCCAGTGGTGTTCTTTGTTTCTGACTTAATCCAATAAAGCTGAGCAGGAAAGCAAGTGGTGGCACTGAGTCCCATCTTTACCTATGGGGGAGAAAAACTGAGGCCAGTTCAAGGAAAGAAACCTGTCCAAGTTGCCTGATGACTCTGCCCAATGCTGTTTCTGTAGCTGCTGAGTCGTATTTGTATATCTTTCAGTCACAGTCTAATCTGTATTCCATCTCCTTTGGGATCTGGACCTTGTGTTTTAAGTGCCATTTCTTGTGTCTGTGAGTCTTTCTGCCTCCTTGCAGTAAATGCCAGCTGGCTTCTTTGTTATCTCATCTCAGCGTGGCCAAACCTCAGGGGCCAGGGTGCATGTATGCAGACCTGGCTCCATGATTGATGCCGTTGGAAACCTTTCTGTGGCTGCATCTCGTTTCATCATTGGAGAGAATTAGGGGGGTTGTTGGCAGGATTGAGTGAGCTCAGATGAGTTAGCAGAAGTGTGCCCTTAGAGCAGAGTCTATCCTGTGAGTATTTGCCATGATTTTTATTATTTAGACAGCTTCTGGTACTCCTTCCCTATGGCTGTCATGGTGGCCAGCCCTGGGCAGTTGATCCTCCCAAGCTGCTCTTCCCATCTCCTTTCCGCCCCTGCTGTCATCCCAGCCTTCAATGTGGTTGCCAGACTATTACCACCAACTTTTTAGAGACCCTTTGGCCAACCCACAGTCTATGTGCTCTCACATTTATGAGCTGGGCGAGCTGTGCTCAGTTACATCCTGCAGGATGAGCTGTGAAGCATCTAGAGATGGGCTCAGGGCCTGTCCTCCTCGGTCATAGCCATAGACCCAGCACTGTTTCTGCATTGGGCAGTGATGGGTGTCAGGGAGTGGAGAAGGACAAACAGGCAGAAGAACCTCCCTCAGGGCTCCCAGGGGCAGTGCTGCCCACTCACTAGGAAAAGGCCCAGAATCTGAAGGGCTGCTTGTGAGGCTTAGGTGCCAATGCAACCAAGTGGTTCAGCAAGTAAGAGCCCCTACCCTACCCTGTGCCAGAGCCTCCCTGTGCAGCCATGTGGTGGAGCAGCCCAACTCCCACAGGGCAGTCATGACACAGCATTTTGTAGGTAAGATATCCAATGTGGCTTCACAACGTGGTCCATCTCAACTACCCCTGGTCCTAGCCTGCAGGACTCACTGGCTGTGATGACCTGCAGAGGAGAACTGGAGCTGGGAGAACAGAGGATTAAAGTTAATTAAAGAGCTCTTCCTTGTTTCCTTACCCTTGTATCTGCCAGCTATTTACATGCTAATGCAGCCCTGCCACGAGGATGAGAAAGGTGTCAGCTCTAGGCATATCATCATCCAAGAAAACAGAGGGTAAAATGAGATGAACGTGGTTTTATATATTTAATATTGTGTCCCTATGGGAAGGAAGCAGTGTGGACATCTGAAAGTCAGCGTTGTTTCTTCTTCCGTATTTCCTGAAGTGTCTGCATGGTGACTTGAGTTTTCTCCATTAAGGCTCCATCTTACACTGCATAATTGAATGCATTATGCATGGTAATATCTTCGTATAAGCAATTTTATAAATAAAGAGATTGCAGAGAGCGGGGACTAAACTTTCTAAGTATGGGGCTGTCTTTGCCGAAATCCTGTCTTCCTTTGTGAAGGTAAAACTGTCAGCTTCACAAGATCAGCTGGTGATAGTGTCATCTGGCCCTTAGCACTGCTGCCTGGAAGAAGGAAAGGCTTTGGTTTGCATGGTGCCCCTAGGTGGGCAGTGTGCCTGGAGTGGGGCTCACCAAGTGTTTATTAGATGAATAAATTAATGTTGATACCATCATTCAATGTACTGTAGGATCTAGAAGCCAGGGTTTGGGGTGCTTAGAATGTGAAAGCATGGCTATCAGGGGTGCTGTGTGTGTTTCTGTGTGCATGTGTGTCTCTTTGTGTCTGTGCATGTTACCTATGCATGTCTGTATGTCTCTGTGTGTATGTGCATGTGTGTCTATGTGTCTGAACATCCGAGTGCGTGGATCTGTGTGTCCGTATGCCTGTTTCGTTCTTCCTCTGTAACGAGGCACACTTGCTGCTTTGTGGGGGAGCATGCATGCTCAGCTTTGCTTTCTAGAATAGAGATGGATGTGCACAGGCAGCTGTGGTGAGGCTTGGCCAGGGCGGAGTGGGTACCGAGTGAGCTTTGTGTTCCGTGTTCCCCACTGTGAGCCACTGTGGTGGTAGTTGACACTTAGAAGTGATACTGTTTTGTTGGAATCTCCTACTCTTTTCAGGCAAAGAGAAGGTTTAGTGACCTGCCACTTAATTATATGCCTGCCTTCAAAGCCTTTCCTCATCTGGTTTTGAACTTAGGCTGAGTGTTACTTTTGAACCAGGTCAAAGGCATTCATATCTGATGTTAGTTGAAGCAGTGAGAGCAGACTTTATCTAGTCCCTGCTGGATGTGAGGACAGAGCTGAGCTCCACTTGGATTTGTGCAGAATCAGCTTGGCCTTTTAAGGTGGTGGTGGGGGGGAGTAGGCGCCCAAATAGAGTAGGGAGGTAAAAGGTCACAGAGAGTGGGTAAGAGGGTGGGGCAGTGTCAGTGTGGCAGTGGTCTGCTGCACAAAGATTGCCTCCCCCACCCCCCGACTGGGAGTTTTGTGTGTGCCAGCCCCAGGCTGGAGAGGGTTCTGCTGTCCTTCAGTGGAGAAGGGTCAAGTGCGCCTCCCCCCATTCCTCAGTGTATATTCAAGGTATAAAAAGGAATAAGCTGTTGATAAACACAGCAACTTGAATAGATTTCCAGATAATTTAGCTGAGCAAAACCCAATTCCAAGAGGTCATGTACTGCAAGAGTCCATTTATATATCATTACTTCATTACAATGAAGTTATGGAAAACATGAATGATTGCACAAGTTAAGGAAGGGTGGGGGGAGCTGGCTGGGCTGTTGGGGGATTTTGGTGGTGATAAACGAGCTTCTGTAACTTGCCTGTGTCATTGCCAGAATCCTGGTTGTGATGTCATGCTATGGTTCTGCAGATGTTACCATTAGGGGCAACTCAGTAAAGGTACATGTGACCTCTGCAATATTTTTTATAGCTACTTACAAATCTATAATTCTATCAAAATAAAAAGTTTAGTGTCATAACCAACAAAAGCAAAAAAAAAAAAAAAGGAGAGGAAAAGCTGACATGGCATAGTGTTTGTCAAAATTAGAGCAGAGGGAGAGTGTCCCTCCATCCAGATCAGAAATGTTGGATTTGTCTGTAATTTCAGAGGGGTATTGGCTCTGCCCCATCCCTACTGTAGCTGGCTTGGGTGCTGTTCCAGCAGGCATTTTTGCTGGCTGTTCCAGGCATTTGCCTGGGCACCTTAGTGCCACCTTAGCTCCTCCTTAGCATTTAGTCTGTTTAAAAGTAGGCCTGTTCCTCCTTGGGCTGGATCAATCTGTTGCATGGCACTGCCCACCCACCCTCGCCACTCCTGCTCCGGACCCTCATCCTTAAGTAGTTTGTAATGACAGAATTGCTCTTGGTAGGTGCCATTAAATTATGTTGAGGGTTCTTTAAGAAAGAGCCTATTGCTTCTTCCTTCCACTGTAAAGATGTGATTAAGTCTGATTAAGTCATAATAACCCTTAAGGCCCTGGGAGGAATCCATTCTGAATTTAGTATCCAGAAGAATTTTCTTTTCCTATTCAAACGGTCTGTTTATGTTCATTGAACTTCGTAGTTGATCACATTTCTCTTTTCATTGTGTTTGATGGGAAGCTTAAAACCGAATCTATGTTTTACCCATAGCCCAGACACATATGATTTTCTAGGTCCTTACATGTGGCCTTTTGACTGAACCTAAAATTTACAGAGCAGATCCTTTTATTACATTTTTATTCACCTTTTCTATATTATTTATTTATTTATTTATTTTTTAGTTCAGTGAAATTTTAATTACATAAATTCTTCAAAGCATAAACTTGGAATTTTTGTCTTGGAAATGTTATAACATTTTTTTAATAGCAAGACATAGGAATAAAAACATATAAAACTGCTCACTATTTTATGATTTTTAGTTTAAATCAACAATTGCAATATTATACACCTCAAAATTGGTATATATAATTACAGACTATATGGATGTTTGTTCATGTGCACATATACATATTTTTAAGTGGTGTGGTTTAGAGTAATAGGTAAAGGCATTTAAAATTATATTACCAGCATACTTTCAAAAACGTCTAGTACAAATGTCAAGTAATCCAAATATGTTATTCTAGTTTACATGGATGGAGCTGGAACATATTCTTCTTAGCAAAGTATCTGAAGAATGGAAGTAAAAGTATCCAATGTACTCAGTCCTACTATGAAACCAATTTACAGCTTTCATATGAAAGCTATAACCCAATTATAGCCCAAGAATATGAGGAAAGGGGAGAGGGAGGGGAGGGGAGGGGGGAGGATGGGTGGAGGGAGAGTAATTGGTGGGGCCACACCTACGGTGCATCTTACAAGGGTACATGTGAAACTTATTAAACGTAGAATATCAATGTCTTAACACAATAACTAAGAAAATGCCAGGAAGGCTATGTTAACCAATTTGATGAAAATATTTCAAATTGTATATAAAATCAGCACATTGTACCCCATGATTACATTAATGCACACAGCTATGATTTAATAAAAATAAATAAATAGAAAAAAAGGAATAAAAACATATTAACAAAATGCATTCAATCATTTACATTACAAACAAGGAATTTAGCAGTTAATTGTTGTATCCTGACAAAAGAAAACTACCCATTAAGAATCTATGCACAATGTGATTGCAAATATGTACAGTGCTTTAAAAAAGCCTACGAGGAGGAGGATTTAGAGAAGGTAAGTGGGCTAGGCTCGTTGTTAAACCAACCAGATAATCAAAATATTAAAACTCTGTTGGCTAGTAATAAATTTACACTTAAACTACCCCCTAGTTTTGTTTAAGAATATTCTAGTTATATTTATATGGATACAGTTGATGAAGCTGTTCATGATAAATTCAGTAAATTACCCTTCAGTTTACTTGTCTGGGGAAAGAGCAGCATGGTAACAGAAATTAACAAAGGAATTTTCACCACAGTAGTTTCCAGTTACACAATCACAGCTTCACAAATGGATTGAACCCATGAGTCCTGTGGCTGGGGAAAGAGAGCTGCACATCAAATACGGAAAATACAGGTGGGGACAGGGCTGCATCCTGCATAAATGAGTCAGAAATGATGGTGGGATGGAAACAAAGTGGAGCATATTTCACACAGTACCAGAAAACTGTCCCTACACTCAGCTCTCATCCCCACTCCTGCAAGGCAATGAAGCTGGGAGTCATAACTGCTCAGTTTAATGTGTTACGTGAATTGGTAGAACCATCTCTAGCTACAAAAGACTGAGATTTCATCAGCTCTTTGATAAGAACACCCTTTTAAAGGCTGGGCACTTCTTTGTGGTTATGAAGCCATTACAGCTATCCAATTAAAGCATGTGAAAACCAGAGGAGATAAAATCAAGTTGTTGTCTTCAGGAGTTAGGAAGTTCGTGAGCTATGAACTGTTTTAGTCTCTCTAGGTATTGTGCGTAAAGCTCTGTGTCATTATGCCCAGCCCCTTCTACCCAGAGGGGCTCCTCAGCGCCGGGACAGCGCTCATACATGGCTAGGCCCTGGGAGAAGTCGATGACCTCATCTTCTGTCCAGTGAATGACCAACACAAGAGACGTGACCTTAGAGATCTTGTCAATGCTAGGGAAAGCATGGAAGCAGTATGTTTTCCTGGTATTTGAGAAAGCCATGCGCAAACCAGACGTCAGAGGGGAATGCAGAATTACAGCTGCGCGCACTCATTGGGAGGCCAGGTCTACAGTGGGGACTGTCCCAATGCTCTGACCACAGAGGGATGCTCTCGGGACTGACTCCATACCGGATGCGCAGCGCCTGCCATGGGGCGTCGATGTCGGCCTAGAAGTTCTTCCTCGGAGGGTTTGCCCGAGCTCATGCCATCGCCTGAGTAGTCGTAGGAGAAGATGTTGCAGTAGATGCGCGAGCCGAGGCCGATATAGAAGCTGCACATCTGGCCCAGGTCCACGGCGTTGCCGTGTGAGAAGAGCAGCGTGCAGCGGCTGGAGGGCGCGCAGCGCACGAACATGCAGCCCAGCCGGTTGTCCCGGGCCGTGGGCGAGAAGACGACCTCCACAGCGTCCAGCTCGCGCTGCAAGTACTGCCAGTTGGCGCGCTCGCTGAGGTGCAGACTGCACATGCCGGGCCCTGCGCCCGTGCCTCTGACTGCTGCGGCGCCTGCTGGGCCGCACTGCTGGGCGCTAGCACCCTGTAGGTGGCTCGGGCTGCAGGAAGGCCAGTTTGGCGGCGGCGATGCGGCTGGGGCAGGGCGGGCAACAGAAGAGCCAACACAGCTAGCCCAGCGAGAAGCTGTTTATACTGGGGCCTGGCTCCAGCATCGGGGCGGCGGGCGCTGGCTGGCCCGGGAGGAGGGAGGGCGGGCGGGCAGGCCCGCGGCCTGGAGCGGTCAAGCGAGTGAGCGCTGAGGGCAGCTGTGGCCCGCCCGCCTGGCTGACGGTGGGCTTTTTATTTTATTTTTAAAATGAATGTATTCAAAATACTGAAGAATAACATGAGTTTCAATGAAGTAATCGTCTTAGATTGGCACAATTAGGACATGAGTGAGCCATAAAGTGCTAAATTGACAGTTGCTATGCTCCAGATTTAGTTCTGATTCCCCCTGCCGAGACCATTGCCACTACCACAGGCGGCTGGTTGGTGAGAGTTTATGGGTGTCAAGTGTGCTAGGCTGTTACCAGCTTTTGACAGTGGTACAGTGTGTTTCTGTTTGAAGTGGAACGCGTGAATAATTGCATAGCTGGACCGTATTTTTTAATTGTCTGCTTAACAGCCCATCATGTCAAAGAAGACGAAGAAAACATTGAAAGAAGAAAACAGATTTTTTAATTAGGACTAGGAATTGTAATATTACCCTACTTTTGCTAAATATAAGAAGACTAACTCGCTTTGGGCACTCTTGTAAACAGAACATGGGCAATAGATATCTTCAGCAACTTTCAAGATAAATGTTACGACTTTGGACTGAATTTCATAAACTTAGTGAATGTATGTACAGATGGTACACCTTCTATGACAGGAAAACATGAAGGATTTACTGCATAGATAAAAATGTATTAACGGATCTACTTGTATCTTGCATCTGCAAAATCTCTGTGTTAAAGCTACTATTTTAAGTGACATTTTTCTACGGGTTACAAGTATTAACTATATTCATGCAAATGCAACACAGCATCGTCAGTTTTGTAATGTGCTAAAATTGAAAGATGAGGTATTGAGTGTGGATTTGCCGTATTATTTTGAAGTGGATTGGTTATTACCAGGACAGATGTCAGGCAAAATGTTATCTCTGCAAGAACAAATAGTTAAATTTTGTGAAGAACAGAATCAGCAATGTGAACTATTGAAAGGAGATTTTTATAGGAAAGCAGCATTTCTGTGTGATATCATGTCAAATCAAAATGACTTGAATACTTCTTTGCAAGGCAGAACTGTGTCTATATATGATATGTGGCCAAAAATTCAGGCATTTTGAAAAAAAGCTATTTTTCTTTAAAATGCTTCTTCGAAAGGAAAATTTGGATGAATATTTTCTGCATTTAGCAGAGGTCAGTGATGAGCAGGATGATAAATGCAAGTCATTTGAAGAATATTGCAGCTGTTATATTAATTGGAGAATACAAAGAAAGGTTCACTGACTTTGAAAATCATGACTTCACCCTCAAATTAGCATTTTAGTCTTACCTAGTTGATATCACCAAAGCACCTAAAGAACTACAGATGGAATTGATTGAGCTCTCAATAGATGGCATTTTAAAGTCATTGCGTGGTGCTAAGAAAGATTCAACTGAAATATGCAGAAATGCAGTAGAATATCTACACCTTCAGCAACATGTCTGAAAAATGCTTTCTTGCTTATCAACCACTTATTGCTGTGAGTCTACATACTCCTATCTAAAATCAAGATTCCCTTAAGGTCACAAATGACTGATACCCATCTAGGGGATCAACTGAAACTGTGTACTTCCAAGCTACAACCAGATACTCAAATGGTTTCCAACAGAAGCCAGAAACAACAAAGTTATTAAAATGTTTTTGACTTTAAAATTAACTAATAGTTTTCATTTTGTGAAATTATTAAGTACACAACAGTTAGATTTTTATAAAATAGTGTACATTTTTAAGTGTATCTAATTGAAGGTTTTTGATTGTGGCATTATTTGATTACAGCTAAATTAATGCAGCTTCCAACATGAAAAGTAACCCCCCCATAGCAGGTGTAGGTCATTATAGTTGGATCTCTGCCTTTGTGTTGTTGCTACTCTGGGGAGCAGTACCAGGTGGTGGTTAAGAGCTTTGGTGTCTGATCCAGACTGCCATGAACCCACCACAAGGTCTTTGACCTTGTATACCTGCGTATCCTTTTGTATATCCAAAATTAGAGTATTATAGAGTATTACTTTTTCATAGGGTTT
Organism: Nycticebus coucang; assembly: GCF_027406575.1. Lineage (NCBI taxonomy): Eukaryota > Metazoa > Chordata > Mammalia > Primates > Lorisidae > Nycticebus > Nycticebus coucang. Next base: position 63,296,545 of record NC_069791.1, on the reverse strand, counting down.
TTTGAAGATCAAATTAATACTTGCAAAGTGCTTAGAATAGAGCCTGGCATATTGTAAGCACTCATTTATTAGCTGCTTTACCCACTGTTACCTCATGCTACTTTATCATCTTTGTACTTTTAAAAGTTACCTGAAATCTCTCTTTTTTGGGGGAGGGGGAGACAGCATCTCACTCTGTTGCCCTGGGTAGAGTGCCATGGCATCATAGCTTACAGCAACCTCAAACTCTTGGGTTTGAGTAATCCTCCTCTTGCCTCAGCCTCCCAAGTAGCTGGGACTACAGGTATGTATCACCATGCCTAGTTAGTTTTTTCTATTTTTTAGTAGAAACAGGATCACACTCTTGCTCAGGCTGGTCTCAAACTCTCCAACTCAAGCAATCCACCCACTGGAATGCTATGAGTATAGGTGTGAGCTACCATGCCTGGCCTTGAAATGTATTCTTAAGTAAGTTGGATGGTAGATATATAGATAGATGTATATATACATACATAGATATGTATAGATAGTTAAATTAAATGCTACATGTTATAATAGAGGCATGAATAAATTGGGGGATGGGGAAAGTGCTAACATAAACATCTTAGGAAATGAACACAGCCTCTAGGGCTGTAACAGCAGGGGCTGCACAGGAGCAGTGCACTCTCAGTGATAAATTTGCTTCCCTTGGGAGCACAGGTCACTAGACCTGCTCTTCCTGTACATTTAGCTAGAAGAGAACACTTGAATTACTGGATGGCAAGCAGTGGAATCTGGGTTTCCCACTGTTAGAGTGAAAATTGGCAGATCAGCCAAGGGAGGAGGCTCATAGGACCCATGAGTAATGGGTTAGAGTTGGCAACATTGGTGTGAGCTCGTGAATTGTTTACTATAGATACAGATGGTACCTATAGAAACATTCATAAATATGTGTATACACAGGGTAGTACACACACACACATTGTGTTCTGTCAGCTGGTGGCCCACTAGCAGTGGTCCCCCAGCAGCGACAAGTATACCCAGCACCCAAACCCTGGTTTCTCTCACTGTTCAGGTGCCAGGGCTCCTTGGAGACATGGTTGATTGATGCTACACCTGGGGCAGGAAATAAATATGATGAACCTGGACCATCTTGTGCCAGAAAAAGAAAAACAAAAAATAACAAAAACAAATTGGTTAGGTGTCCCACAGGTGCACAGGAGCCTATGGAAAGAACCCTCCCCCACCCCCATGGCCAAGCTGGAACCATCTGAGAAAACAATATGGTATTGGGGTATGAGCCAAAGTATTAATATAAATTAAAGGATGAATGAGAATAAACTGGAGAGGAGAGACAAAAATCTCCCATGCTGAAGAGTTATAAGTACTTTCTGTAGATACTTATCTCCAAGGAGGTACGCTTGCTCCCCCCCCTCAGGTACCGGCCAAGCTTACTGACTTTCAGACTATCAGGAATGGACTCAGCCAGGCAAAAGGGCAGATGTCAGCTCATAGATCACCTGGTATAAAACCTTGGTATCATGTGATGATGGCCTCTTTTTACTCTTGTGTCCTATGACCCCAGTATCATGGGAAAAACACCAGACAAATCCCAATAATGGGGCATCACATAGAATACCTGATTAGTAATCAAAATTATTCAGGTTGTCAGAACCATAGTAAAATGAGAAATTGCCATGGCCAGAAGGAGCCAAAAGAGACATGACAGCTGAATGTGCTGTGGTATCCTAGAGAGACCCTGGACCTGGAACAGAAGAGGACATGAGGTGAAAACTGAGGCATCTGAATAATAGGAATGGGCAGACAGGCCTCAGAGATATTGCAGGTTTAGGTCTAGACTGTCTCAAGCAACACACACAGATGTTTTACTTTTCCAGTGCGTGTAAGAGTTATTTATACTATATTGTGATCTGCTAAGTGTGTGATAACATTATATCTGAAGAAAGAATGTACATACCTTAAAAATATTATTAAAAATGCTAATGATCATCTGAGCCTTCAGCAAATCATAATCTTTTTTTTTTTCAGGTAGAGTATCTTGCCTTGATGTTGATGGCTGCTGACTGATCAGGGTGGAGATTGCCAAAGGTTGGGGTGGCTGTGGCAATTTTAAAGTAGCACAGCAGTGAAGTTTCCCACATTAATTGACTTTTCCTTTTACAAAAGATTTCGCTGTAGCATGTGATCCTGTGTGAATCACAAATATTCTTAATGACATATAGAATTGTGAATCCTTTTCAGAAGGTTTTCAGTTGACTCTGCCTGGATCCATCAGAGGAATTACTGTCTGTGGCAATGATAGCCTTATGAAATGTATTTCTTATAAAATAAGACTTGAAAATTGAACTTACTCCTTGATCTGTGGGCTGTAAAATGGATGTTACATTAGCAGACATGAAAATAATACTCATCTTGTACATCTCCCTCAGAACTCTTGGGTACCAGGGGCATTGCCAATGAGCAGTAATATTTTGGAAGAAATCTTTTTTTCTGGGTAGTAGGTTTCAAACATGGATTTAAAATATTGAGGAAGCCACACTGTAAATGGATGTGCTGCCATCTTAGTGTTGCTGTTTCATTTATAGAGCACAGGTAGAACAGATTTAGCATCATTCTTAAGGGTTGGAGGATCTTGGATTGGTAAATGTCATTGGCTTCAACTTAGAGTCACCAGTTGCTTTAGCCCCTGAAAAGAAAAGCTTTGAGCCAGACATTGACTTATCCTCTCTAGCTATGAAAATCCTAGATGGCATCTTCTTCCAATAGAAGGCTGTTTCATCTACATTGAAAATCTGTTGTTTGTGTAGCCACCTTCATCAGTAACTCAGCTATATCTTTTAGGTAATTTAATTGCAGCTTCCCTATCAGCACTTGCTACTTCTCCTTATACTTTTATGTTATGGTGATGGTTTCTTTCTTTAAACTTATGAAGTCATGAACTTATCCTGACTTCAGTTTTTCTTCTGCACCTTCCTCACTTCCCTCAGCCTTCACAGAATTGAAGAGAGTTGGGGCCTTCCTCTGGATTAGGCTTTGGCTTAAGACAATGTTGTGGCTGGTTTGGTCTTCTGTCCAGATCACTCAAACTTTCTCTACATCAGTAATCAGGCCGTTTTACTTTCTTATCATTTGTGTATTCACTGGAGTAGCACTTTTAATTTCCTTCAGGAACTTCTTTGCATTCACAGCTTGGCTGACCAGCACAAGAGGCCTGGCTTTCAGCTTGTCTCAGCTTTGAACGTGCCTTTCTCACTAAGCTTAATTGTTTCTACTTTTTTATTTAAAGGAGAGATGTGCAACTCTTCCTTTCACTTGAACACTAAAAAGCTGTTGTAAGGTTTTTAATTGTCCTATTTCAATATTATTATATCTTGGGGAATAGAGATCCCCAAGGAGAAGGAGAAAGATGGGAGAACAGCAGCAGGCTAGTTAAAGGAGTCAGAACACACTCATTTATGTTTGTTATCTTAACTGATAAGGGCACTGTTTATGGCACTCCCAAACAAGGACAATTGTAACATCAAAGATCACTGATCATAGATCACCATGACAGGAATAATAATAATGAAAACGTTTGAAATATTGTGAGAATTACTATAGTGTGACACAGAAACACAAAGTGAGCACATGCTGCTGGGAACATGACACCAGAAGACTTGTTTTAACACAGTCTTGCACAGACCTTCAATGTATGCAAAATGCAGTGTCTGCAAAGCACAGTGAAGGGACATGCAGTCAGCTGACGTCCGCCTGTGGGGTTTTGGGTCATTACTATAGCTGATGTGTCACACCAGTGTGAGATGATGACGGGAAACTGGGATGTCTCTACTGCCTTTTCAATTCTTTTGTGAATCTGAAACGATTCTAAAAAATAAAGGCCATTAACAAGAAAATGAAAGAGCTATTATTTCTGTCTGGCAGAGAGTACTGACAGGTTGAAGAGCCTGATGTGCACCTCGCCAAGTGAATGGAGGCCCTAGTGGGTGCAGAAACTGTGCTCGTTGCTCGGGAGCAGAGCTCCTTATGTGGTTTGTTCCTATCCACTGACAACCTAGTGCTCAGATTTGCTGGTGTGGTCAGTGTCATGTATGATACCGCGTGGGCTTCGTGTGCTAAGGTAGGTGTACATTTCTACTTGAACTTCTGCGGAGATGGCTGTCCTGTTTTTGTTTTTTTCGTAGAGACAGAGTCTCACTTCACCGCCCTCGGTAGAGTGCCATGATGTCACAGGACTCACAGCAACCTCCAGCTCTTGGGCTTCCGCGATTCTCCTGCCTCAGCTTCCCGAGCAGCTGGGACTACAGGCAACTGCCACAACACCCGGCTATTTTTTTGTTGCAGTTCGGCCAGGGCTGGGTTTGAACCTGCTACCCTCAGTATGTAGGGCTGGTGCCCTACTCACTGAGCCACAGGCGCCACCTGGCTGTTCTGTTTTTATAGCACCTCTCTCAGCAGCATTAGCCTTGAGGAGGTGGAAGAGATGCATGTCTGGGTTGTTAAGATGGTTGTTTTTTGGTTTTATCACTTTATGGAATCTTCTACTTAAAAGGCCCTTAGCCATTGTTCAGAACTGTCATGGGTTTAGCAATGTGTGCAGCTGTGGGAGTGTTCTCTAATGACAGCTGGGTCTTTTGTGGGATCTAATTTTGATACATGAGCATTTGTGTATGAGGAGAACCCAGATCTATCCACAATGAGATGGATTGTCCTCCTCAGACTTGACACTTCATCTAAGAGAGGAGGTTCTGACACCAGCTGTAAGGCACAAAAGTTTTGTGCTGTCATTCCAGGTGGCAGGGGGATTGTTCCTCCACCATCCTTACTGCATAATGTGCTTACATCCATACCTGAGAGCTTGAGCCCCACCAAGTTCACATTTTTCAGAGTGTTCTTGGACTGTCTGTGTGTTAGCTTTGACCATGGGGTCACCTTGCCCTGCTACATTTTACTTGGGCTTTTCTTCCCTCTGGAATGAGGGGCCCCTATTGTTGCCTTACGTAGGGAATTCCTAGCCTCTCCACAGGCTCCAACTCTGGTGGAGCTTCAGTGTGGACTTATGACTCAGGGGAAGGACCCTCCTTCTTGGGGGCTCAGGTGTGGGGGGTCTGTGGATGGATGGCATGGGTTTGGGTCCTTTATTCTCAGGTACTGTGTAAACAGAGTATCCTGTGAGCCTTGGACTCCTTTAAAATACATAGCACTTTTTTCTTCTCTTGATTACAATATTGTACATGTGGAAAGACTAGAAACTGCTAAAAAGTTGCAAGAAGGCATTTTCCTTGATTTCTCTCTTCCCTTTCCCCCCACATTCATCCAGTTCATCAATTAGTGAAAGATCAATCTCTCACTGTACCACAGGTGTGGGGGCAGCCACTAGAGAGGGATCTCATTGGAGTAGACAGGCCCCATTTGCATTCTTTTTTTTTTTTTTCTGGAGAGAATATACATTTTGATATTTATTTATTTTTTTATTGTTAAATCATAGCTGTGTACATTCGTGCAATCAAGGGGTACAATGTGCTGGTTTCATATAAAGTCTGAAATATTCTCATCAAACTGTTCAACGTAGCCTTCATGGCATTTTCTTAGTTATTGTATGTAGACATTTGTATTCTGCATTTAATAGGTTTCGCCTGTATCCATTCTAAGATGCACCATAGGTGTGGCCCCACCCATTACCCTTCGTCCATCCTAACCTCCCCCCTCCCTTGGCCCTTTCCCCATATTCTTAGGCTATAGTTGGGCTATAGCCTTCATATGAAAGCTATAAATTAGCTTCATAGTAGGGCTGAGTACATTGGATACTTTTTCTTCCATTCTTGAGATACTTTGCTAAGAAGAGTATGTTCTAGCTCCATCCATATAAACATGAAAGAGGTAAAGTCTCCATCTTTCTTTAAGTCTGCATAATATTCCATGGTATACATGTACCACAATTTGCTAGTCCATTCGTGGATAGATGGGCACTTGGGCCTTCTTCCATGACTTAGCAATTATGAATTAGGCTGCAATAAACATTCTGGTATAGATGTCTTTGTTATATTGTGATTTTCGGTCTTCTGGGTATATACCTAGTAAAGGAATTATAAGATCGAATGGCAGGTCTATTTTTAGATCTCTAAGTATTCTCCAAACATCCTTCCAGAAGGAACGTATTAGTGTGCATTCCCACCAGCAGTGTAGAAGTGTGCCCTTTTCTCCACATCCACACCAACATCTCTGGTTTTGGGACTTTGTTATGTGGGCTACTCTTACTGGGGTTAGGTGATATCTCAAAGTAGTTTTGATTTGCGTTTCTCTGATGATTAAGGATGATGAGCTTTTTTTCATGTGTCTGTAGATCGTGCATCTGTCTTCTTTAGAGAAGTTTCTCTTCAAGTCCTTTGCCCACCCTGAGATGGGATCACTTGGTTCTTTTCTTGCTAATACGTTTGAGTTCTCTGTGGATTCTGGTTATTAAACCTTTATCGGAGGTATAACCTGCAAATATTTTCTCCCATTCTGAGGGCTGTCTGCTTGCTTTACTTACTATGTTCTTGTCTGTGCAGAAGCTTTTTAGTTTGATCAGGTCCCAGTAATGTATTTTTGATACTACTTCAGTTGCCTGGGGAGTCCTCCTCATAAAATATTCACCCAGGCCGATTCCTTCAAGAGTTTTCTCTGCACTTTCTTCAAGTATTTTTATAGTTTCATGTCTTAAGTTTAAATCTTTTATCCAGTGAGAGTCTATCTTAGTTAATGGTGAAAGGTATGGGTCCAGTTTTAGTCTTTTACAGGTTGCCAGCCAGTTCACCCAGTACCATTTGTTAAATAGGGAATCTTTTCCCCATCGAATGTTTTTAATTGGCTTGTCAAAGATCAAATAACGGTAAGTAGCTGGATGCATCTCTTGGTTCTCTGTTCTGTTCCAGACATCTACTTCTCTGTTTTTGTGCCAGTACCATGCTGTTTTGATCACTATTGATTTATAGTACAGTCTCAGGTCTGGTAGTGTGATTCCTCCTGCTTTGTTTTTATTTCTGAGTAATGTTTTGGCTATTCGAGGTTTTTTTTTGATTGCTTATTAAATGAAGTATTATTTTTTCAAGATTTTTAAAATATGACAATGGAGCTTTGATAGGAATTGCATTAAAATTATATATTGCTTTGGGTAGTATAGACATTTTAACGATGTTGATTCTTTCCATCCATGAGCATGGTATGTTTTTCCATTTGTTAACATCTTTAGCTATTTCTTGTCTTAAAGTTTCATAGTTCTCTTTATAGAGATCTTTCACGTCCTTTGTTAGATAAACTCCCAAATATTTCATCTTCTTTGGCACTACTGTGAAAGGAATAGAGTCCTTGACTGTTTTTTCGACTTGGCAATTCTCGGTATATATAAAGGCTACAGATTTATGGGTGTTGATTTTGTAGGCTGAGACATTGCTATATTCCTTCATCACTTCTAAAAGTTTTGTAGTAGAATCCCTAGTGTTTTCCAGATATACGATCATGTCATCTGCGAAGAGTGAAAGTTTGATCTCTTCTGACCCTATGTGGATACCCTTGATCACCTTTTCTTCCCTAATTGCAAAGGCTAAAACTTCTATTACAATGTTAAAGAGCAGTGGAGACCATGAGCAAACTTGCCTGGTTCCTGATCTAAGTGGAAATGATTTCAATTCAGCAGCATTCAATATGATATTGGCTGTGGGTTTGCTGTAGATGGCCTCTATTAGTTTAAGAAATGTCCCTCTATACCAATCTTCTTAAGTGTTCTGATCATGAAGGGATGCTGGATATTATCAAAAGCTTTTTCTGCATCGATTGAGAGAATCATTTGGTCTTTATTTTTTAGTTTGTTTATGTGCTGAATTACATTTATAGATTTTCGTGTATTGAACCAGCCTTGAGAGCCTGGGATAAATCCCACTTGGTCATGGTGTATAATTTTTTTGATGTATTGTTGGATTCTGTTTGTTAGGATCTTATTGAGTATTTGTGCATCAGTATTCATTAGTGATATTGGTCTATAATTGTCTTTTATTGTTGGGTCTTTCCCTAGTTTAGGGATCAAGGTGATGTTTGCTTCGTGGAATGTGTTGGGTAGTATTCCTTCTTTTTCTATATTTTGGAAGAGGTTTCGTAATATAGGTACTAGTTCTTCTTTAAAGGTTTGGTGGAATTCTGACGTCAAGCCATCTGGTCCTGGGCTTTTCTTTTTAGGGAGATTTTGTATAGTTGATGGTATTTCAGAACTTCATATAGGACTGTTCAGCATTTCTACTTTGTTCTGGCTAAGTCTAGGTAGGTGGCGTACTTCCAAGTATTGGTCTGTTTCTTTCAGATTTTCATATTTCTGAGACTAAAGTTTCTTGTGATATTTGTTAAGGATATTTTGAATTTCTGAGGGGTCTGTTGTTATTTCATCTTTACAAACATTTCCGATTGATGAAATTAGAGATTTTACTCTTTTTTTCCTAGTTAGGTTGTCCAAAGGTTTATCTATTTTATTGACCTTTTCAAAAGACCAACTTTTGGATTTATTGATCTGTTGTATAATTCTTTTGTTTTCAATTTCATTTAATTCTGCTCTGATTTTGGTTATTTCTTTTCTTCTGCTGGGTTTGGGGTTGGAATGTTCTTCCTTCTCCTGTTGCTTGAGATGTCCCATTAAGTTATTTAACTTCCTCTCTTTCCATTTTCTTGAGGAAGGCTTGCAGTGCTATAAATTTCCATCTTAGGACTGCCTTTGCAGTATCCCAGAGGTTCTGATAATTTGCATCTTCATTGTTGTTTTGTTCCAAAAATTTAGTGATTTCCTTCTTAATCTCGTCTATAACCCATCTATCCTTCAGCATAAGGTAATTTAGCTTCCATGTTCTTGTATGGGTATGCAGATTCCTGTTGTTATTGAGTTCAACTTTTATTCCATGATGGTCTGAGAAGATGCAAGGGATAATTTCTATTTTTTTAAATTTGCTGAGGTTAGATTTATGGCCCAGGATGTGGTCGATTTTGGAGTATGTTCCGTGGGCTGATGAGAAGAATGTGTATTCAGTTTTGTTGGGATGAAATGTTCTGTAGATGTCTGTTAAATCCAGATGTTGAATGGTTAAGTTTAATCTAAGATTTCTTTGCTTAGGTTCTTTCTGGAGGCTCTATCTAGCACTGCTAAAGGGGTGTTAAAATCTCCAACTACTATGGAGCTGGAGGAAATCAAGTTGCTCATGTCTGTTAGAGTTTCTCTTATAAATTGCGGTGCTTTCTGGTTGGGTGCATAAATAATAATTGAAATCTCATCTTATTGAGTATTACCTTTAACAAATATGAAGTGTCCATCCTTATCCTTCCTTATTTTGGTTGGTTTAAAGCGTCTTGCATCTGCGAATAGGATTGCAATGCCTGCTTTTTTCTGTTTTCCATTTGCCTGGAATGTAGATGACCATCCCTTCATCTTGAGTCTATATTTGTCTTTTAATGTAAGATGAGATTCTTGTATGCAGCAGATAATCTGGCTTGATTTTTTTTGTATCCAGTCAGCCAACCTGTGCCTCTTTAGAGGACACTTTAAACCATTCACATTAATTGAGAATATTGATAAGCCTTTCGAGAGTCCGGTGTACATTTTTAATCCTTTTGTGACCGTGGAGGTTGGAATTTGATCAAAGTTTTCTGGGTGGGTTTACTTTTGTGGTGGAGCATTATGCTGGTCTTTATGGAGGATAGATCTGAGAATATCCTGGAGAACTGGTTTAGTTGTGGCAAATTTCTTCAACATGTGAATGTCATTAATTTCTCCATCATAAATGAAACTCAGTTTAGCTGGGTACAGGATCCTGGGTTGAAAGTTATTTTGTTTTAGGAGATTAAAAGTCGATGACCATCCTCTTCTAGGTTGAAAGGTTTCAGCAGAGAGATCTGCAGTCATGCTAATATTCTTCCCCTTGTAGGTAATGGTTTTCTTTCGTCTGGCTGCTTTCAGAATTTTCTCCTTCATATTAACTTTAGTGAACTTGATTATGATGTGTCTGGGGGATGTCTTATTCGGGTTGAGTCGTGCTGGAGTTCTGAAACTGCCTGCTATCTGAATTTCAGAATCTCTTGGCATGTCTGGAAAGTTCTCTTTCATAATCTCATGGAGAAGAGACTCTGTGCCTTGTGAAGCCACGTCATCACTTTCGGGGATACCTATAAGTCCAATATTGGTTTTCTTCTAATTATCCCAAAGCTCTCTGGGAGAGTGATCTGTTTTTGCCCTCCATTTCTCTTTCTCTTTGACAGTTTGGGAGCGTTTGAAAGCTTTGTCTTCATTGTCAGAAATCCTTTCTTCTGTTTGCTCCATTCTGTTACTGAGGTATTCTACTGTCTCAGGTATCTACTTTCTCAGATCTTTGAGGGCTGCAACTTCTTCTCTCAATTTGTCAAAATCTTTGGTCGTTTGGTCTTTGAATTCGTTGAATTCTTGAGACATCTTTTGGGTTACTGCTTGGAATTCTAATTCAATCTTATTTGCTATCCAGATTCTGAATTCGATTTTTGACATCTCAGCTATTTGTTTGTTCAAGGGGTCTTGTGCTGTGTTTGCCCCATTGATCCTTGTGGGGGTTGATCTACTCTGATTATTCATATTGCCTGAGTTTTTCCCTTGATTTCGCGTCATGATTGTTTTTCACCGTTGCCTCTGGCCGTCCTCAGAGTTGGGGGGGTGTATCTCCAAGATTAGACCCCAGTGGGATCACTCTATTGTTGCTGGATCTTTGTAGCGAGTGACCCTGTGTAGCTCTTCTGGGGCTGCCCCAGCTAGGGAGTTCTTTTTGTGGGAACAGCTCAGGAGTGTGACACACCCGGATCCAGGAGTAGGGTGGGGGTGGTCCACACGGTTCTGGGAGTGCCTGGCGCCCAGTGACTTAAGAGGGCCCAAGGCTCCAGCAGTCTGTGGCCAGGAGAAGGGCTCCACACAGAGGCAGGGAGGCCTCGGAGGGCATGTGGCTACCAGAGTCCCTGGCCAGTCGAGCGGGTGGGTGTGGAGGCAGGGAGGGTTCAGGAGGGAGGACGCGGGGTTGCGCTGCTCCGGGAGTCCTGGTCAGGGCGTGGGGAGGCCCAGCAGGTCCCAGCGCAGCTCTTACCAGGGTCTGGGCGGGCGCAGCTCTTCTGGAGGTCCGGTAGTGTGCCGATTGCAGGTCCCGGTGCAGCTCTTCCTGACCCCATTTGCATTCTGTGTGTGTCGCTTAACATCTTATTGTGATAATTGCACATATCGTTAAATATTCTTTGAAAATAGATTCTTCAGTGGTTATGATATTTCTTTGTATAGTTATACCAAAATTAAATTCTTCTCTTTATTGGAAATTTTGTTTGTTTCTAATTTTCAGTATTATTATAAATGTGAGCAACATCTTTGGACAGTTTTTGCACCATGTGTCTGGTTCATTTTTTAGGGTAGAATTAATGAATTTATGAGTATATACAGTTTTAGGACACTTGACTTGTGTTGACAGGTTAGTTTCCAGAAAAGTGCCTGTAGACATTCTCTCCAGCAGGTGTGTTGTGCTGTCCCCACTGGGATTGAGCATTACTATTTTAGGCCTTGCTGCTGTGGGTGAGAAATGGGTCTTACTGAAGTTTTTCTTTATGTTTGTTTGTCAGTTATATTTCTTCTGTTGAGTATTTATATTACCTACTTTTATACTAAGGCATTAGCAATTTTCTTACTGATTTGTAAACGTTTTTTATGTATTTTTGCATGTATTTTCCCCAGTTTGTCTCTTACCTTTTATTCTTTAAACAATGTCTTGGGATGTGTTTTATGTTGTAAAGAGACTGATCTTTCAGTTTATTATTATTCTGCTTCCATGCTCAATGTCTTTTGGGGGCCTTAAGCTCCAACAGATATTCACCTGTATTTTCTTTTGGTTGTAGGACAGTAACGCAGGCAAGGGTAAGTGTAAGGTTATCAGCCATCCAGTGGGCTTTCAGGGGAGCTCTGTGCTCACTGACTCTGCCCCCCTGGGTGTGTTCTGTATTCTGAATCTCAGCTGTCTTCTTCATAAAATGAGGTGGTAATAGTACCTCCTGGGATTGTGAGTGTTGAGTAGGTGTCTGTGAAAGCTCATTCTAGAGCGGGCAAGGGAGTCTTCCTGTCATTGCCATCTCTCAGTAAGGCCATTTTGCACCTGGCACCCTCCTATGCATGCACCTGCTGCTTTCTATAGAAGGTATTCATGGAAGACTGAACCTTCTTGTGAGTTAATCAGATGTCCCTGAACAATGGGAACTCTTTCTTTTCCTTAGTGATGCACATCATCTGATGGCTGGCAGAGCCCATAAAGTTCTGTCCGAATAGTGAACTTGGGGTCTGGTTCATTTTTAGGGACTGGAAAGGGTCTCAAATGAGTCTATCCTAGCAGCTGTCTTCCATCTTGACTCAGGTGTAGTTGTCCATGTAGAGGGTCCACAACCCTGCCTAGGAAGAGCATTACACTTTATGTAACCATGGCAGTGATAGCACTAACACTGGATTATGCTGCAGGTCAGAGCTCTTAAAAACCTATTTCATTCTACTCTCAACTCAGACAACACAACTTTAAATGAGGGATGTTTCCATGGACTCAGGAATGTGCTTGGTGATGCCTTGCCAGCAGGTGGAGAGGGATTCCTATTTCTAGAGTCTAGCCCCTTATAGAAAGGAACATCTCAAAATAAGGAAGGTTAAGAGTGTACAGGTTAAGCAAATCAAGTATTTGCAAAGTTAGGCTTTCACAATACTTACCTTAGGGTCTGGCCCTTGTCTTTATGAGAGATTCAAGGCCAGGCACAATAGTTCACACCTGTAATTCCAGCACTTTGGGAGGCCAACAGGGAACCCAGGAATTAGAGGCTACAGTGAGCCATAATTTGGCCATTGCATTCTAGCCTGGGCCACAAAGAAAGACCCTATCTCTAAAGAGACCCAAGAGTTTGAGTATGTGACTACAAGTAACAGCACCTTATGATGAATGCAATGCATTTTGAATGTATGTGATTCTGCATGTGCAGCATGACCTGCCCTCTTGGGTCAGCTGGAGGAGGCTCCTGCTCTTTCAGTTGGTGTTGGGAAGAAGTCCTATGGGAGGTGCCTTCTGAGGTCTTGGAAATAGCATGCGTGTGATCTGTGACCATGTGCCTGCTTGCGCCCAATGGTTGTGACTCAATCTGGTCCCCTCAGGTCCTGCCTCTCAAGCAGAAAACCCTGAGCCTTGATGTGCAAGGAGAGTCCTCGAAGATATTTCCTGCCTGGTTTATGGGAACAACAGGTGGGAAGCACTTGTCCCTCCCCCTCTTTACTTCCATGTCTTTGCATAGCACCAGGTGAGCAGGGCCTCTGCCTGGGGGTGGAGCAGCCCCTAACCCCATATCACTGCCGTGGGCACCCTGTTGTGTTCATATAACCAGTTTAGCAGGGACCTATCTTCTCTTTCAGGAAAGCATGAGCCCATTTCTTTCTCTTCCCTGTACTCATGGCTCCTGTTGTGTGACAGACCATTCCCAATAGCCTTGGTTTTGTGAGGTAGGGCAGTTTCTGTCTTAGCCCTCAGGCCCTGCCGCCCCATTTATAGTAGGGCAAGACTTAAGAATGAAAGATGGCTGTCAGTGGGAAGTCCCATGCAGGGTCCTTAGCCCTGACCATCATGTGAAAATGAGAGCTGCTTTTTGCCAGAGAGGGAGTGTTCTGGGACAGAGGGGATGTGGCTACCTCATAGTGGCTCCACAGATTGGTCTGATGCTGTGAGATAGCTTTGGGGCTGTGAACCATGCTTCCTGTGGAGGCCCAGATTCCTGAACTGCTTGTGACGGATGACATTGCAGCATTTCCCAGAGCGGCCCAGGAATACTCTGGAGTAAGAGATATTGAGTATGGAGATGGAGTCTCTCATATAGCCCTGTAGCAAGCTGGTGTTAGAGAAGCAATCATGTTTGATTGGTAAAGTTTGAGACTCTCGCCTATGGGCCCTGTGGGCTCTTACAGGTTCCCCAAGCCCATAAGTTTGCAGTGGGAGGCCTGAAGACAGCAGAGGGTCCTCGTCCCAGGGGGTCTAGAGAGCCAGGGGCAGAAAAAAGGCTCTTGGGCTCTCTGTGGGGCCTCAGCTGCATGACTGGCATGTGGTTAAGGTATAGGACATAGTCAGGGAAGCCCTTGAGCTCTTCTGGCCTTGGTGTGGTGGGTGGGGTCACTGAGTGTGAAGTTAGAATCCTTCTACCAGATATTTGACTCATTTAGCAATCATATTTTCTAAAATTTATTTTTAGAGACAGAAGTCTCTGAACTTGTTGCCCAGGCTGCTCTGTAACTCCTGGACTCAGCAATCCTCCCATCTCAGCCTCCCAAAATGCTGGGATTGTAGGTGTAAGCCACCATGCCTGGCCAGCAAATTTATTTTGAACATTTTTTTCTTGCCAGGTGTTTGGGCATTAAGGAAAGAGCAGGGGAAGAGAATGCCCTGCTCTCTGGCTAGGGAGACAGGCAGGTAGTCACAGACTCTCATAAGCACATAGTTGTGATCATGGCTGCAGAGGGAGAGGGGTGTGGAGGACCCCATGGAGCAGGCTTCTATCAGTTGGCAGCTATGGTTGAGAGGCTAAGTTGCAATCATCAGACGTGTATTATGTTTTTTCAAAGGGTCAGGGGGACATTCCAAGGATGTGAGACTAATAGTAATAACCAATAGCTAACATTTAAAAATAGATATTATGGGTTTCATGTAAATTATCTTTTTTGGATCCTAAAAAATAACTCTAATAAGTAAGGTACTTACTCTTCTTTGTGGCTAAGAAAACTCACAGAGGCACAGTCAATCTCCCAAACCCCACCCTGGCCCCCCAAGCTGGGCCACGTGAGGCTGTGCACCTGTAAGCTGAGCATGGCAGGGCAGTCCCATGTTGTTGTCCCCTCTCCCCAGGGCCCAGCACTGGGCTGGGCGAACACTGGCTGCTGATGAAGTTGGTTGAATGAATGGAGTGTCTTCCCCTGGATGTGAAAGCTATTTGGTATTATGAGTCTTTTGTCCTGTTCAATTGGTGGTGACACCAGCAGGAGTACACTCGGACCACTTTGCCCAACTCTGAGAAAGCAAAAGACATGACAGTGGTATTGCCCGAGGAGCCTAGGATGAGGGGTAGGATTTGTGTGTGTATATGCTCATAGATGCTGCCATGCAGTGGAGGGGGACAGGAATGGGTACATTGCCTAGTGCCCATCCATGTGTCTGGGGAGGAACCTTGCTCCTTTCCTGCTTTGCCTACCACTATTCTGCTGCGTTATCTGTGTTCCATTTCCTAATGCTCTCGTCTGACTCCCTGCCAGATTGAGTTTCTGGAGAGGGGCAATGTCTGTGCCCTGGATCACCCTGCAGAGCAGCTAGACCCTGGATGGGTACCCCTAGCACTGTTAGCTGGATGGGAGTTGAGTTCAACTTTTAAATGTGTGCCGAGAAGCAGCACCCATGCCTTTAGCCTCCTTGAAAACACTTCCTGGTTGGTCACCTTGTTCTGAATGCTTATGCTAATTTCTTGCCCCAGTCATCTGAGCAAAGCTCTAAAAGGGAATGTGGCAAAGGAGCCCATCCCTGAGCTGCAGATCATTTCCTGGGGGAGCCACACTCTGGACAGTCCTGCCCTTCTAAGTTATGGAAGGACTATTGAATTAGAACTGTCTTGGTGATGCCCCATGTTCCCCAAGCCCAGAGTATGTTTGGCATCAGGAGGTGTTCCCAGGCTTTGGGATCCCTGTCACCCCATGGTCGTCTTAATGTGTGTAGTAAGCAGGGGTTTGAGCCCAGAACTGTTTGTGCTTTGATTTATTCTGTACTCTTCTTTCTGAATGTCCATCCTTCTTTCAGTGTGGAAAGTTTCATATAGGCGAGGCTTCAGAACTTAGCCCTGTTACTTGTGTCTGGTTACCCTGGGTCATTTCCTTCACTCAAAGCCTCGATCCTCCTCTGAAAGGAAGACTGAGAACCGTGCCTGCCTATGGAGATGCTGTGATGACTAATCGATTCATTCATTCATTTCTCAGCTGAACAGATATTTACTGTATATCTGTTACATTTCGGGCACTATGTGGGAGCTGGGGGCCAGGTGTACAGCTGTGAGTGACAAATCAGGAGAACTGATGCTTAGAAACTGGGTCGTATGATGTCTGGTGCATGCATGGCTATGGGTATAGGCTGCCTTTTCTGTTATTTCCTGGTGAATAGAGCTGATCAGATTCTGTTAATTTTGAACTTCAGTAGACTAAGTTCATCTAAGCATATAGGGAAACTGAGGTTTAAACCTCAGTTTCCCTATATGCTTAGGGAGAGGTAAAGGAACTTGTCTGATTGGTAGAGCCGGGCCATGAACCCAGGGCTCTGTTTGGCTACACTACACAAGGGGCAGTGTCCTAGTCCCATGTGCTACACATCCGTGTGGGACATACATACTGCATGGACCCTGTGTGGTCATGTTCCCCTACCTGGTGAGGTGCCACCTGCAGGCGGCTGTGGCCTGTAGGTGTGGCTTCCTGTTAGAATGGTCCTGATGCCCTTTCTAACTCTGCACATCCCCTTAGGAATGCCAGCTCTAATATAGCACCCACGCCATTAGCCGTACAAATGTGGGGAACTGCTGATTTGGAAGCTTAATGCTTGGAGAACGCATTATACAGGTAACATAAATGAAATATAATTTGTAATAGAGCAGTATGAAATCTAAGCAAAATTGCTTCAGGAAATCTCAATTGATTCCTACTCCTTCCTACGATAGGTGTCGTAGAGCTTTTCATCTGGAGGTTGAAGTTGCAAGAACATGGCTTGCGGGTGAGAAATACAGAGCAGCAGGTGAGAAATACAGGGCAGCAGGCTTACCCCTCTACTCTGCAGCTGCATCTCAGGAGGATGCAACAGGGAAGTCAGAGCAAGACAGCATTCCTGGGGCTAGGACTGGAGAGCAGGTGTGTTCTCTGCATCTGGGACAGGCAGAGGGCAGGCGAGTGACACAGGATGTGAAGAGGACCATATTTCTTATTTGTGAGCAGGCTGGCATTTAGCTTCCTGCACCTTCAGGGAAGAATTTTAAATAGATGCATGTAAAGGAGAATGTACAGCTTGTAAGTGCTAGACAGATGTTTTTAAAGTCTTGTGACCATCTCCCTTCTGGGGTTCCTCTGAGTGAGGTAACCCAGCAGAAATAGAGCTCAGTAGGCAATAAACTTGGTTTATTGGTCAGATAAGATTAACTTGTCATTAGGCTTACGGAAATTGAGGGAGTGAAAAATAAAACCAGAGAAGAAGGTAGACTAGGAACACAAATATTTAGGAAGGCTGGCTGAGAGGACCTGGCATGGTGGGTGGTTGTACACAGCGCTTCACTTTTGTCCTCAACCCATGAGGGTGGCCTTCCAAAGCATGGTAATTGGTGCTTATTACTGTACGCTGGTTCATTAGGAAAGGTCAAACGCTTCTCCTTGTTCTCAATTTACTCTGACCTGGGCCATGTCTGATTTGCTTTGCAGGCATTTTCATCAAGTACAGATTAATAGTTTCTACCACTTTTCCCAAGGCTGTCCTGCCTTTAGCTGGAGCCCTGACTCTGCACACCCAGCGCTTCCAGGGACCTGTGTTTAATGGGTTCTAATTTGTACAAGCATAAGTGGTGTGCTAATTCCGAATTAGTCTTATCTACTTATGAAAGAAGCGAAGCAAGAAATGTGTTTGGTAACAGTTTGCTAACACTTCGTTCATGTTACTATGTGGAAATTAATAGAATTGCATTCTGTTAAAATTATACTCTAATTCAGTCATCATCAACTGAACTGGCCTTTCTACCCAATTAACTGGAGTTAATGAATTTTGACTACTCTGAAAACTTTTGTCACAAGAGGCTTTTTTCCTCACCCCAAGGTTTAATAACTACATTATCAGGGAGCCTCCCTGTGTGTTTCATGCACCTGTTCCTAAGTGTGTGGGCGGGGGTGTGTATGAAGAATCACCATCTCTCTGCTGTGTTCGGAGTTCCTCTGTTCTGACCATGGGTGCCCTGGAGTAGTAAGATTGAGATTACACAGTGATGTCTTCAGTGAGCAATTTGGGCCAATTACACGAGCTTCATTTGCTCCTGGTGTGTCCCTAGGAGAATCTGGGGCATCTGCTGTTGGAATATCTCAGCTATAAAGAGCCAAATGTTTTCAGGACTTTGGGCAACAGATGACAGCCTGTGTCATTTCAGAAGACCTTTTCCCCTCTGCTTACGTCTGGGTTCTGGGATGATCTTATTTCTGTCCCTTGGATTTTTAAATTTTCTTCTATTCCCTCCTTCCCCTTTCCTTGTCTCGTATCATTGTAATCACAGCTCTCAGATTAATCTTCTCAGACTGTTCTCGACGCAAATCACTCCCTTGCCCAGAGCTTCCTGGGTTCCCTGTCTTCCCGCTCTGTGTGTGCCATGCAGAGTGCCCCAGTCTCTGCTGGCTCTCACCTCTCTTTGCGGTCCCACTGGGTAAATGTACTTTAGGCGTCTGAGCTGGAGATTTGGGGTCTGTGTTCAAATAGGAAGCTGGTCTTCATTTTGAGTGTGTTTTCTGTCAACTGTTAGTATAGCTGCACAGTCATAGCTCTGCTCTTAAAACTACAGAGTATCTTTTTTTTTAAATTATTATTTTTTCAACCTTTTATTGGAGTATAAAATTCATTTGAAAAGTACTCAATTCTAAAAGTAAGACTCAATAAGTTATACCAAAGTCACTTCTTCTGTGTAGTCATCTTCAAGACCAAGAAGTAGTGTCCCCGAAACTTCAGAGCTGCAGCCTTATTGACTCCAACACTCTTTAGTTTTCACTTATTTTTGAATTTCACATAAATGGAATCATGTGACATATAATTCTTTCCCTCCTTCCTTCCCTTCCTTCCTCTCACTCCCCTCACTACCCTACTCAGAATCTCAGAAACTCTTATCCATGCTAGAGTGCTATGACATCAACTTAGCTCACAGCAACCTCAGACTCCTAGGTTAAAACTATTCACCTGCCTCAGCTTCCTGAGTAGCTGGGACTCTAGGCGCCTGGCTATGTGTTTGATTTTTTTGCTTGAAATTCTTTTGCTGTGTGAAATTATTTTATATTGATCTTATGAATATACCACATCATGTTTTTTTTTTTTTTTTTAATTCTTCTGTTGATGGGCATTTGAGTTTATTTCTTGGCAGTTAATGCTAATGGCAATTAATGCTAAGTTCATTAGCTGCTGTGAACTTCCTTTATTTGTCTTTTGGTACACATACATATGAATTTCTGTCTACATATACCCAGAAGTATGACTGCTCTGCCAGAGGATACGTGAAGTGCTGACCTTTATAGTTGGTATCAAATGGTTTGCCTTGCGGGGGTGGTGGTGGTGGTGTGTGTGTGTGACAGTTCTCAGCCTCTGGTGGTGAATGGCATTCTCAGTGCTCTGAAACTTTTCTCACACCGAAGGTAGATTCTTGCTGTTCCAGTTAGATGGTGGTATCTCCTTGTGTTTTCAGTTTACATCCCCAAATATTAATGAGATTGAACATCTCTTCATGTTTATTGGCCATCTCCATATCCATATTGGTGAAGGTGCTCTTTCCAATCCACCATGTTTTCCCTCCTTTTTTCTTTGTGATTTAAAAAATTTTTTTTAATATTTTCTTTGTGATTTGTATTCTTTATATACTCTGGATACTGGCCTTTCCTTAGATATTTGTGTTCAAAGTATCTTTCCCATTCTATATCTGTTTTCACTCTCTTTAACAGAAGTCCTTAATTTTCAGGAAATCTAATTTAACAATGTTTAAATTCCTTTATCGTTATTATTTTGCATGTGCGTGTTCTGTTTAAGCAAGCCTCACCCTTCTCAAGGTTATTGACTTATGTTTCAATACTATCTCCTTTGTCATTCTGCTCTTCCACACTCAGCTATGCTCCATCCAGCCTTGTTTCCCCCACATGTGGATGTCTAAGGGACTCAGCAGCAGATACTGGAAAGGTCCTCCACAGTGCTGCTTGCATCATAGCTTAGTCATCTCTGTATATACACATAATGGTTTCTGGACTCTATATAGTTTCATTTGTCTATTTATCTCTTTTTGCCAAAACCACACAGTCTTTCTTATAGACCTTGTTGTCTGCTTGTCTTCCGATGGCCTTGGCTATTCATGGCCATTTGCCTTTTCATACAAAGTTCACAGCTCTCGGCCAGGCGTGGTGGCTCATGCCTGTAATCCTAGCACTCTGGGAGGCTGAGGTGGGTGGATAGCTTGAGCAAAAAGTGAGACCCCATCTCTACTAAAAATAGAAAAACTGAGGCAAGAGGATTACTTGAGCCCAAGAGTTGGAGGTTGCTATGAGCTATGAGGCCACCGCACTCTATCCAGGGCGACAGCTTAAGACTGTCTCAAAAAAACAAAACAAAACAAAAAACAAAGTTCACGCTCAGCCTTGTCAGTTTCCACCAACAAACCTGTTGGGACTTTTTGTATCGATTAAATGCCATCTGTACACTATTAAATCTTTTAATCCATGGGTGTACTATTTTAGGTCATCTTTATATTCTTTGAATAATATCAAGTTTTCTGGGTACATATATCACAGGCTTTAAAAAAAAATCTTTTCCAAAATTTTCTTTTTTTTTTTGTAGAGACAGAGTCTCACTTTATGGCCCTCGGTAGAGTGCCGTGGCCTCACACAGCTCACAGCAACTCCAACTCATGGGCTTAAGCGATTCTCTTGCGTCAGCCTCCTGAGCAGCTGGGACTACAGGCATTTATTTTCTATTTGTGCTGATACATAGAATGTAATTCAACTTTGGTGACTTTGATCCATCAACTTCGTTAAATTTGTTAATTATTTGTAGTTTACATTGGATTGTTTATGTTCACTATTGTGTCAACTACTAATAATTTTTAATTTTTTCTCATTTTTTATACCTTTATGTCGTTTCATACTTTTTACAGCTTTTCTTGTCTTATTCTAATGCTTAGATTCTCCAGTGTTGTTCTGAACAGAAATATTGATAGCAGGTCTTTGTTTCCTCCTCAGTCTCAGCAGGAAAGCTTTCAACATTTCACTGTTAAAGATTATGCTGACTATAGTAAGGAAATCTTTTGTTTTTCTTCTTTTCTTCCCCCCCCCCCACACTTCCCTCCCTTTCCTTTCTCTTTCTTTGTTCTTTTTTTTTTTTTTTTTTTGAGATAGCTTCTCCTTTTGTTCCCCAGGCTGGAGTGCAGTTGTATCTTTGTAGCTCACTGCAACCTCAAACTCCTGGGTTCATGAAATTTTTCTCTTTTTAGTAGAGACAGAGTGTCACTCTTGCTCAGGCTGGTCTCAGCTGGAACGCCTGAGCTCAAAGGATCCTCCCACTTTGGCCTCCTGGGATTAGAGGTATGAGTCACCATGCCTGGCTGGCATCCCACAAATTTTGGTAGGTTGTATTTTCATTTTCTTATTTTTAAAATATTATCAGGGTTTTTTTTTTCTTTTTGGAAACTTCTTTTGCCCATGCATTGTTTAGAAGTAGATTGTTTAACCTCTTTATATTTGGGGATTTTTCAGCTAGCTTTCTGTTATTGGTTTACAGTTTCATTCCAGTGTGGTTTTGAGAGCTTACTTTGTATGACTTATATATTTTTTAAAATATGTTTAGGTGTGTTTTATGACCCAGAATATGGTTTATGTTGGTGAGTGTTCATGTAAATTTGAGAAAAGTGTATATTCTGCTGTTGGATGAAATATTTTGTCATTGTCAATTTGATCCAGTTGATTGATGGTGCTATTTGGTCTAGCTCTGTCCTTAACTGATTTTCTTTCTTTTTCTGATAGAGGGTGTTGAAGCCTTCATCTGTAATTACTTTTTCTCCTTGCTGTTGTATCAGTTTTTGCCTCCCATATTTTGATACTCTTGTTAAGTGACCCCTTTATCATTATTTGATGTTTTTCTTTATCCCTGGTCATTTTCCTGATTCTGCCTGAGATTAATAAAACTACTCTAGTTTTCTTTTTATTGAGGCTAGCATGGTACTTTCTGTGTATTTTTCTTCTGCTATATGTATCTTTATATTTAAAGCCAGTTTTTTATAGATAGCATATGATTGGGTCTTCTTTTTTAAATCTACTCTGTCTCTTTCAATAGATATGTTTAGATAGCATTTAAAATAATCTTTGATAAATAAATTAAAAAAAACAATCTTTCGTATAGTTTATTTAGCATCTACCATGGTTGTTACTGTTCTCTTTTTGGGTTCTCGTTCTTTCTTTTCTGTTTTATCGTTTTCCCCTCTTTATCTGCCTTGTTTGGTTTTGACTAAGGAATTGATAGAATTTTTTTCTCTCCTATAACACATAAATTATACTTCTTAAGCATTTTAAAATTATTGCCCTGGAGTGCCTCCTGCCCCAGCTCTCCCCACTCCTTCCCCATCTCCTTCTTGCTCCTCTTACTTGCCCACATGCTGGACAGCGTCTATTAGATGAATTAAGACTAGGGCAGAAAAGTGGGGTTTTTTGGCCTTCATTTGTTCCTTCTCTGTTGCTCATTTGTTTTTTATGTAGCTGTGAGTTTCTGACCTCTATCATTTATTTCTCTTTGGAGAATCTTCTTCACACTTCCTGAAGGGCAGGGCTGCTGGCAAGGAATCTCCTCAGTTCTTATTCATTTGAGAAAGTGATTATTTCTCCTTTACTTGTGGAAGATAACTTTGCTGGATACAGAATTTTAGTTTGGTGGGTTATTATTTTTTTTTTTTTTTACTAATACTTAAGTATTTCCCTTCATTCTCTTCTTGCTTGCCTGTTTCTGCCAAGAAGTCTGATGTATTTCTTATTCTTGTTTCTCCATGTGGAAAGCTTTTCCCTTAGGCTTCTTTTAGGATTTCCCTGTCTCTGTAGTTTGAATATGATATGCTTAGGTGAAGAATTTTGATATTTATGTTGCCTGATATTCTCTGAACTTCCTGGATCTGGCATTTGGTGTCTATCATTAATTTTGAGGATTCTCTGCCGTTATTACTTCAAATATGTCTTATGCTCTTTTCTCCCTTTCTTCTTTTTGTAGTATTCTCGTTATGTATATGTTCCATCTTTCACAATTGTCCTACTGTTCTTAGATAGTCTAGTTTATTATTTTCATTGTTTTTTCTTGTTACATTTTAGTATGGGAAGTTCCTGTGGACCTATCTTTATGTTTTTTTCTTATTTATTCACTTATGCTCTTACATGTATTATTTTCATTTTTATTCTCTTTGCATTTGTTTTATTCTTTTTTCTCACTTTTTTTTTTTTTTTTTTTTGGTAGAAACAGAGTCTCACTTTATCGCCCTGGGTAGAGTGCTGTGGCATCACACAGCTCACAGCAACCTCTAACTCCTGGGCTTAGGTGATTCTCTTGCCAGCCTTGGTATATGGGGCTGGCACCCTACTCACTGAGCCACAGGCGCTACCCCTCTTTTTCTCGCTTTTAAAATTGAATAGTTTGCTGTTTTCACACTTAAGGATTTTTAATAAAAGCACTAAATTAATAATTTTTTTCTAAGTTGTTTATTCTTGCATCTCAAAAGTTGTTTGTAGGTGCCTGTTTTATTTTTGCAAAGAGATGTCTGCAGGGGTTCATGTCTGTAGGGTATCTTGGTTGCATTTGTGTAGGGGTGTGTGGACTTGTGTATAGCATCTGTAGCATATGAGTAGCGTGTATATATCACACATCTAGCATGTGCAAAGTATGTATGGATTGTATGTAGTGCTAGACATAGACCTTGGACATTTTTTTTATAAAAATGTTTTTGTTGCATATAAAATGCAGTAAAGTTCAAGGAATTTTTCACAAAGATCACACTAGTTTTAGTATGTATTTTTATTGTCAGTTGGTTCTGTATGTTATCGATTTCCTCTATAATGTTTATTTATCCTGGTGTTATTTAAAGTATGTTTTTTTTTAAATTACAAATATATTGGGTTTTCTTAGTAATCTTTTTAGAATCGATTTCTAACATAATCTCTTTTTAAAAAATTAATCTTGAAAGATAGTTCCATTTTTTATGATACGTTTTATGTTACAGAATTTCCCCAGTTTTTATAGATGTCCTCTATGCTTAAAAATAGTGTAATATCCCAAGTTTTTTGTGACAGTATTCCATTAATATCTGGTAGATCAAAATTTAACAGTGCTATTTAGAGTTTTCTTTTTTTTTACTTTTACTTATCTGCTTAATCTATTAATTACTATTAAAGACTGGGTGGGATGGCTCATGCATGTAATCTTAGCATTTTGGAAGGTTAAGATAGGAGGACTGCTTAAGGCCAGGAGTTCAAGATCAGCCTCAGTAACATAGCAAGAGCAGCCTTTGGCAATACGGCGAGACCGCCTCTCTACAAAAAATAATTTAAAAAAGAAAATAGCCAGGCATAGTGGAGTGCACTTGGCTACTCAGGAGACTGTGGCAGGAGGATGCTTGAGCCCAGGAGTTTGAGGTTGCAATGAGTTATATCTGGGTCACTGTACTCCCACCAGACAGCCATTTTATCAGTGTTTGCTTTATATGTTTTGAAGCCAAGTATTTCATTCTTGTAAGTTAAAAGTCATAATATAGTTTCGATGAATTGAATCTTATATTACTACATTTTAAGCCTCTTTATCTTTGGTAAAATAGCCTTAAATTTTATTTTGTCTTAGTGATATAACTACCGCTTTCTTTGGTTATTGTTTTTCAATGTATTTTACTTTTAAGTTCTGTGATTTTGTTTCCTATAAGTACTCTGTAGCTGATAACTTGTTTTTCTTTTTACAGTATAATTTTTCTTGACCTTTCATTGGAATGTTTATTCTGTCCATATAATTTATCCTGATTTACCTTAATTTCTGTCATCTTACTCAATTCTTCCATTTTCCATTTTTCACTACTTTCATCTTCTTTACTTGCCTTTTAAAAATTTTCTTGGCATTTTTATCTTGTGTTTTTTTCCTTCTCCTCCCTTCTGTTTCTCTTCTTAGAGTGGTTTTCTTGTCTACTGATAAAGCATACAGTTAATGATAGAGAAACCCCACTTTGGAACAATTTAAGGCTGTGGTCTTCCTTTTAATGTTTTTATTACATTTTAGTTTTATCATTTTTTCCTGAGTTCTATTTAAAATTTTTATTTTTATGATGGCTAATGCATTCATTGGTTATATAATATATATTAAAGAATTGGAAAGTTACAAAAAGAGTGTGCAGTAAGAAAGGCAGCTTTTTTCTCTCCTCTGCCACCCTCTGGTTCTCCTGGAAGTAGCCATGTGCAGCCACATGTCTGTGAGTGTATATGTGCACACAAATTTCTTTTTTAAAAAAGCTATCAGTATCATTTTCTCCACATACTATGTAATTTTCATCTACATGTCTTGTAGGTATTTAAATATTTTACTATTTCTTACAGCTTATTCCATATCAGTACATGAGGAGCTTCTTTAGCTCTATCTTATTTTAAGCCCCCATGAATTAGATTATACTAGTGGATCTATAAAGTCAGTAACTAACTAGTTTAGTACATATGTATTAGTTACTTTGCTCTTTATTCCTTCTAGTTTCTCAAACCTTCTCTCTGATCATTTTCCTTCCCCTGAAATACATCCTCTATACTTTTATCTAGGGAAGTGATTTTGGTGGTAAATGATTTGCTTTTCTTTGTTCTGAAAGAGAAGGATTTTATTCTGTTGTCCTCTGGCTCCACTGGACATTTTTGTAAGCTGTGTCTCCACTTGCTGCTTCAGCTGCCTATCTCCCAGCTGCACTCTGTCCCACTGTAATTGTCTAGATGGGTCCCCTTTCTGCCCCCATTCATCTCTCTTTGGAATATATAGTGAGATGTATAGAGGTCAGGTACTTTTTTTTAATCAATTCTGAAAGATGCTCAACCACTATTTCCTTGATTATTGCTACTCTTTTTGTCCTATATGTCTCTCAACCTCTTGCTCGTTTTTTTCCATGTCTGCTTTTATTCTTCCTGACTTATTCTTTAGATTTATCTTTCAGTTTATTAAATCTCTCTTTAGCCACATATAAATTGTTTTTTATTCATTATAGTCAAATTTTTAATCATTCTATTTGTTTAGCTTTATTTAGTTCATGTTTTGTTTTCAATTTGCTTGTTATTTATGGTATCTTGCGTCTTACAATTTAAATCCTTTTTTCATTGTTCTAAACACTACATATTTATTTTCTATTCTGCTTTGGATTATTTTAGTACCTCAAAACTGCCAGGTTGATTCTCTTAATTCTTGTGTTTGCTGGTTCATTTTCATTTGTATTTTGTGAATTTTGACTATGAGCCTATGCTCTTCAGAATTTCACCTGTGGTGTTTATTTAAAGTTTTGCTTTTCTGGTTAGGGCTTGCGTTTGCTCCTGCTGCTTTCTTGTGTGCTCGTCAAATCCTGGACTGCCGCTTACCAGTTTTTTGTCTAGGATTTTCTAGCTTCCTGGTTTTATGAATGTAGATGAATAACTCTGTGGTTACAAGTTCTCAGGGATAGACTTTTGTGGTTTCTTCATCGTCAAGGCTGATGTGTATATGTGTCTACTACTATCTGTGTGGTATTCTGTTTTTTTTTTTAAAGTTTGCCCACTATGGGTATTAGCTGTTTGGGTCCTGGCTTTCTAATCTGATCTTCCACTCGGTTCACATGCCACATTTCAGTGCTTGTCCCTCTGCATGAAGGGCCTTCCCTATACCAGAGCTCAATCTCCTAGGGGTTTGCAGCTGCTCCCCAGGTAAGTTACTGCTCCAGGCTCCAGGGCTCCCCTCTCTCTAGCCCTGGAATTATGATCAGTTAGTGTGATAAAGAACGCTCATTGCTGAGTTGGAACAGAGTCTGCCTGGAGTCCTGGAGCAGTGATGACCATGGCATATGTATGGCCTGTGCTTTGAGGCTCAAATGGAGACATCAGGCCTCATGGAGTGGTAGTGATGGAGGCGGGCATCATGTTGGTGTCACCAGAAATGGCAGGTCGCCTCCACTGTCGGTCAGAGTTTGGCAGCTTCTTAGAGAGGAGGGTCTTCTGGACTTGCAGGCAGTCTTCTCTCACAGCTGAAGAGTTAGTGACTGAGAATTGCTTCTAGTTCCGGTAAGTACCAGAAGGAAAGTGCCAAATGGATATGACTCAGAGCATCCTTCTAGGCTGAGTCTAGCCAGGGTACACGTTTCTGTCTGTGTTTGGAGGCTTTTAGGTTAGGCTTATATCCCTGGCATTAAAGCCCCTAGGGGCTGGCTAGAGCCACATAAGAGAAAAAGTCCCTTGCTGCCACCCATGCAGGCATATGCTGTTCCATAGATGCGGCATCTTTTCCCATGCCCTTCCTTCTTTCTGGAACCTCTTCCTCCTAATGTTCGATGTTCAGAGCTTCTTCTAGGTAATGTCCTCTGATGTGGGAAGAGCTATTTATGTCCCTAAGCATCTGGGTCCTTGTCTTGTGGAGATGAGCCTTGGACAAAGATGCAGAGAGGTGGGACCAAGAAGTGCTAAGAGTCTTTTAAAGTTTCCTTGTGGAGGTTGGAAATGAGCAGAGCTGTCCTTGAGGTGGTGGCAGGATAGGAGGGTATACCTGCAGCCACTTTGGGGCTGGAGAGCTGGAGGACCTGAGCTTCATCTTTGCAGCCTGCCCCAGCATCCCATCCTAGGAAGTGTAGTTAGGACCTTCTGTTGGAGGTGGGGGTGGGTGGAGCCCTTTGCCCTGGATTTGGATGTTTGGAGCCCTAGATTTCAGTTGGAAGTGCACTTCCAGGCAGGCCTGCATGTGGGCTTTGCTGTCTAGCTGCCCTCACAGATGCTGTTGCCCTCACCACTACCTGTTCACTCTGCTGTGGTCTCTTTCTGTAACCGCTGCCACATCCGTGAATACAAGTGTAGGAAAATGAACTTTATTTTATTTATTTATTTATTTATTTTTTGCAGTTTTTGGCTGGGGAGGGCTTGAACCCGCCACCTCCGGCATATGGGGCTGGCGCCCTACTCCTTTGAGCCACAGGCGCCACCCTGAAATTTATTTTTTTTAAATGCTGCTAGTTTTTCAGAACATGTCAGGAAGTTTTTATTTTTGCTTAGGCCACTATTGTCTCAGATGGTAAATGTTCTTTCTGTCTCTTGTGTGTTTTCAAATAGAGCTTGAAGTCCCCTGTTTTCCTTCCTTTTGTCTCTGTGCCCTGTAGCCCCTGGGCAGCCTCCTGCCTGGTGAGGACCTGAGGGAACCACCTCTGTTCTCAGTGGGGCAAGGCAGGGGTCCTCATGCTGTTTGGCCCATTGGGATTTCAGGGGTGACTTTGTCAGCCTGATTGCATGTCTCATGGGCCTCTATAAGAGAGAAAGGCATGCAAGCCATGTGCTGGCCTCTGAAAGTTAACAGAAACTGTCAGAATCACAGAAAGGTGAAGTGAAGAAGTGGCCACTATTACCCTCAGGCCAGGTCTGGGGCCTGCTGTCACTGCAGGGCTAGGGTCATCTGGGCAGTAGATGCATGCCTGCTGGCCTTGGTGCACTGGCATCTTGTTCTAAAGATTTCCTCCTTCTAGCCCCTGATTCTGAGGAGCAGTTCTGAGGTAATTTGGCTGCTGAGGTCATGCCCAGTGTCCAGGCCTAGAAATGGTTACTGATTCCTGACTGCAGAGTCCATGGCCTGAGTTGTTCCTTTCGTTCATGGGTGTTGGCCAGACACTCTGCCTCCCTTGCTTAGACCTGTATCAGGACAGGTCTAAGAGCTTATGACAGTGTTTTAGGACCTGGCACTCAGAGTCCTTTTCCCTAAGCTCTGTGTCTGCCTGGCAGAGTATTGAAGATCAAATGAGGTAATGTATGTATGATTTGTGACATTAAAATGCTGCTGATGTGAATTACCAATTAAAATTTGCCTTGGTGAATCACAATTCAGTCAGTTTTCAGAGAGGGCCTATAGATCTAGGGATAGAGCATGGGGTAGACAGATGAGGAGTGTGGGACAGGGTGGAGTGTGCGGGTGGTCAGAGGAGGACAGGGTATCTGGGGTGGCAGTACATAGGCTCAGGGTGCCAGGTGGGGAGGAGGAGGAGGCTGGGTGCATGGGTACCACTGTGGAATGGCTCAGCCTTGCAGTTGGGCAATTGGTGACCATTCCTTCTGCCCTTCCTGTCTGTAGTCAGTGTTTTGTGTATATTAACGAATCCTGGTTTATTTACTAAATACACTTTGGGGTAGACATGTCCCCATTTTGCATAAGAAGGCAAATTCAGAGAGGTTGGGTGTATAGCTGGTTTATAGAAGAACTATATTTGAATCCAACTTTGACCCCAGATAGGTCTCCATTGGGTTAGTTTGTGCATGTCTTGATGGACCTGAATGACACTGGAGTCAGAAACACAGTCTCTGCTTGTTTGGAAAATGGCCAGCCAGGGTTAAGGCCCCAGACCACACCTGGAGATCTAACCAGGTACAGATGGAGGCCTCCTGCCTCCCTGAGCCGCCTCCTGCCAGAGCAGAAACCTGGCCAAAGCCAAACTGTCTTGCAGGAAATCCTACAAGCTGTGTGAGCTGTAGTCAGAGAGCAGAGCAGGCAGCCTATAGTCTGAAATTTCTGCTTGAATTCTTTAAATTTCTTTTGGTGACTGTATGTTATGGGAGAAATAATTGGAAGATGGCTTTGCTGCTACTTAACGATCATCAATTTCCTTTCAAAAAAAAGTTGCAGGATCGCTGAGAGTTGAATGGAGGTAGCTGAGCTGCAGTGAGAGAGGCTATGGGGCAGAGGGTGTGGGGAAAGATGCCATAGAAAATGTTTTCTTTGTGCTGGGCACCCCTTTCAGAATTAGCCTTGGGCTTGAGTGGGGAGGGGGAGAGAGAGAGAGAGAAAGAGAGAAAGAGAGAATATCAGGCCTGGGCTCTGACCCTGGAGGCCTGATGGTTTCTGCCTTCTAGGGGCAGGAAGGCTCTGTGGCCTCAGGCAAGGCCCCTGGTCCCTGTAAAGTGGGTTCATGGGTATCTGCTTTATACATGCTGCTCTGGGTGGGGCTTTAGAGGGAGGTTCCTCCCCCCCACCAGTGCCACATGGCCTCTCCTTGTGCTGCCTGTGCTCTGGTCATCTTCCCTGTGGTTGTAGAAGACAAAACAACAATAAGGATGGTTGTGAGGACAGTGATGATGATGATGATGATGATGGCAGCAGTTGACGGTGATTAAGCACCTACTCCATGCCAGGCTTTGTGTTCCTGGCTGTCTGTGCAGTACTGTGTGAGCTTCACAGTGGTCCTGTGGCCTTCTTTGTCTTCTCTGCTTTGGGAGGCTGGAGTAGGCTAATTGCTTTCCTCAAAGTCACTCAGCTAGTTAGTGTCCAGCCGGGATTTGGACTTGTAGATCTCTGTGACCTGGCAGCTGGCCCTACTGTGTTGGGGCTGCAGGTCAGTTCCTTCCACCAACATCCCCCACTGACATGGCTCCTTTGGTGTGCCAGAGATCTTCTGGTGGGTGCTCTCTATGGCTGCTACCTGCCCAGGCTGGGGTTCCAGCCTCTGTCCTTTCCTCATGGCCTCCTGCTCTGTCCCTTTCCCAGTTGGAGCTGAAGGCTTGTACCCTGGGTGCTCCCCTGCAGGAGGGCAGGCTCTTCCTTGGAGGCCTTGGACCCAGGCCTCCAGTTGTCCCAGCCCCCTCTACCCAGGGGTCACCTGTCCTTCGTGGGGCATGTTTCCCTCTGTTCTGGTACAATTCTTTAGCCTATGTGAAAGCTTAACAGTAATTAGCTTACCCAAGGATGGGCTGATTAGGACATAAGCATCATTATCTTTGCTGCTCTTCCATAGGGGTCCCAGGGTGTCTGGTCGTGCCATACCCTCTAAGGGAGTGCTTTTCCCTAGCCTACCCACCCAGGGTGCCCAGCCTCTCTCTCAAGTCCTCCTTGGTGGCCTCTGCACCTTCTTCCATTGGTCTGCTATGCTGCAGTTGTGTGTGTCACCCAGCATCTTTCCAGCACCAGCACCCAGGGCTGCAGATCTGGCCTTGTTTCATCTTCTTGCCCTCCTGTGGCTTGTCCCCAGGTTTAGTGAGGTGGCAGGGCTGCCCTAGGGGCTCCATGTTGGCAGTGCTGCCCATCTCTCTGCCAGTTGCTTCTGGGAGGGCAGGAGCATTCAAGACTTGGCCAGGCGAAGACTAATCATGTGTGCTCAAATGTGGGTGCAGGCTCTCAGCAGAGAATCCACACCTTTCTGTGCTCTGCCTCAGCTCTGTCACCTGTGTGGGACTTTTCTTACCTTCCTGGTTATTCACAAAATGCCATCTCCCCATCTGCAGCTTTGCACATTGACCTAGAGCCATAAGATTGTGTAGTTCCACAAGCCTTTGTGATAGGATGTAGGGCCTTGGGCCTCATCTATTCTTGTATCCTTATCAGCCAGCCCTAAGATACTTGGGGTTGGACTCTCAGCTTCTGGTCCAGTGAGTGAACCTCTATCCTCATACCCAAATTCATTGGGTTGAACCTTTGTCTGCAGGATGGTGGCCTAGGGCCTGGGAGCAATGGTCCCACGGTGTGCTGGTCTACAGGACATGTTCAGACCCTTTTAACAAGGCTCCTCCCTGGGCCCAGCCAGGAATCCCTGCCACAGTTGCACAGCTGCCCCAAGCAGATGCATGTTCCCTGTGCTGGCCCAGCGGTCTACACCTCCTTGGGGCCTCTATGTAATAGGTTTGCTAAATATTACTCTTGATTTGAGGTTTGGAGTTGAAGTTCAGCCTGCTTATGTTGTCCCTGTGCATGTGGCTCTCACAGCGTGACCTGGCACCTTACCCCACATGCTTCTGTCGTCATCTTTCAGCTCTGGGAGGGTGGACCCTCCTATTTTATAAATTAGAACACTATAGGCTGGCTTTGATGAGGTTGGGACAGAGACTTGCCACTGCCTTATGCCTGGTGGCTGACATAGGGCTGGGACTAGCCCTCTGTCTCTTCCTGCTGCTGCTTTGGGTGAATAACCTGTCAGGCTCGCTTGCCACAGACCAGGGACAGGGCCTCTGCACTCCCATGGCCCAACTTCACTCAGAGGTGCTGAGACCCCTCACATCCTCAGTTGATTTCTTCACACTTACTAACATTCTCAGAGTTGCCATTAATTACATGATAAGCAAATTTCATTGCTTATGAATAGGACCTTCTGCACTTAGGCAGAAGCAATCAGATGGAAATACCATTTGGTTTTGTACCTGAGCAGGGCTCGAAGGCCTCTGTCAGCACAGCCTCAGTGCCTGTTTGTTCAATGATTTATTGCCGGCATTTGCTCAAGTGGAAATGAAGCAAAGTTTACCACAAGTGGAATCAGTCATTAAAAAGTCATTACCAAATCAAACCACACTTCTTGCTGTTCTACATAATGACAAAACAATTTCTTGAGAAGGTACAAACAGCAATCTTTTTTATACTTTCCTTCTTGGCCAGCCATTGCTGGCCTGGAGATATATGAGGAGAGGGTGGTGGTGAAGGGCGGCATCTTGGAGATTTATTGGACAATAAAGGGGACAATTACAGCTTGTTTATGAAGGAAGCCCCCACCCCTGCCTTCTGTGGCATCGACACTTTGGTAATGATAACTCTAGTAACCAGCTCAAAACGATAAAAGTCAATTGGAAGATATAGGATTTCAATAAAATTATGACACTCAATAAACCTTCCCATGGAAACAAATTTTCCACAGATATGTGATCATTTCCAGTTGGATTTGTAACTTTAATTTCTCACTTATTGAATTTTTTGTCATCAACTAATTACAATGTCCATATGAGGGTGATGACTATGCCCCCAGTGGGGAAAAGGCAGAGGGGCTATGGATACAGCAGCTCCAAGTCTCCTTCAGCCTGTGGGAGGGCCTGGGCCCATTCTCACAAGCAGAGGAAGAGCCCAGTAGGGTATAGGGATGATGTTGGTGCTGGGGGACCTGGGCTGCTAGGTGGGCTCTCCCTGGAGGTCCAGTTCATGGAGGCACAGTCTGAGAGAAAGCTGCATGGAGGGGACCTGACGGTCTGGTGAGCAGGGCTCTGTTATGAGCACTGCCTCACTCTTCCCGTCAGTGCGGTGTAGCCATCCCTTCAGCTTCCCCACAGCCCACCCAGAAGGGAGCACCCTGGCTGAGGATGCTAGTGCCAAGCCTGGACTGGTCTTTTTCCTGACTTCTCCCCCAGGGTATGTGCTATGGACACACGGACACTGCTCCTGGGCTCTGGTGCTGGCCGTTGTTTACTGGCATAAGATTCTAGCTATTGTGTAAGCACTGGCTGCTTAGAGGACAGCTCTCTGGCATTTTGCCTGCAGCAGAGTTGATCTTCATAGCTGGCACTGAGACTTGGGAGGTCAGGGGTTAGCTTCAGGCAGAGCTGGTGGTGTCTTGCAGAAACCCACCCTCCTCTTCCTGGGTTCTCTTGACACTGACATCCTTAACTCTGTTGTCTAAGAACAGTGGTTCTCAACCTATGGGTCATGACCCACAGGAACTGTATTAAAGGGCCGTAGCATAAGGAAGGTTGAGAACCACTGCTCTAGCAAACCTGGGCTTCTGAGGGACTGTCCTCAGCAGATCTAGATGTAGCATTTGGGGCCAGAAGAATTAAAGATTGCTCCCACACCTGGGATCCCCTGCATGGCCATCAAAGTAGCACAAGTCCTAAAGCCCAGGGACACCTTCAGTCTTCAGAGGCCTATCCTGCCCTAGTGGGGCCTTTCTCCCTTCAGTACCAGGTGAGCGAGCCCTGGAACATCTTAGGAAAGAGGAGTGCACCCGTCTCTTCTACACCCTGACTTGCTGGTTCACACTGTCAGCCTTAATCAGCATTTCTAATGGCATGCTAAGCAGTAATTTCTGTTGTGGCCTAAGAATTAGTCCTGACACTGTGTGACCAGCCCCTCATCTCAGGAAACCTGAGCTGCTGCTTCACATGACCCCTGTCTTTTGCCTGAGAAAGGACAGAAGGGTGCTGGGTGTGGCTGCAGGGCAACATGCTTATGATCCTAAGGGTCCTAAGAACCCTGGGCAATTGGACAGGGCATGGGTCTCTCCTCACTCCCCAGATCTGCCAGCTCTTATCATTGCCCCGAGAGTACTGCCCAGAGGCCAGGTCAGAAGCCATGGAAATGCGGGTATTCAGACCTACCTCCTGGTCAGATTCCACTGCTGTTTTCCTGGGCTCAGTTTGATTGTGACTCAGAGAAGTCACAGGGACCTATGAATTCTGGCCAGGATGGGCAGCAGAGGCTTCTGGCTGCCATGGGCCCCTGCCCTACGGGTGCTATGTTCACAACAGCAGAGGCCTCTGCCCCTACCCCAACCCATGTCTACATAGCAAGTGTATGGTGGAGGGCCCAGTGTACCACAGCCCAAGGCCGTGAGCCAAGCCAGCGGACACTGGGAACAAAGGCGAGGCTTTTGGTCTTTGCTGGCCTGGGCACCTGTGTTCACACCAATGGGCTCCTTACAGGTGGGCTCTGAGTGTTGATCTAATCCTTGAACTCTGAACCCCTGCTCCTATCTCTATGTTCCTCTGAGCCATCCTTGGCATTCCTTCCCTGGGCCCTGACTAGCTGCCCTCTGTGTCCACAGGAGCGAGACGGCATGCGGGCTATCCTGGGTTCCTACGACAGTGAGCTGACCCCAGCTGAGTATTCACCCCAGCTTACCCGGCGTGTGCAGGAGGCCGAGGACATGGTGCAGAAAGTGCACGCCCACAGCACAGAAGTAGAGGTGAGTCTATGCTGCAGATGGGAAGGGCTTGTGTCACCAAAAGACTTTCCCCAGGAATACTTTGGCAGAGTGGGTGGGGGCTATAACGGTCTTCCTGGTTCTAGGCTGACAGGTGGCAGGGGAGGCTGTGGGCCATGGGCTGGTTATTTTATGCACAGGATATACTTGAATTCTCACAATGGCACAGAACAGTCAGCAGTGTCCTCCTTAGCTTGCAGTGGGGACGCCTAAGTGGCCAATAGGTGGTTGCTGGGCAGGGCGAGGAGCCCTTTGCCCCTTTGATGGCAGCGTGAGGAGAGTTAGTCTCCAGGTGCTCAGAGATGGCCTTTGGGGCTCAGTTGGGTTCTCAACAGTGTGGAGGGTTTTTCTGGGGTCCTGGAGAGAAGGACTTGAGACCTAGTGTTGCCTGACTCGCTGTATGGGGCGAGGCATTTGTCCTTACCGTGCCCTCCTATCCATGTCCCTGTCCTGCTGCCACAGAGTCCTCCAGGGAGGGGGCAGCCTCAGCCTGTGACTTGTCTGTCTTTGCCTGTCCCAACGACCTTTGTGGAGCCCTGTGCCCTCTTCTTATCAAGAATGGCCTGAGGACATGTCCAGGTTTAGAGGGGAGCCTGAGTCTCGGCTACTGTGGCATCTCAGGCCTTGTGGCCCTGTTCCTAGGTGCTGTGTGATGATGGGTGCCTTGGGGTAAGTCAGATCCCGCTTTGCCTCTTGGAGTGATTGTGGTCAGGCTGAGCTTTGCAGCTCTTAACTTTTCAACAGAAAGTATGTGGGCCTTGCAGGGCCTGGGACTATGGCTACCCCAACATTCTCCCCCAGCCATGGGTCCCCAGCAAGCTACTCCCAGCTCAAGGAAGAAAGGCGTTTGTTCTCCTTTCTGAGCAGTAAGGGGCGGGATTTGCAGAACTTCTCTATGGGAACTGCACAGCCTGTCCTGTAGTTTGTATGTGTGGTTGGGGGGGAGGGTCCCCTGGGCTCAGTCATGGGGCAGGGTCATCTTGGCTTCCTGGCTGCCAGGAAAACAGCCACAGCCACATTAGCTAGCATCATTGAGTGCTCCATTCTGCTCTACACAAGTTTACCTGTATTGTCTTGTCTGATTCTCACTGTATCCCTATGGGGCAGATGCTCTTATTACTCCAGTTTTGCTGAAGTGGAAACTGAGGCCAGACACGTTAAGGGAATGTACCCAAGTCACTGAGCTGGAAGGTTTCAAATGTTGATCAGCAAGACTCAGTGCCCAAGCGCTGGACCATAGACTGAGCTGCTCGCCTTTCAGAGGAGCCTGGATCTGAAGCTTTTGCTAGCACTGCTGGGCCCAGTGAGCTTGCTCTGATCATGCCAGCCCCGATGGTGGAGACCTGTGGTGTGATGGTGGTATCTGATGGCCCATTGCTCTGTCCTGGACAGTTGTGTCCACTCTTCATTCAGCTAGTGTTTGTGGGACACATCTGATGACCCAGATGTAGAGGTGACTTGGGTTCATAGCAAGAGCCAGGCTGGCAAGTGTGACCACAGTCCCTCTCCAGCCAACATCGCCAAGTACATCCTCTGGGTGTTTTGTTCTGGGGGCACATTGGATGAAGACTCTGCCCCTCCTGAGCTTAGCTTCTAGGTTGGACAGACATTTGATAAGTGAACATTGTCGTGTACTGTGTTAGAAGGTGCTGAGTGCATGGGGCCCAAGGGAGCTATGCTGCAGTGGCTCTCCTGGGGCTGGTGTGCTTGGGGAATAGTTTTGCCTACCCATGTCATGAGCAACTGATGGCTTTGTGGGTTATGAAGGGAAGCTCGGGGGCAGAGGCTCAGGCCCTGGGATTGGCACTTGGCCAGGTACTCACTTGTGCTTGCTTCCTATTGCTTTCACAGAGGTACCCCGGGGGCTTTGCTTTGCAAGAGAAGCTCATGGGAATGAGACTACCCCTCAGATCCTGCACCCTGGCCTGCTCTTTGGACCCAGCCCCCACTGTCTGTGCTGTGTGCTGGTGTTCGTCCTACTCTTTCCTGCGCTGGCTGTCCTGTCTATACTCAGCAGCCCAGGAGTGCAGGACCCACTACAGGGACCTGCAGTCCTGAATTGAAGGGCTAACTCCTATAGAATGTTGACAGGCATTCCGTCATAACACATTTGGCTCTACGTGCAATGTTAATGAAGAGAGGTGTGCAGGGAGGGTTTTCTGACATCTCCTGTCTCCTAGCACTTTTTACACTGACATATCTCTGTCTGTGTGTGTGGTACACACACTGGTCAGTTCTTTGTGAGCCTAATGGTCTGGGCACATGTGGTGCTGAATGTTCTGGTGTTCTGTGAGTCCAGATGACCTGGTGCTGTCAGTGGCCTCAGAACACATTGACCAGATACCGTTGTTGAATCAGTGCCTTACCAGCTGGGTGGACCTCAGCTACCCTGTTCCCCGAAAACAAGACATCCTCCGAAAATAAGACCTACGTACAGGAAAGATAAGACGTCCCCTGAAAATAAGACCTAGCACATCTTTGGGAGCACACCTTAAAATAAGACACTGTCTTATTTTCGGGGAAACAGGGTATCAACTCACTAAGGGTGTTGAGTTGGGAGATCCTTCCACCTTTCCTGTGGTGGGCTGTGCAGTAGGCAGGTTATTCTCCTTTTTGTCTGTCTCCTGAAATTACAGGAGACTCCAGAAGATGGAGGAGTCAGGTGCTTGGTGGTACCTGAGTGCAGGTGGCTGTCACTAGCACTGCCTGGTCCTTACAGTTTGTGGTCCTTGCTGTGAGAATTCACACAGCTGGTTCTGGCAGAGTGGGACTGAGGAGCTGCTCCCTGAGCCCTCATGGCCATCTTGGCTTGCCCCTGTCTGTCATTCCTGCCTGTGTGCCTTCAGAAGCAGGCTGGGCCTCCCTGGCCCTGGGGGCCATGCCTGTGTTGGTAGACACATCCAGAGTCCCATGCTGTGGATATGTCTCTGCTTAACCTTTGGCAGCCGGAGCAGAAGGCCCAAGACTTCCAGTCAGGTCAGTGGTACCCTGCTGTGCCTGTGGGGGTAGTGGAGCAGCCACTACCACTTCCTGCACAACCATGAGATCTGGCACCCTGCCTCATTGGGAGGGCGCCCTGAGGGTTCTGTCTCTTGGGTCAGGGTCCCTTACCTCCCACTAGTGCCTTCCTTTTTCTCTCACCCCACTTCTGGGGTGGAGGGCTGCAGCAAAGCCCCTGGAGGTGCAGCTCTACCCCCATCGTGGGGCAGAAGTAGTGACTGGATCTCTTGGTCTGGGGGTATGAGTGTGCTGTGAGCCCTGCCCAGACACCTCCACCAGGTGGCAGCAGATAAGCCCAGGGCCTAGGGAGAGGCTGGCCTTGGCAGGCGGGACAGCTGGGGGTGGAAGTGAGGTGAGCTGCCACTGAGGGAGCCCTGAGGAGGTGGGTCTTTCCCTGGCCGTGGCTTTTTCTCCTGCTCATCTCCAAGAACCCTTCCTGATCCCCTCCAGCCCTGCCTTAAAACTAGGATGAGGGAGAAAGATGCCTGCTTCTCCACCCACAGATCAGTCCAGTCCCCTTTGGCCCTCTGTGTACCAGGTGCTCCTGTACCTGGGTGGGCATTCAGGACCCCAGGCCTGCTCTCTTCCTGGATCAGGGGAAGAGAGAATCCAGAGGCTTTCCATTGAGCTTACTCAGGCTGTGGGGGAAGGCTAGACCTGTACCAGAAGTGGGACTCTGGCTGGAAAGTCCATGTGTCATGTGCTTGCTTTTGGGGTGGAGCTGCCCCTGCACCCTCTAGGTTTCCTACAGGGCCAAGGCCTCCAGGCTGACCAGCTCACTGCTCTTGGCTCCCAGGCAGCCACAGCAGGAACTTCCAAGCTCCTGGTCAAGCATCTCTGGGGCAGGGGGATTAGCAGAATCTAATGTGCTGGAAAGGAAAGTGAACTGGGCTCCCAGAGAAGCCAATGAGATCCACTTGGGTATAGGAGATTATTTCCTGCATGGCCTGGTGCTGACTTAGCCACACTCTTGCCTGTTGGAACTAACACCAGTCCTAGCCTGGGGTCCCATGTCCCGTGTCCTCTTTATGGAGACAGGCCTTTGCATCCAGACTTCCCATTGTGCAGCAGCCCAGTCATTGGCACTTGGGGTCTTTGAACCCCATTTTACCCACTGAGGCCCTCCTAGGGCGTTCCCAGGGCCCTCTCAGGTTCACATCTTTATGCTAATCCTATTCATCATGGTGATGATTATCACCTGCCATGTGCTAAGTGGCCCTGGCTTTTGGGCGCCTGCATTGTCTCATCCATCTCCCTACCAGCTGCTCAGAGAGGTGGAGGAAGAGGAAGGTGGGGCCAAGAGCAGATCTCCTGACACTTCACCAGCTGCGTCCTGGTCCTTTCAACCTCCAAAGGGCAAAGGTGCTGGCCCTCAGCTGTGGGGGCTGCATTCCATAGATGCCTCAGGGGCTTGCCCTGCTTCCTGCTCCCTCTGTGGGCTGTTTAGAGCACCTCACCATGGGCCTTGTTCAGAGCACCTCAGTGGGCTGGGGCAGAACTCCCCTGGAAAGCTGTGAGCCTGGGAGGCTCCTCACATTGGAAGGGGACCTCAGCCTTCATCTCACCCTGCAGTCCATAGTGGTGCCTTCGAGGCTTTGGTGGATAAGCTTTCCACTGTTTTTGTATGAGACAAAGTCTCCCTCTGTAATCTTGGTTAAGCAGTGGTATCATCATAGCTCACTGCAACCTCAAACTCCTGGGCTTAACCATTCTCCTATCTTAGCTTCCCAAGTAGCTGGGACTGCGAGTATTCAACATCACACCCATCTAATTTGTTAAATTTTTGAAGAGATTGTAAAACTTTTGTAGAGACAGGGTCTTGCTGTGTTGCCCAGCCTGGTCTCAAACTCCTATTGTAAAGTGATTCTCCTATCTCAGCCTCCCAAAGTGCTGAGACTATAGGCAGGAGCCACCGCTCCCAGCCCTCATCTCTTTTATTAAACAGTAATGCTTATACATCAGAAACTCCATAAATTGCCCACACATGGACTGTGTTAAAAGCTGTTTCACTGCCTGTCAGGAGTTTATTCTTTGATCACCATCTATTGACATGCAATAAAACCTTACATAACTTTATAGAACTCACTTGTAAGAGTTTCCTTAGTGCCTCCCTGAAAAGCTAGCAGTCACGAGCTGTGGGTTGCAAGCATTGTTTGGAGATCCACAGCAGAGAGTGTGCCCTTACACTGTTCAGTTGTCTTTAGGAGCTGGGTGGCTCTTGCAGACAATGAGGATACCCCAGAGCCCCCTGTAGTCTGATGATATAGCTGGTTAGCAATGGAGACCTCTTTACCAGTGCATTCCTGGCCTGGAGGAAGCGGGGGGTGGGGGGGGAGCGGGCATGGACAAACTCCATTTGCTGCTGGGATTTGGAGTGGTGCCATCCTGCCCCAGCTCTCCCCACCTTCACCCCATCCATGTTTTCTTTTTGCTTCCTATTGTTGTCCCTTCCCTCCCCTCTTTGTCCTGTTCTCTCTGCATGTGTGTCTGTGTCTGTCCCTTCCTCCCCCTGGACCTCTCTTTACTCCATCTATCACCCCTGTTGTTTTCTCCACTTCGCCTCTGAAGTCAGAAGGCTTTTCCTGTGAGCTTGTCTGGCAGCAGGTACACTGTGGTAGAGTCGTAGAGATATAGGCCTGGTGCTGGGGAATGAGGCCTGGACGTGGAGAACTTCCATTCCACCAATTAACTCAGTCTGTCTCTTCTGATGGGGAATATGTTTCGATACCAGCAAAAACATTTCACTAAAACAGACTAAAGTGGTAAGTTAAGAGAATCCCAGTAGCCCCTCTCTGGTAAAGTTTGTGTCATTTTGCATGGATTTTATTTATTCCATTTAATAAAGCAGCTGTAGAAGTTGGTAGCATATGTCAAGAATCCTCTGTCAGAGGAGCTATCAATATGCAGCACATGCCACCTTGATTCAACATATCAGCCTGATTTGTGTTTCTAATTTATTTAATTAGAACTGATTATGGCACTTCTGGCTGCATGGAGGTATGTGGAAAATCCCAATTTCAGATTGCAGTGGATCAGAAATAATTTCTGGCTGCCAACTTAGGAGAAAATGGACACTGTAGTGTTTCCTTCTTGCTGGCTCTTTGAGGCTCTGGCAGCTGTTTGCTGTCATCTCTTTGTTGTGGATGGTTGGGCTTCAGGAAGAGCAGGAGAACATTTTCTGCAGAGCTCAGGTAGCTCACTGGGTCCAGAGTATTGTTTTTTGTTTTTTTTTTTCCTTATGTATTATATTTATTTACTGTTTTCCTCATATAAAGAACTCGAGATGACTCTACTGCACAAAGCACAGATAAAATAAAATCTCTTGGAACAGTTCAGAGATAAGCAATGTATTACAGAGAAGTGGACAAAGGTGTAAACAGAAAATGTGAGCAGTCTGGGCTGGGGACTTTCCATGTTGGACCACACAGTATATGAACTTGGGAGCAGGCAAACACCAAAGGGGATACAATAAGACAGCCAGGTCCTCAGCATCTGCATAGGGGATCAGAGCCACATGGCTGCTCTTGGCAGCCCTTGTGTGAGACATTGTCTGTGTCCTAAATGGCTGGTACTTTGAGAAACACTGCATCCCATGAGCTAAGCCCAGGCAGGCCTGTCCTCTTCACCTCAGGGACCCCTGGATCCACATGCAGCACCTCCCATGGGCCTGAGCATCTGCCCTATGGCCCGCACCTGGTCCTGTGTACTGCCTACCACTTGGCATTTGCTCTACAGCCAGCAGAAGCTGGACTTGTAGTCATCTTTGTCCTCCATCCATGCAGGAGGGAGTTTCTACATCCGCAGGCTGCAACCACAGGGCAGCTGCCTGGGAGGAGGCATTCAGTTAGTCCTGGGCTTTTGCCTAGGAAAGCCTGTCTGGGTGGCAAGCTGGCTGGTGTCTCCTCTTCCCATTTCTTCACAATGTGCTGCAAAAACCTATGTGTGACCTCAGCTGGGGGGGTGGAGGGGGGCTGGCTCATCCTCTCCTTGTGACCTTGGGGGCTACTGCCTTGGGCCTAGGTCCTCCCTGAGCTTGCAGCACACTGGCAGGGGTGCCAGTTCATTAGGCCACAGCTTCTCACCTCAGGGTAAAAATAGCCTGGCCCAGGTCTCCAAGCAGCACCTCATGTCGCAAACAGAGCTCAGGCCTGGTGCTCGTGTCTGAGCACACGTAGTCACCTGGGCCACTGAAGAA
The DNA here is from genome assembly GCF_027406575.1 of Nycticebus coucang. Taxonomy (NCBI): domain Eukaryota; kingdom Metazoa; phylum Chordata; class Mammalia; order Primates; family Lorisidae; genus Nycticebus; species Nycticebus coucang. The sequence continues at coordinate 63,254,631 of NC_069791.1, read as the reverse complement.
CCAGCAAGAATCACCAGCTGTCTCAGGGCTGAGGCAGCTTTGTGGTCTCTAAAGTCTGGGATGCAGGGCAGGGGAGTTGGCTGCACCATGGGCCAGTTGTGCTGGTTTTCTGGGCTGCACGGTGGAGCCCTCTCCCATTGCTCATCACCTGCTGGTACACCTGGATATGTCCTCCAGACGGCTGTCTCTGAGTGCACTTGGCTTCTCTTGGGAGCTTGAGCCCCATGTCTGAGATTGTTTGGGACAGATCCAGTTTCCTTCCTTCCTAAGCTGTCTCCATGTCCTTGCTCTGCCAATTGGCTTTTATCCTGGGCTGTATGACCCATTGGGCCTGGCCCAAGGTGGGGTCTAGCTGTAGAGGGGTACTGAGGATGGCAAAGCTCCCCACCTACCCAGGAGCAGTCTACCCACCTGGGCACCCTCCCTCTCTGCCTCTGTCTAGCCTATCAACCTCTGGGCCACAGAAAGCCCCTGTCTAGGTCCCACCCTCTCCTCACAGCTCAGGAAGTTCTTGGCTCCATGTTCTGATCTCACAGATGAGGACCCAGTGTCTAGGGGGCTGGGCTGGGGACAGGAGGGAGTAACAGGCATCTGTGTCCCCCAATGGCAGTTCCTCAGGCCCAGGTAAAGCCATAGGATCAGTGGGGAAGTACAGGGACTTGAAGCTTCTGTGGGAGTCTTCACCTTAGGGGCTGCCTGGAGCACTTGAGACCTGCCCTTTGGTGAGGCCCTGCTAGAGCTGCTCTCCAGAGGCCAAATAGAGCCCGTTCCCCAATCCCTAGGCCAGAGACCTAATGCTGGGTACCAGGCTTCTGTTGTGCACTGTCCTGCCCTGGAGCACCTCCTCAATGTTAGGGTGGAGCCAGGACCTGGAGCAGCATGATAGGTCACCCCATACCAGGCCATATGTGTAGTTATGTGGCCCAAAGCCTTGTTCATCCACAGGCAGGGCAGGGGCTGTAGGTGACACCTTGGTAGTGATTTTTTGCGTAGATGAATATTTTGTTTCTAGGTGACTGTTCCACTGAAAAGTGGTTCTGTCTGTCTGAGGTTGGTAGAGACTGATGGGTGAGTCTGCTGTTAACTTGGGAAAAACTTTTTGGGCTTCCGTGGCACATTGATGTCTCACCAATGAGTATGTTGGTCCTAGTGGTATCTCGCTTGTTGTTCAACTGCTGCCCTCAGTCCTTTACTGGCCAGTGGGTGACAGAGCAGGGCTGCACCTCTGCCCAGAGTGATCCTGAACCCGTGGGCCAGGACAGGGGCCACCATGCCTGATTTGAGCCAGAGGCCTGGGCTTCCTAGTGGTGGCTCTACCCTCTCCCTGTATCTTCCATCTCCTTATTTCCAGAAGTCTGGATGCTGCTTGAATTTAGCCATCACTCAGCAGTGTCTCCTCCACTGAGCGCTGAGGACTGTGACCCGATGGCCCTGCTGCCATCCTTGGGCAGCCTGAGTGTGGCCTGTGGCCTTGGCCAGTGTTGGGTTTGCCTCTCCTCACACTCTTCTCTCTGAAGTCTGCTTTGGCCCCCAGTCTCAGGAAGTGGATGGGGGCTCTGTGGCCAGTCGAGCCTGTGGCCTTGAGAGTGAAAGGTGGGAAGGTTCCATTCTACCCTTGCCCTCAGTTCTGCATCAGAGAAATCTGGGAGCGTCTGTGGGAGCCCCTAGAAGTTGTGTGCCTTTACTTCGCCTGCTGAAGGTTGGGGTTGGCAGGATGTGTGTTTTCTGGGGCTGCTCTTTAAAAATACCAGAAATTGGGGCTTAAAATAACAGATGTTTGCTCCCACAGTACTCTGGAGACCAGAAGCCTGAAATCATGGCATCAGCAGGACTGGCTGCTTCTGGAGGCTTTGAAGGACGGTCCCTTCTAGGCCTCCTGGGCTTTTGGGGTTTGGTGAAAACCTTGGCTTTCCTGGCATAGGCGCACCCCTCCTGGCTCTGCCCATCAGCATGTGGCCTTCCTCTTTGTGGTTATGTCCCTTATGAGGACATTAGTCATTGAATTTGGGACCCACCCTATTGTAATTACATCTGCAGGCACCTTGCTTCCAAATAAGGTCCCACTCACAGGTAGTGGGGTTAGGTCTTGACTTCTCTTTTGGGGGGGACATACTTCAACCCACTCCAGGAAGAAGGTATGCTTTGCTGGTGGGTCATGATAACTGACAGGCCCCAGATACCTGTCTTTCAGCCCAGCTCCTGCTGCTGGGAGGGTCCTGCACCTAAGAGAGGACCAGGATCCCTGTCTCATGACCTCAGTGTAACTGCACAGTCTTGGTGGGAAAATGATTCTGCCTGTATTTTTTCCAGCCTAAGGAGGTTTAGAAATGCCCTCAGAGCAGAAGCCACTCCTTCCAGCACTAGGTTTAGGTGCACAGAATGAAAAGATGGATCAGAATGTGAAGACAGGACATGTGAGGGAGGTGGCTGCCCTGCCACCTCCCTTATCTGGTCCTTCTCCACCCATGTGTTGGGCTTGTGGTATGGCCTTCAGAGTATTGCCCAATACTGGATTTCTGCTTATCTTAACCCATGAGCGCCGAGTACCTTGTTGTAATGAGAAGTGGAGCTCAGGGGATCCAAATGGCCAGGAAAGTTGAAGATTGAAATAGGCTTGAAAGACCTTCAGAGACCCAGTATTTGATGGAATTGCCAACTGGGATAAGCCAAGAAAGAGTCTGCAGGTGCCCTCTGGAGCTGCTTATGATACCCTGTGGGCAGGACTCATGATCCTTCAAAAGAATGTCCTTCAGACCAAACACCAGAGCATGCCTAGCTGACCTGCTATCGCTCCTAACCCTGCCACTGAAGGAATGTGGCTCCACACTGCTCTGATGCGAGGTAGGGGTGCAGTGCCAGTGCCCCCCTTGAGGACCTCTGGTGAGAGTTGAGTGACTTGATGCCCAGGGGAGCCTGGGGTGTGGTGAGGTTTTGCAGATACCAGTTGGCCTTAGTAATAGGTAGCCCAGACCCCTGCCTCGTGCTGGGTGTCAGGTTGTATTTTTATGTACATGTTTCTGGGAAGAGATTGTGCAGCTTTCATAAGATTTGCCAGGGAAATTCTAACTTGAAAAAAGTGAAGAACCCTTTTATTTTATATTTGAGGACACTAACGTTAATAAACTCTTTCTAAGTGGGAGGTCAGCCTCGTTATATAAGAGTCGTCAATACCATTTGTAGCTTTGAAGCATTTGGGAGAAATTTATTTGACTTTCTCACCTCTAGAGAAAGTATATATGTATGTGTGCATATTGCAAGTATGTGTATGTGTGTGTGGTGTGTGCGCATGTGTGCAGTTTTGCTTTGCCCTGAGTTTCACGTGGACCCATCCTGCCTCCTAGGCTGAGAGCAGGGGTTAGCAGCTCTGCCTGGTCTCACACACTGACCGTGGCTTTCCCCTGGAGAAGTAGCAGGTCCCTGGCATGACTCTGGGATGTTGCTGTCCACACAGTAATAATACTACAGCAAATTGATCCAGGCTTATTTTTTTTTTTGAGACTTAGAGTCTCACTTTTCACCCTCAGTGAGAGTGCCATGGCATCATAGCCCATATCAACCTCAAACTCTTATGCTTAAGTGATCCTCTTGCCTCAGCCTCCCTTGTAGCTGGGACTATAGGTGCCTACCATAACGCCCGGCTATTTTTTAGACACAGGGTCTCACTCTTGCTCAGGCTGGTCTTGAACTCTTGAACTCAAGCAATCCACCCACCTTGGCCTCTCAGAGTACTAGGATAATAGGTGTGAGCCACTGTGCCTGGCTGAAAGGTTGCTAGTCTTGAAGCCTGGGTGGGAGCACACAGATGGAGGAGGGACTGGGTCTGATGTAGCACCTGTGGGGCCTCTCAGATGAGCTTCCAGTGGCACAGGCCTGAGATTGTCCACACCTGTCCCAGATACCATTCCTATCATGGTCTGTGTGGGCTGGGTGTTTCCACAGGCTGCTGTGTGAGCTCAGAGACTCCTTTTAGTGGAATTGATCTGGCTTGGTGACGGTTTGGCTGGGGGACTAGAGGTGGACCTGTGGTGGCTGTCAGGTATTCACTTTGGGTGCTACTAAGTGATGAGGCCAAGCAGCTACAGGAGGATTGTAGAGGGCAAACAGTCCCTGGCACCTGGCCTGCAGTCCTCGATAACAGTGTTCAGTCATCACTGGGCAGGGTCCAAGTGGAGGTGGCCTAGGGGTCTAACCTCCCTCCTGCCTTGGCCTGCTGTATGGGTCTGGTAACCCTCTACCTTGCAAAGGGCCCACTCTTTACCTCCCTGCTGCTCACTGAGGCAACCAGGTATTGACTTCATGTCCTGGGAAAATGCCAGGCCTTGCTAGAGTTGCTGGGCTTCTCTCTAGACCAGTGGTTCTCAACCTTCCTAATGCTGCAGCCCTTTAATACAGTTCCTGTGGGTCGTGACCCACAGGTTGAGAACTGCTGCTCTAGACCCTTGATTTGTTGGAGCCACCCTCATCCACCAACCCTTTCTCCATGATCTTCTACAGTTTTCCAGATACTACCTGTAGGTCTAGAATAGAACTACTATAAAACTTCAGAATAAAGATTTTTTTAAGAAATTAATTCATAGGTGATAGCAGCTGAGTGTGACTTTCCCCCAGGGCCCAGGCTGCACTCCTGTAGCAGAGCTGCCTCACAGTTGGAGGAGATGGGAGGAAGCAAAAGGAAGTGGGAATCTTCTGTGGTAAGGCCCCTTGTGAAAAGGGCCCTGGTGGCCTGAGTGCTGATCCTGTGGAATGAGAGTAGAAGAGCCATCCTCAGGGACTGTTTTGTGCTTCTGGGGATTTCAGTTATTTATAGTCATCTTTATTGAGATATAATTTATACACAGTAAAATTCCTTACGTATATACACTTTGGTAAATGTTGACAGATATACGAAGTCATGTACCCACTCTGTTAGGATGCAGAAGGATTTTCCCACCCACAACCTCCTTCCTGTCCCTGTTGGGATGATTCCTCCCCATCCCTGACTCTGGAGACCATTAGCATGTGGCCTGTTACTTTAGATTTGTCTTTTCTAGAACGTCATGTAGATAGTCACATGGCACATTTGGGCTTGTCATCTTTGACTTACCACAGTACTTATCATGTCCATCTGTGTGGTTGTATCAGCAGCTCATTATTTTATTAGAAGTAGTAACCCATTGTATGGCTCTGCCAAAACCATTTACCAGTCAGTTAGACATTATGAATAAAGCTGCTACGAGTATTTGAGTTTGTTGCATGTGTATTTCTCTGGGGTGTATAATCTAGGAGTGAGATTGTTGGGTTTAACTCTTTCTTTTAATTTAATTTAATTTTTTATTGTTTGGGATTCATTGAGGGTACAGAGAATTAGGTTACACTGATTGCATTTTTTAGATAAAGTCCCTCTTACAATTGTGTCCTGCCCCTAAGAGGTGTGCCATACACTGTGACTCCCCATTCCCCATCACCCCCCTTGTATTAGCTCATCTACTGTCTTCATATTAGAATTGAGTACATTGGATTCTTGCTTCTCCATTCTTGTGATGCTTTCCTAAGCAGAATGTGTTCCACCTCCATCCAGCTTAATACAAAAGGTATAGAGTCTCCATCGTTTTTAGTGGCTGAATATTCCATGGTATACATATACCATAGCTTGTTAATCCATTCCTGGGTTAGTGGGCATTTAGATTGTTTCCACATTTTGGCGATTGTAAATTGAGCTGCAATAAACAGTCTAGTGCAAGTGTCCTTATGATTTGTAAGCAATTGCTGGATAGCCTTCCAGAGGGTCTATAACACTGTGCATTCACCAGTGACAGGCATGTGTCCTGGTCTTCCTGGCGCCTCCCCACAGTGCAGGATACTAGTATCCTATTTATATCCAGGGGAGTAACAGTGTATTTCACTGTGGTTTATACTTGCATTTCCCTAGTGATTAACAAGGTAATAAATGTAGTTGTTACTGTGCTTCTTTGCTGTTTACAAATCGCCTGTGGCTCAGTGAGTAGGGCGCTGGCCCCATATGCCAAGGTGGCGGGTTCAAACCCAGCCCCGGCCAAACTGCAACAAAAAAATAGCCGGGCGTTGTGGCGGGCGCCTGTAGTTCCAGCTGCTCGGGAGGCTGAGGCAAGAGAATCGTGTAAGCCCAAGAGTTAGAGGTTGCTGTGAGTCGTGTGACGCCACGGCACTCTACCCGAGGACGGTACAGTGAGACTCTGTCTCTACAAAAAAAAAAAAAAAAATCTTCTTCAGTGAATGTCTGCTGGGATCTTCTTTTCTTCTCTTTGGTGTTCTGCCTTGAAAGTTCCAGCTACCAGTGTCTCTGCAGCTGAGGGAGTCTGCTGAGCTCTGTCTTTGGTGCTCCTCCCCACCTGGATCCCAGGAGCCTTGGGGCAGAGAGTTGAGCTTGGCCTCCCCGTGTGGGCCTCAAGCCACTTCCCTTTTCTCAAGGGTCTGAGCTCTGTGTGCCTGTCCTCCAGTGTCAGAAAACTGTTATCCCTTGTGTTGCATCTGGTATTCTGGTTGACTGAGATGGGTGGGTAGATCTAGTGCTAGCTCTTCCAGTTTGTCCAGCAGAAGACGTTCTAGAGCATCTGGGGGCCCCATAAGAACCCCTCTCTCAGAAGCTTCCCTGATGCCCTGGTTGAGAGCCTCTTCTTCCTCCAGGCTCCCAGGGTAATTGGGCCCTCTTGGCACCCTAGTGCCCTCTCCTGGTAGTAGGACCCTGATCTCACCTCTCTTGGTAGCAGGCTGGAGATATTTTAGTGTTGTCCTTTGTTTTACTTTACCCAATTAATTTTTGTTCAAAAATAAGTTGAGGGAGGAATGGCTGCGCTGTGACGGGCTCTAAAGTATATCTCACATACCCCCATCTGCTGATCCCACCATGCCACCTGCACACCTGGGTGGGCAAAGCCATGCTCCTAGCATAGGCTGCAGAACATCACAGACCCAGCCACAGCCATCTGTCTCCCCTGCGCTCCTGCTCTGTTCACATCTACCAGCATTAAAAAAAATTTTTTTTTATTTGGAAACTCTGTGACCCTTCATCCTGGTTGAGTCACAGTCAGTGATGCATTTCCGTGGGTGATCACAGGCCTCTTAATTTATCTTCTGTTGGTATACTGCAGTGCTTCTCAACCTGTGGGTCGCAACCCACAGGAACTATATTAAAGGGCCACAGCATTAGGAAGGTTGAGAACCACTGGTGTACTGTGTCCCTGCTCTCAGTAGCACCCACTTTCAAACCTTTCAAGTTTTGAGCCAGAGGTGGTTCACGTTTATTTTTTACCCACAAACATGAACTTTGCCCTGAGTAATGTCTGTACAGTGGGTTAAGATGCTCCCTCCTGCCTCCCTGTCTGCCCTTTGGTCTGGGACCCAGTCTGCTGAGAGTCCCGTCCAGGGAAGATGTGGCAGGTCATTGATCACTTCTAGCTTCTTACTGTTAGAACCAGCTGCTTTTTATAGTAGCAGAACTGTCCTTGTATTTCTCCCTGGTTTGTCCTCCAGTGTGCTAGAGTATATATTTTTAAAATATACCTTTCAAATGAAAATGTGACACACCTGCACAAATATGCCCGTAAGTGTGCAGCTTGATGAGTTGTCAGGGATCGGCTCCACCCAGTGGAGAAACAGGATGTCCTCAGGACCCCAGTGTGTGGCTCAGGGTCGGACAAGTGATGCCTTTGCACACGTAGTGTCCTTTGGATCACTGCACGTCTTCTTTCTTTATGGCTGAATGGCTCAGGGCAGTGCCCATGATGTCCTGGCCACCTCTTTGGGAATGCTTCAGCTTGTCAGCGTCTGCCTTCTGACCTCAGCTCAGTCCCAGTGGGAGACCCAGGACTGTCTCAACTTTGCTCCAAGTCAGATTTTTGCAATGATCCTGGTGGTTGGGATCTCTCTAAAATCTTGGTCTCCATTGTGTTTGCTCTATTTCCAAGCCTGGGGCCCTATAAGTGTTCGAGAAGCATGCTTTGTGTGTTGTTTTTGAGTTACTGATTGGATATGTTGGTTAGGATGGAGCCAGTAGTGGCGATGGACTCTTTAGATTGACACCTACCTGTTAGTCAAAAGTCTTTACTTCCATTTGACCAGCCAGTTATACATAAACTTATCTTTGGGCCCAAACTGTTCAGTCATGTCCTCACAGAACCCTGTTACCACATTCTGAAATTTCCTGAAATTGCCAGGACACTGCCTGGGCCTGGCCATCAGAGCCTAACTGCAAAGACTGAGGTCATCATGGCCTGACTTGTTCTCACCATGAGTTTGGACTGCTCACCACAGTCACCTCTCTGTTTCTGCAGCTCTTATGTGGCTTTCCTTTCACTTGCCAGGTCTGGGTGGGAGTTGTAGGAGAGAGGGGCTGGGCCTGGCACAGACTTACTTTCAGCCCTGCTGCTTCCTGATTGTCCTGGGCTTTTTCTGAGCTATGTCTGTAAAATGCTGGGGTTGCAAGGTTGCCCCGTGGCCAGCGTACACTGAAATGATGATGCATCAGACCTGGTGGTCCAGTGACCACCTTTGGGCTTAGGCCAGTGTGCTAGGAGTGACGTGCACCATGGTCACAGGGGGCTGTAATGCATATGCACTCTGGATGCATCTCTACTGGCTGGCCCCACTCAGTACCTTCCTGTTGCCCCTATGTTTGAGGTGGTGTCTGTGGCCTAGTGACCTGCAGTTGGAGTTCGATCTGGGAGAGATGCTAGGTTTCAGGGCCACTGGCCCTCACACAGCAGTCCAGAGGCAGAGCAGTGAGTGAGTATGGACTGGGGTTGGTTTCTGAGTGCCAAGGGTCTGCCTGGTGTGGTTTAGCTTCTAGTGCCAGGAAAGCACACACACGAGTAGCTTGGCAAACCAGGCAGCACTCATTAGGGACATGGGGTCAGTACTCTGCTGTTCCCAGCTGCTGGTGTGACCCCAGGTGCAGTAGGACTGTTTAGGGGTTCAGTTGGGACGTGCTGGTTCTGCTGCTGTGAGGAGGATGGTGTTCTGTGACACCCTGTTCCCTAGAACCCCAGGCTGGTCCTCTGTCTAGTACATGCCGTCTTCAGCAGCCTGGGGAAGGCTTCTGCCAGGCAAGCTTTGAGAGAGTTTGATTATGCTGTGGTGTCCAGAATTGGATGGGTCTCTAGGGGCCTGGCCCTGTGGGCCTCAGGTGAGCCAGGCAGTCTAAGTGGTTAAGGGGTTGTGTGCTGCTGCCTGGGTCCCCAGGGACTATGTCCACTGTGCCCTTATCTCATGACTGGCGGGGCCTCTTCCTCCATGTCCCCAACTCTATCATCTTCCTCACCCCGACATGTGTACACACACCTACTGCTTTATCTTCAGTCTTCGTCTCAGAGTCTTGCTCTATGATTATTCCATTCACCCAGTCCTGGCCTCACCCTGTCTCCTCCCTCTTCCCTCTCCTGTGGCCACCCCTCACAGTGTAGGCTCTCAATTCTTGTTCCACTCCTGAGCAGGCCCCAGAGACTTCTCCCACCTGTGCCTCCATGCTGCAGCCTGGGGAGTCTTGCAGAATATCAGGACACAGACAGCAAGGGCAGTGAGGACAAGGTCCAGGGCTTAGGGCACAGTTCAGGAAGAGGACAGTTATGCAGTTTTTCAGAGCAGAAAAGGGAGGGTGTGGGGACAAAGTGGGAGGGTCACTGAAAGTAAACACTCTGGTCATCTGTGATTTGTACTCTGTACCTTATCCTGTTTGTGCAGGTGTTGCATGTGGCTGTGGCCTGTGGCAGAGTGTCTTGTGCCTAAGCATATTCAGCTTCTCATTAATTCTCTTGCTGATAGGTATCTTGGCTGTTTCAGATTTGTCCTCTTGTGGCCCAAGTGAGGAGAGTTTAGTGCTTATCTGCTGTGGATGTGCTACCAGTTTCTTTGAATATATATGATTACTGAGTTATAGGGCATGCCAGTGTTAAACAGTAAGGAAATACTAAGTTATTTTCCAAATTAATTTACTAACTTTCATTCCCACCATCATTGTATGAGATAAAATTCAATTGATTTATATGCTTTCCAACTCTTAATATTCCTAAGATAGTTTTTGCCTATCAAAAGGATGCGAAGTGCTATTTTTTTGGTCTCGATTTGCATTTTCCTAATAAATAACAATGTTGATTACCTTGTTTTTTGTTTCCCGGCCATATGTGTTTCCTTTTCTGGGAAATGTTCACATCTAGCTCTCATTTTTATGTCATGTTGTGTGCTTTCCTGATGCCTATCAGGTAGAGAGATGTCATACCGGTGGGGGGTAGGGGCATCTCCTGTGGGGCAGAGTGAAAGCATCATGTGTTCAGAGTGGGCATGTGCTATGGGGAGGCTGTGAATTAGTACAGTGGGAAGAGGAGAGCCCTGCAATCATTTGGGCCTGGGGCTTCAGACCCTGCCCTTATTGACCACTGGGTGGGATTGGGGTGTACTTCAGTTCTGACCCTTGGTTTCTTTCTTCCTAAATGAAGACCAGTAAGAAAACCCACCTCCTAGGAGTGGACAGGTGGGCCAGTGAGCATGTCAGCAGGAAGATGGCCTGGTCTACCCAGGCAGCCTTCTACAGGCAACTGGTCTGCCCTCAGTGTATGGGACAACAGAAGCTCCTAGAGGAGGTGATCTGGGCTAGTTCTGCCTTCCAAAGGTGCCCCTTGCTTCTTGCCACCTGCTGGCAGAAGGAGCCTGTGTCACTCTAGGCTGGGGTGCTCTCTAGCTCTATGTGGTTAATCTTAGCCTCTCCATTTAAGGATTTGTGTGCCATTGGCTCATAGATCTCGATGAACATATCATTTCCTACCTAAGAGGGGCATTCTCCAGCAGGGCCTGGTGAGGTCGCCATGTTCCTGCTTCTCCCCAGCCTGCCTGGTGGCTGTGCCAGGGCTCTGGTGCTCAGGTGGGGCCGGGGAAGCCAACTTTGAGGAAGATCTTCCCTGGTCCACAAGAATGTAAGCTTTGATACTTAATGTATGCATCATATACATTGTACGATGATACATATGTATCATCATAATGTATGATACTTAATGTCAGCATCTTCATGGGTAGGTTTTGGTTTTTGTTGTTGTTCAGTTCTGGAGATCTTATATCAGGAGGATACATCATCGCAACGATGAGATAATTTTCCCTACGTTGCAACGATGAGATGATTTTCCCTATGTTGCTGGTGCCTCCTTCTGTCATAGTCTCAGTCCTGTGAGCATTGGCTCACACACAGGGCTGCAGAGGGGTGAAGAGCTTTCTCTAATGCCCCAGCCTGGTATAAAGGGGACTTGCTCCCAGGAGGTAAATGCTCCAGTGTCTGGGGTTTGGCTGAGTTTTAGAAAAATGTCCTGTTGCAAAAGGCCATTCTCCCATGGCCCCTGGGGCCATGGCATTCAAATTTCCCTTTCCCACAGGCCTTCAGGAGCTTATGCTTGGGTCCCCGCAGAAGGTCCCTGGAGGCCATGTGCACAGTGTATCTGGCATCCTACCCAGGAGATGGTGCAGGAGAGCAGCAGAAAGTTACCAGAGCTGAGTTTGAGTCTAGAGCCTTCCCTGGGCAGGAGCTTTCCCTTTGGGAGATGGGTCCCCATGCTCTGTGCTGCGTGGCCTCTCAGACCCTGTGGGTTGCTGATGGGGTGAGAGAGGGAGAATACTTTTGTACTTGGGCTGGTGGAGGCACTTGCCACATAGTTTCCCAGCAGTGGCCATGCAGCTCACTGGGTAGGTTTATTTTGCATTAATTTCTGGGAAGTGAGACTGGCCCAGGATCCTGGCTACCTTCCATGCTCCTACACGTGGGCTCTGGGATTATGTGCACCCTGTAGTTAGGACTGCTCTGGCAAAGGCCAGGGCACCCTGTCAAGGTTGTGGCCACAGGGATACTGTCCTCAGCAAGGAGCCAAGCTCCATGACCGTGGCCCAGACTTGGTTTCCTTCCTGGTTAGGAAAAGACTGCTGGGTTCTTCGGGCCCAGCATGGCCCTGTTGGCTTAGTCTGGGTTGCCTTGCTTCTCAACCCTTAGGTGAGGTGTGGGCCAGGTGCTGTTGGGGGCAGTGTGGGGAGAAAGACTCTCCCTGCCTGTACCTTGGGATCCTGTACAGTGGTGGACATGGGTGGGCAGCTTCAGAGACTTTCTGAGATGTGGCCTCTGTCAGCAAAGACACCTTAATCAGTTCTTCCAGAGCATGAGCCTGCTGGAAGGAGGAGAGCTATTTCCCTGCTATCTTGGGGCTCTAGAACTAGTCCTGGACATCTCCCTTCTCTTCCACGGCAGTTCTTTGGTCCCTGTCAGGACAGTCTGTGTCCACTTGCTATCTGTAGTTGGTTTCTAGAGGCAAGTCTTAGGGAGGACTTTGCGTTCTCTTATGCTACTTGCTGTCCACCTCCAGACAGTGGGATTCGCGGGCCTCCTTGTGCAGCAGCTCTGGCCCTGCCCACTATGCCAGCCGTCTGCTGCCCGCTGTCCAGCTCCCAGATGCCATTTGCTCAGCAGGGAGCATAGGCCGTGGGGTAGTGGGAGGTATGTCCACTACAGCCCAGAGCAGAGGCTTGGGTGGCTGACAGCCTCCAACCCACTTTCTGTCTCATCTTACAGGCTCAGCTGTCACAGGCCCTGGAGGAGCTGGGAGGCCAGAAACAGAGAGCAGACATGGTAAGTCTTGAGATGGGCATTTGTTTGCTGCTTCTTTGGCACAGGGCAGTTCAAGGTTTAGGACACCTTGGATCTTGGGTCCCTAGTAGGAACTTATCCTGGCCTGTCTCCAGTGGGACTTGGCCTGCAGGTGTAAGGGTGCTGTACAAGGTCATGCTATTGAGACAGAGCAGATGTGAATATCTGTGTGAGCCATGATGAGCCTGGGGCTGCTGAAGTGGACATCCTCTGGGCTCAGGCTTTACTCTGTGCCAAAGATGTAGGGTCTTTAGCATGTATTTATCTGCCACATGCAGTTTTATTTCCTCACTAATTACGCAGTCATACTTTTAAGGTATGATTTCTCCTCAGACTGTGTCAGCCCTGTGCTTGCTTAGTTTGGCTGTGGCTGAGCTTGTGCAGTATAAGCTCCTGGTGACCTCGGGCCAGAACTTTCCTTGGGTTTCTTGACTACCAGTGTTAAAAGGTTTTCTGAGCATTTCAGGGAATGAAAGGCTTTGCTTTTGAAGTGTTTTGGCCTAAACAAAATGTGATCACGCACTATGCTGCCCTGCCTTGGCCTGGTCTGGGAAGGACAGGGGGAGGCCACAGGCTGAGGTACCGTCAGCACTGGGGCTCCAGGACCTGCGACATGGGCTAGCTTCGTGCTCCCGAGTCCTTGCCAGCTTGGATCCTTTGTCCTGCATCTGGCAGGGTTGCCGTGTGGGTCAGTTGAAATGAATTTGCTACATAAATTGTCGAGCTAGTCACACAGCCTGCTGTGGGCATTATTGTTGGTCCTTCCTGAAAGAGAAGGGTTGAGAGGGTCAGAAATCTGCCCCCTCTGGAGCCAGGGCACAGGGGCCAAGAAGGAGAATGAGGCTGGCCCAGCACCAGAGCCTGGGTACTGGCTGGGTACTGCTAGTGTGTCTGTGGCAGCATAACAGGAGCCCGGCCACTACTGGCCAGCATAGTAGAATGTGAGGCTGTTTGCTCAGCAGGTACTTTAGGACAGCTACTCCAGAGAGGTTCCCCCCCTCCTGGAGCTCATGTTGTTGATGTAGTTCAAGGATGAATGGACAGAAAAGTAAGATAGACTTTTAGGTGGTAGTGAGTGTGAGAAGGATAGTGCCTTGGGGAAGGATAGTCCTGTGGGGGTTAGGGCCCTGCAAAGTGTCCTTGAAGCTGGGAGAATCAATGAGGGCTTGTGCAGCAGGCACTGGACAGCAGAGTCTAGGACTCTGAAAGTGGAAGTTGGCTGGGGTGCCCTTGAGCAGCAGGATTGGGGGTACACAGAAGTGAATGCCAGCAGGCAGGCCTAAGGCCATGGTGAGGACGTGATTTCCCAAGGCTAGAGGGAAGACCTGCTTCCCACCTGTATGAGGGTGACTGGCTACTCTAAAGGGATCATGCCTGGGGTGCATGCAACCTGGGGCAGACTGCAGTGGTTCAGCTACACTGCAGGCAGATGTAGCTTAGGCTGAGCATGGGGGCTGGGAGACTGGGCTATTTGTGGGTTCTGGCTGGGTGGGGTCATGGCATGGGATGGACATTGGAGGGAAAGGTCTATGGGACATCAACTCTGGATGGTGATATATTTCCATCCTTAGGAGTGAGTAGCTAGCAGAGAAGACAGAGCCTAGGACTTGAATCTTCTTAAGCCCAGCTCCAGCATCCTGGTCTGGGGAAATAGCCATGAGTTGGGGGGCCTGGGGAGGGCAAGTCCATTCACAGAGCCCTGGAAAAGGAAGCGTTTCAAGTGGACAGCTACCAGCTCCTGCCAAGAAAATCTGTAAGAGAAGTAGAGGGTTGCGTCTGAATGATTAATGGTCTTGGTGAGAGCTGTTTCCAGTGGAGGCCAGGGAGCCGTGAACATTGACAGCACTTGTGAGGTGCTTGCTTAAAGGGCCTGAAGAGTGGCCTGGAGCTGGATGGAGAGAGATTTATTTTACCTGACTGACAGAGCACCCCAGTAGGGCCAGACCATGTGTCCAGGAGCGGGAGGCATGTGCACTGCAGACTGTTTCTTCCCTCTCCTAATCTGAAGTGTGGTGTTAGGTGGGGTGGGGATGGGGTTGTCAGGAGGGGGCTGGCTGCTCTGGACCCTTTGGGCCCACCTGAGATTTACAGTGTGAACTGGAAGCACGGCTGGTCAGTTGTTTGTCCACCGTGTTCAGGTGCTTCCTGGTGAACCCAGAATACTGGGTCATGGACTTAATCGGGGCTAGGTCTGCCAAGTACAGGGCATAGCGGTGATGTGATACTCTGCCAGATGAAGTGGGGAGCAAGCTCCCAGGTGGCCTTGCAGGGCATCCTTTTATTGTTTATGTGCTGTAGAATCTGAGTGTGAGCCATGCTTATCTTTAGGGTGTAGAAATACCAGTGAGTTTGTTGTTTCTTTTTTCTCTGTGTTTTGTACAGTGAACGTTCACTGTTGAAATAATTTGATGGGGAACCCATCATAACTGTGTTGACTAAGTCTTGTGACCCTCAGAGTGGTTCAGAAAGCAACTTAGGATTGCTGAGTAGACTGTGGGGTCTGGTGCACCAACAACAGCAAGTGATGAGTGAGAGAGAGCTGAGTAAACTGAGTGGAGGGTGGTACTTAAGCAGTAGTGAATGCTGGGCACCCTGGGGTGGCTGGAGCAAACCCATATCCAAGGCTTCACCAACTGCATCCCTCATACCTCCATCCATGGTTGTCGGGGATACAGCCCTGGTGTCTGCACCATCTCTTAGTCTGCAGCTCCTTTACCCACTGTCTTCTAACGCAAAGTCAGTTTGCTGTTTAGGAAAGAAGAAAAAATTTAAACATTGTGAGCTAATTGCAGATGACAAGACAAAGGCAGTTTGACTTTCTGTTATTAATTAACAAACTCATACTAATTAGTAAGCATAAGTACAATTCAGGCTTTTTCTCTTAAATGTAATTAGTATTACAAGGAAAGATGTCCTGGGCTATAGTTTTATCATTAACATACTTCACCCTAATTAGATGTGGCCAGCTAGAGAAATGAGTCTTTTGATTACAACTATAAAAAAAATCCTCTAATATTTTATATACTTAAAGGAGTGAGAATTGAAGATTTTCTGATTTAAGAGGAATTATAACTGCTCATAGCTCTGTGTGATTAAGTAGTCTTCCTTGAATCCCATGTTTCCCTAGCTGTTCCTCCTGACGCTGCCCCTTGTACCCTGAGGTGGGTCTGCCCCATGGAAGGGGCACCAAGGCCTGGCTAGACACTTTCTGTTACTCAGCTTCCTTTGTTCCTTCTCTAAGATGAACAGGGTGTCAAGGCTGCTTTGTGCCCAGCCCTACAACAAAGACTTTATGGGAAGATTCTGAAACCAGATGACCATCAGTAGGGCAGGTCCCATGGTCCCATGTGGAGAAGACCTAAGTGCTCTGTGAGCCTCTCTTCTGGCATCTATTTCACCTCCTCCAGCCTCAGGCTTCTCATGGGAAGGTAAGGGCTGCGTGGAGGTCTGCCAGGCCATGCACACCCCAAGACTGTGATAGATCTTGTGTACCCTAGGCACCTTGTGTGTGGAGATCTGTGGGGCTGTGCAAATCCAGGTCTCTGCATAGATCACTGCAGAGGCTGTACACACCCGAGGCCTGTGTGGAGATCTGTGGGACCATATGCACCAAGGAAGCATGCATGACTGTTATGTCTGTCACTGGCAGTGCTGGTGCTAAGGATGATGAGTGGAGCAGAGGTGAGTGTTCCTTGGTGCTTACTAATCATCATCCCCGCCCCCAAAATCTGGTCTTATCACAGCCTTCCAGTGTGGTCAGCTGCCTCCTGGTAAATTATTATAAGAACCTGCTGGTTCTTAGAAATGATTGCACCTCATTTCACTTCTGGATTCCTCCTGTCACATGTCTAAGCGCCTCTATGACTAGAGAGCCTTGTGCATGCTGGGTTTGCTGGGGAGGTGACCCCTGGGGTAAACAGGGCAGTTTCTGCACCGGCTAGTGGCACCCTTCTGATTTCAGGCAACCAGTTCAGTTCATGCCCCACCAGCACACCTGACACCATGTGCTCTGGTGTGAGTGTCCTGAGCTTGGAGAAGCTCTTCTGGCTAGGAATGCTCTATGTCCAGAGCAGATGCCCCAGAGTCTGGGCTCATGGCCTCTTGTCACTGTCCTTGTCTCCCAGCACTTGGATACAGCCTCTCTAACCCGCCACCTTGGAGCTTCTGTATCTTTTTTTCATCCCACATGGCCTGGGGCCCATTCCTCCTGCCATAAGCCACGCTTGCTGACTCACTTGCTGCGTGACCACAGACAGGCCCACCACCTTGTCCTCAGCTGGAGAGAGAGAGTAACAGTTTCATGGAAGCCTCACAAGGCTAGATGAGTTTATGTATTGAAGAGATCTAGGCTTTGCGTGGAATTTTGTTGCATGAGGATACAGGCTTGCTCTTTCTCTGACGGGCCTCAGTGGAGGCAGATTCAGGGCTCTCTGCCTATTCTCTCATTGAAGTTTCCTTGTTTGGGGGCTTTTTCTTAGTGCATGCTGGCAAGGCTCTTCCATGGAAAAGGACAGAATAGTACAGACCAAGGTAAGCATCACATTGAACTGGTTGTCTTTAAATGCCCCTTGCATTTGAGCTAAATGTATCTAATTCAGCAAATATTTACCAAACATCTCTTCTTGGCTGTCATGCTGGGAGAACAGACTCTGGCCTTTTGTCTCAGTTTGTGCAGCAGCTATGATAGAAATACCACAGACTGAGGGCTTAACAATAGATTTATTGGTAAGGTTCATGATTGAGGTACTGTCTGGTTTGGCAGCCAGCAAGGCTTCCTAATTGTGGTCTGTGGTTTCTCGCCATTTCCTCACCTTGGGGAAGGAGTGAAAGAGCTGTCTGGGCTCCAGATTAGACTACATAGCGTTGCCTCCCAGGATTTCAGCATATGAATGAGGGCACTGTCAGTCTGTGGTACCTGCCTTTCCTTCCTGCTGCAGGTACTTAGATGTCTTCACCTACGCACTTGAGGGGGAACTGCCCCTCACACACCAGGTGACATCCTCTCCACTGAGCCCCCCCATGCTGTGCACCCCTTGCCAATCTGACCACATCATCCTACTGTGCCCTTCCATGTAGTTAGTTCCTTATACTGTTCCCGCGCCTAGAATATCTTCAGTCTTGCAGAGCCTCACTCCCCTTTGAAACTGAGTTGGACATTTCCTCTGGCTCACCCTTTGGAGCTTGTCCACTTGGAGACAGATGCACTCTTCCCATCTGCCTTATTGGACACACAGTCCTCGTTATTGCTGCCACTGTCCCTGCCATTGCCCTGGGTGTGGCACATATGTTTTGGTTTACATGGGCTACCTCACTGAAATCCCCATAGCAAACTCCCAAGCTGATGAGTCTCGTGGTTCCAGATACTCAGACAAGGCACGAGGCACAGTGAGGTTGGTGGCATGCCACATTCACATGTATAGCTGGCAGATGGCACCTGGGTGTTCAAATCCAACAGCATTTTTTTTTTCATCAGTTACTAAGCATAATGGCCTCCAGTTCCATCCCAGTTGCTGCAAAAGACATACTTTATTCCTTCTTATCACTGAGCAGTATTCCATGGTGCATACATACCATATTTTCTTTGTCTGCTTATCACTTAGTGGGTACTTAGGGTTGATTCCGTATCTTTGTGATTGTGAATTGTGCTGCAGTGAACATGCAGATACAGGTACCTTTTTGATATAATGATTTCTTTTCCTCCATGTAGAACCACAGTAGTGGGATTACAAGATCAAATGGTAGGTCTACTTTTAGTTCTTTGAGAAATCTCCACACTGATCTGCATGGAGGTTATACTGTTTCTATTTCTACTAACAGTGTGTAAGTGTTTCTTCTTCACCACATCTGTGCCAACTTGTATTGTTTTTTTGACTTTTTAGTAATGGCCATTCTAATTGGAATAAGATGAAATCTCATTGTGCTTTTAATTTGCATTTCCCTGATGATTTGTCATGTTGAACATTTTTTCATATGGTTCTTGGCCATTTACATATATCTTTTGGGAAATCCCTATTCATGTCATTTTCCCACTTTAATGAGATTGTTTTTCTTTTTCTAAGTTGTTTGAGTTCCTTGTGGATTCTGGATATTAGTCCTTTGTTGGACACATAGTTTGAAAATATTTTCTCACTCTGTTGATTGTCTTTTTACTATTTTGATTATTTGTTTTGCTGGATCAGTCTGTTCCTGAGTCCCAGAAACTTTAATTTTCAAAATGATTTTAACAGTAAATACACTGTATTTTAAGGTAATATATTAACAAATAATATTTGAATAGAAATGTAAGTTAATAAAATTAACAATATAAAAACTTAGAAATATAAAGGCCTGTTTTGTCACAATTGAGCACTTGGTTCAAGACATACCCCTCACTGTTCACAAATTCCTTAAACTCCTTTACAAACTTTTCTGATGCTCCCGAATTAGAACTGGCAGCCTCTCTGTGAATAACAACACTATGGATCCGTTATTTTCTTAAAGTTCTCAAATCACCCTCTACTGGCTTTAAACTCCTCCTTTTGAACGCTACTATCAGGCGTGCCTTTCACTAAATTGTTGTGGAAGACCTGAGACAAATTATTGTCTCAGAAATCACATTCCCAACCAGCTGTTTTTCGTTAATACAAACTAAGAGGAGTTTTTCTATCTCTTCCATACTTCGATCTTCTAGAGGTCAGCATTGTAACCCCTTTCACCACATCGGCTGCTTTGATAGCTTCTTTATTTTTTTAAAATCATACAAATAGTCTATTTAGGCATCCCGAACATAGTAGCGAGATCAGCCACCCATGTACCGCTTTCAAGCTTAGCAATAAAGTCTTAACTTCAATTGTAGTTCTAAAACTTCACTCTTATTTTCCTCACTACACTTTTTAGGACCCATGGCAGATATACTTAGTTGTTATTATGTTAAAAAACACACACACACAAAAACAGGTACAAAAGCATAAAATTAGCAGCAAAAATCTCACAAGATGCTTTCACTACAGCTTCCAATGACAAACTGAATGACAAAGTGTATGGGTGGCCTGAGCACTGGGGAGACACCCACAAAACACATGAACAATGTGCTGGGCATTCCGATTCCAAAGCAGCTTTCAGATTTCAGGCAAAATGTGCTTGAATTTTTTCATATATATATATATTTGTGTGTGTGTGTGTGTGTGTGTGTAGTTTTTGGCCGGGGCTAGGTTTGAACCCACCACCTCTGGCATATGGGACCGGCGCCCTACTCCTTGAGCCACAGGCGCCGTCCAGTGCTTGAATTTTTTCATTTGGATTCCAAATTGTTTGTGTTCTGGGGCATTTGGATTCTGGAGGCAATACTGTATATGGTTTTATTTCTGAGTTCTCTGTCCTGCTGCATTGGATCACAATATTTAGATCCCTGCTCCTCCTGCAAAAAACAGAAGACA
Source organism: Nycticebus coucang (assembly GCF_027406575.1). Taxonomy (NCBI): domain Eukaryota; kingdom Metazoa; phylum Chordata; class Mammalia; order Primates; family Lorisidae; genus Nycticebus; species Nycticebus coucang. The sequence continues at coordinate 63,234,591 of NC_069791.1, read as the reverse complement.
ATATCCTAGGGCAGAGTAAGTTTGTTTTCATCTGGACAGGACAACACCTCATGTGGGAGAGCTACCTGAGCCTCATGGTATATTTGATGTGGTGTGACCTTTTTATTTTCTTTCTCAGAATTATGTTAGATATTTTCATATTTTCTCTTCCCGGTAGTCTTTAGAGTTAGCTTTCCAAGTTTCACAGAAGCTCTTTTGGAATTGCCTTGGCTTATAGGCTAACATGAGACAGCAGTTCTTTGCGTTTGACCCTCAGGGAGCATGTTATTCCCTGTGTTAGGGTCTCCTCTTCTGGGCTTTACTTGGGTTGTCTTCTTCCAGTGAGTCTTGCCTATTCCTGGGTTTTTTTTTTTTTTATAATTCTGGTTATGTGTGTGCTGCGTTTTATTTAACTGCTGTCATGGGGTGAAGAGAAGGTGGTCACTTTGGACTTGGAGCAGTGAAAAATCCTATGTACTCCACCCCACAAGATAAAATGATATAGTCTATAATAACCACAAGAAAAGAAATTGGTTAATTTATCTTTTAAAATTACGGGAGTCATTCTACATAGGGGAACAGTCCTGCCCTCATATTTTTCTATGATCCAGACTTCCCATGTCTACAGTGGCTCTCTCTGACTTAGTGTGTTCTCAGCTGCCATTTTCTTATTGTTGCCACATTGAGTGCTTCTGCCCCTGCCTCATCACTAGACCCACAGCATCCACCCCTGCATAGCATTGTCTCTTGTGGGCATGTCCCAGGGAAAGGGGCAGGAACTTCAGTGTCATTTCCGGAACCAGCTCCCTCCTTCTCCCCATGGCTATTTCTGTGGCATACCACATTCCCTGCTGCCTCCCTGCTCCTGAGAGCTCACACTGCCACTGTGTCTGCTCTGTTCTTCCAACACTTGAACTTTGGCTTTGACTGGGTAGCCTGGGGACTGGTGTTCACCTGTGATCATTAGGCAGCCTGCCAGCATTCTCAAGCACCCCTAGCAGAGCCTGGAGCCACACAAGAGGTCTTCACAGGATGGAGTAGCTCCAGATGGACTAGAAACGTGATCACAGGGTTGGGACTATTGGGAGGAAGGCCCTTTTTGTAGGGAGACCTTTCAAATTCACTTGTTTCTTCTAAGCAAGACTGCTTTATCCAGCATATGGGGTACAAAGTCCATGCAGTTGTCTAGCAACTGTTGTTATGTGCTTGTGTTTTTCTGGAGAGAGGGATTTCAGTTTCACTGGAGTTTCAAAGGGTTTCTGAAACCTCCCCCTCCCTAATATCAGCAACTGCTGTTGTAGCAGAAGCATCCTGTTTGATTCCAGTGAAGGTTCTAGAGCCCTTTGGAAGTACATGCACACAGGCACCCCCACCAGGCCCAAACACACCTCCTCAAGTGTAAATGGCTTTGAACTGGGGTAGAGGGGGAGGTTTTGGGTGGCAGAAACCACCACTGATGTGGTCAGTGCCTCCCCATGTACCACACAGGGGTGAGCTATCTGTGCCACTCCAGCTTTGTTTCTGGCATTTTCTGGGTTCCTCCAGTCCCCCCTGGGGTCTCCCTGCACCTCCTACTTAGAGCTGGCATAGGAGATTGCTCCCTGTGCACTTGTCACCTGCTGTCCAGCTGCCCTGTCCCTCTGGAGCTATAAGTCTTCCACAGCCTATTCCCTAGGGTGGACACCTGAAGATGCTGCTAGAGTTCTTTTTCTTGGCAAACATGTCAGCTTAAGAAATGATGAGCTAGTCTTCTAGGATGAAATTTAGCTTGGATGTACTTTCTAGCTGCCCTTGTTTTCCTGTAGAGAAGGTATTTCCCAGCTCAGGTGACCAGCTGTGCTCATGGGGAAATACCCGGGGAAGCGTTAGTGGCTGCCTATAGCTCACCACACCTGGTGTCTCCCTCCAGCTGGAGTGGAGATAGGGGAGGTGAGATCATTTCCACCCCTCACCAAAAAGCAGGTCATAGCAGAGACCTTCTTGTGTGCTAGCAGGTCCAATAAGGATCTGAAAGGTGGCCTCTAACCAGGATTCCTAGTCCTAACCTCTGCATCATTTCTTCCTTTGGAGACCTGAAACACATACCCAGATTGAGTCCCTGAAATGCAAGTGCCTGGCTTGCGCCTTGAGCTCTTTAAGGTACTGGAGCTCAACTCCATTACCACCATTTGTGTTCCTTGGCACGGACTGAGGCTCAGAAGTGTGGAGTAAATGAATGATGGGACAGTGTGCTCCATGTGCACACATGGCTGTCCTTACTCTGGAGCTCTACAGAACAACAAATGACAGGGAGGAGGGAGCATAGTTGTGTGGAATTAGGTAAGGCTCCTAGATCAATCCTGCATCCTCTCAAATTAAACCAGAGCACATGGCCTCTATGTAAAGGTTATGCCGAGTGGGCCATGAGCATCATTAATGTTAAAATTTGATGAAGCTTTGGAGCCAGCCTTGCTCTTTTCTTTTTTTTTTTGGCCGGGGTTAGGGTTTGAACCCACCACCTTCGGCATATTGGGCCGGCACCCTACTCGTTGAGCCACAGGTGCCACCTCAGCCTTGCTCTTTTCAAAGAGGGAAGAAACTCTTTGGCAGAGATGTATAAGCACCCTTGGAAGAGTGGGCACAGCGGTGAGAGGTGACACCTGGAGCTGGTTAACTTTGAAGCTAGAGCTGCTGCTGGGGAGTCTCCTCAGCCTTTGGCAGCTCCCCAGGGGAGCCCTGTCTTCCGTGTCCTGCTCCCTTGGGCTTCCGAGCCATTCACATGTGGCTTTGAGAGCCCTATCTGCCAGGGTCAGGTGGCTCCCATCCCTGGGGTCTCTGGACTCTCCGAGCCTGTGCTCCCTTCTCAGGAAAACTGCCTGTTGCCCTAAAACCAAGCAGTTGTTTCATCAGTCCCACCATTGAGTTCTATAAATTAGACCAAAATCTGAGTCTCTGAGATCAACAAAATTAATAAACCTCTACTAAAAGTAATCAGAAGAAAAAAAGAGAGAAGATACAGCTTATCAATATTAGGATTGAGAGGTGACATTAGCGTTTATTTTCTGTTTTTTTTAATGAGAGCCATCCTAGTGGGTGTGAAGTAGCATCTCAGTATAGAGTTTCGATTTGTAACCCTGACGATGAATGATTCTTGAAGCTTCTCTACATGCACTTATTGGCCATTTGCGTATCTTCTGTGAAAAATGTCTCTTCAGCTTCTTTGCCCATTTTAAAATTGGGTTGTCTTTTTGTTTAGATTTTTTGTTGTTTAGATGGCAGAGTTCTTTATATATTCTGGATATTAGACCCTTATCAGATGATTTGCAAATATTTTCCTCATTCAGATTATTTTTTCATCTGGGATAATGTTCTTTGGCATACAAAAGTTTTTACTTTCATTGGATACATTTTATCTATTTTGTTACTGTTGTTATATTTTGATGGGGTGTCTAGGAGACTATTGCCAGATCCAATGTCAAGAAGATTCACTCTGACGGTTCCTTTCATGAATTTCATGATTTTAGCTCTTAGCTTTAAATTCTGATGCATTTTGTGTACATTTTTGAATATGGTGTTAGGTAAGCGTTCAGCTTCATTCTTTTGCGTGTGGATTTTCATTTGTCTTAATACTATTTGTGGAAAAGATTATTCTTTCCCTATTCAATGACTATGACACTCTTGTTGAAAACGAGTGGACCTTTGATAACGTAGGTTTATTTTTGGATTCACAATTCTGTTTTGTTAATCTGTGTATCTGTCCTTATGCTAGTACCACATTGCCTTGTTTACTGTAGCTTTGTAGTAAGTTTTGAAATTGATGTGGCTCTTTCAACCTCATTCTTTTTTTTTTCAAGACTGGCTCGCTATTCAGGGTCTCCTGCTGTTTCATGTGAATTTTAGGATCAACTTTTCCATTTCTACAAAAAAGATACCTGGGATTTTAACAGTATTGCGTTAAATTTGTAGATCACTTTGGGGAGTGTTACTGTTTTAATACCATTAAGTCTTCCAACCCATGAACACAGAAACAGAAGTCTTTCTATTTACTTAAGTTTTCTTTAATTTCTTTGAGCAATGTTTTATTGTTTTTAATATACAAGTCTTTCACCTCCTTGGTTAAACTTGTTCATAACTATTCTCTTTGATGGCTATTGTGAGTAGGATTGTTTTCTTAATTTCTTTATGGGATTGTTCATTGCTAGTATATAGAAATGCCACAGATTTTTTTTGTATTTATCTTGCCTCCAACAACTTTGCTGACCTTGTTTATTAGCTCTAATAGATTTTTTGGATTCTTTTAGGATTTTCTGTATATAACATGCCATCTGTGTATTCCTTTTATTTCTTGCTCTTATCTAATTGACCTGTCTAGAAGTTCTCATGCAGTATTGAATAGCAGTGGTAAAGATGAGCATTCATATTTTTTTTCCTGAGTCCAGGGGAAAGCTTTCAGTTTTCATCATTTAGTGTGATGTTAGCTGTGAGTTTTTCTTATATGACTTTTATCATACTGCAGAAGTTCCTTCTTATTCCTATTTTATTGAGTTATTTTTATCATTAATAGAACATCGAATTTGTCTTATACTTTTTCTTTCTCAATTGCCATGATCACGTGGGTTTTTTACTTCACTCTGTCAATACGGTATATTATATGAATTGATTTTTCTATGTTCAGTCACCATTGCATTCCTTTTATAATTCCCTCTTAGTCTTGGTATACAATTCTTTTAGTATTCTGCTAGATTCAGTTTGATAGTATCTTGTAGGGGATGTTTGTATCTATATTCATCAGGATTATTAGTCTTCATTTTCTTTTATTATAATGTCTTTTTTTTTTTTTTTTAAGACAAATTCTTACTCTGCTGCCCAGGCTGAGTGGAGTGGTATTGTCATAGCTCACTTACAACAAGCTTTTGGGTTCAAATTATCTTCTTGCCTTAGTCTCTCGTGTAGCTGGAAATATAGGTACACATCACCATGCTTGGCTAATTTTATTTTTTATTTTTTGTAGAGACAGAGTCTCATTATGTTGTTTAAACTGGCCTAAAACTCCTGTGCTCAAGTGATCCTTCAGCCGTCAAGTGATCCTCCAGCCCTCAACCTCCCAATGTGCTAGGATTTGGGTGTGAGCCACTGTACCCGCCCTTTCTTCTTTAAATATTTCAATGCTTGGTAGAATTCACCAGTAAAGCCATGTGGTCCTGGAGATAAATATATTTTGTGTGTGGGGGGGTGAGTTTGGGAAATCTTAGATTACTGATTTAGTCTCTTCACTTGTTAGGTCTGTAGAGATTCTCTGTTTCTTCAAGCAATTTATATGTTCTTAAGAATCTGTCCATTTCATCAAGATTATTTAATACTAACAGGCATGCAGTTGCTCATTGTATCCTCTAGCAATTCTTTCTGTTTAAGGTCAGCAATAATGTCCCCACTCTCATTTCTGATTTTAGTAACTTTTTTCTCTTTTTTTCATAGTCTAGCTAAAGATTGTCCATCTTGTTAATCTTCACTTTTTGATTGACAGTTTTGTTTTGTTTTTTTCTTTCAGGTCTTGAAAGATGTTATTCCACTGACTTCTTGCTCTCATTGTCTGTAACAGCAATTCTGCTGTCATTCTTGTACCTCTGTTTTTTTTTTTTTTTTGGCCGGGGCTGGGTTTGAACCCACCACCTCCGGCATAAGGGACCGGCGCTCTAGTCCTTGAGCCACAGGCGCCACCCTCTTGTACCTCTCTTATGTAACGTGTCTGTTTTTCTCTGTTGTTTTTAAGACTGTTTCTTTATCACTGATTTTAACAATTTGATTATGATGTTCTTTGGCTTTTTCTTCATGTTTCTATTTTGTGCTTGGAGCTTTTTGAGTTTCTTAGATCTGTGCATTTTTTTGTTGTTATCATTTTGGAAAGGCCTCCTTCAGAGACTCCAGATAACCTTATTTAAGATGCTTGGATTCATTTTTTTAAATGATTTTTCTTCCCTTTTTCATGTGAACTAGTAGCTTTGCTCTGTCTCCACGTTCCTTGTTTTTTTTCTTAATTAATGCGCCATTAAAGTCACACATTTGTTTTTAAATTTCAGTTTTATAGTTTTCATCTAAATAAATTTGCTTGGGTCTTTTTATTTTTCTTCCACATCTCTTTTGAACTTTAAAAATTATGGATTTCAGTTACATTACAGTTTTAAAGTCCTCTGCTAATTCTAACACCTGTGTTGGTTCTAAGTTGGTTTTGATTGATTTTTTTTTTCTCATTATGTGCCCTTTTTTTTTTTTACCACTTTTAAGTTTTGATTTGATACCTTAATTATGGACTTTATCATACTAAGTGCTTTGTGTTTTTATATACCTACAAATAATCTTAAGCTTTGTCTAGGTATATAGTTAAGTTACATGGAAACAGTAGATCCTTTCAGATGGTGTTTTTATGATGTTTCAGGCTGTCTGGAACAGTTCTTATCCAGAGCTAATGACATCCCACTCTTGATTGCTCTGCCCTATCCCTGTGGTTTACGAGGTTTCCTTGGCCTGGGTGCTTTCTCTGGTCCTTCCATGTTCAGTCCTTGGCCCTGGGGAGTTTTCTCACCACATGTGCTAATCTGTTTTCTGCTGAGTACTTGAGGCGGCTGTTCTGTGTGCCAGCATCGCGTGTGCTGGTGGCTTCAGCCTTTCCACCTTCCTGGCTGCAGCTCCTCCATGCAAGGCTCACCCTGTGGCTTTCTGTCTTTTGCTGTTCTTTGTTGTCTGTTGTCCAGTGACTTGAAAAGCCTTGTTTTCTATATATTGTCCGTTTTTGTTTATTTCAAATGGGAGATTCAGTTCCATCTTTGTTCTGAGAGGGCACAGAAAAGGGCCACTTGGGAGACCCCAGGCAGGAGTCATAGAGGTCATGGTAGAAAGGTCCCTCTAGGCGGTCAAGCAGGGCTCTTGCTCTTGCCAGGCTTTGGGGTCATGTCATAGAGGAAGTAGCTGTCTCTGAGTTATATGAGGAGGAATAGGAAGGTCTAGGCACCCACTTGGTCTGCACTTGCCGTGGTCCTGCTTTCTGGAGCCTGGTGTGGGCGCAAAGTTTGATCTTCTGGAGACAGGCTTGATGCTAGGAATGCCCAAAGCATGCACAGGGTCTTCTCCATGAGAAAATGCTCTCTGTGCTCCTATCCTATCAGGCTTGTTATACAGCTGGGTAACACTGGAAGCACCAGGCAATTCTTCCACAAGATTTCAGGGAGCTTATATATTATTGCTTTACTGTCATCCACAATGTACAGATTTGTAGGAGTAAATGAAGGAAATATAATTTCATGTACTGAGCACTTCCTTGTAGTCAAGCCCTGGGGGAGGCCTGTGAGCAGCTGATTAGGACCCAGACTTGGCCACGAAGGCTCTTCCCTGCCCTTTTTATGCCAGTGGGACACCAGTCTCCTGTCTATGATCTGAAGTCTCATTGGTCTGGCTGCTCCAAGAGCTTACCACTCCATGGATCCCTGCAAGGATGGGACAGAGAGAGCCAGTTGTGCTTGGAGTGATGCAGCCAGGGCACAGTCTTGCTCTGTGACCTTTATAAATGACAAACAAATTTTCTCCTTCCTGTTGAGGGAAGCACTTAATCAAGGATGGCAGACTTATTGCATGGTAGTCTCTGGCTTTTTGAAGGAATTTTTACATCTTTATAGATATTTCATTAAGCTCTGAAGTCTATTGATACAAAAAAAGTGTCCTTCAGACATGGTGCTGCCTCCTGGGCTGCGGTCAGCCTAGGGACTCCCTTGTCATGTTCTCTGCCCATCCTCTCATCTCCATTCACATTGTGCCGGCCAGCTTCTTGTGTTCTTCCCACATATTTCTGGTAGAGTTTTCAGCAATGGGTGGTAAGGAGTGGGGCTGACTTCAGAGGGTCCCAGTGGAGCCCTTTGGGTGGCTCTAGCCTATGCCTTCTTGCTTCAAGAGCTCCCAGCAAGAGGACCCTGGTGACTGACCAGAGCTTGCCCTCCCAGTGTCTCCCACCTCACTCTTCCTAGATTTCCTAGTCTCCTAGATTTTGGTACTCCTGCCTTTACCCATACTGTCCATCTGCATGGCTGCTTGCCTGCTTGCCCCTCCTGCCTTGGTCCATGGGCTTGAGGCAAATGTTCCACGTATCTCTCCATCCTTTCTGTGAAGCTGTGCCGCCATGACTGTCTGATTCCTGATTAGCTCAGCCTCCTAGCTTAGAGTCTCCCTGTGAAATAGCTGTAAGGTGGCTACTCTAAGTGGCACATTGGGCCATGTGGCAGATGCCAGTGCCTTGTCACACTACCTGCAATACACATTTCTGAAATGATGGACAGTGTTTGGTTGAGTTCTGAATAAAAGAAAAGATCTTCTCTTGGTATAGCCATAGTTGCCTTCCTACAGAATTCACAGAGACTGTATGAAAGTATGCCAGAAGCACTTTATGCTTCTTTATCAAAGGTGTTAGTTTCTAGGGCTGGGCTTAGATCCTTATAAATAGCTTCTGCACCTGTGTAAATGTTGGCAGGAAATTTGGAGGTTATGCAGCACAGGAGAGCATTCTTCCTCCTGAAGGCTTGTCCTGCACATTGCAGCTTATTGTATTCCTGCTCACCATTAGAATCCCCTTCAGCATTGATGACCAGAAAGTGTCCCCAGGGTGAAGTACTGCCATACCCTTCAGAGCCATTGTCATGGCTGCTTTTAGCATGGTTCTTCAGTGAAAAGCTTGCCTTTGAGGACTGTGGGAAGTCTGAGAACCCCAGGGCTGGGAAGTGGGATGTGTTGGACTCAAAGTGTGGGAGTTTAGCTGAGGTGAGCTCACCTTGTGGCTCTGGTGTGTGTGGTGGGGAATCCTGCAGAGTGGTTCAGAGAGTAGTTGTCTCTGAGCAGTCAGGACACCAGGGGCTGGGAAGCCAGGGCTCCTGGAGGCTGGTCATTTCTCCTGCTTCGGAGCCCTTTGGTGGCCTTCCTTCTGCCCCTGCCCAACTGCATGAGGCTCAAAAGAGGACCCTTACCTCCTTGGTGATAAGAAGGAAGGAGCTGGCCTTGGGAGTAAAATTCATCCTCCATGTCTTGGTGGAAGACTGTGTCTGAAGGTGGTGACCCAAAAGAAGTATTGGGCCCATGATAGGGTGAGTTTGATGTCCATGTAGACACTGCACCCTGGTGGGCAGGGCGGGGCAGGGGTGGACACTGCATCCTGATGGACAGAGTAGGGGTAGATGTTGTACCCTGGTGGGCAGAGTAGGGTCATGGGTGGACACTGTACCCTGGCAGAAAAGGTGGTGCAGAAGTAGACTGCACCCTGATGGGCAGGGCAGGGAGGACGTATACCCTGACCCAGGCCCTCTGGTCTGTAGCCATTTGCCCCCTTGGGTGGGATAGAGACCAGCCCTGTTTGCCCATAGGCTTCTGGGTGTCTCTCTTCCCTGGTGGTCAGAATAGCAGCATATGGGACTGAGAAGTCTGTGGTGACAGAAAGCAGGGACCCAGTGAGTGCTCCTGGGCTGTGATTTCAGAGTTATTTTCATAAGTTTTTCAGTTTTCTTGTCTTTGTCCATAATTGGTATGTCCCTCATCAATATGGTAATGGTTTGGTCTGGTCTAGGTCACGGTGGGCAGACTTCAGCCCAGGGGCTAGATCTTGCCCACTGCAGGTTCCTTAAGTAAGACTTTGTTGAGATCTAGCCACACCCATTCATTCGTGCATTGCCGTGGCTTCTCTGTTTCACCTTGCAGAGGCCAGATGGCCTCCTGGCCCTTTCCAGTGGGAGTTGTCTGACCCCAGGCATAGGTAATATTTAAAGGCAGTGTGGTGGGGTGCACTGTCTTGAGCCTATAATCCCAGCACACTGGGAGGCTGAGGTGGGATGATCACCAAGAGTTTGAGACCCGTCTGGGCAATGGTGAGACTTTTTCTCCACACAAAAAAAAAGAAAGAAAGAAAAATTAGCTGGTCAAGGTGGTATACACCAATAATCCCAGCTACTTAGGAGGATGAGGCAGGAGGATCACTTGAGCCCAGGAGTTCAGGGTTACAGTGAGCTATGATAATGCCATTGAACACCAGCCTGTGTAACAGAGCAAGACCCTATCTCATTTAAAAAACAAGTTAATAAATAAAAGCATTACCACTCTTCAATTCCCGGGCTTGATCCAAACCTGGGGAGGCCTGGCTTTGGGTGTCAGAAAATAGAGTCCAAAAGCTCTGTGCCCTTTCCTGAGGTGCAGGACCCAGGCCTCGGCTGAGTACTTCCAGCCTCCCTACCATAGTCCACAGGTAAAGGTGAGCCGGCAGGGATCCTAGAGGGAGGCATGGCCATGTATCTGCCACAGCTGGGCTTGCCCTTGCCTGTGCAAACCAGTGGGAAGACTTTGTTGCATCCCAGTTGTTGTAGATGCCACAGGACCCTGCTGGCTGGCCCTCCTGTGGGGTGGTGTCAGGGCCCATGGCTGGTGAAGAGGCTGAGAGGCCACCCAGGGCCAAGAACTTTGCCCCACAAGATGACCAAAACAGGATTCTAGAGAGCAGAACTATGAAGGTGACTGAATTCCTTGCAAAGTCTGGTATCCCCAGAGCCCTGGAGATGGAGTGGTGAGGAGGTAGATTGATCTCTCAGAAGCTCGCCATAGGACATTAAGTCCATATGTTTGTAGTTCGTGCTGCAGGGGAGAAGTTCAGGTGTGTGCTGGGGGATGACAAAGTGAGAGGCACAAGTGCTGGTTTGCTTTGGGAAGGAAATGCTGGCTGGCTGGTCTCCTGTTTGTTAAATATGACCTGGGCTCTTCCTATGTATGTATCTTTTTAAGTGTTTACTTAAATAACTAAGTAAATATTACATGTGCATGGTGCAAAACAAAGGAAGCAAAAGGAGGTGAAATAGTAAAACTCAGGTGCCTTCTTGTCCATGTCCTCTAGTTCCTTCTGGGAACAGGCCGTGTTGCCCATTTCTTAGGTGTCTTGGAAGAGAGATTCTATTTGCTGGTTTCACTAATGTGTCATCTAATTTCTTCCTTGAGGAGTCCTAAGTATAGCCATTATTATCCCTGTGTGGAAGTAGAGAAAGACTCAGAGAGTTTTATACAGTCTGCTTCAGGACAGGTGGTGGTTTTGGTGTTGACCCCAGTCTCTGTGGCACTGTGGCCTGAGTTCTTCCCAGGTGTGGGTTGCCCTCATCGGGGCCGTGCTAAGCGCTCCAGTGCCCTGCCCACAGGACTAGGGGCCAGCAGAACTCGTCAGCTGTGGGGTAGCCCCCCATCCTGGCAGAGTGTGTGCAGAGGTCAGATTGCGATGGGGTCTGTGCGACTTTGGGAATGCTTCAGCTTTCTCATCCGCAGAATTATCAGAGCCTTTGAGAACTGCAGATCTCCTAGTGGGGACCTTACTGTGCGCTCTGCTCTACCCCCAGTGTGAGGTGACGGTGCAGCCAGGCTCACAGGCCACTACCACTCCAGATGGTACCTCTAGGACCATGGCAGAAAGCCCCTTCTCCCAGGCATTCTGTTCATTTGGAGCAGGCACAGCTGGTAGTTATGCCTCTTAATTTAAGAGAGTGAGGCTAGAGAAAGGAATATAAATTTGTGTATTAATGTTAGAGATTAGAAATGGGTAGAGCAGCTTTCTGTCTGGGTGGTTAAATTTGAATGAAACAGAGAGATATTTGGGGTAACTAAAAAAACTGCCCTTTAGCAGTGGCAGGCCAGGGCCCCTGGCCCAGTGTGCATGCCTTGTGGACCTCACCCATACCTCACCCATGTGTTACCTGACAGGATTTGGAGGCGGTGGGGGTGGGAGGGTCGTCCATGTTCCTGGCAGCAGGCAAGCCTCCATGGAAGTCTTTGCCTTTGGAATCCTTTTTGAGGGCCATTAAGTGTGTTTTGGGGGCTTCATGGTTTTAAGGCATTTAGAGGGTCTCTCATAAGATGTGATCCTTGTGTTCTTTTTTTTTTTTTAAACCAATGCTATAGACAGATTTTTCTCAGTGAAGTATGAAATAGTTGCAGACTGTAATATTAATGCATTTCCAGTTTTGTCTTCTTGTGCAAAGTAACAGCAAAGTGGACTGGCTTATGTTGCCAGGAAGGGAGCTGGTAACAAATATCTCTCCTCTTGGTATGGAGCAGACTTGGCTGGCCCACAGAAACCAGGGCAGGCCCCTGAGACCTTGTCTAGCCCTCTCAGTTCATGTGGGAATCTGGGCCCAAGAGTGTTGGGATGGGCTTGTAGCCATACTGAACAGGAGTATGTGAGAGTTAGAGAGTGTGAGTGTGTGTGCAAGACAGTAAAAGTGAGGCTATGAGTATAAGAGATGAGTGTGGGTAAAGAAGGAATCAGGCACAGGCCTGGGCAGTGCATGGTCCAACACATGTTGAGTCTCTGCTGTGGGCCATGCTTGTGCTGGGCACTTTAAGTTTCTGACTCAAGTGGAAACCTCAAGGTCAGAGAATATCATCCCCCTTTTAGGTGCAGGATGAGTTACAGCCTGGGCACAAGAGATCACAGGTATTTCCTCTGTCCCCATATGTCCTGGTGTTGTTGTCTCAGCCTTGCACACTGGTCCTCCATTTGGGCACCTTCCAGCTTGTCTCAGTGAGAAGGGCCAGAGAAGAGAGGGCATAGGGGACAGACAGATCAGGACTTCCAGGGGTCCCATGGCAATGCAGTGGCTGCTGAGGGCTGTTTGCTAAGGTCCTCCCCAAGACCCTCACTCAGTTCACATCTTCCCACAGCCTGCCTCTTATTGAATAAGGATTTCCTCCTTTCACATATTGATATGTTTAAATAGTTTCTTAAATTGGGTGACTAGCAGGTAAACAAAACTAGATCTTTTTCCTTTAGCATTGACTTAACTCCCCATGTATTTGTTCTGGTCTCTGGGAAACCATCTCAGTTTTCTATACCCTGCCCTATGTGGTCTCTGGTCTTTCTTGCAGACCTGAACTCTGTGACATGGAAATGCTCTAGGGAAATGTCAGTCACCATGTTCATGTTAGCCATGAATACATGTAGGATCTACTGTGTGCCAGTTTCTGTGCTGGAAAGAAAGGACTTAGAATGTTACTGTATCAGCCTCCAGAGAGTTCCCAATCTAGTGGGGAAGAGAGTCAGGTAACTCAGTTATAATTGTGAGGCAGAGTGTTCAATATACAGGGCAAGTGCAGGGCTGGTAAAAGCCAAAGGAGTAGGGGTTGGCAGTTTGGGCAGGGGAGGCGAGGGAGCAGTAGGGGTCCTTGGAGAAGGATGGATAGAGAAGGTGACATTTCAGCTAATCTGAAAGGTAGCCAGGAGTCGGGATCCAGACGTTGACTGTGTGTTTGTCTGTTGCAGACACTGCCCTTTGCTTGGGCCTGGAGGCAGGAGGTGGTAAAGGCAGGAGGTGATAAGAGGCAGGGTAGGGCTTAGGATGCACCATGGGGCACACCACCACCCCACCACCCCCGCCAGCAGGTGGGCCTGCTGGCATGTCTGGGCTGCGTATTTGGCACAGACTCAAAGGGTGGTGGGAATTGGCCTCTGTGAGAATAAAGTTGAGAGTTTGTTAGTTATGAGTCTGTGGTTACAAATTAAAATAAAAAGACTCAAGTTTTGCCTAGAACATTGTGGCATATGTCAGCATTTCCTCCTCATTTTCTGTAAATCATCCAAAAACCAAAATGGCATACTTAAATATTGGCAGGACAGAAATACCCAAGTCCTAAAACCCAAGTCCCAAGGGGAGACAGGTGGCCTCAGTATAGGTAGTCAGCCCAATGGGCAGATGTGTGCATAGGGTGAGGTGAAATGCTCTCTCCCCAGGGACGTGAAATGCTCTCTCCCTAGCATCTGTCTGGCGTCCTCACTGGTAGGGCCACCTTTTCCTCAAGATGCTAATCCTGATCACTGAGTTTGCAGTAGGGGCCCAGGGCATCCACTGGAGCAGCAGATATTGTAGCCAAGTGAGGGGTCACCCACGTGGGCCTGATGTGCCTAAAACTGGGTCTCCAGGAGAGGAAAGGGGAGTGTTGCTCTGCTGCTAGAGGGAAGGGGTATGCTATTGGACTTGCAGCATGACCCTCTGACCAGATTTCTTAGAAACAAGGAAAGAGCCCATCCTTTCCCCGCCGTGACCCTTGTGCATAAAGCTGGTTTAATAAAACTTACCGTTTCACAGTGAGCAACAAAGGAAGGTAACAGCTCGTGTCTATGTGAGGCCAGAGGAAAAAAATAGAAGAAAGTTTCACAGAAACTGACATTAAGCTGATGAAAATGGTCTCCAAACATTTTGCCAAGAAATAAAAATGGAAATCTCCGAAGCTTGCAAGTAAAAGAAGGGATGGTGAGATCCAAGGAGGGGATAGAATGGGACTGTAGGACAAAATCAGGAAGCAAGGCAGATTGGAAGGGGCACAAGGACATACGATGACTAAAAAAATGCCTGGAAAGGATCAGCTTGAGGTTCATCCATTTAAAGTGGAAGATTAAACCAACACAGAAGTTAGGAACACAATGTCAGTGCAAATGCTGTATGTTCTGGTCATATAGAATTTATGTATTTAATAAAAATGTTGTGATAGGAGAAGCAAGATGGCAGCCGAGTAACAGCTTCTTTGCAACCAGGTACAGTGAGATTGGGGAGAGAAGACTCCAGGTATCTCTGGCTTGTGGGCTCTGCCCAGAAACATCCCTTTGGGGACACATGGAGACAGCAAGAGACTTCTGGACCCCAGGACCCCAGGAGGAGAACAAAAGCAGTGGAGAACTGGCATGTGGTTGCGTGTGTTTGTTTGGTCTGAGGCCATGGCTGCCACAGCTATAATCACAACAGCAACAAAATTGCAAACAGGGAAGGCCTTCCCTGTGGGCTGTTTTGTTTTTTCAGATTTGGGCACTTGGTTGAACTACCTTGGGAGAACTTGGGCAAGAGTTCACATGACTTTAAGCGTTGTCTAGGGCCCCGGACTGAGCTGCTGAGCCAGAATGGAGCTAATATTGTTCTGCTGTGGGCCACAGGCAGCCATTGTGGGAGAACTGCCCCTTCAGTTTCCGCCTCAGGGTTGCAGAGTGAGACTCGGGCTGGGAGACTTGGGATGAGTGATCTAGTGACTGAGCAGCACCAAAGGTTGCTGGGGAAGAGCAGAGATTTCAGTGTTTCGTAGTAGCAGGGCCACCTTGTAGCCTTGGCCCTCAGGGGCATGGAGTGAGACCGGTTTTGGCGCACTGAATAAGCAGGCAGCCACTTCAGGAGAGATCCCAGGGACAAGTGCTTTCCTAGGAAAGCTTCTGCTTAGCCAAGGTTATCGGTTTAAAGTGTCTTTTAAGTGGGCTAAGGACAGATTTATGATCTCAACTCTGCAGGGTTTGAGAAATCAGCAGAGGCCTCTAGTCTCCAACTCATAGAGCTGTATCAGCATTGTGATTAACATCTCATACCCCAGAAGATCAACTGTTGCCCAATGTTCCACAAGATATATATACTGCTTTGTTTTTGTTTTGGGTATTTTTTTATTTATTTTAACATTTTCCCTCTAGATTTCTCTTTTTATCCATGTTTTTCTTTCTTCATTTTTCTAGTTTAAATATAATTTTCCATTGTTGCCTTTAATAATAAGAACTCCATTTTTGCTAGTGTTTCTGCCCCTATTATTTGGTTTTTCCCCCAATTTTATTCTGTAAGGTTTTTTGTTAGTTTGTTTTGATTTGATTTATAGTATTTTTGTCTTTACTCTGTATTTGTTGGAGGTGGGGTACTGTGTCTGAACAAGCTGGCAAAGAGCTGCTGACCTCAAGGGAACTACCCAACCTAGCACCCCCAGAGAGGTTGGGGGTTTTTAAAGTTGGGTCAAAGTACCCTACTGTACACCTTTATTACTCCTGTCTCCCTCTTTCTGTGCCTCTCTTCTTTTTGTCAATATTCCCTTTTGCTCCCCCACATCCTTTCTCTTTTTTCTAAATATTTTTTCCATTCTTGCTCTTCAGTCTTCTCATCCTTTTGGTCCTGTACCAATAGTACTCATCAAAACCTTAGGCCAGAGGCATGGTAACTTAAAGAGCAAGAGGAAAAGGAAAATTAGGGCAAAGAAACAGATAAAAGAAAACACTCATGAGGAAGAATCAGCAGAAAAATCCTGGCAATTTGAAAAACAGTCCAGAGCAACCCCCCCACCCCCCCTCGCAAAGGGACCATGAGGTAGCTAACTGCAGAGGATTCCACCTATAAAGAAATGTTAGAAATGACAGAAGGGAAATTAAAATACAGATGATGAAAACAATGAAAGATACTGCTAAGAAAGTGGAAAATAAAAAACAATGAAGAAAATTACGAGAAAGTGGAAAATAATCAAAAGGAAATTCAAAAACAGAATCAAATAAGGAACAATATGAAGAACATAGAAAGGATATAATAGAGCTGAAGGATTTGAAGTAGTTAATCAGAGAGCTTAAAGATGCAATGGAAAGTATCAACAACAGATTAGACCATGCAGAAGAAAGAATCTCAGAGGTAGAGGACAAAGCTCTTGAGATATCTCAGGTAGTTAAAGAGGCAGAAAAGAGAGAGAAAGCAGAATGTTCACTGACAGAATTATGGGACTTTATGAAGTGCTCAAACATATGAGTTATAGGTATCTCAGAAAGGGAAGAAAAATGCCCCAGAGGAATGGAAGTCATACTAGAGAATATTATAAATGAAAATTTCCCAAATATCACCAAAGATTCTGACACACTCCTTTCAGAGGGATATCAGACTCCAGGGCGCCTCAACTCTAATAGAGCTTCTCCAAGACACATTGTGATGAATCTGTCCAAAGTCAAGACAAAGGATTTTGCGAGCTGCCAGGAGTAAGCACCAATTGACCTACAGGGGCAAATCCATCAGAGTGACTACAGACTTCTCTAATGAAACTTTTTAAGCCAGAAGATAATGGTCATCTACCTTTAATGTACTTAAACAGAACAATTTCCAGCCCAGAATTCTTATATCCAGCTAAACTAAGCTTTAAAATTGATGCAGAAATCAAATTTTTTACTGATATGGAACCACTGAGGAAATTTGCCACAAGAAGACCAGCTCTACAGGAAATACGTACACACTGACCATCACAATGGACCACCAGCAAAGTAAGCACCCAGAAATTAAAGGACAGAATCTAGCTTCCACAGTGATGCAAAAGACAAAAGTAAGCAATGGACTTTCACAAAATAAGATGAATAGAATGCTTCCACACTTAATCAATTATCTCAATAAATGTTAATGGCTTGAATTCTCCCACTGAAGAAGCATAGATTGGCTGATAGGACTAAAAAACACAAGTTATCTATTTCCTGTCTGCAAGAAACACACATAGCCTCAAAAGACAAATTAAAACTCTGAGTTAAGGGTTGGAAGACAATTTTTCAGGCAAACAGAATCCTGAAGAAAAAAGGGGTTACAGTCTTATTTTCAGAAACATGTGGATTTAAAGCAACTAAAGTCAAAAAAGACAAAGATGGTCACTTCATATTGGTCAAGGGAATAATACAAGAAGACATTTCAATTCTAAATATTTATGCACCCAACTTAAATGCTCTCAGATTCTTGAATCAGACCTTAATTAGTCCGAGCAATATGATATCCTATAACATCATAACAACAGGGGACTTTAATACTCTTACAGAGCTGGACAGATCCTCTAAACAGAAAATAAGCAAAGATATAAGGGACTTAAATGAGACCCTAAAACAACTGTGCTTGATAGACACATATAGAACACTCCATCCCAAAGCTAAAGAACATACATTCTTCTCATTGCTCCATGGAACATTCTCCAAAATTGATCATATCCTAGGCCACAAAACAAACCTCAACAGACTCAAAAGAATTGAAATTTTGCCTTGTATCTTCTCAGACCACAAGGCACTAAAGGTAGAACTCAACAACAACAAAAAACATTCAACCCTACACAAAGGCATGGAAATTAAACAACCTTATGCTGAATGACAGTTGGGTGCAGGAATAAATAAAAGAGGAAATCATTAACTTCCTTGAGCATAACAACAATGAAGACACAAGCTACCAAAACCTGTGGGATATAGCAAAATCAGTCCTGAGAGGAAAATTTATCACTTTAGATGCCTACATTCGAAAAACAGAAAGAGAGCGCATCAACAAACTCACAAGCCATCTAATGGAATTGGAAAAAGAAGAACAATATAAGCCTAAACCCAACAAAAGAAAAGAAATATCCAAAATTAAATCAGAAATTAATGAAATTAAAAACAAAAGAAACATTCAGAAAATTATTGAAATAAGGAGTTGGTTTTTTGAAAAAATAAATAAGATAGACTAACCTTTGACCAGACTAGAAATAGAAAAGTAAAATCTCTAGTAACCTCAAAGAGAAATGATAAAGGGGAAATAACAACTAATGCCTCAGAGATACAAGAGATTGTTTCTGAATACTACCAGAAACTCTATACCCAGAAATTTGACAATGTGAAGGAAATGGATCAATATTTGGAATCACACCCTCTTCCTAGACTTAGCCAGGAAGAAATAGTGCTCCTGAACAGACCAATTTCAAGTACTGAGATCAAAGAAACAATAAAAATCTTCCAACAAAAAAATGCACTGGTCCAGATGGCTTTACACCAGATTCTATCAAAGCTTCAAAGAAGAGCTTAATCTCATACTACAGAAATTATTCTAAAAGTTGAGGAATCTTCCCCCAACACATTCTAAAAAGCAAATATTACCCTGATACCAAAACCAGGAAAAGACCTAACTAAAAAGGAGAACTTCAGACCAATTTCACTAATAAATATAGATGCAAAAATTCTCAACAACATCCTAGCTAATAGATTACAGCTTCAAAAAAATCATACATCATCAAAAAAGTCATACATCATGATCAAGTAGGTTTCATCCCAGGGATGCAAGGTTGGTTTAACATATGCAAGTCCATAAACATTCTTCACCGTATCACCAGAAGCAAAAACAAAGACCATATGATCCTCTCAATAGATGCAGAAAAAGCATTCAGTAAAATCCAGCATCCTTTTCTAATTAGAACATTGAATAATATAGGCATAGGTGGCACATTTCTTAAACTGATTGAAGCTATCTATAACAAATTCACAGCTAATATTTTACTGAATGGAGTTAAACTGAAAGCTTTTCCTCTTCGAACTGGAACCAGAAAAGGTTGTCCTCTGTCGCCATTACTACTCAACATAGTGCTGGAAGTTCTAGCCAATACAATTAGGCAAGACAAGGAAATAAAGGGCATCCAAATGGGAGCAGAAGAGGTCAAACTCCCTCTTTGCTAACGATATGTTCTTATACTTAGAGAACCCCAAAGTCTCAACCACAAGACTCCTGGAAGTCATCAAAAAAAATACAGTAATGTCTCAGGATATAAAATCAAAGTGCACAAGTCATTAGCCTTTGTATCTGCCAATAACAGCCAAGATGAGAGGCTAATTAACGACACAATTCCCTTCACCATAGCTTCAAAGAAAATGAAATACCTAGTAATATATCTAACAAAAGGGGTAAAGGCCCTCAATAAAGAAAATTATGAAACCCTAAGAAAGGAAATAGCAGAGGATATAAACAAATGGAAGAACATACCATGCTCATTGCAGGAAATAATCAACATTGTTAAAATGTCTATACATCCCAAAACAATCTACCAATTCTAAAGTACCCTGGAGTAAGGGTATTTATAAACAAAAAATGACAAAAATGATTCTTTATTTTTTATGGAACCAGAAAAAAACCCATATAGCTAAGGCAGTTCTTAGTAATAAAAACAAAGCCATGGGCATCAGCATACCAGATTTTAGGCTGTACTACAAGGCCATAGTGGTCAAGACATCATGGTACTGGCACAAAAATAGTGACATAGATGTTTGGAATCGAATAGAAAACCAGGAAATGAAACTAACATCTTACAACCAACTAATCTTCGATAAACCAAACGAGCATACACTGGGGGAAAGACCGCCTATTCAATAAATGGTGCTGGGAGAACTGGATATCCACATGTAACAGACTGAAACTGGACCTGCACCTTTTTCCACTCAGAAAAATTGATTCAAGGTCGATAAAGGACTTAAATTTAAGGCATGAAACGATAAAAATCCTCAAAGAAAGCATAGGAAATACACTGGAAGATATCAGCCAGGTAAAGACTTTATGAAGACTTCTGTGACAATTGCAACAGCAACAAAATTAAACAAATGGAACTTAATTAAATTGAAAAACTTCTGTACTGCTAAGGAGACAACAATCAAAGCAAATAGACAACCTACACAATGGGAAAGGATATTTGCATATTTTGAATCAGACAAAAGCTTGATAACTAGGATCTATAGAGAACTCAAATTAATCTACATGAAAAAAGCCAACAATCCCATGTATCAATGGGCAAGAGAGATGAATAGAACCTTCCCAATCTCAGTACAAGAATATGGAGAAGGGGCAAGGGAGGGGGAGGCAAGGTGGCAGGAGGGTGATTGGTGGGTCCACACCTAGGGTGCATCTTGGAAGGGTGCAGGTGAAGTTTACTAAGTGAAGAGTGTAAGGGTTTGAACACAATAATTAAGAAAATGCCATGAAGGCTATGTTAACCATTTAGGTGAAAATATTTCAGACTGTATATGGAACCAGCACATTGTACCTCATGATTGCATTATTGTACACAGCTATGATTTAATAAAAAAAAAAAAAAAAAAAAGAACCTTCTCTAAAGAAGACAGATGAATGGCTAGCAAACATATGAAAAAAGTGCTCATTGTCCCTAATTATTAAAGAAATGCAAATCAAAACCACCCTGAGATACCATCTAACCCCAGCAAGAATGGCCCACATCACAAAATCTCAGAACTGCAGATGCTGGTGTGGATGTGGAAAGAAAGGACCACTTTTACACTGCTGGTGGGACTACAAACTACTAATACAACCTTTTTGGAAAGAAGTATGGATAACTCTCAAAGAACTCAAGCTAGACCTCCCATTTGATCCTGCAATCCCATTACTGGGCATCTACCCAGAAGGAAAAAAATCCTTTTACCACAGGGACACTTGCACTATGCTGTTTATTGCAGCTCAATTTACAATCAGCAAAATGTGGAAATAGCCTAAATGCCCACCAATCCAGGAATAGATTAACAAGCTGTGGTGTATGTATACCAAGGAATACTATTCAGCCATTAAAAAGATGGAGACTTTACATCTTTTGTATTAACCCGTATGGATGTAGAACACATTATTCTTAGTAAAGCATCACAAGAATGGAGAACAAGAATCTTGTGTGCTCAATTCTGATGTGAGGACAATTAAGGTCCTAGTACACAGTGGGGAGTGGGGGAAGGGGAGAGCAGAGAGAGAAGGAGGGAGGAAGTGGGGGAAAGGAAGAGCAGAGAGAGGGAAGGAAGGAGGGGGTAGGGTCTCGGTGTGTGACACACCTCTTGGGGGCAAGACACGATTGTAAGAGGGACTTTACCTAACAAATGTAATTAGTATAACCTGGTTTCTTGTACCATCAATGAATCCCCACAATAAAAAAAAAATGTCAGGTGGCACCTGTGACTCAGTGGGTAGGGCACTGGCCCCATATACCGAGGGTGGCGAGTTCAAACCCGGCCCCAACCAAACTGCAACAAAAAAATAGCTAGGCATTGTGGCAGCCGCCTGTAGTCCCAGCTACTCGTGAGGCAAGAGAATCACCTAAGCCCAGGAATTGGAGGTTGCTGTGAGCTGTGTGACGCCACAGCACTCTACCAAGGGCCATAAAGTGAGACTCTGTCTCTACGAAAAAAAAATGTTGAGATAGGATAAGGGAGAAAACACAAAAACGGTTTTTTCATTGTTAATGGCTGAAGATGAAAACAACCACCCAAAGATAACATCAAGTAGTAAAAGTATATTTAACTGTGTGTTAGGGCTCTCTAGAGAAACAGAATCAGTGGGATTGATCTATCTATTCATATGTCTATCTCAAGAGATTGATTGATTGATTGTGCAGAATTGACTCACATGAGCATGGAGGCCTAGAGAAGCTGGTTTTGTGGTTTAGTCCATGTCTGAAGGCCTGAGCACAGAGGGGCTGGTGGTGTGAGCCTGGGTCCAAGTGTGGGAAGAAGTGAGGTGCCCTAACTCTGGCAGTGAGGTGAGAAGGAAAGGTGTCCTCACTTCCTCTGCTTTTATTGTTTTGGTGCTCAAGATATTAAACAGTGCCTTCAGGAAGGGGTGGTCTGCTGAGCCCATTATTCTAATGTTGACTCACTTAGAAACATCCTCATAGATATACCCAGAATAGTGTGTAATCCAGGCATCCCTGGTCCAGTCACAGACTGCATAAAGATGAACAATAATAAGGACACTGTTTCACTAACTAGTCAGGCCTTCAACATAGAAAATATAATAAGTACTATCTAAAACAGGAAAATGTAGGTATGGTATAATATTAAGCTGAGTTGTATTAATAAAAGCAAGCAGGGCAAAATGCACCAACTTTTCTAAATATCAACAGAATTACATATAAGAAAGTAAACAAGTTTAAAAAGGCCACAGAATGATGTAGTTTGCAAAGCTATAAAACAGAATGTGTAACCACATGAAACAAGAGAAATAAAAACAAACATACATCAAAATATAAATGGTCTAAACTCTTTAAAGGAAAAGACTTTCTGATTGGGTTGCGAAGCAAAGCCAGAAAAGTTAGAAAATATAGGACGCAAAGGCAATCTGGTAGTTGCAAACATAGAAAGCAGAAGCTGTAATCTTGATGTAGTTAAGTTTGAGTTCAAGCTGTAAAGCATCACAGAAAATAAAGATAGGCAATTTTCAGTAGCAAAGTACCCAATAGCGTGACACTGCTATTCAAAAGAGGAAGAATGAAGAGATATTTGAGGGAGATTGTCAAAGATACCAGAGTAGGGGAATTTCTTTTACTTCCTAATCCATGATATATCAGGTAAAGAATAATGGAAAAATAAAATATATATAATATATAAAATATGTATTTTATATATATCTTTGTAAAACTCTTATCCCTCAAACTAGAGAACATACTCTTTTTAAAAAGTGTTCATAAAAAAATTCAAAAAGATTAATTAAATATTAGGTAATAAAGTGAATCTCTTTTTTTTGGGGGGGGGGGCTGGGACTGGGTTTGAACCTGCCACCCTTGCCGTATGGGGCCGGCGCCCTACTCCTTGAGCCACAGGCACCACCCATAAAGAGAATCTTTAGATATTCAAGTAAGTAGAACTAAACAACTTCTGATTGTGATGTGATAAAATTTTAAATGAGGAAGAAAATGAGGCGTCTATAGTCCCAGCTACTTGGGAGGCGGAGGCAAAAGAATCGCTTAAGTCCAAGGGTTGGAGGTTGCTGTGAGCTGTGATATCACAGCACTCTACTGAGGGTGACATAGTGAAACTCTTTCTCCAAAAAAAAAAAAAAAAAGAAGAAGAAAACCAAAACAAGAAAAGGCTTCTAACACTTGGACATTAAAACACAAAATAAAGGCTTGGCACCTATGGCTCAAGCTTCTAAGGTACCAGCCACATACACCTGAGCTGGCAGGTTCAAATCCAGCCTGGGCCCGCCAAACAACAATGATGGCTGTAATCAAAAAATAGCCAGCATTGTGGTGGGTGCCTGTAGTCCCAGCTACTTGGGAGGCAGAGGCCAGGAGAATCACTTGAGCCCAGGAGTTGGAGGTTGCTGTGAGCTGTAATGCCATGGTACTTTACCCAGGGCGACAGCTTGAGGCTCTGTCTCAAAAAAAAAAAAAAAAAAACACAAAATAAAACAACAGAACAAAGCACTCTATCTTAAACTTAATTCTTGGTTCAAAGAAGAAATGTAATTCAAAAGTGCAGAAAATCTAGAAAATAATTTTAATGAAAACACTTCTCATCAGAGTCTGTGAGAAATATCTAAATTCAAGGGTTTAAATATTTATATCATTGAACAAGAAAGCATGAATACATATGGATTAAACCTTTGGCTCAAGAAGTCAGAGATTGAAAATAAAATAAACCATAGTAAAACAAAAGGTAGGAATTTGTAAAGATCAAAGGAGAATAGGAAAGTGAAAAATGGTAGAAATAATAAATAAGGCAAAAATGCCTGTTATTTGAAATAAAACATAAATTATTAGCAATTCTAATAAAAAAATTAATAGAAAACATTGCCACCCCAAATAAGAATAAATACTAATTACCTTGGCATTCTTGACTGGAAGAAGGGGCATGAGAGAGCTTTCATGAGTGCTGAGAATTCTGTCTTGACCTCAGTGGTGGTTTTATTTGGGTGTCAGCTTGTGTACCAGGCAGTACATGTGAGAGTCTGGCACTTTACTGTGTGTAAGATGTACCTCAGTGTGAAAGAAAGTAAATAAAAGCAAAAATAAATAAAAAATCTAAAAAGAATTAAGGTCGGGCAGCGCCTGTGGCTCAAGGAGTAGGGCGCTGGTCCCATATGCCGGAGGTGGCGGGTTCAAACCCAGCCCCGGCCAAAAACCACAAAAAAAAAAACAAAAAAACAAAAAAAAAAAAGAATTAAGGTCTACCTGAATTCTATAAAAATAATTAAGAATTATATCACAACTTCATTTAAGTAAATTTAAAAGTCTGTATGATGGGAATAATTTTTAGGAAAATACAATCTTATCAGTACTTCAAAAGAGAGAAATTTTAAGCAGAACAATAATTATAGAATAAAGTTGTCACAAATTTGATTGATCTTCACAAATTCTACCAGATCTTCAAAGTACAGACAAACTCAGCAAAATCCAGGTGGGTGATGTAGGGAGTGTCTGTGTTGACACATTGGGAATGAACTTCAGCAGCACATGGAAGTGTGCTGTGCTGTATGGGGGAGGTTTTATTCCAGGACCAGCCTGTTGTCTTGATTTTAGGGTTTCACTTTATGGACTAGCCTTTCCATAGTTGCTGAAAGGGCATTTGACAAAGTCCAACATTCGATCTTGCTTAAAAACTCTTAATAAAAGGTGAAAAATGGGTAATTTCTCAATATAATAAAATATAACTATTTCAACCCAAAGTTGACCTACCGTAAATAAGGAACTATTTAATTCAGTTCTGGGAGCCACTGACAACCTAAGGATGTCCAGTATCACAAGCACCATTTTCTATCATTCTGGAGATACGGTCATCACAGATGGGGAATGAAAATAGAGACTAAGTCTTGGAAGAGGGGGGACTAGTAGGATCAGGTACCCAGGGAATCAATTGAAAACTGCCACAGTCAGCCTGAACCTAGGACAGGTGGGAAACAATTGTTTAACTTACTAAAGTAAGTTAGATAATAGAAGAAAATACCCCCAGTGATAGCAGCAATGAAAAGGTAATAAAATAAAATACCCAAGACTAGAACCTTTAGGCAACATGCAAAATGTATGTGAAGGAAACTTTTATAAGTGTTCCAACATCACAAAAGGTGAGGTGCAAATGGAAAGACACAGTATCCTTGCCCAGGAGCCAGCCTCTGCAGATGGTGACTCTCCCGGCGCTAGTTTTATTTATTTATTTATTTATTTATTTGAGACGTAGTCTCATTCTGTGACTTGGGTAAAGTGCCAGGATGTCCTATGCCTCAGCCTCCTGAGTAACTGGGACTACAGGTGTCCCACAACGCCCATCTAGTTTTTCTTTATTTAGTAGAGACAGAGTCTCGCTTTTGCTCAGGCTGGTTTAGAACTGAGATCAGGTGATCCATCCACCTCAGCCTCCCAGAGTCCTAGGATTACAGGCAAAGCCACTATACCCAGCCACAGTGCTAGTTCTTAAATCTAATGTAATCCCAGTCTTTGTAAGGAGTTTTTGTTTTCTTTTGTTTTGTTTTGTTTTTGGTGGAGTTGAGTTGCAGACATAGCAGGCTTCAGGTACTTGGGAGGCCTGGGAAGGGGATCTGGTGCAGGTTTCAGGCCCTACCACACAGGCAATGCCTGCTGTCCTTATCTTTTGTCCTCCATGCAGACCACTAGCATCATTCACACTCCAGGGCTGCTCCAGGCCCACTCCAGGGCACGGTCAGGACCTGCCTGCCATCCTCTCGTCTGGGCCTATCTGGGTGTCAGCTGGGCTCCTGGCTGCTGGTCCATACAGGTCAGCCCCCTTTACAAGTTGTCATATGCTCATTGGCTTGTTAGGGGCTTGTCCAATGAACGTGCATGTTCTGTTCTTTCTTAGATCTGGTAGCATTGATTGAGATAATTCTTGGTTCGTGGCTTTTGTGAGAAAAGATCCATTCAATGGTGTTTGCGTTTGGGTTTTCTTTTGTTTCTTAAATGTCCCTATGGCTGGTACTCTCTCCAGATGCCCACAGCTGGGTGAGTCTGTGTTCTTGCTGTTATGCTGCCCCTTGGCAGCTGCGCCTTTCTGGGAAGCCTGCACACAGGGAGGGCCAACCTCCTGTGTCTCTCCTCACCTGGAGATCTCTGGGGGCGCTCATTGTGCCTGAACATCTGTGAGAGAGCCAGAAAACAACCACTGGAATTTGAGATTCGTAAGAGTGGACCTAGAAACCCAAATCTGTGCAGCAGTAGGGGTTACCCTAGGCAAGCATCTTCAGCCAGAGCCGTGAGGCTGGTGGAAGTGAGGGTCTGCCTTCCTGTAGCTCCATCTCTGGCATACACCTACCCCTCACATGGTGGTGCCTCTGCTGAGTGAGAAAGTACCGAGTGCCTATTCTGGCTGGGGCACCCAATACATGGGGCAAATAGCAGAGGGTTCTGTTTTCCCTTGGGCCTGCAGCCCAGCATGGGAGATGAACCATCCTTGAATCCACAGGGATGAGACCCAGGGTTAGTGCCCTGAGGACACTTACTGGGTGCCCTTAGAGCTCAGATGGGACCTCTGGGCCAGCAAAGGACATGGCTTTCTTCTGGGACAGAGAAAACATGATTCTCTTGAGTGGGAGAAGGAAAAAGCAGGCAGAGCAGACTCATGGAGGCCTGGTGGGACAAGGTGGGGGAAATTGGACAGGTCCGTTGTCCTTCTTGCAGACTCTGAGGGTTGTGAGTGGCCAGGGGAATATGGTGACCCCAGGAGAGTATCTGGCGTACACACTTTCTCTTGCTAGTGATAGCAAGATAAAACCAGATTCTTTCAGAGGATATGGCCTTGTGGGGACCTACACAGTTGTCCTCCTTGAGCTACCATTTTCTAGCCTGAGGTGCTCACCCTCACACACTAACCAGCGCAGTCTGAGACCCTGTAAGGGCAGGGCTCAGAGGGCCTGAGGGCTGTGATATGTATTGGGGAATAAACAGAGCTGAGCTGGGCTTGCCCCTGGTTCTTGCCATAGCCACCATTGTCTACCCTGGGATAACAGCAGGTTGGCAGCTGTCCCAAGCTGTCCTCAGCCCCTCTCTGACCACCCAGCCACTATATAGACTCCATCATATAGGCTCTACAACAGACTTCATGGGCACAGCCTCCCGAGGCTCCTGTCAGAACCTATTTGCATGGCCAGTGCCCAGCCGTGGATTGTGTGGCACTGTGTATCAGTTGTTTCAGCAGGTCCAGACTGCAGAAGGTGGCGGAGCTGAGCACTCCTGCCTGTGGGTTAGGGTCTTCCTTGAACTGTTTCAGCATGGCCAAGGACTTGCTTATTTCCTGAAGGCTTGAGTCAGGCTGGGTCACGTGCTGATGCCATGTGCATGCTGTACACAGCGTATCTTCATTCACCCTCCTCTTAGGCCCCTGTCAACCCCCAGCCTGAGGGGCTGCTTTCCTCCTCAGGCTGCTGGGAGGCTGTGTAGCTGCCCCGGTGCTCTCTGGCCATGCTTGGAGGGTGCTACGTGGGTTTGTTCTACCCCCTGCTACTTATTCTCTTCTCTGTGTCCATGCTCTACACACCTCTTCCCAGGTCTTCTCCTTCCACTTCCCTGGGTGAGGGATGAGCTGAGTCTGGGATAGATGGGTCTGGTTTGAGCAAAGTTCTGACTTGGGCTAGGGGCCGGGCAGGTTACCTGCCTGAGCCTGCCAGGTTCTGTCCATAAGTCATCCCCTTGCGATCGACAGCACTGTACAGAGTGAGGGAATGGAGCAAAGTTCTATCCAGTCCAGCCTGTAGCAGCCTCACAGTCCAGGACAGGACATGAAAGGGGCCTGAGGGAGGAGCTACCTTCACATGTGGAAAGTTGAAGGCTTTGTGGGGGAGACATCTGGAGCAGGGAATGTTTGAACCATACTAGGCTGGAAGCTTCTTGGAAGCTGTCCCTAAGGGTGCAACTTCTCTGCTTGCTTCCTATCCCACTTCAGGTCCCAGAGCTGCAGTGACTTCCTGCTCATCCTGGGACAGGAGTTGAGGAGGAGATAAGCATCTTGTGCCCAAAAGCTCCATATTAGGACAAGGTGGGGGAGAGGGGCAGCAAGCTCTGGAGGCTGCTCAGGTGATGGAGAGGAAGAAGCAGGGCAGGCTGGGGCCTTCAGTGGAGCAGGAAGTCTATGGTGTGGGTCTGCAGACGCCTCCCCACAGGGTATTTGTACTTAGTAACTTCATTTGCCGCCGTTTTGGAAGTGGAATCCCAGGATCAGAGAGGTGATGTCACATCCCTGAGGTTGCAAAAACAGCAAGTGGCAGAGAGAACATGGTGATGCTAGGGTTGCTCCTCGTGGCCCCTGTGAATTCGCTAATCTTTTGTCTTCTGGCCAGTGAACAGGGCTTATGAGCTCAGTGGCCATGAGGGGAGGACCTGAGGGCTGGGCCAATGCCAACCAGAACCTAGTCCAAGGACACTGACCCTAAGCCTGCAGTGGCTGGTGGGCCTTAATGGTGTTGGCATTCAAGAGTACCAGGGTGGAGGGAAGGGCCCTGGGACACTGGAAAGGCCAAGAGGCTGCTCTGGGCAAATCTGCTGCATCAGAGCTGGGGCTGTTGTCTGTGTGGCCCAAGTCTTTGTAGCCCCTTTGCCGGCAGCGCCCTGTCTGCCATGTGCGTCCTTGACCCTCTTCTCCTCAGGCCTGTGTTCCATCTGATTCGGCCTCTCCTACCCAGATTTAAAGATCTTCATTCTCTCCTGGGCCATATCAGCTCCTCATGCCAATCTATAGAGAAATTTGAAGTAGCAAAATAAGTAAAACATTGTACCATTAAAGCAATGATACAGTAAGAGTATGTTCTTGCCAGTGTCTGTCCCCCTTCTCCAAGGACGCTGATGCCCCCAAATGACTATGTGAGTCTGTTGCTGCTTTGGAGACAGAAGCCACCAGAGAAGATTTGTGTTTGCTCAAGTCTGATGCTTTGTGGCTTGGCTGCTCCAGCCCAGGATAGGGTTGCTACCTAAGGGGCATGGGCAGGGCTTGGGCTAAGGTTTTCAGAAGCCTGTAGCTCCCTGTGTCTGGCTGACTGATTGTCCTGTTTCCTTGTAGCTGGAGATGGAGCTGAAGATGCTGCAATCCCAGTCGAGCTCTGCTGAGCAGAGTTTCCTATTCTCCAGAGAGGAGGTAGACTCGCTCAGGTATGTCCCAAGGTGGGGTGAGGGTACACACAGACCTCCTACCCCACTCTGGACCTGTAGCCTTGGCACCTTTTGCTCCCTTTCACACTTCGTTAACAGCTGGAGCCTGTTGGAATCTCTTCCAACATTGCCTTCCTGGAAGGTGTTTTAAATCACATTTCATCCACTTAAGTTTCTTTGTGCAGAGATCCTTGTTCCCAGCATGTAGGAAAGTGCAGAGCTCCTGTCCCAGGGCTGCCTGGTGGGACTTGCCTTCATTGCCAGCAAAGCAGTGACACAGGGTAGAGGTGGCAGAGGGTCTGTGGCCATGATGGTTGGGAGGGTCACAGCAAGTGTGTTCAGAAGACAGTCACTCACAAAGGCAGTGGCCAGGCCAGACTGCTAGTGGAGCCATCAGTCCATGCCATGAGGCAAGCTGCTATTCTCCACCACTGCCCTTGCCTCAGCATGTCCTATCATCTCTGTTCCTTCCCAGCACCCAACACTGGGTAAGAGGGGCCAAGGGACAGCCTCTTTCCTGGCGATCTTCATGCTTCCCTTTGCCATGGAGACACATCAAGTGGCATAAATAGGAGACGTCTGGTGAAGCTGTGAGCAGAGCTCCTGGCTCACCCTCCTTGCCAGGTTAGCCCTGCCATTTCAGCTTGTGGTTGGAAGTGGCTATTGGCAGTTCATCCATGTCCTACTGGAACCTCTCGTGGAAGTGGTGGCTGTAGATGCAGACCAGGTGTGGCAGGGCAGCATGTGGCTCCAGGGGCTTCAGTGCAGTAGCCATCTCTGCCCTGAGCATCTGCGACAGGCCAGGCATTGGGTGTCTAGAGTTTCTCCTTGTGGTTCAGAGGAGATGGGCTGTGTGAGCCCAGGCAGCTCCACATTCACCATGTGATGGGGACTGTAGGATGGACCCTTCGACCTACAAAGGTGGAAGGAGAGTAGCCCTCCTGGGCCATGCAGCAGCTTAGAGAACAGGTTTTAGTCCTGGCAGACCAGGCCAAGCCCTGGCCCTGTTGCTGAAGTGGCTTTGGCTATGTTAGACTTACCTCCCATCAATCAAGGCCAGGCAGCCCGGACTCTGCAGGGATGTAGGAGCAAAGCAAGACCGGGTACCTGACCCCTTAATCTGGCCCTCACTCAGCAGTTGTCTGGCAGATGGCAGCTCTGGTCTCTTCTAGCTTTGAGGTTTTCCCCAAAGTGTTTCTTATGCATGAACTGTGACATTAGAAATAGCGTTTTGAGGGGCCTACCAGATTCTGAGGTGTTTGTTTTGCTTTTGTTCAGTAGTTCAGTGCAGATGCTGCATGCTAGGGGCACGCCCAGGGTCGAGCACTGAGGCTGCAGAGTGGTGAGCACAGACACATGTTTTCTGCCTTCATTCATTCACTGTGTGATGGGGACTGTAGGATCATGGCTGTATAATTACAGGCTGAGAGGTGCATAGCAGAGCCCACAGGAGTGGGTGGCATTGGGCATAAGGAGAGGCTCTCCCAGGAAGTGCATCTGTGCGAAGACTGGTTAATTAGGTGGGGCTGGGAGCTGTGTGAAAGGGTGAGTGTGGGAGGATGGGCCGTGCCGTCAAAGGGACAGAATGGCATGGCAGCTGGAGAATAGGCATGGGTCACTGGGAGGGTTTTAGTCATTTTCTTATGATCTGTGCGAGATTGTGGGGTTGAGGAGCACATGGTCAGATTTGCAGCTTTAGCCTCACTGGCTGCCAGATTGAGCAGAGGGAAGAGGACCTTGGGAGGGGTGAGTATCTGTCCCCTAGCCAAGTTCTAATCAAGCCATTTGCTATGAGATTGCCACCTGTGAGCTGAGGTTAGCTGTAGCCATGCAGAGATGAATGAACCCTCCCGCACACACCCCAGCATGGGGAAGCCACCCCAGTTCCAGGATAAAGATGCTCACAGCACAGAGGGAGAGCTGTAGGCCTCGCAAGCAGGCAGCATGTGAGTGGGCTCTGAGGAGCAGCAAACAGCTGTCCAGGTGGGGCAGAGTTGCCAGGCCAAGGCTGGGAGAAGGGGCAGACAGCCTCCAATGTGTGTCTGCTGCCAGAACAGGGAGGGCCCAGGAAGGGGCTGTACACTGCCATCCCTGAGAAGGCATCCAAGGGTGTGGTAAGCATGGGGAGGAGGCCCTGTGTGGTGGAGCATTTTGATGGGCTGGCAGGCAGGTGTGGTTGGTACCCAACTGTGTGGTCCTGGATACCGTGGGAGTTGTATGGCCTTATGGGAGTTGTGTGGCAGTGGAGTAAGGTGGTGAAATTTGGGCAGTCAGTAGGTGCGGCCCCCAGGTGTCAGGGTGTCAGCTGAGGATGCTGATGACTGGCTGCTTCTGGGTCTCCATCCACCTGCACCACCCCCATCTATAGGGCCCAGCAGCATGCTTCTCAGCTGTCCTCACAGAGTCAGGCATTGTTTCTGCCAGGGCTTTCGATACCTAGAGTCTTATCTGCCACTGATGGTAGCAAGGCCAGTCATGTGTCAGATTTGTGTGGGCTGGCACGCTTTAGATTTATTTATTTTTACAATTTAAAAAAGGCCTTTATCATCAATATCTTTTATATCATGATCAAAGCATCTCATCCCCACCATGTTGTTTAGAGAATGCAGCTGTAGAAAGAAGAGCCTTTGTGGCTAATTAATAGAAATCAGGTCAGCGCTTGTTTAGAAGGCTTTGCTGGGGGGGGAAGGGGGGCAGCAGGTCATCCTCAGCCCTTAAGTCCTCCACCTTGTAAGGTGGAGCTAAGAGCTAAGAGCTGGGGCTGACATTGGGCATGACTGTGCTTGGCTGTCCACCCTGCCAGGCCCCACATGGGATCTCCCTTTAGCTCAAGCAGCAGAGCATGGTCAGGGTTCGGGAGCTGCTGAGTCTGCTGGGGGCCCTGGGTGAGGCCATGGAAGGTGCACTGACACAGAGCCAGATGACCTGGCTTTTTGTAAGGGATGCAATTAGGACTTTGGGGTGGAAAATGGGGATTCATTCAGCCCATGTGGACTCCTTAGCTTCTTGGGGGGACAGGGGTGCTCAGGCCAGACCAAGCCTGCAGGCAAACCCCAACTTGGCTAGGCATGGCCTGGGCTGCCTCAGTTTGGGTCCATCATTTGTCCCCTAAGGCCTGGCTCTTCTCCAACATGGCCATGTCTCTGGACTTCATGTCTCCTGCCTTCTGGAGCTTCTCTGCTGTGCCTCCAGCCCATAGTGGGCTTAAGCAGACACACATTAAGTGTTCATAGGGCTGTGTCATTGGGGTTCTGTACCTCATTGTCCTGGGGGGCAGGCCTGATGGTAATACTCTTTGCTTGGAAATCCACTGGCCCTCTGGCTAGTGAGACAGAGGGGCTCAGCAAGCTGCAGACCCCTCCCCTGAGGACAGCTATCCCTGAACAGCAGTCAGACCCCTGCCCACCTGGAGCAGGTGCTGTGAAGTCAGGGCCAGCAGTCTCATAGCACCTTTTCCTCGCCTTGCAGCCATCAGAGGGCGGGGAGAACACAAGGGAGGGATGACACCTCCTTCTTTTAAACTCTTCTTTTTCTTCTCTCTCCCCCCCCTGACCTCCGCCCCATGGCCAGCCTGCCCCTCATAGTCATCTTGTAGCCAGGGTGCTTATAGGAACCAGGGATGGTTCCCATGCATGTGCATACACACACATACACATGTACTTACCCGCACACAGATGTATTTTTTACATAGATATATTTGTTGCATATAAAAATGTAGGCAGATATATATTTGTTATATATCAATTATAAGTGTCACATTGCATCGTTTTTCAACACAGAAATCCAGGGAAGAGCATTGGTGAAGATTTAAGAGGCAACAGCTGAAGAGCCCTTTCAACTGGAACAAATCTGAGCTTGCGCTTTTCTGCTGTCAAATAGCAGCTCTGGCAAATCCTAAATGTTGTCTGGATTTAGCAACTGGTAGAGATTTAGTGATTCTAGAGACTCAAGTTTCTGTGCCAATGCCTGTTAGTCACACTCCTGGGAGCCCCCTCGTTTCCCGCTACGCAGCCTTCTGGGTCCTATGAGTGCTGGCCCCTGTGGGAGCCACAGTTCTGGGGTCTGAGTGATACCTTGGTGTTGGGGGCACTGGGAATGTCATCCCACTTCAGGGGATGGTTTGGTGACTCCTTACATATACACAGGGTCCTTACTCCTTGGGGTATGGTGCAGATGCCCTGTGACCTCCACCCACACTCCAGGGACTGGATACCCACGCCTGTGTTATGTTCTTAATGTTCTTTAAAACAAATTATTTTTCACTGAACAAATTTCTACTAAAATATTATAAATCTACTCATGACCCTGTATATATGTGATCAAGAAGACAGTTCCTGCCTGGGAGTGCCCAGGTGGCTGGTTGATTGCTGAGAGCCCAGCCCAGATTGCCATGGACTTTTGGCCTTGGGGAGGAGTGGGCTAACATTTGTCTTGTCCTATTTTAACCCAGCTATCTTCCCCTCCACCATGTGCAGCCTTCTGTCAGGAGCAGGTCAGTGGGCCTGAGCAGCTGATTGCACTTGGAAGATGGGGGCTCCCATTTGAGAGGGCATAGCCCTGTGGGTATTAGGCCATGAGCTACCAAGGCAGGTACTGAAAATTACAGGGCAAAACTTAGGAGCCTCTGTGGCCTCATACTCCCGCCCGCCCCCCCAGTACCCTCTAAAGACTCTGTGGAGGCTAAATCAGGGAGACCATGGTTGGCAGGGCTCTGTTGGGAAGGTCAGTAAGCCCCATGCCTGGGTATGAGTGTGCTGTGTACAATGGGTACTTCCCAAGCTGCCACCGCCCTTGACCATGGTGTGTCCCCATCTGGCTCCAAGAGTGTATAGCAGATCAGATCCCCTTACTGCCATGGGAGGTGGAGTAGAGTTATTCAGGTGACCTGTGTTCCTCTGTAAGAGTCTGAAGAAACTTATTCCTCCACCAAGACACACTTGGCCTAGGTATGCCTCATGTGCTGTGCTGGGGGCTCAGGGCTTCTCCTTAGGTTCCTGAAAGCTGTCTTCACTTTGTTGTTCAGTGATTATTTCTTCTCTTTTATTTTCTCTTTCTTTTTTCTGAAATTGCTATTACTTGGATGTTAGGTTTCCTGAATAGTTCTCTCTTTCTTTTTTTTAATCTTTCTGATCCTATTTTTCTTCTTTATTCTACTTTCTATGATATTTTCTCAAATTATCAACCTGTTCTTAACTTTATTCTGCTGTAGTTGCCTGAGACTGGGATGTTTTTTTGTTCTCTGAATATTCTTTTATATACAAAACATCCCATCAATGTTTTATGAATACAGTATGTTCACTGTTCCTTTGATGTTAATATGGTACTTTTTGAAGTTTTCTTCTCCCCATATAATCTGTTCCTTCTAAGTTGCCTTTTTCCTGTCAGCTTGGTGTTCTAGGCCTTGCTTATTGTTTACTTCTGGAGAATTTCCTCAAAGGTTCGGGATCTGGCAAGGCTAGTTCCCTGGGAAGCCTTCAGATCATTGTCTTCTGGCCTTTTCTTCTGGCCTGGTATACCTTTGGAGAAAACTGAGGTCTGTAGGGCCTGGGCCTGTTCTGCCAGCTCTGGGTGCTGGCTGCTCAGCACCACCATGAGATCCTCAGTCTCCTTTGAGTTCCTCTTTTGCAGTGGGTGACTCTGCCCTCAGGGCCAGAGAGCTTCTGTTTTCTCTCTAGTAGTTTGCAAAGATACTCAGTTGACAGATTCCTACCCTTCACCCATAGAAGAAGCAAGCAGCAGTTTGCCCATCCCTCCCCACAGCATCAGCTGGGCAGAGCAGGGAGCTCACCCCTGGCCCAGCCTCCAGAAGCAACTAGCACACTATGCTGTCAAGACTGGTTGAGAGTGGAAGCTAAGCTTCCACCACACCTAGTGTTAGAGAGGCACTGTGGAATGGGGTCTTCTCACCCCACCACTCCTGTGACCCTAGTTCACAAGCCCCGCTGAAAGCTTCCCCTCTCCCTGCCACAGCACTGAGGCAAAGAGAAAGGTCCATCATTCTCTATCCTGGTGTTAGCAGGACCTGGAAGCACTGAGCTTGCACACCTATCTCCACATTGCCAGGACAGTGTCCACAGGGCCACTCTAGTAACAAGCAGAACCTCCACTCTGCTCCCTGAGTCTGGCACTCCTGGATATACAGGTGCCAGACCACAGAATGTCAAAGCTCATGATGCAGAAACGGATAGAACTGAATGGAGAAATAGCAAATCCATATTTATAGTAGAAAACTGTATTTCATCCCTCTCAGCAATCAATAGGACGACTAGATCAAGAGACAGCAAAGACATGAAACTGAGTGTCCCCATCAACCCACAGGCCTTAATGCTGTAGGGCTCTCTGCCCAACCACATACAGCACACATGCCTCTTTTGAGTTCACCTGGAACAGTCACCAAAACAGACCACATCCTGAGTCATAAAAGCAACCTCAACAGATTTGAAGGACTCAACTTCATAGACTGTTCTCTGACCATAATGAATTCAAACTAGAAGTCAGTAATGGAAAAACAACAGGAAATCTCCAAACATTTGGAAATGAACAACACTTCTAAATTACCTATGGGTCAAAGAGGAAGTCTCAAAGAGTAAATTCAACTGAGACAGTGGCAGCATACACGTCAGAATTGTGAGACACAGCTGAGAAGGAACTTTTCTAGCACTAAAAGTTTATGTGAGAGGAGAAGGGTATCTAATTTAAGTTCCAACCTCAAGAACTTAAAAAAAGAAGAGCAAAATAAGCCCAGAATAAGCAGAAAGAAGGAAATAGCAAAGAGCAAAAAACAGAAAATTGTGAAGTATTGAAACAAAAGGCTGCTTTTTTTGAAGGAAGACAATAAAGTGATAAACCTATAGCAAAATTGACAAATATAAAAAGACATAAGACATAAATCATTGGTATCAGGAATGAAATAGGGGACACCACCATGGATCCTGGAGCCACTGGCAGGTATCGTGGAGGTCAATGAACAGCTTTGCACTTAACAATTTCATTATCTATTGTCCTCCAAACCACTAACTATCAAAACTCAGCCAAGATGCAACAGATTATCAGAATAGTCTCCTAAACATTAGAAAATGAAGTTATAATTATTACAAAATGTTTCTAAGAAAGATGTCTCCAGGTCATGGTTTCCCTGGAGAATAAAGAATAATTAACATCAGTTTGACACAGCGTCTTCCAGAAAATAGGTGGCCATCAAAGGCTGAGTAGGGGAGCCTGTGTCTGCAGAAAGGTGGTAAGGGCAACACACCCTCTAGTACTGGCACGGGTGTGTCTGGGTGGTGGTGGGCACACCAATCTCCCATGTATAGCATATTGTGTGGGAATAGACATACAATAAGTGCACATGAGCTGCTGAAATCAGGCATCCCGGTGGACTATGCCAGTGCCAGTCCGTCTGCTTTGATGCTGTTGTTAGGTGAGGAGTATGTGGAACCAACCTGTACATTTTCTACAAATTCTCGTGAATTCATAAAAATTCCCAAAGTCCTTCGATCAGTCTTCCAGTTTTACCCCTACCTTCTTTCTGCTTCCAGAAATAAATCCCATTGGTGCTCATTCCTGAGATATTAGGGATTTTGTGGTATAAAAGTTTCTCAGCTTTTCCATTGCTGACCAAGGATTCAACTTGTTGGAGCCATTTGCTGTTCATCCGTCTGCTTTCCAACTTCCAAAGGTGTTTGGATGTTGTCCCCTCTTTGATTATCTTTAGGTATATGCCCCCCCAAAGTAAGAAAAACCTTTGTTCTTTTTTTTAGGTGGATTTTGAGAGACATTGTACTTAACGCACCATGTTTAACTGAAGTCTCAAATATATAGGTATATATCTATATATCTCATTACTCATTACTCAACTGAGACTATGGGCGTGCACCACTGTGCCCCAACTCATGTGTATCTTTTAAAACATGAAACACATACCATTAAATCCTATTTCTCCACTTTACATTCTAAAAAACACTTTTCTATATTTTTATAGTCTTTTTGTAAGTATCAATGTATAGTTGGTTTCATAATATACTTGATTAACCCTTTTTAGAGCTTGAGTAGTTTCAAGTTTCAGCTATTAAGAACAAACTCTGATGGACATCTTGTGAATAAACTGTTTGCCATGTTTTGACTTATCTGTAAGAGAATTTGTGTCTCAAAAGACTGACTGTATCTAGCCTATTGGAATCTAGTTGCATCTAGGGATCTGATCCGTTTTGTTTTTGGAAGTGATGACAGTTATTCCCTCTGGTGGTAATAGTAATAGCAGTAGCGATTTTATAAAAAGCAGCTTACTGTGGGCCAGATACTGCACTATGTGCATTCTCTGTATTATCATACTGGATTCTAGTAGTAATCCAAAGGGTTTTAAAGAAAGTTATTTGAGGTATAGTTTGCAACAACAGAATGGACCCATTCATTATAAGCCTATAGCTCTGTGTGAGAGAACTGCCAATGGTGGGGCAGCAGTGGCCTCCATCCAGGAGCAGGTTGTGAGCATGCATGATCTTCAGAGTTCAAAACAACAACTAAAGGAAATAAGTCTGCTTTATTGTCACCACATGCTAGCAGGTCTAAAGAATGTCAGTAACAAAACGCAGTACCACCACCCCTCCCCACCAGATGCTAGGGTCATGTTTTGACAAATGTATTTGTAGCGTGTGATCACCACCACAATAAGGTATAGGACATATCCTGTGGGACTTACTACTTTTTATCTTTTAAATTATCATATAGTAAAATTGTATTTTTTTTTAATGGGGTGAGTTCTGTGAATTTTAATCACCTCATAATCGGGGTACAGAATAGTTTCATCACTTCAATCTCCCATGCTCTCCAAATATACTCTCCCACCCACATACTTGGCACCTGTTGGCAGCCACTGATCTGTTCTCCATCTCTGTTGTTGTTTTTTTTACCCCCCAAGAATGTTCTGTAAATCAAATCCTAAAATATATAATCTTTTGAGACTGGATTCTTTCATTCAGCATGATGTCTTTGAGATTGATCTAAATTGTTATGTGTGTAAGAGTCGATTCCTAGCCAGGTGCAGTGGCTTCCACTTGTAATCCCAGCTACTCAGCAACTAAGGCAGGAGCATTGCTTGAGACCAGGAGTTAAAGACCAGGCTGGGCAACAAAAAGTGAAGATGTAGTCAGGTGTAGTGGCGCGCGCTTATGATCCCAGCTACTTGGAAGGCTGAGATAAGAGGATGGCTTGAGCCCTGGAGTTCAAGACTACAGTGAGCTCTGATCACACCACTGCATTCCAGCCTGAGCCATAGAGTATGATCCTGGGGAGAGAGAGAGAGAAGAGGTTCAATTTCTTTTTGATTATCATAGCTTTGTAGTAAATTTTGAATTTTGAGATCAGGAAATAATGAATCTCCTAACTTTGTTGTTCTTTTTCGAGATTTTGACTCCTTTGATGTCTGGACAATATTACATTTTCCTATCTTTTAACATGGATGTCTTCATGTTTATTTAGGTTTTCTTTTATTTCTTTTAGGAGTATTTGGCAGATTTTAGGGTACAAATCTTACACTTCCTTAGGTAAATTTATTCCTAAGTATTTTGTTCTTTTTGATGCTATTATAAGTGGAATTGTTTTCTTATTTTCCTTTTCAGATTGTTAATTGCTTAAATATATAGAAATATAACTGATTTTTGCATGGGATTTTACATCTGGGGACGTTGCCAAATTTGTTTATTGACTGTAACAGGCTTTTTGCAGATCCTTTGGGGTTTTCTTTATTGTAGCATCTGTAAATCGGGTTTTTTTTTTTAATTTTTATGTCTTTTTTCCTTTTTCTTGGCTAATTGGTCTGGCTAGGTTGAATGGAAATCATGAAAGCCTTCTTGGATTATTCCTGATCTTAGGGAGGAAACTTTCAATCTTTCACCATTGAGATTGACATCAGCTGTGTGGGTTTGATAACTTCTGGTCATATTTGACAGGATTCCACCTGAACTGCCTGGGGAAGGTCTTAAGATTCCTGGGCTACATCCTGTTCCTATGTAAACTATCTTATTTTGAGTCCCTCACATCTTAGTTTGAGTTCCTCAGACTATTGATGTACTGAGTAATGTGTAACTAAAAAGGACACTGATTTGTTTCTGAATCATGAAATTTTGCTGATTTATTTCTGAATCATGCACTCTTACTGAGTGTCTTGCATGTAGAACATTTTATCCTGTATAGTGTTATCTGAAGCCAGTGATTGCAACCTCTGTATTTTACCCACCAATGAAAATGGAAACGCTGCTGTGTTACTAAGAAGTAGGCTTGCCTGACTCATGTAGTAGCCAACACTGTGGCACCAGCTTCTGAGAAAAGGATAATCTTTATTGTGAGTCAACTAGCAAGGAGACAGGAGGCAATGCTCAAATCTACTTCCCTGGGCTAGGAGATGGGAGCCTTTATAGGCAGAAAGAGCCGATGAGGGAGATAGGAAAATGCAATGGGGCTTGGTCCAACTGGGTTATGCAAGGCAGCAGTGCTGTCCCCAACTGTTAAGTCTAGATAGCAACACAGCCAAACATCCCTTGTTGCTTAATGTGGTCCCTATTCCTGGATCTATTTCAGTTGTGCCTGTGGTTGATTTTAGCATTATGTCTGGTTCCAGGTCATGAATTGTTCTTGAGTGTGAGCAGGTTATGTGAAGTGCCACCTGCATTCTTTGCTGCCAAAATCAACTAGTCGTTTTGTCAAAGTTGAACCCAATGGAACTGATTCCCTTCCAACTTGTAACAGACTTTGGAATTCACCCATGTGTGTTGGTGTTTCTTCCCTGTGGGTCCTCACCTTGGGCTTCCAGTATACCTTTTTCAAATTATTTCTGGCTTAAGCAGCCTGAATTTTGGTGGATATCTTTTTTCAAAAGATGCCGTTTATTATGTTTAGTGAATTCCTTTCTATTCCTAGTTTGTTAAGTGTGTTTTTCATAAAATGGCTTTTTCTGCCTCAGTGGAGATGATCATATGGATTGTTTGCCTTCATTCTATTAGCATGGTGTATTACATTGATTAATTTTCATATGTTGAAACAACCTTGTATTTTGGATATAAATCCCCCTTGGTCACAGTGTGTAATCCTTTTAATAAGGGGTTGGGTTCAGTTTGTTAGTATTTTGGTGAGAATTTTCATATTTATAATTATTGGTCTCTAGTTATCTTGTTTCTTTGGCTTCCCAATCATCAGCATATAATATTGGTCCCCTACAATGAATTAGGAAGTATTTCCTTCTCAACTTTTTGGAAGAGTTGGGGAAGGTCAGATGTTTATTTTCCTTTAAATGTTTGTTAGAATTCGCCAGTGAAATCATCTGATGGACTTCTCTTCTTTGTTGGGAGGTTTTTTCTTTTGAGACAGTCTCACTTTGTTGCCCCTGGTAGAGTGCTGTGGCGTCATAGCTCATAGCAACCTCAAATTCTTGGGCTCAAGTGATTCTCTTGCTTCAGCCTCCTGAGTAGCTGGGACTATAGGCGCCCACAACAGCAGCTGGCTATTTTTAGAGATGGGGTCTCGCTTGGGCCCAGGCTGGTTTCAAATCTGTGAGCTCAGGCAATCCATCTGCCTCGGCCTCCCAGAGTGTTAGGATAACAGGCGTGAGCCATTACACCCAGCATTGTTGGGAGTTTTTCAATTATACTGTCTTATTTATCATAGGTCTGTTTAGATTTTCTGTTTTTCTTCTTGAGTCAGTTTTTGTAGTTTGTGTATATGTAGAAGCTTATTTCATCTATTATGCAATTTTTATGCACAGTTCATAGTATTCTCTCATAATCCTTTTTATTTGTCAAATCAGTAATATATCCTCTTTCATTTCTGAATTTTATAACTTGAGTTTTTTTTTTAGTCACTGTAAGTAATGATTTGACAATTTTGTTTTTCTTTCAAATAACCAACTTTTAGTTTTGTTGATATTCTCTGTTGTTTTTACATTTTTCTCTCTAACTTATCTCTGCTCTAATCTTTGTATTCCCTTCATCTGGTAGCTTTGAGTTTAATTTTCTCTTTTTCTAGTTGCGGGTGTACAGCTGGGTTATTGATTTGGATCTTTCCTTTTAATTTACATTTATTTACCTGTAGACGTTTACAGGTATAAGTTTCCCTCTTTATTTTTCTCCATATATCTACATTCTCTTTGTAATTTCTTTTTTTACTCATTGGTTATTTAAGAGTGTATTATTTACTTTCCACGTGTATGTGAATTTTCTAATTTCTTTCTGTTACTGATTTCTAACTTCATTCCATTAAATTAATAAGTTTAACTTATTAAGACTTTTTTTGTAGTTTAATCTGCAGTCTGTTCTGGAGAATATTCCATGTACACTAGAGAGGAATGTGTAGTCTGGTGTTGTATACATGCCCTGTGGATCTAATTGGTTTATAGTGTGTTCAAGACCTCTGTTTCCTGTGGTCTTCTGTCCTGGGTGATCTGCTTTTTAATTGCTAGGTAATATTTCATTGTATGGTTATACCACGGTTTTAAGATTTACATGTTGTCTTTTATTATTTTAGTATTTAATTGACAAGTAAAAATTGTACGAATTTATGGTGTATAACATGTTTGGAAATATATGTATACATTGTGGAATGACTTGTTCAAACCAATTAATATATTCATTACCTCACAATTTTTTGTGGTACAAAAACACTTAAAATCTACTTTTGGTAATTTTCTAGTATATAGATAGATATTTTTTTTACCCCTCTTAGAGACAGAGTCTCACTTTGTCACCCTCAGCAGAGTGCCATGGCGTCGCAGTTCACAGCAACCTCCAGGTCTTGGGCTTAAGCTATTCTCTTGCCTCAGCCTCCTGAGTAGCTGGGACCACAGGCGCCCACCACAACGCCCAGCTATTTTTTTGTTGCAGTTTGGCCAGAACCTGGTTTGAACCTGCCACTCTCAGTATATGGGGCAGGCACCCTATTAACTGAGCCCCAGGCACCACCCTATATATTGTTATTAACAGTTGTCACTGCACAGTATATCTCTTGAACTTACTCCTCCTGCCTAACTGAACCTTCCTCTGCTTCAGTACCCCTCTCTGCTTCCACACATGGGGCTACCATGAGGACTCGTCACAGTCTCGCTCTCCTTGCAGGTTAAAGATTGAGGAGCTGGAAAGGGACCGCAATCGCCTGGAAGAGGAGAAGAGGGTGCTGGAGGTACAGCTGGAGAGGGGTGTCCTGCAGGTGAGTGCTGGCAACAGCCTTGCAAAGTGTGTCCCAGAGCAACGTTCCCACTCCAGGCCTATGTGGCTGCCTGCCTCCTTCCCTGGAGTCTGCTAGGCTCATGCTCTGGCTAGTGCTCATGCTCAGGTGACTTGCCTAATCTTTTCCCTGCACTACTATGTGGTTCTGGGTGTGCCCAGGCCCATCCCTGTCTCTGTGCCATTGTGAAATCGGACTATTATTTGCATTCTTTTCATTTCACCTTCTTTTTACTTTTCATTGTCCTAAATTGTTCCATGGCAGAAACCCACAGGTTTGAGATTGCCCAGTTTTTAGACAGGCCATTATTTTATTTTGACACCTTTAGGGGCAAATCAAATCTTTTTATTACCGGGTCCTAGTAATGGGGTAAGATACAGTGAGGTGCTATGGCCACAGCCAGACTCATGGGACCTGTTTTCTCATTGTGTTTAGTTGGGCCCCTGCCCCAGTGGCTGGCAGTGGTGTCCTGTCATGATGTGCCGGATGTCTTGTCAGGTGTTGAGTCGAGCAGAGCCTGAACTGCCCAAACTCTGTGGAGGGAGCATGGCGTATTCCCTTGGGAACTACTTTTCAGTTTCCTTGCTTCTGGGCTACTAGTCCTTCAAAAAGCATCCTCAATGGCTCTTGGAGAGATAGTTGAAGAACAAATGAGATGAGAATATAGGTGAACAATCAGTAGTGGCGGTCCTCAACCACCGTCCTGAGCAGATGATACACAGATGTTCTCAAATCAGCACTCCTATGTGGGAGTTATGAGTAGACAGGAGATCTGGCAGGAAATGCCAGAGGCTCTCTGTGTTCCCCCTGGGTCAGCATGAGGGATGGGATGAGCGATGCTCCGGAGACCATCCTGCTGAGCTTCTGAGGGCCGTTGGTGGTGTGGGTCCCCCTGTGCTAGTGTGTGTCCTAGAGCTTTTCAGAGCTGAGGGACTAGGTTAGCCGCCTGAAATGTGAGCACCCATGGTTGTGGCCAAGGGGAGAGTATAGGGCTGGGCCTGTGATCTGGAGGACACATGTTTGTGCCATGATGTGATGAGATGATGAGCCCAGCCCAAGATTTTTAGGGGAGTGACCACCACCCTGGGCTGGGCTAGCAGAGTACCCAGGTAGCATGGGAGAAACAAGCTCAGAGGAGTGAGATGGGAAAGGCTTCCAGACAGCCCTACAGCTGAGCCCAGGGAGGGTGAGGCCACACAGCCCCCCATGGATGGCTTGGGTTGCCCTGGGCACTGGCCCTGCAGGGCTGCATGATGTCCTTTCACCTGCTTCAGCCAGGATTGCTAAGATCCTGCAGCTCTGTCCCC
The DNA here is from genome assembly GCF_027406575.1 of Nycticebus coucang. NCBI lineage: Eukaryota > Metazoa > Chordata > Mammalia > Primates > Lorisidae > Nycticebus > Nycticebus coucang. The sequence goes on along the minus strand of NC_069791.1, from coordinate 63,190,672 downwards.
CACCCCCGACCTACCAGCAGCACCAGGAGGCTCCAGTAGTTCTTCCCCAAGCCCCCAGCTGCCTCTTGCACCCACCACTGCTACAGACCCAGCTTAAATCCAGAAGCCTCTTTAGACCATTCCTGCTCTGAAAATGGGCCTCATTCTAAGAAGGTCATTGTGACAGAGGAAGCCTGGGATAGCCTGAAGTCAGCTTCCCTGATTAGCCATCTCCATGGGGGCAAGGACCACGGGCTGGTTTAGTGCCACACCCAGGTCCACTGCTTCCTTCCAAGGTGGGCAGTGCAGCCCTGATTTACTGGTGAGGAGACTTCTGCTCAGAGGTCAGTAATATGGCCTGTGGGCTCGTGGCTAGAGAGGCACAGCTGGGATTGAGAGCCCAGGTCTGTTATCATTTGAGCCTGTTTCTCCCCCTCCACTTCAGCCCATCCCCACCCCTGCTTCCCCTAGGCCTCTGTGAGACCACCTCAAGGGGTGACAGCTGATACTGGCTTTGAGCACATTCCATATATGTTCATAGATTTGTTGCTCCATCTCCTAGCTGGTTGAGGCAGCATTGGGCCCTATCCCCCGGCTGGCTGTGCTTTTGGTGATCCCAGCTGCAGGGCAGTGGAGGTTTGCAACCTAAAAGCTGAGCTGACCTGACCATTCCAGGTGGTGCTAGTTACCCACATTAAGGGACTATGCCTGTCTGACCCAGGTGATGCAGCTTATTCTCCAGTCTTCTGTTCACTTGGTGTGCAAAGGTCTGGGACTGACATGGGGGAGGTGCCGAGCATCTATGATTCACCAGGGGGAGGTGAATGTGTCCCACCACACAGACAGGAACAAAGGCCAGGACATAGCACAACTGATCCTAGCAGAATGGAAGAGCTAAAGCACAAGTCTGGGTCAGAGAGTCAGCCCAGGTGGTGTTTGAAATGCATCTGAAAGTAATTTAAACACATGGAAACAGGAAAATTGCCAGTCAGCTCTGAGCCAGGTGGGGACCCATGTCTGAGCCCACTGCCCTCAGAAGGATCCTTTCTCTGCCTCTGCCAGGTGTGGTTTTGGGCATGTTGGGTTTTGCATCTGAACCCCCAGTATATCCTTGATGAAACTGGGGTCTTGTTGAGGATCAGATGCTGCACTTTACATAGTAGGTACTCAGATGCTTATGTTCATCTGCAGGCTCTTCCCGCCTTTTCCATCATTGAGGGCAAAGCCTCATCCCTGTCACCCCATACCTGCTGGGCAAGCATTGGCAGAGTGTGAAGCCATCCTGGGGGTGCTGGCTCAGGTCCTCAGAACCTCCCCATGGGACAGTTGCCAAAGCCCTGTGCATCTGCCAGGCTTCGGATGGGCCAGGGCTGTGCAACTGAGTGGCTCCAGGCAGTGTGGGAGCAGCTCTGAGGAAGCCCCATGAGCATTTGGTCTCTCCAGCCATGTCAGCAGTGCTGCTGGAGTGTTCCTTATGCAAATATCCTCTCCCTCTCTTCCTGCTCACTCTTCCTCTGCAGGAGGAGAGTCTTCAAGTTGAGCTGCTTCAAGGAAGATTGATTAAAATCAGCTGCAGTTTGACTTAATTGGGAACATATGCTTGGAGAGGGGCTCAACTAGTTAGAACTTTTTGTAATTAGTTCACAGCTGGTTGGTGAGGAAACAAAACTCCAGTTACCACTTAGAGCTGGGTTTGTGCATGTGTTCTCATGCAGTGTCTGGCTAGAGGACAGGCCTGGGAGATTGTCTCCCTGGTCTTGGTAGGAGGCTCACTCACTGTGTGGCCCTGCTGTGGCACTGTCCTTTTTGGGTCCCCCTGAGGGTTCTGGGCTGTTTGCACACTCACGGGGGTGGGGGTGGGGGGTCGTCCTGCGTATTTATTCCTCAACATTGCTAGTGGGTAGGAAGTGGCCCCTGGGGCCTACCTGTGGCATAGGACCTCCTACCCAGCTGGTCACGTGGGTGGGGGATTTCGGGGCCCTCTGAGGCTGTCCAAGCTGCAGAAATCTCCATCAGAGATAGGAAAAGTAAGGCCCAAACTTAGCCTGTGAGTGAGGACAAGCTCATGCTCCATGCTTTAGAGCAACGTTTTTCAACCTTTTTAATCTCACAGTACATTTGAACCTATAGTTAAACTTTTAAGGCACATTTACATTATGTTAATCAAAAAAAGGAGTGAAAAAGAATATACTTACTGGCTTGGCCCTGTAGGTCAGTGGCTAGGGCCCCAGCCACATACTCCGGAGCTGACAGGTTCGAATTCAGCCCAGGCCTGCCAAACAACAATGATAACTGCAACCAAAAAATAGCTGGGCATTGTCGCGGATGCCTGTAGTCCCAGCTACTTGGGAGGCTGAGGCAAGAGAATCGCTTAAGCCCAAGAGTTTGAGGTTGTTGTGAGCTATGACACCATGGCACTCTACTCAGGGCAACATAGTGAGACTCCATCTCAAAAAAAAAAAAAAAAAAAGAGGGAGAATATACTTACTGTGCTTGGAACTTCTTTTGAAAATAATTTAATGATCTTTAGAAATTCTTGTAGCACACCTAAGATCCTCTCATGGCACACCAATTGAAATCACTGATTTAGATTCAGTGGGCTAATGAAGACAGACTGGGCACACCCCATGGAAATCCAGATCTAGCAGCAGAGGGAGTTCTGTGACTTTTGGCTTGGCTGCAGGAGTTGGGGCAGGTAGCAGGCATAGTCCCTGATCCCAGCTGTGGCCCATAGCCCTTATTCCGTCCTGCCCCAGGCAGTCATGACTGGACTAGAACCAAGAAAAAAGGAGTGATGAAGCCCCAGCACAGGGGATGTAAGCCATTTGTTCCCATAGGCCTCCCGTAGCCCCCATGAAGCAGACTGGGCCTCTTGTCTATCTGGCTGCAGTGCTGTTCTCTGCAATCTCCATGGCTTTCTGAAGGCTGCCTTGGTTGATGGACTAAATCTGGAGACTGTGAAGCCACCAAGGAGAGGCCAGACACACAGTGAGGCCAGTCTCATTTGTGCTCATCAGGCCCTGGGTCAGAAGGGCTCATCTGTAGGTAGTCTGACTGCTGGACACTGGCTTCCCAGTGGGGCAGACTGAGTCTCCACATGACAGCCCCATGTCTATGTAGAGTGCACACTGTGGCCAGTTGCTGGTGCCTGAATTGGATCCCTTGTGTATTAGGTAGTGATGGTGGACCAGTATTTAAACTCAATCCTATTGGATTATCCTTGACTTCTTATTATGAACATTTTTCAAACATACAGCAAAGTTGAAAGAATCTTATGTGACCCCCACTTACCCAGCACCCAGACTCTGCTGCAGTCTCTCACTGTGATGCCTCATGGCTTTTCTGTCCACCCATCTTCCATCCATCAGGGCATTTAAATTTTTTGTTGTATTTTAAAGTAAATTGCAAACATCTGTATACTTTCCTCTGAATACTTCAGCATGCCTGTAATTAAGTGGAATTCATCTCAGGGATTTTGGAGGCCTGCTCCAGCCGTTTCTCAGCGTGGCCTAATCACAGTGCTTATTCAGGCAGGTTGGTGGTCCCCCCCCCCCACCTTACTTCCCTGCCTGCCCTGAGCAACCGCCCGTCCACCACCACCTCCACAGCACATCCATGCCCTGCCTCCTGCTCCTCCCCAGCCAGTGGTAGGGGGGCCTTGAAGCCTGCCCAAAATGCTGCTTAGGAAAGAGACCAGAGGAACAGCCCAGTGACATTTAAAATAAGTGCATCTTTTTGGGAAATGGAATGGGTAGAAAATTGCTGGTTCCCTGTAAGCAGAAAGCTTGTGGTGCCTGGAGACTGTCCCTACTGCTGTCTGCATCACCAGGCAGGCAGCACTGTCTGATCACAGAAGCTCAGCTTGAGTCTTTGCCTGCCTCCTTCCCTTGTCCTCAGCAAGAAGATGGGAAGGCCCTTCACCACCTTTCAGATCCCCTCACCCTTTATTCTGTGGTGGCCCATGGCAGCCACCACCTGGCTCCTAGTACTCCCTGGGACCTGAGTCCACCTTCCCTGTAGTCCAGGAGCTGCCCAGAGTCGCAGCCCCTCCTGGAGCCTGGCTGGTCCTCACGCACTGGCATGCTCTCAGCTCTCAGCTCTCACCTCCCTTCTGTTCTGATACCCCTCACCCCCAAACCTTTCTTGCTGAAGCTTCTACTGGCCTCTTCTCAGAGTCTCTGGCACTACTGGTTGTCTCACTTTGGTTCCTGGCTACCTAGGCTCTTGGGCACATTCTTCCCACCTGGCCAGGTATCTGTCTCACTGTGCCCCACACTGCCAGCTTGCCCCACCTACTGGGCTGTCTGCAGTGGCCCTCCCTGGTCTGCCGGGCCCACCCGGCATTATCCCTGTGTGGGAGTCCTCTACCCAGCACCTACCCTGGACTTCTGTTTTTTGGTCTGTGTGGAGTGAGCATGCCTTGCCCTCTGACAGCAGAGCCCCTTTAAGGCTCTTTGGTGAGGGGCTCTATGGGAAGAGTCACTCCACCACTAAGTCACAGCACCCTCTTCTGAATGGTGTGAGTGATACAGTCTGCTTCCCTGGGCTCATGTATGTAACATATGGTTAATTCCTGTCATGTAGTGACTTCTTTGAACTTAGCGGTTATTTTTTTTCTAATGAGTCTTACTATCCCTCCCCTTTTAACTCAAAAGGTAGCTTATTTTCTTTTCTTTTTTTTTTTTTTTTTTTTGTGGTTTTTCGGCCGGGGCTGGGTTTGAACCCGCCACCTCTGGCATATGGGACCGGCGCCCTACTCCCTGAGCCACAGGAGCCGCCCAAAAGGTAGCTTATTTTGAAACAATTCTGCACTTTGCGTTTTCTACTGAAGGCATTTTGGTGGGTCTTTGCACACCAGTGCCAGGTGCTTCATTGTGCATGTAGGCTGTGTGTCACCTGTAACCAGGTCACAGATGTGTCTAGGGGAATGGCCTCTCCAAAGCACCATTTCCAGTGTGTATACATATATAGGATAAATAGCCAGTGAAGAGAAAAGAGGTCTAAGGGTGTCTGCTTCTGTTTTGCTAGGTTAGTCCCAACTGGTCTTTTACAGAAGCTACACCAGTTGGTACCTCGAGCTGTGCCAGAGACCTTCACTCCAGGACACAGTGTGAGTGTGGCAACTATGGCCTAACCCAGGGTATGCCACCAGATTTTTAGAATGCTATTTTGGTCCCAGAAATCAAAAGAGATATCTCAGTGTAGTCTCTAACCTTCATTCCTTTTATTAAATATGAGAGAGAGGATTTTTTAATGTGTTTGTATTCCTCAGTTTTTCAAATGGATTAATGATCCTTTTTCCTGATTTCTAGGAGCTCTTTGCATATGAACGAATTTAGCTCTTTTGTTGTTATAGATAGTAAATATGATTTCCCAGTTTGTCATTAGTCTTTTTACTTTGCTTAATATATTTGGGGTGGGGGGGAGTTGTCTGGTTTGAGGGTAGCTTTTTTTTTTCCTTTTAAGTAAGCAGAAGTTTTTTTGGTTTTGTTTTTTGGCATTTATGTAGCTACATTTATCCACCTTTTCTGGGTTTGGGGTCCTTTCTAATGTTACATTGTAAAAGAATTCTCTGATCCGTTCTAGTTTTCTTATGGCTGTATTTTTTACATTTAAATCTTTGGTGTAGATTCGGTTTTAGTTTTTATGAGATATGAAGCATGTATTCAACCTAGTCGTTTAAAAGATGGCTCTGCTTTAGTAACCCTAAACCTACTTAGTGCGAAGCCTCCTCTTCCTCCTTTGTGTGCTGTCGTTGTTGTTCTCTGTTGTCTCTCTATTATCCACATGTCATAATCAACTCCAGATGGTTCCAATTATTGATGCTTTCAGGTTTCAGTGTTTGCCCCCCCCATGACTCTTGTCTGAGAATGTTCCCAGAGCTCTTGTTTTTTTTTTACGGGGACTTAGCTCTTCTCATTCTTCCCTGCCCCTCACCTTGCATCAGCTTAAAATTTTTCTAGGATCACATGAAGTGTGCATATGAATTTTGGGGAGTCCCCATCTATAGGATGTTGACTCTTCTTATTCAGGAGTACTGATACCTTCTTCCATTTGTTTAGGCCCTCCCTTGTATTCCCCCCAAACATTTGATAGATGTATTTTTATCTTGCACATTTCTTACTGAATTTACTTCTAGGCATTGAGCCTTCCTGGTGTTTTTATCACCGGTGGGCCTTGTCTTGTTACTCTCCTTCCTGAGTGTTGCTCACACGTGCAGACTGGGCTCTGCGTCCGCACTGGGTGGCTCCTTTATGTGCTTGCTGAGGTGGGAAAGCACACAGGCAGGCGTTCTGAATCCCAGCTCAGCCCTGCCTCTGGCCACGCACCATGGCTCCAGGCCTCAGGCCCTGCTGACCAGGCCTGCCTTCCTGAGTGTTACATGTAAAATAAAACTCTTAATGAAAGGGAAAAAGCTCAAACCCCTACGGAGGTGGCACACCGGCTGCTCATGTTTATTAACGTTGAAGACTAAAAAAAGCCCGCTTGCTGATGTGCATTTGTGTGGTGAAATTTCCACTGGCACTGATTTCTTTTGATTTTTTTTTATGAGAAGAATGATGCACTCTGAATATTAAGCCCCTTTCTCCTACCCAGGTTTCACTATCCTGGGAACTTAGACCCTTGGGCCCACTAGTCCACAGGGCCCTTTCTGACTTTCACCTTCTGCTGGAGGGGCTAAGCACTGGTCTGGATCCTGTGTAGGCGGGCATTGTCACAACCCTGCCTGACCCTATTGTGAGGCCCTGAGGCTCCCAAGCTGTCGCATAAGGCCCTTACAGACTGGTAGGCTGGATGGGAGATAGGTGGGGCCTCAACAAGGTCACATGGTGCCCATAGGTCCCATTGTGTGGCAACATGGTGTCTTCACCTCGTGACTATCAAGAGACCCAGGGCTAGTCTGCTTCACCACCAGTCACATGCAAGACCCAGAAAGACATAGCATGGTGAACATTGCAGTCAGCAGACAGCTGCCGCCCGCCTTCCCCCACCACCTCTGCAGCCCCCATGGCCTGGGTGCCCCTATCACTTCACGCTGCCTAAGTCTCAGGCCTTGGCATACTCAGACTGGTATGTTATACTCTCTTTATCTCCATATCATCCTTGCAAATTTTTTTAGTGAAAAAGTTAAGAGCTCAATACTTTTTAAACCTAGAAATTAGGCATGATGAAAAATATATGTAATTAGGGTTAGGCAGGTTGAATTGTTTCCGAGGGGGCTGCCTGAACTCTATGCAGAGTGTCCCTCATCAGCAAAGGCTCATGAACAGTGCCCCAGCCCCTGAACTGAGGGTCAGTGAAAGCAGCACTCTCAGCCACAGCACTTCCAGGAGGACTAACTGGGCTGAGCAGTGGTGGAGTGGTAGCGCAGTGGGTGAGCCCTGCCCAGTGGACAACCTCAGCATTGAAACGTCTGTGCCCATGAGTCCTGAAACTCGATGGGGCCACAGAGATCCCTCAGTCCCAGAGCATCTTGGGCAGTGCTGGAGCAGGCAGCCTTTGGCTGTGGCCTGGGGCTATCTCTGCACAGTTGCCATTGGGGGTAGGGAAGCTATTTAAATGAAGGAATTTCAGTGACTGCCGAGTGTCCAGACAGTTCTGGGACTCTGAGATTCCTCCTCTTTGTGATTGCCTGAGGACTTGAAGGGAGCCATCTTGCCCTACCCCATACACCAGGTTTTGAGCCCTCAGAGCTTAGTGGTGCATATTCCCCTTTAACCTGGCTGCTCCCCTCCAAACTTAGCACCCAGTATGACACCCTAAGCACCCTGGATTGGGCACGGCCCCCAAGCCCCCTCTTCTCTTTCTCACCTACTCCTGTCCTCTCAGCCCTGTCCCTGACCCACCCGAAGTCTTACACGTATTGGATGGGGCCTATGAAGTCTGCATCCCCTACTCTCAGTGGCATGAGTCCCAGGCCCTGAAAGGAAAAGGCTGGGTGTCACCATGTACTTGTACAGATGTGCTGGGTAGTTCCTTACCACCTAGACCCTTCCCCTGCTCTTCCTCTGCCCCTCCCTGAGGATAGCTCCTCTTTGTGCCTTAGAGAAGCCCAGCTGAGTGGAAGCCCACAGCACTGCACTCCTGCCCTGCTTCCCCACATGGCCAGTCTCACCCACCCTTCCCAAAAGCTCTCTAGTGTCCCTGTGGCAGTGAGCAGTGACCTGAGGCTTGGACCTTAGACCTTGAGGCGGTATCATGAGCACAGGGGCCAGGCTGCCCTGCTCTCCTGGTTCCTGGCACAGGATCAGCAGAAACTGGGCATTACCAGGAGAGAATGAGAGGGAATGATGGGGGTTGAGGGGCAGCTGTGAATGCATCTACGTGCGTGGGCAGGTTGGTACGAGGAAAGGAAAGAAGGTGCTGCAGAAAGGGTAGTTGGGAATGAGGGACAGCTCCAGGCCACTCCACCTGGAGCCCAGTGCTGGGAGAGGCCTACCTCAGAGCCCTGGCTGCCTCTGGCTTGCCTGCACATGGCCCTCTGAGGTCCACTGGCAGCTGCACTTGAGGCTTAGCATAGAGACAGATGTCTTGTACCTGTAAAAAATGGTGATTATAGGGGTGTCAAAGGTGCTGTATCAAAGGCCCTCCAGTGCCCTGCAGGAAGTTTCACCAGTTCTCCACTTGGTATTTCTCCCTGGAGCTCCTGCTTTGTGTGCCTAGGTGTGGCAGGCTGAGGGCATTGTTTCTGCCCAGACCTTTAAGGACAGTTCCTCCAGGCGGTCTCTGTGGCTATAGATTGTCTGGCTTGTTAGCAGCAACACCTTTGTGTGCTGTATTTGGTTCTCTCTCCTCCGCATTCTACTGTGTTAGACCGAGTGAGACCCCATTTGTGAAGCGAGGGAGCAGGCCATCAGTTACTTGGGTGTGGCAGCCCTCTCTTGGAAGGTAGGGCCTTGTGAGTGTAACTCTTCTAGGCCCCACAAGAGCGCCTGGGCCTCTGTGGCAACATGTGCATCCCTCCTGTGCATCAGCCATCTTCCCCTGCCTCCCCTGTGCTAGGCGCTACACCAAGCTCAAGGGACAGCGGCAAGTAAGGCAGCCATAGCCTGTCTTTCGTGGAACCTGTGTTCTGTGGGGAGAGACAAATGAATTACTTCAGAGAGAGGTACCAAGGAAAGGCAGTTGGTTACTAGAATGGAAGTCCTGGTATGTGTGGAGGGGTGGGGGGGGTGGTCCCATAGGACCTGGCAGGACCATTACCTTCTGGTCTCCTCCTCTGCTTGAGGAAGTACAGGTGACATTGGCTTCCCAGCCTGCTTCAGACAAGCTCTCCATAGCAGATGCTGGAGAAACCATCTTTGCAGTACTATTTCCTGTGATTATGTTTATTTCGTTTAGATAAGGTCTCACTCTTTCATTTATGTGTTTCACAGAGACTTCCCACCAGCTGATGCTGTGATACCTGTAAGAAACAGCACAGATATTATAACCATGAGGGCTGACATTGTTGGTGAAGTTGAGCTTCCTGGCCACTTAACAAGAAAGCAAATTATGATCAATGACATATTTTCTGTAATCAGAATGGGGGCTTTGAGGAAGGGAGTTTGTGGACAAAACGCTAGATTCTGAAAGAAATGTCTCCCTGGGGATTTCATGGTGCCCTACTGTGATGTCATGACCAACTACAAAGAGCAACTTTGTTTAGACACTTGGCCTGGCAAGTCCCCTCCTGGGTGCATACCCCTAAGGACTGAGTCAAGGCCTCTAGCAGACACTTTTGTATATGAATACTCACAGCAGCATAACTCACAGTCTTAAATAGAGGAAACACCCACGTGTTTGTGGATAAGCAGAAAGTGGTTCAGCTGTACAACGGATTGTTACTCAGCCCTCAAAAGGAATGAAGCTCTGGCACCTGCCACAGTTTAGATGGCCTCAATATATGCTCAGTGAAATAAGCCAGATACAAAAGGACAAATCGTGCACAATTCCAGTCATAGGAGGTCCCTAGAGCTGTCAAAGTCATGGAGACAGAAAGTAGAGTGGGGACTGCCAGGGGCTGGGGAGAGGGATGTGGACAGATTTTCAGATTGGAGGTATAGAAAGTTCTGGAGATTCAAGGTTAAGATAGCCGTATGACAGTATGGGTGTGCTTAATCCCCCAGAACTGTGTATGTGACTATGGTTAAAAGGTAAACTTCATTTATGTGTTTGACCACAGTGGTGGATAAACAAGCATCTTTGTTTAGGAGCTTCAGGGACAACTTAGAGACCCTGGACAGGAGGAGTAAAGTTCCTGGTGTCCATTCCAGGCATCCACATGAGGCACGGTATCCACACTGTCCCCAGGTCCTGTGCCCACCAACAGGTCTGCAGCTGCTGCCTGCTTCTTAAGGCTCCTGCCAAGGGTCAGATGGGTAGTTTAGGAGCTGGGACATGACAGCAGAGGCCACTTAACTCCCAGGGCTGCTGGTCACCCTTCCAGCCAAGCAAGGTCCTGGGTCATTCACTAGGCAAGCCAGAAAGCAGTCTCCAGGCTGCAACAGACAAGCCCAAATGCACAAACATGTTCTTCTTCCTCTTCCTCCTAAGATGCATTGACTTTGGTGACCAGGGTGGTAGCTAACTGATGCCCTGTGTGCTTTGTGGGGTGCACTAACTGCTGGCATGATGGAAGCTTGGGAAGAAGACACACCTGCGGATGGGGTTGTAGACAGGCTGCAAGCCAGCAAGAGGCTGGGGGCTAAGCTGGAACCCATATGGCTGTCTCTGGTTGTGGCTCGGGCTTTCTCCTTTGCCCACCTTTGCTCCCCCCAACCAAAGTTTTGCCATGGGCCCACCAGAGCAGTCCCACCTTGAGTGGCCTGCAGGCAACTCTGTGGAGGCAGTAGAGCGGCTACAGAGTGTCTAACCCATTGAAGGAAGAGGGAGCCTGGTGGAGGCTGGGAGCGCTGGGGAGCCTGAGTGACTGCCATTCCACTCTTCCTGACAATTATTTTTTTCTTTCCTTTCCCTCAAAATTGTTTACAAGCTCCTCTCAAGACCAGGTCACCTTCTGAAGGACTCAGGGGGGAAGGCAGCAGCTGATGCCAGCATCTCATAACTGGCTGTGCTGAGAGTACTTCATCTGGATGGAACCTGAGTCTGAGAGAGTGTCACCCCATGGAAGGGCAGATGGTGGGAGTGGGCTTGAGCTCTCAGTCCCCACCTGTGTGCAGGCAGTGCCCCCCCATAGTTGATCATGGACTGGATGGTCGCAGACATCGTTGGCCAGGCCTGCTGTCCAGTGAGACGTTGTCCTCACATATGGCTGACATGAGGCTGAGGTTGGGGTCTTGAGGCCTCACCCAGAATCACATAACTGTACCTCATAGAACTGGGACCCAGCTCGGGCTCTGCTGCCTGGGCATGTGCATCCGCTAGGCAGGACTTTGGCGTGTCCATGCAGAAACTACACAACAGTCTCTACCAGTCCCCCAAGGTAGAGATATGCCTAGGGATCAGCTACTGAATGTCTTGACCTTCCTCTACCTGTCCCTGCACCATCCCTTTGACTGAAGCTGTGACATGCACTTCAGTAGAAAACCAAATTCAGAGGAAGTTTGGGTGGCATTTACTTTCAGGCAAGCAGCTGAGATAAGGAAGAAAAGGGTACTGGGTGCTGGACCAGAAAAATAGAGCCCAGTTCTGGCAATTCCCCTGGCTCTGCATAGCAACTGCCCTGAGCTTGTCAGCAGTCTCTCATAGGCCTAGGCTCTTCCCCTATGAAATGGAGACAGTGACTGCCCTGTCCAGAGGCCCCTTATAGTGACAGTCCCTAGGTGGCTCTTAGCCTGAAACGAAGTACAGTGCAGGTGTCCCAGATGGGTGCTGCCTCAGTCGTTAAGTCTCAGTCCTCCTGGGCTTTTAACAAGTGAGACAAGAAAGGAACGCAGATGAACTGCAGGTATCCAGGAAACTGGAAGGAAGGCAAAAGTACAACATAGACAAGAGCAGTCCTTCCTAGAGGAGTGAAAGCTTTGACCAGGACAGGCTCTGGGCCTGCTTTCCCAGGGGGCTTGGGAATAGATGTGTCCCCTCCACCCCACTGCTTGCCATATCTCTGCTTCCTAGGCTGCCCACTGTGATCTAGGGAAGGGGAAGTGCTTTGCCATCTCTCTTTGAAGGGATTAGGTTTGCACCTGATACTTTTCCTGCCTAGTCTGCCAGACACCCTCAGCTCTCAGAGATGTCTCAAGAAAGGCTCAGATCCTCAGATGAGGAATTGAGGGTAGAGTGAGGGCCAGAGGAACGTAGCAACTTGGGCACATCTGGCAGAGGGAAAATGTCTTTGGGTTTTGCTCTGATAGTTACTGTGGACAATAACAACATTCCCAGCAAAGCTGCTTGTGATTGAAGAGCATTTTCACATCTATTAACTCACTTGATCTTTGCAAGGACTTGGTATCATCCCATTTTACAGATGACCAAATTGAGACTCTGATCAAGCTCTAAAATAGCACATTAGTGCATGTTTGAACAGCAGAATGCCAACTCCAAGGACCACACCTCGGCCCACCCAGGCCTGTCGAAAGTAAGCCCAGCCAGGCCTTTGCTTTCAGGCCTAACCAAGCCCCACATGGTGTCCTAGGATGGCAGCTATCTTTCCTTCGACCCAGGTCGTGTGTGTGTGTGTGTCCCAAGCCACTCTCGGTGATACAGGAGGAAGGAAGGAGAGGTGTCCAGCTGGGCAGTATGAGGCTGACTGTCTTTCCTCTTAGAGCTGCAGGGATATTCCCAGCAGGCAGTAGAGATGCCATTGGTGCAAATTGTGCAGATCTTGTCAGCATGGATACCCTTATCATACCAATCCAGGAGGTCTGGAGTTAGCCCAAGGGTGATCCAGTCTCAGTTTCTGCCAAATCAAAAGGGGCCTTCCTTGCCCTGTTGACTAGTGGAGAGTTGGTGGCATTCTTCTTCTGCCCTTTCCCTGCCTGTCTTGTCTGACTTTTTGGGGGGACCCCACTTGCTGCTACAGGGTTTTCAGATCAGGCTTGGAGGCTGCCCAACAGCCTGACCTGGAGGCAGAACCCAGCAAGACAAAGCTTTCCCCAGACTTTTGTGGAAGCCCAGAGGGAAGCCATCCTGGCAGAGCAGCTTTCCTCTTGTCCTACATAGGTCAAAATTGGATAAATATGGCCTGTTTTATGTTCTGACCTGCTTGGCCATGGGTGCTGCCGAGACTATCATCAGGGATGTCCCTTAGGCTTTGGAGGGTAAGACCTGGGCTCAGCTTCCTAGACCTGGCACCATGCATGGAGCACAGCACAGAGGACCAAGACTTTGTCAGGCCTGGCAGCACGTGTGGAAGTGGCATATTACACCCTAGGTTGCTATGCCTTGGCCATAGGGATGTGTGTGAGGCCACTGATCTCTGGCCATGTTGTCATTGGCCTCTCTTACCTGTGGCCAATATAGACTACGGATAGACCAGGCCTAAGGTATCTGTTTTCCCCTCATTGAGACATCTGGTATCAAGAAGCAAGTGACCAAGGGGCTGGTCCTCCTGCAGTTTTGGCCCTGTCTTTACACACTCTTCCCCCACCGCCACCCCCACCGTGACCGGCATGGGCAGCTTTGTGGGCCTTGCCTTCTGGGTCTGTGAACGAGTAAGTGAGCCAGCCCTGGAGGTGTCCTGACCTCCACTCATGGCTGCTCTGAGATGCTTCCCATACCTATGCTCTCTGCCTGCCTAGAAGGAGGCAGGAAATGTCCTACCTGCCCCCTCAGCCATACTCATGTATAGGCAGCCTGCCCCCAGGTCCTCTTTCCAGCCCCCTGCAGAATGTAGAGCTAATAATGCCCGAGGGCTTGGCCCAAGGTCATATCACTGCTAAAGAGGACCAGCCATTGTGATTGGCCTGGGCCTGTCATGGAGGCAGGTTCTATAGGCCCAGCCGTGTGTGGCAGCACTGGGTGGCTGGGATGGCTGGTTTCCACCTCTGCTGTGCCCTGGGCCCAGGACCACACCAGGACCTCACTTTTCTTCACCATTGGTGTTACCTTCAGGCAGGAAAGGAATTGATTTAGTTTTGAGGCTGGGTGAGCTATAAATATGCATGAGGACTGGTGGTTATTTAACTGTACTTTCTATTCCCCTTGCGTGGCTGCCTGCTTCCAGCTCTTTCTCCCTCTCAGCATGCAGGTCAGGTGCAGGGTGGCAGCCAGCTCTCCCTCCTTGAGCACTGCCTGGGACCTTCTTGGGGGCAGCCAGGTCCAGGGTGCAACCATCTCCCTGGTAGGACCATCAGGGGAGGACATCCAGGGCCAGATAGCACAGGGGTCCATACATAACAGGGGCTTGTAGAGTATTGGGGCCTTGAAGTAAGGTCCTTAGAGGCAAAACTTACCACTCTTACTCTTTTAGAGATGGGAAACTGAAGCCCAGAGAGGACAGGAGGCCTTCTCAAGAGCCCCGGCAAACTGGGGGCAGAACTTTACTATGGGAATAGAAATGAAGCAGTCACTGGCCCTTACCTGTCCGCTTCCTGGAGGGCTCAGGATATAAGCAGAGGGAAATGGCTAGTCAGCTGAGCCTGTGTAGAATTGGAACAGGCAGAAATCCAAGGAATGGGCAAGAAGCAGGAGAATGCCTCAGGCCTCCCTGGGGCAACGGCAATGGGCCACACAGGCTCAGTCTTGGACATTTGCCCTGGATGAGCTTCACCCCCTCTGGACCACACACGCCCTCTGGACTGCATGCCCCTGAACCCTGCACAGGCTCCTCAGTGGCTCCTCTGTCCACTGGGGCTCTGCCTTCTCTGTAGCCTGAGACCCAGCTCCAAATGTAGTTTCTCAGTAGCCCGAGAGGGGCTGGAGACTGCCCTATCGACCCAGCACTTTCTCATACCTGACGTGCACCTACTGGCCTCCCTTCCCTGCATCATGGACATGACAGTAGCTGCTCACTTGGCAAGTGAAATATTTTTGTTTAGTCAATAATTGCACCATCACATCAAAGGAAGGTTGAAAACTTTTTCTTTTGAGATTCTTGTCAGTATCTCCACAGTTTTCTCAGCTGCAAATCAAACAAGCCAACAAATTTTAGCAGAAGATTATAGCCATTTTTCCCCTTTCTTCCTCAAAGCTGTCATCTAACAGCAGATTTCAGCAAAGTTGTTCGATCTCTCCCATCTGCTCGTCTTGAGCGGCACTAGCCCCCCGACGACGTTTCTTCGCATTGGCATAAACATTGCTCGGCAACATGGGAGGGGTGTTTGGGGGTGGAGTACGGAGGGGCAGGGTAGGTGTTCTTTCTCCCCTGTACCAGGTGCCTGAGCTTCTGCCTCCTGCCTCATCACATTACAGGATTGAGGCCACTCATACTTGGGAATATGCCCCCGAACTGGTGGACGGTCGTGATCGCAGGAAATTCTCCAGCCCTTGGCTATGGAGCCTGACCCTTACCCCCTCAGCCTTTTTACCCTTCCTCTATGCTGAGAGTGCCTGTGTCTTCCCATAGGAGATGCTTGTAGGTGCTCTGGCTTTAGCCCACCTGTAAGCCTGCTGGCCCCGCTGGCCCCTACCCCACTACAGGCCAGGTCCAAGGCTCCTCTGTGTCCCCAGCCAACCTCACCCTGGGGGCCTCTTGCTCGGTACTAAACATGTGTCAGGGAGTGGCAGGTTCATGGCCTCCTGCCACAGCCCCACTGGTGATGCACTGGGACTCTGCACAGCTCACTTTTCTCATTTAGAAAACAGGAGAATCTGTGCCTTATAGCTTTGTGAGGACTAAATGAAACCATGAGAGACCTCTGGCCTGGCCCTGGCATAGCGTCCTTGGTAGGTCAGATTTTGGGGCCAAGGACCCTTTGTTATCCTCTTCTTCCCCTGGGCTATATGCCTGGGACCGAATTACACTCCTGCCCTTGGCTTTCTGAGCACAGCAGTTAAGTGTGGTACCTACCAGGCCCCATTGGATCAGATAGCAAATATGTATGGTACCTACCAGGCCCCTCTGGATGCCAAAGTCCCATCTCAGCACTTGCCTATCCCCCCAGCATCACATCTGTGAAGGAGCTATGTGTCTAGTTATAGGGCCATGCTGGACTATGCCTTGGGGCTGGCTGGAAAGGTCGAGGTACCAGGGCATGCTCAAAAGCCCAAGAGATGGAGGCCTGACTGTGGCCAGCCTGGCTCCTGCTGAGCACTTCAGGGAGAGTGGCCAATCAGAAGCAGGTAGCTGAGGTCTTGTAGGTCATGGAGCAGGAGGGTCTAGGCACTGTCTTTTCTGAGTGTGGCCAGAGGCACTGGGTATCCAGAGAGGGTGAGGAGCAGGTCCACAAAGGACTCTGAGGAACCGCCATAGCCTGGCAGGGGCAGGTGGGCACATCTTAAGGTCATCTGGCCCTGGAAACTGCTGGCTAAGCACTGTGGTCACTGCACTGCCGGGTCTAGTCCTGGCTAGCAGCAGAGTGGGCAGGGTCTTCTGGGAGTGCTCTGCAGGTCACTGTGCAGGAGGCTATCCTGGCTATAAAGAGGAGTGGCCAGGGACTGGGATTCCTCTAGCCTCGGAATCCTTAGCCCAGGCAGGCACCATTTCCTCATTAACCTCTCAGTATTTTTCTTTCATTGGGGGGGGGGGGTCTCTCCAGGTAGGTCCTATTCACTCTTTTGTAAACTTGCACTTGACTTTGAAATCCTGGTCCATTAAAAGGTGGAAGATTTGTCCTAGTGTCACAGGCACTGAGCACGAGACCATGACTGCAGCATCCACAGCTTCCTTCTGTTTGTTTTTGGCTTTTCTCTCTCCCCACCCATTTTAATAGCTTTATTGAGGACTTGTACTCTGTGACTCACCCATTTAAAGTGTACAATTCTATTCACAGATACATACAACCATTACCATGATCAATCTTAGAGCATTTTTATTACCTCAAAGAGAAGCTGGAACCCTTCAGATGTTACCTGGCTCCCCTATCCCATCCTCAGCAACCACAAATCCACTTTGTCTCTGTCAAATTTCCTGTTCTGAACACTTCATGCGATGTGTGGTCCCTTGCTACTAAAGTTCATCCGTGTCATAGCACATGTCAGTGCTTTGCTCCTTTTTATGACTGAATAATACTTCATTCTATGGATATGCTACATCTTATTTATCCATTCATCAGTTGGTGGACATTTGGGTTTTCCTGCTTTTAAGCTATTACGAAGAAAGCTGCTATGAACATTCATGTATGAGTCTTCATGTGGATGTATGTTTTCTCTTTTAGGGACAGGGTCCTGCTCTGTCACCCAGGCTGAAGTGCAGTGACACAATCAGAGATCACTGCACCCTAAACGCCTGGGCTCAACCATCCTCCCACATCAGCCTCCTGGGTAGCTGAGACAACAGACATGTGCTACCATACCTGGTTGATTTAAAAAAAAAAAAAAATTGTAGGAATAGAGTCTTACCATGTTGCCTAGGCAGTTCTTGAACTCCTGGCCTCTGACTGTCCTCCTGCCTTGTCCTGCCAAAGTGCTGGGGTTATAGGTGTGAGCCACTGTGCCTGGTCAGGATATACATTTTCAGTCCTCTTAGGTATATACCTACCATAGGATATGCTGGATCACATGATTACTCCATTGAGTCCTTTGAGGAACAATCAAACTTTTCTTACATCCCCACCAGCAGTGCATGAAGCGTCTGGTTTCTCTGTGTCCTCACCGAACCAACACTTGGTACTGTCTTTTTATTTCAGCCATCCTGGTAGATAATGAAGTGATATCTCATTGTGATTTTGTTTTCCATTTCCCTGATGACAAATGATGTTGAGCATCTTTTCATGTGCTTGTTTGACCTTGTAGAAATATCTGTTCAGATTCTTTGCCCATTTTTTAGTTGGATTATTTAGGTTTTATTATTGAATTATAAGAGTTCTTTATATTTTCTGGATATAAGTCCCTAGAATATAGATTTGTGAACATTTTTTTTCAAACAGTGGGTGTCTTTTTTGTTTTCTCAGTGTATCCTTTGAAGTGTGGAAGTTGAGTTTGGATAAAGTCCAGTTAATCTGGGGTTTGTTGCTGTTGTTCCACATATTTTATTGTTAAACCTAAGCATCCTTAGCCAAATCCAGGGTCATGAAGGTTTACCCCTATATTTTCTTCTATAGGTTCTTTTTTTTATTATTATTGTTTGGGATTCATTGAGGGTACAAATAATTAGGTTACACTGAATACATTTGTTAAAAGTCCCTCTTATAATTGTGTCCTTACCCTAAGAGGTGTGCCATACACCCTGTCTCCCATCCCCCACCCTCCTCCCATCTACCTCATTCCCCTACCCTACCTCTTGTATTAGCTCATCTACTGCCTTCACATTAGAACTGAATACATTGGATTCTTACTTCTCCATTCTTGTGATGCTTTACTATGAAGAATGTGTTCCAACTCCATCCAGGTTAATACAAAAGATGCAAATTCTCCATCTCTTTTAATGGCTGAATAGTATTCCATGGTATACATATACCACAGCTTGTTAATCCATTCCTGGGTTGGTGGGCATTTGGGTCGTTTCCACATTTTGGCGATTGTAAATTGAGCGGTGATAAACAGTCTAGTGCAAATGTCCTTATGATAAAATGACTTTTTTCTTCTGAGTAGATGGCCTAGTAGTGGGATTGCAGGATCAAATGGGAGGCCTAATTTGAGTTCTTTGAGGATTCTCCATACTTCCTTCCAAAAAGGTTATATTATGTTTGCAGTCCCACCAGCAGTGTAAAAGTGTTCTCTTCTCTCCTCAACCAAGCCAGCATCTACTACTTTGAGACTTTGTGATGTGAGCCATTCTCACAGTGGTTAGGTGCTATCTCAGAGTAGTTTTGATTCGCATTTCTCTGATGATTAGGGACGATGAGCATTTTTTCATGTTTGTTAGCCATTCATCTGTCTTCTTTAGAGAAGGTTCTATTCCTGTGTCTTGCCCAGTGATATAGGGGATTGTTGGGTCTTTGTTGATTACTTGGAGTTCTCTGTAGATCCTAGTCATCAAGTTTTTGTCCTATTCATAATATGCAAATATCTTTTCACATTCTGAAGGTTGTCAGTTTGCTTTGGTTGTTGTTTCCTTAGCTATACAGAAGCTTTTCAGTTTAATTAAGTGCCCAGACTGTCTTGATTATGGTGGTAAGTTTTGATATCAGGAGGCATATGTCTTCCTACTTGGTTCTCCCTTAAGATTGCTTTGGCACTTCTGAGCACTTGTAGTTCTGCGTGAAGTTTAAAATCACCTGTGCATTTCTGCAAGGATAGCTAGTAGACTTGTGTTGAATGTGTAGACCAGCTTGGGTAGTGTTGCCATCTTAATAATGGTTAAGTCTTCGGACTCGTAGACATGGAATATTTTCCCAGTTATTTAGATCTGGGTTTGATCACCAGGGTTGATTTAGCACAAGCTGTACCCCCAGAGCATATCGATACTGCAGGGCTATCCTGGTCAGAATGTCCCTTGCTATGAGACTGTGACTTGGCCTCTAAGATGCTGACTTGCTCCCACAGGCATAGGAGCCTTCAGAGCAGCTTGGCTTAGTTGGTTATGTTGGGCCTTCCAGGCCCCAACCTGCAGACCTGTCATTTAGTGCAAGACTGAGGCAGAGGTGCGGCTCACCTGCTGTGGGGTTCTGGGCCTGCCATGGCCTCTCAGACACTATGTTTAGACTCAAGGGAGGGACAGGCAGACATCATCTTTATAGAGCTAATAGACTGTAGGGAGATGGGTTTATAAACAATACTAGTTTCTTATCCTGTGTGCTGAGAGGTGCCTGGACACCAAGAAAGTCAAGGGAGCCAATGGCTTGGGGTGGGCATCGTAGATATAGGCAGAAGTTAGAGTGGGTTTGGGGACAGTGGCTGCCCCCGAGTGCTGACTCAGTCTGGGAAGAGGAGCAATTCAGCATCAGGAATAGGACCCATAGGGCAAAGCTGGGTCATGAAGAGCCTGGAGCGGGGAGCAGCATAATGTAGTACCCATTATGTTTCTAGTGCCCAACAAAATGCTTGTCACATGGAGGTGCTGATACATAGAGTTGCCCTGTGTGGCTACCAGGCTGTGGTTATGGCAGCAACCTGGCAGTTCAGCTGTTGCCACCAGGTAGGACTCAGTCTCCACAGTTCCATCTCAGCTGGGCCCAAAGGCCTAGTCCAACCTGGGAACTCAGCTGTGCCTCTTCCTGGAAGGTCCAAGAATGTCTCCTCCACCTGCTGATTAACCCCGCACGCTCCTTTGCTGCACCTGCTGTGATTGGTGGGTTTCAGAAGGCCAGCCAGGTGGATATAGATGGAACATGAATGGAGGATGGGTAGATGGATGGGCAGGTAGAAGAAAGGAAGGATGGCACGAATGAACACAGCTTGGCCAAGAACTGAGCTCCAAGTCACAGGCAAGAGCCCAGAGCCCACTCTACCCGTCCTGGGTCCTGGTTCTTCCCATGTTGTTTCTAAGGGCCCTGCCTTCTCCAGACATGGGTAAGGAAAGTCCAAGCAATTTATGGGCATAGTGAATGCCAATACAGAAAGTTACAGCCCACGGAGGGCCCCAGTACCTGATGTTCTTGCAATCTTCAGTGTTCCCAAGGTGTGAGTTATCCACATCACCCAGAAGCAAGAGTTGAGCATCTTCATGGCTGTCACCAGCAGTGCAGAGGCATTCTGGCCCTGGCCCTGACCCTGAGCATAAATGCCTGGGTAGGTGCTAATGCCGTGACACCAGGTGCTTCCCAAGGCTCATGGTGTAGGCTAGGTTGAGGAATCTGTGTTCTGACCCACTGTTGACCTGGTGGGTACTTGGCACTAACAAGGACAAGGACACAGTGTCTTTGGGCAGACTTCACCTCAGCCAACCAGACCAGACTCAGTCAGCTGTGCCATTTGGGGGTAGGGCTGATGCCACTGCTCTCTACCCCTCAAACCTTGTCAGTCACGGTCACTGATCACCTGTGGACACCCTGTTGCCCCTGGGTAGGTTCTTCAGTGCCCTGTATATTTTGCAGGGATATAATTTTTTCCCCTTGTTTCTCAGTTTTGTCTTTTTTCTATTTGGGTTTGGTAAGCCTTGCTGTCTCCCCCTTTACCTTTGAACCTGTACACAGAAGTATTTCTTGGACCTTAAGTTTTTTGTCAATGGGACAATATCATTCCAGAACTATGGGCCACTCACCAGGAACCCTGGTCTCAGGTGGGAGCTAATGGTTCTCATCCTGCCCACCAGCCTAGACATTTCCATGACAACACTCCACCTGGAGCTTGCCACACTTGGGTACAAGGCCAGCCCAGCCAAGGTGGTGCTGAGCTTCCTGTTCCCACTTGTGCATAACCGCACCTACTGGGGAAAGACCACTGAGACCTGTACAGGGGCTGCACTGGCCCAAGGCCATGGTGGGCAACCTCCAGGACGGCTGCTGTGCTCCTATGCCCCATGCCCTGCTGAAAGGTTGCTCTCAGGAGACTGGTAGCGTTGAGTCCTGGCGAGGGTCAGTAACTGTGAAGGAACTATGCATGCTGCCAGGCCACCTTGTGCTTGTCAGGGGGGCCACAGACTGGCCCCCAATAGTCGGCCTGCCATCCATTTTTGTACAGCCCATAAACTAAGAATTGCTTTTACATTTTTAAGGGGTTGAAGAAAAATCAAAAGAATATTTTGGTACACATTCTTTGACATTCTGATTTGTGTTTCCATGAGTGCCAGTCTGTGGCTGTGTCTTGCTGCAAATGCAGCGCTTTAGTCAGGACAGAGGCTATTGGCTCTGACAGGAGCCTTGGTTCTCACCCTCTCCTGCATCTTTCCTGGCCCCAGAGCCTGCAGGTTGGTGAGTGTGGTTGAGATGCATCTCCAGCCCACAAAGGCCCCCCCAAAATAAGTGCTGGTCCCACCACTATCACAGGGACGCCCTGTTGCTTGGGTAGATGGATTTCACACACTGAATTATCTCACCCAGACTGTTAAAATTGGATAAAATAACAATGCCTTTCAACCCTGAAAGTCTGTGATTCAGCTGGAGTTACAGGATGTCCCTTCATCCTTTGGGGTTTCTACAAGATTCTCAGAAAACCTGTGAAGCCTCACGAACACTGCTCGGTGCCTCCTCCCTTGCCCCAGGCCCCAGGCCCCAGGCAGGGCTTCCACCTCCCTACCACAACCTGAGAGGATGGCCTTTCTTTCCCTCCTCCCTCCTTCTGAGGAGGCACAAAGAGAGGCCAAGTAGGCCATCTGCAGTCCCAGAAGCTTCCTGCTGCTGGTTTCTGTTTTCGCACTGGGGTGCCCATGTGTCCCCCGCCAACGGAGCTGTGTGACAAGTGCCGTGTTGGCATCCTTCATTTGCAGAGGCTGTTGGCATCTGGGCCCAAGGGAGGGACCCTGCCAGTGGTCAATGCTTAACTGCTCCGCGCAATTAGAAGCATAGAGGATCTCCTAGGGTGCTTGGTGGGAGCTGCACCCTGGGCCTGGGTGCCTGTGCCCTGCAGATGCTGTCCTGGCCCAAGGCCTTTCCTGTACCAAGATCTAGGACTGGCTTAATCAGCCTGTGGTGCCTCCCGAGGGCCCTAAGTGCTCCGACACTATTCTTTCCCTTTGCCCTGTCCACTAGGGCTGGCCCCAGGGAGCTAGTGGCCAGGGAACCCCACAGATGCTCACCTTGGCCTATCGCTTCACTCAAGGAGTAGTCTTTCACAGTGATTATGCTGGTTCACATTCTTACGGGCTATAGTCAGGGCTCTGTGTCTTTGCTTGGACGTGGCACTTTCCATCTGCTGCCAGCCTGCCACGCAGTCTAGAGGAAACCTAGGGTGCCTTGCTGAGGTACTGGCTTCCATTTCTCTGATGATCAGTTCAAACACCTTTGCATATGTTCACCAGCTCGTTGGATATATTCTTTCTTGAAATGTCTGTTCACATTTTTTGCCTATTTTTATATTGAGTTGTCTGACATTTTCTTATTTATTTTTGAGTTTTTTACAAATTCTAGATCGGAATCCTTTGTCAGGTGACTTTCACATATCATCTTCTCTGCAGTTGCCTTTTCACTATTTTGATAAATAGAAGTTCTTAATTTTTATAAGTTCAATTGTATTCTTTATTTTCTTTTATGCTTAGTACTTTCTGACCAGTGTTTAAGAAATCTATTCCAGAGTCACGAAGCTGTTCTCTTGTGTGTTCTTTAAAAGGTTATTGCTTTATCTCTTATACTCAGATTTATGACCCCTCTGGCCTCCCCTTGCTCCCCAAGCACTATGCTTTAGTTGATAAAGTATATAACAGAGCCAGGCTAACAGTTCTGATCCTTCCTTTGTAGACACTGAAATTGGTGATTAATAAGTGGTTGGTGGGTATTGGAGTGGGGCTTGCAGGTCAGCCTGTGTGGTGATGGGTCAGGCATGGAGCTGTCACTATGAACTCAGCTTAGCCTAGACACAGATGGCCACATACAGAAGCAGTCATATGTGTGTACACACACAGCTTCCTGTATGCCATACTTTCCAGCTGCCAGCCACGTGGCCCAGAAGCAGCACCACCTTTGCAGGAATGAGGACATCTAGCACCCAAATCGTGGATTCTAAATGCTGTTCTCCAAGGCTCATTGGTGAAATAGCTAATTTTAGGACAGACACAAGAAATACACAGATGAGCCTGGAGCATCTTCTAGTGCCAGAAATGCTCAAAACAAACAAAAACACATACATTGCCCAGGTTATGTCAGAGGAATCCAGGAGCCACCAGAAAGTACTCCCAGTGGCCAGGCAAGGGGCTCATGCCCTTGTCCCAGCAGTTCAGGAGGCTGAGGAAGGAAGATTACTCAAGGGCAGGAGCTCCAGGTTACAGTGAGCTGTGATTGGGCCACTGCACTCCAGTCGAGGGGGCAGAGTGAAATCCTCATCTTTAAAAAATAAAAAACAAACTCCCAGTGGCCAAAGCTGGAGTAAAATAGTACTGGATTATAATCCAAAATATAAAATAAAATCTATAAGTCAATAATACATTAATAAGTGTGTTAAAAAAGATCTGGAAGGAAAGAGGATAAATCCAATATAGAAAAAATCCAAATACTGTCTACAGCATCTGCCCTCAAGGTTGAAAGCCCATCTCCCCACCCAGTTGCGTGAGTGGTGTCTAGAGTGACTTCCAGAGAGTACTGCATGGAAATGGAGGGGAGAGCAGCACAGCAAAGGGAAAGCCTGAAAGACTGGCCAGCAGGTGCTTTGGCCAGCCAGGGTGGGTCAGTATAGACGCTTCACCTCTCTGTCCTTCCAGGCCCACATCCCTGTCTCACCACAACTGAACATCAGACAGACCCAGCAGAGGGACACTACACTGAGGACTGTCACACTGTCATGTCTGACCACATGCCAAGTGGAATCCCAGGTCATGTGAAGGAGTATGGCCTCTAGCTGTGATATCAGTGCCCATCATGTGGCCCTTATGTGACAATGCACCACACTCGTGGGCAGACAGGTAGGGACTCATGAGCACTCTTGTCTTCACTATCTTTCTGCAAATCAAAAGCCATTCTAAGCAATAGAGTTGTATTGTGGTTCTGCTTCCGTGGTTCATGGGTTCTTACAGACTCAAGGACAGAGGAGTGACAAGAGGCCTCCTGGGGCCATGGTGTGGGGTCGGCAGGGCCTAGTCATGCAGTATTTGCTAGCAGAGGGTGGGGAGAGTGTGGCATGTTCTACAGAGATGTGAATCACAATTTGTTCCTAAAGTTGTTCTTTAATCCCTGTGTGTGCAGAGAACCTACAGTGTCAGGGGGCAGGGTCAGTACCAGTGGGGACATAGGGGGTGGGGAGAATGTGCCGTTTTCTCCCCATGTGCTCCTCACAGGTGTTCCTCTAGTCAAGTGACAACACCCCCTCACCTTGGTGTAGAGGGAGCAGAACCTGGAGAGGTACAAGGTCCCTCCCAACCCCCGCAGCAAGCAGAAAGGGGCTGAGACTCACTGGCTTCATGGTTCAGAACACAGATCCCCTCCTGAGAATTTCTTGGTTCTCACAATCAGGGTCCAGGTGTCAAATGGATCTCTAGTTTGTTTCTTGCTCACAGAATCCTCTCACACTGGTCCCAGGCGTGGTGACCCTGTACCATGTGTTTTATGCAGGGTGACTTTGACCGGAACAGGACCAAAGTGCTGCATATGAGCCTGAACCCTGCCAGCGCGGCCAGGCAGCGCCTGCGCGAAGATCGAGACCAGCTACAGGCAGAGTGTGAGCGGCTGCGGGGGCTGGTGCATGCCCTGGAGAGAGGAGGCCCCATCCCTGCTGACCTCGAGGCTGCCGCGTGTCTGCCATCATCCAAGGAGGTGGCAGGTAGGCCCCTGCACAGGCAGGTCAACTACACAACCTGCCAGGGCAGACCTGGTGTCTGTTTGTCTATCCTTCACGTGGAGGCAGTAGGTCACCATGCAGTTTGTCTTTCCCTGTGGGCAGCTAGGCCTTGTGGATGGTGGGGGCAGAGTGTCCTGGCATGGGGCCCATAGAGAGGCACAGTTTCCCCGAGGGCCTGTGTAGGTTTAGTCAGACTACCTTTAGTCTGAAGGTAGCTGAAATAATTCAGGCAGCAGTGGAAAAACAGGTGTCTGAAATCTTCTCAGACCTCCTAAAACAAATTAGTATCATTTATCAGTTTATATGTGACCCATTAATCACAAGTAAATCCAATTCTCTGTGAAAATAGGTGCCATCTTTCATTGGTCTAAGTACACTTCATGGAGCCCAAAGGCCTGCAGCGTCTTGAGGAGAAGTAAGGCCAGGCCAGGAGGGCACCTCTCACCTTTGCCCTCCAGGTCTGTAAATCAGAGCAACGGCCTTTGGACATGCGGCCTATCCCCTTCAATATAGTGCAGTGAGGTTGCCTCTGCTCACTCCACGCCTCAGGGAATGTTACGGTGGGAATGTTACAGCCACCAGGTCCTGCCCTTGCTGTGCCCACTCTGCGGCTGCAGGTACAAGCAGATCTGTCAGTGCAGGGGCCAGGAGCCTATGAGAACCCAGAGCTTTTATGCACAGTCTGGACCCCCATTCACTCTGCTGTCGAGAGCACCTGGCCCCGCCCATGACCGGGGCCTTAGTCCCTCCACAGCAGCTGGGAGTACAGCCCTGACACCCCTGCTCTGGAGTGTGACCACTGCTCTTGCTGCCTCACCCTTGTGGGTATTTGCAGGGTCATCTGGGGTGGGGGGCTGTGGGCTGCTGTTCTCCTAACACGTGCATCTCGCGCGTGTTTCTCGGTGTCTTTTCATCCAGTGAAGCCCTTTCTTACTTCCTTTCCATGTGTTTGTCATCTCATCCTGTAAAGGCAGTGGGCATTCCCCTGGAGATTCGAGCTGGAAAGGCTGGGCAGCAGTAGTGTGGCCTCCTTCAAACAGTGCCAAGCTCACACTGACCTGTAGGGCAGGCTCTCCTGTCCATCCCTATCAGGAGAGTCTTAGGTGGAACCCTGCCTCGTTCCCATTTGCCCTCACTGTGGACCATCTTAGAACACCTGAAGGCAGCGTCCCCAAACTCCTGAGGCATAAGGCCTGGTACACCGTAAGGCTGGGTGCCTGGCGTAGTTGTGAGGAGGCCATGAGCTCTGGGGTCAGCCAGCCTGAGTGGAGTGGCTGCATCCCAGTTCTAGGACCTGCTGTGTCCTCCTAACACAGTGTTTTTCAACCTTTTTTATCTCACAGCACACTTGAACTTCTAGTTAAAACTTCCACGGCACACTTAAATTATCATGTTGATCAAAAAATATATACTTCCTGGGCTTTGAACTTCTTTCAAAAATAAGTTAATTAATCTTTGAAAATTTTCACGGCACACAGTATGTCTCGGCACACCAGTTGAAAATTACTGTCCTAACCACTCAAGTGGTTCTTGGGCTTTTCAATTCTCTGTACCTCTCAGTTTTCAGGTCTCATCAGCCTCAGCTGCATGGGACTAAGGCAGCTGCACAGAGGCCTGGGTACTGGTTCATTAGCAGGAACAGATCTCCCTGAGAACCTTCCCTGGGACTACAAGAGGAGGCCTCTTGTGCCAGCCCACATGCTGGTGTAGGGACCCCTTGCACAGGTCCAGGCTCCATGGCAGAACAGGCCATGAGTAGGGGTGCCCTGCTGGCTGGAAATAAGCTCTGTGGGCAACCAGCCAGGTATTAACCCTCTTTCTCAGTAACCCAGGGAAGAAATAAAGGCAAGAGAAGGGGCAGGCCTCTCTTGCATGACCACCTCTCCCCACACACATAGGCTGCTAGTCTCCACTAAGGCTGTACAGGCCTGAGTCCCTAAGTCCTCCAATCCTTCTGGCCTGTGCTCTCCCTCCTGCCTGTGCTGTCTTTGTGTCCTAGCAAATTTGAAAGTGGAAAATGCAAACTCTTGAGTGATTTGCAAAATCACTCTTGGAAGACTCCCTTACCAGCATCAAATGTAATAGATAGGGACCTTGATTGTTTGCTCATTTATTTGTTTATTCATCTATCCTGTCAACCAGTCTCTGTGTTCCATCTTGGGTGCACAAGCACTTGGAGTCTGGCTGTGACAGTGTTCACACTGGAGGGGACAGGAGAGGTTCTCAAATCTGTTTCAAGAAGTCAGGGCCAGGGTTGCCTGGAAGATGGAAAGGGGCATGTAAGCAGAGGCCCAGGCCAGTCAGGAGGCACACTGTGCCAGAGCCCAGTGGGAGGTGAGGTGGATGGGAAGATTGGACTCAGTCTGCGCCCTGCTGCCCACAGCTTCAGAAATCAGAGAGAGAGAGAGTGCAGCAGCAAACTTGGAGTCTAGAAAGTAGGTGGCTGAAAGGTTGAGTGATTGAACAGACTCAGGGAAAAATTCTTTTTTTTTTTTGAGACAGTCTCACTATGTCGCCCTCAGTAGAGGGCTATGGTGTCACAACACACAGCAACCTCTAACTCTTGGGCGTAAGCCATTCTCTTGCCTCAGCCTCCCAAGTAGCTGGAACTACATGTGCCTACCACAACACCCGGCTATTTTTTTGTTGTAGTTGTCATTGTTGTTGAGCAGGTCTGGACCGGGTTCAAACCCGTCGGCCCTGGTGTATGTGTCCGGCTCCCTAACCACTGAGCTATGGGCGCCAAGCCAGAGAAATGGAATTCTGAGCTGCTGTAGGTGGGGTCAGGCAGGTCTGATCATACCTGGGAAACTGCTAGGAGCAGGTGGCAGGTAGCAGGGAGGCTCAGTTGAGTGTTCACTTGAGAGACAAATCCCCAGACCTTCCCTCTCCATCTGCCTGCAGCGTGCACTTGCCTCTCCTCTGGAAAGATAAAAATCAAAAAGCCCCCAGTTTATTAAGTATGATCCCCGGGGTGGCAGCAGCTTCCATGGGAACATTTTGGAAATGCAGATTCTTAGGCTCCATCTCAGAGTTCTGAGTCTGAAGTCTGGCCATCTGCCTACCAGGCTTGCAGGCCCCTCAGGTGAGTTTGTTAGCTACTACTTTGGAAGGGGTCTGCAGAGGGTCCCCGAACAGGCCTAGGCCTGGCTTGAGCACAGAGCATGAGGCAGACAGATGCTGATGGACCCAAGATGTCCCTCTCTCCCCGGGACTTTCCCCTGTATACTTCAGAATACTGGCAGCAGGTGTGGCCTTCCAAGCCAGAGGGTCTGACCAGCTCCAGAAGACACTGACATTGAGGAGTGCCAGTGGAGCCCTTAGCCCAATCTCTCCTTGGGGAAGCTTCCTCTTCCCACTCAGAGGTTCCTGTGTGCCTGTGGTGCTCACTCATCATTACAAGTAGATGCCCAGGATTATCAGACATCCGAAAGAAGAAGAAAAGGCCTCTAAGATGGAAAATATAGATCAAAGTGAACAGTAGAAAAATGCAACTTGAAGGGAATAGATCTTCAGAGTGAAGAAAACCTCCGAAGCATTGTGTTGTGGATATATCCTCAGAGAGATAAGACAGGACGTTTCAACAACAGAACAGGAAGAAGATACCTTTAAAAAATTCTGAGAACAAAATGAACTTTGAGAAGTTAAAGATATTAGAGTTAAATGAAAATCCAAATACAAGATTTATAAGATAAAATTGAGAAAGTTTATGTAAAAGTAGAGCAAAAAGAAAATGAGGTGGAAAAAGATAAGAAAATGAGAGGACAGGTCCAAGAGGTCCAATCTGAATAATGGAGATGCCAGAGAAGAGAACTAGAACATAGGAGATCACAAGTCGGGTAACTGAAGACCTCCTCCCAGGATGAGCTGAGCTGACCTTTTACCTTACGGAAGATGCTCAGAAGGTCATTAACACAATGAAAATAGAGCCATACAAATGTACATCATCATGAAAACTCAGAATATTGGTGACAAAGAGAAGAAGCTGTAAACTTCAGAGAAGAAAAAAATAGGTCATTTGTCAAAGGATCAGGATCAGAATCAATTAACACTTTTGACAGAGTGCTGGCAGCTAGGAAGCTGCAGAGCAGTGCCTTCAACTTTCTAGCAGAGTGATTACCACTTAGAGCCCTGCCCCCACCCCAATTCCCAATCAAGTCTGAAGGAAGAGTTGCCTTTTCAGATGTTCAGAGTCTTCAAAACTTTACCTCCCATGTGCCCTTTCTGAGGAAGCTGATAGGAGATGTGGCCCAATAAGATGAGGGATTAAACCAAGAAAGATGTGGTGCACAGCACACAGCCCTCCAGCCTCGGACAGGCAAGGATGGATCCTGGACAGTAGGCTCAGTGAGTAGCCAGCACAGGCTGGAACCCGTCAGCGGGTCGGAGGGCTCCTCAGATAAAATGTGGTATGTCAGTTTTCTCAAAAGGAGGCGTGAACCAGAAGTCCCCTCATCTGTGTGACCTGCTATGGACATTGGCACTGTGACCCCTGGGCTGCTACCTCCAGCTGGACGGAGCCTCCTGCCCTGTGATGTCAAACTCATTTCTTTTGTGTTTGCCACTGCACCAAAAAAACGTCAGGAAGCACTTATGTAGATAACTAGCACAGAAGTACAGCTGTTAGGAGTGAGTGCTTCAAAAACTGGAGTAGCAGAAAGGCAGAACACGTATTAGCTGTGGGGGAAAACAAAAAGTTGTGTAAGAAGCAATCACAGCCTGCTCTGGGGGGCACCTCTGAACAGCACTTTATATGGTCATAAGGGACCCAAGGCCTGTTTTGAGCAAAATGGTGAGCCTCATAGTAACAGAGCCCAGCATAGCAGCAGAGCTGCAACAGGGAAGAAAAAGAGAAGTGTGTGTGGATGGTGGTTGAAGGGGGGAAGCCAAACCTTCATCTTCCCCGGAGGGAAGTCGGTCGGTAATGCCCCAGCCATCAGATGCAGAAGCAGCATGAGAGGTGGAGTTAACACCAGCACTACCTGTTAAAAGAAGTGGAAGCAGATGGGAAGCATGGGAGACTGCCCTGCTGCGGCAGACCAATTGAATTACTGGACTCACTAACACATATGTGTGGATTTTGCATAAAAATCAAACCTAAGTTAAAAAGAGAAAAGCCCCAAGTTAAGCTATGGAAGCCTAGGGAGCTGCCCCAGGGCAGAGCCCTGTGGGTATACTCAGGGATCTTTGAGGCACTATTGGGACCCCATGTCCCTGAGGGGACATGGACCTGAGGTCCACCTGAACGTCAACATGTCCTAGGCAGGCCATGGCAGACCAGGTGGGTGGGTGGGTAGCTGGGTAGGAAGAGGATTCAGGTCACCCCAGCCTCCCTTTTTGGGGACTCGGGGGTGCCAGGGCAGTTGCCATGGTAGGTGAACAGATAGGAAGAGCCCAGGGACCCAAGTAACTTGTGTGGGGCTCCCAGCTGGAAATGGAGTCTATGAAGGTGCCTTGATGAAGCCCTGACCTTCCAGCCCATCAGTCTTCACAACGGCTCTGCCCCCAGGTATGCTTCTGTTTGCACATGGGACAACCGAGGCTCAGAGAGATAAAGTCATAGTCCACATTGGTCGTCCGGCCAGCCTAGCACCACCATAGCAGTAGGCTTAGGCCCTGCTAGGCAGCAGCAGCAGCCCAGCTCCTCTCGAGGGAGCTTGCTGAATTATCCCAGAACCTTGCTGATGGGCTATTGGCACCTGGGTGGACAGATGGCGATGGCTTTGCCATTGCTGAACTGACTCCTAGCTCCCAGACTGAACATGGTGGTTAGACGCTAGCCTCCACAGAAGACAAGCTTAGAGCTATCAGTGCAGTCCTGACTCAGCACAGCTCCCGGCCCCTGGGGCATCACACTTTCTGTCCTCAGAGCACGGGCCTCCAGCAGTGCTGAGACAGGCTACACCCTCCCCGATCACGGAAGCATGGGCACATGTAGGCCTCTGGACACCTCAAAAATACCTCTGACTATAGCTGGCTCATAGTGTTAACCCCCATGGGCAGCTCTCCCCCTACCCAGGTCCTGGGGGCCATCACAATTGTGGCTGCTGATGCTCACTGAGTGGGACTCCGTGTGACTGCTGAGGTTGAGCTTGACTTCTACTTCCCCTGGACAGTACTAGCAGGGCCGTGGGCCCCAGGTCACTACACACAGCAGCTGATTCACTGCTGCGGTCAAAAGGCCATAGCCTCCATGCTGGTGGGATCTGAGGCTGGGTCTGGGGTCCCCCAGGATGTAGCCCTCCAGGCCCACTCAGTACAGAGTCTGTCAGCAAGGGCTGGCTTCCCAGTTCCTGCGCCTCCCCTTAGGCACATGGAGCTGGTTACCATCACCTGGAGAACAAGGCCACACCCTGCCCCTTCCTTTTCCCATGGGAAAAAGTCTGGTCTATGGAATTCCCAGGTTGGGAGCACCCACATGGCATAGGCTTCTACCTCCCTCCATGGCCCCCGCTTCTGTGGGAGTTCTCAGTGTTCTCCTTGCCCACTCACCCCTTCTCTCCACACTCCACTCCCAGTTCTTCCCAAGAAGAGCCCTGTTGCTCACTGGGGGGCCTGACCATGGTGATATTGGCCTAATCAGGGCTACACAAGTGTCTCCTCCCCAGAAGCCCCTGTGTGCTGGTCTCTGGAGGTCAGTCAGACCCCTGGACCCCATTTTCTGCCCACTCTGAGTGTTTTGCCCCATCCTGCCTCTACCATGGAATAAAGAACTCAGAAGGGTCCCAAGGTCATGGCTGGCAGAGGTGGGGAGGGGATGCAGCTGTTTCAGACCTGCAGGCTGTTCTGCCCCTTGTGTGGCTGAGGACCCCAGGCCAAATGCAGGCATACAGGCTCTCTGTGCTGCTCCTTGGTATGCAGTAAGCTCCTCAAGAGTGGAGTCTCATTTGTCTTCTTGGCCTGGAGCCCACATGGTCTCATCTGGGGCCAGAAGGGTAAAGAGCACCCCTCTCCCAACAGGCTCCTTCACACACAGAAGGAAGCAGCAGGGAAAGTGGAGTAGACTTCCACTGGAGGAAGTGGAGGAAGTGGCATTTACAACTGACCTTGGTGGGAGGGGAGAGATTGGAGTGGGGGTAGGCTGTGGAGTATTGGGGAGATAGTGGGTAACTGTCCATTTACCTCTCTTGGTCATTTGTTGTCACCTCCTGGTTACTGTCAAATCCAGTTGTGGCTGCAGCAGAACTATGAGTGAGGACAGGAGGAAATAAAGGTAGGCTCTCTCTAGGGGTGGCTGGGGGCACCTGCTGTAGCTGCTCTTGAAGGGCCACAGGAGTGTGAGGCATTTTGGTTGTGGACACAGAAGACCCCATGTTTCCACACAGGTACCCAGAGCCTTGGGCTGGACCAGCTCACCCAGGATTTTGAGTCGCCACCTTCTTGGGGCCTCACTCCTCGCTGCCAGGAAGGGTTTCCTCTTTTCCATTGTCTAGAGAAAGAGTAAAGGCATCCAGGCATCCACACTGGCCTGACAGAGACTGCCAGGCTGAGCCCCCAGACAAATTCCATACCATGAACCCTTATTCCTGAGCTTTCAATGGATCTTCTCTAGCCTGGCTGTCCTGGGCCACTCCTAACTCTGGTGCTTGTGTGTCCCATGGGTCAGGAGACGCCAGGTTGGGTTGTGAGGACTTCTGACTGGCAGGTCAATAGGTACAGTGCTGCTGCCAGCCAGGAGAAACCCCAGTCACCTGAGACTGATGCCCAGCATCCTGCCAGGGAGACAGTCCTGCAGATTCCTAGGGTCCCTCTGCTATGGCTTTTAGCCCCCCTCTGATATGATCACCTGATATCCGTGGGGTCAGTAGATGATCTTTTCTGGGCCTAGGGAACAAGGGCCAGGAAAAACACGAGGATGGAGTGCTGCAGAGGCTCAGGCCATCTTCCCTTTGACCCAGGCATGGCACCACCCTGGAGTCTCCATTCTGTGTCTGCCACGAACTTCCCAAGGGTCCTAGTGTGGGTCCTGGGCCTATAGGCCAAGGACACAGAAGCAGATAAGGCAGTCTCTGCCTGGGGGTTCCCAAGGTGACTGCTCTGACAGTAGACCATAAAAACTATTGTGTGATTTTTCTGGTTTCTTTGACAAAGGAAACACTGAACAATGCACAACAAGGGTTCGGTCATACCCAAGCTAGACTAATTTCAATTTAATTAGGTAATGCATTAACATTAAAATAATCTAATGTTTTCAACAACATATTGATGGTGATCTCATTTATCACTGCCTGACTGGATGCAACTGATCCTAAAGTTGTCTCTGTGGAAGAGGGCAGGGAGGTGTCTGGGTATTGAGCACTAACACATTCTCTGGAGAGGCATGGCTTTAGCTGAGTGCTCAGCTCCAGGCTAAGAGAAAGAGACCCATGATTCTGCTTCTCCCATTTCACTCCTATGTGTTCCCTCTCTGTGTGTATACATGTGCTGCTTCTCTGGCTCCAGACTGGTGACTCACGCTCTTTCCACTTCCACTAAGTGGCTCCTTAAGCAGTTGCAGCCAAGGAGAAAGGGCCAAAGAAGTGCCCTGACGGCTAGTCCTTAGCCACTAGGCCAAGTGCTAAGGGGAGCTACCTGTCTGCCTAGCACAGGCCTGTCTTTAAGCCATGCCCTAGGGCTGGGGCAGGGGTACCCCAAACAGAACTCAGTTTGCTCAATTACAGACGGTTGTGTGTTTGATGTCTACGTGTGCTGATCCTGTGCCAGCCTGAGGTGCTGCACTATGTTCTGCCACATAGGCAGTTGCAGTCCAGGAGGGGAAAGACCAAGGTGCCCCAAGTAATCAGGCACAGGTCACAATGTCAGACGAGGCTGTATGGTAAACTGTGGGCCTTGCCCAAAGCATCAGTCAGGAGTAGACTAAAGCCAGGCCTCCTGAGGAGGGCACTTACTGCCTCCAAGTGGGGCAGCTGAGCTCCAGAGGGGGAAACTCAGGACCTCAGAGAGGGTGGATGACAGCCAAGAAGGCCCCGGGGATGGGGTGGACTGTCCAGGAACAGGAAGAAGATGAGCAGGGATCAGAGCAGGGGGAAGCACTTCAGTGGAATAGCCAGGGGCTTATCCTATGGGTTATGCTCACTCAGCAGATCAGACTGATCGGACAGATCAAACCTTCACACAAGGTTTTAGAGCCAAGATGCACAGTGGCTGCCTGGGAAGTACTTACGACACCTGAATTGGCAGGTCCATGTTAGGCCATAGAGCTGCACTCTGATAACCCTGAGCCTTTTGGGGAGCTGGCAGGAGAGTGCCCCCAGCTTGTCATACTTCTCAGCCTAAGGAGGCCTGGCCTGTTCTAAACTAGAGAGAATGCCTTGGAATGGGTTTGAAGACCATGAGGGAAATCAGAAAGCCTCCGTAGCCTACTCTGGCCATGCTCTGACCCCCAGCTATGGTTACCCTTGTTCTTCTCTGGGTGCCCAGGTGTGTCTCAGGGTCTGGGGCCCTCCCTGTCCACCCATCCCTGTTGAGCAGCATCATCTGTACCCGTGTTTACCACCCCAGGCCTTCTGGCAAGTGGGGAACTAAAGGTGAGTCTCCATCCCAGTGCACCTACCGATGCCTCAGACCAAGCAGTGGGACTCCCCCACCCCCACCCCCCTCCTAACTGAGTAGACTTTGATTAGGGACGACACATCCTAGGCCACCTGGTTATGCACTTTTGGAAACGTTCTTTCTTCAGCAACAAGTGGAAAGAAGAAAAGTTTGCTTGTAAGTCTCAGTTCAGGGAGGTAGAAATTCTCTGATGTGCAACACGCTGGCCTGCCAGTACCCTGTCCAGGAGAGCCTGGGAAGAGCCTCAGATCTCTGCACCTTTGTGGTCAGGAATGGACCTGTAGGATTTTAAAGCCAAGAGGTCCAAAGCCCTTCAGACCTGCCGGAGTGTATCACCGCCCTCCTGCGTCCCTTGGGTTACTTTTGCATCTTTGACAGAATTCAGTTGACCACGAATCATGAGGGTCTGTCTCTGAACCCTCTGTTGTGCCCCTTTGCTGATAGCACACTGTCTTAATTAATGTAACTTTGTAATAAGTCCTGAAATCATTGGTACAATTCCTCCAACTTTATACATCCTTTTTCAAAATTGTTTTGGCTATTCTAGTTTTGTTATTTTTCCATTTAAATTTTAGATTTAGTTTATAAAAACCTTGCTGAGATTTTTATAGGAATTACATCAAATCCACACATGAGTTTGGGGGTGAATCTATATCTTTATTGCAATGTCTTCTAGTCTATGAACATGGCATGTCTACTTATTTAGGTTTTCTTTGATTTCTTTCATGAGCATTTTGTGATTTTTCACCATACCACACATACCCATTACTTTTTTTGTTAGCGATTTAGATGGTTTCATTGTGGGAATTATTTTTTTGTTTTGTTTTTAGGTTTAGTTTTTGAAGTTAATGTAAATGTTTGTCCTACTGTTTCCAGTTGTTTGTTGCTTGTTGATAGAAATATGACTTATTTGTGTGCTGGGTTTGAAACCTGTGACTGCTAAACTCACTTATTCTGGGAGTGTTTTTGTTTTGTATTTGTTGTCTTATTCTTTGCAATCATGTCATCTGTGAATAGGAACTCCTCTGTTTATTCCATTAAAATCTCTGTGTCCTGTATTTCATTTTCTTGCCTTTGTGCCCCAGGATTTTAGTGCAGTATTAAGGAACAGAGAGAGCAGACACCTTAGCAGCACAGGGCTGTGCTGACAGCTGCTGCACTTTACAAGCTGAGGAAGTCCCTTCTATTCTTAGTTTGCCAAGAAGATTTATCGTGTTGGCTGTTGAATTCTGTTAAATGCCTTTTCTGCATCCATCAATGTGATTCTGTGTTTTTTCTTTCTCAAGACTGTCAGTGTGGATGACGATGTGTTGTTGTGGTTTGTGAAATTTTCAATCAAACCAGCCCTGCATTCCTGGAGTAAACTCCTCTTGGTCCTGGAGTAGTCTTCTTTTGGCAGTTTGCCGAATGCTGTTTGTTAACACTGAGTAATTTCTGCGTCTGCGTTCATGTGGTCTGCATTGTGTGTGAATTCAGTATCAGCATAATGAGTGAAACAAGGTGGAAAGATTCCTTTCTTCTTTATTCCCTAGAGAAGATTGTGTAGAATTGGTGCTCCCTATTTACGTGTTTTATAGAACCTGCTGATGAAACTGTCTGGGTCTAGAGGTTGTAGTTATGGTAGGTTCTCATAGTTACACAAATAACAGTTCTCTTTTACTTCTGGTGAATTTTAGTGGATCATGTGTGTTGTGTTGTGTTGCGTTGTTGAGGAACTGGATCATTATATCTGAGTTGTCAAATGTATGAGCAAAGAATGGTTTTTACTGTTCCCTTATTAATTTTATTTTGTCTGTTGGGTTTTTGTCTCAACATACCCCTCTTACCTTCCTCATAGTGCTACGTTGTTCACTTTTTTTCCCTTGTTGGCTTTGCTAGAGATTTCTTTATCAATTGTACTAGTCTCTTCACAAACCTATCTTTTGACTTCATTGATATTTGCTACTGTTGTTCTGTTTTCAATTTTATGATTTATTTCGTTCCATCTGCATGTTTTAGTTTTATCTTACTCTTCTCTTTCTGGTTTCTTAAAGTAAAGGGTTAGATTGCATATTTAAGAACTTTTTTGTTTTCTAATGTGAGTATTTATTGCTACAAATTTCCATCTGAGCACTGCTTTAGCTACATTCCACAAATTTTGATATGTCATATTTTTTGTGTTCAGTTGAAAATATTTTCAAATTTTCATCAAGATACGCTATGTTTGAACATGACCCCCCCCAAAAAAAAAAATTTATACATTGAAAACTTAATCCCCAGTGCAGTAGAGTTGGGAAGTGGGCCCCAATGGGAGGTGTTTAGGTCAGGAGAGCTGCACTGCCAGAGATTAGTGCCATTGTGAAAAGGGCTATCAGTAGTGGGCTCTCTGTCTCTGGCCTCCTGCTGCTTCCACATGATGACATAGCAAGAAGGGCCTCACTGAGAGGTTCAGGGGTAAAGTTGTGGGGGATAAGAAGGATCCCTAAGGAGAAGAGGCCAGCCCAGGGATTGGAAAGGCTTTATTAACAGAGAAAGGAGAGAAAAAGAACAGAGTAGAATCTGAACAGGAGTCAGCTGCTTTCACACAGTTACAAGAGGCTTTTATCACCCCTTATCAGTAGGGTTGAATGTGAAAGGGGTTCCCAGAGGGAGTCATCCCTTCTGCAGAGGGTCTAATTTTTACACTCAGGGCAAATCTAGCAGTTACTACATTAATTGGCCATCAGCCAGAGCCAGACTAAAAGTTACTATTCTGCTATTTCCTAGGAATGTGGGCCGTGAAGCATTTCAGAGGTTGGGAAGAGGTTTGCTATAATCATACAGTTTGGTTTCTAGCTTGATTTTTCTCACCAGCTATTTCCCAAAATGGCTGTAGTCTTGTCAGGGCCATGTGGGTTTGTTTCCACACTCACCAGAATCTTAGACTTCACAGCCTTCAAAACCGTAAGCCGGTAAGTTACTGTTCATTAACCCAGTCTCAGCTATTCTGTTATAGCAGCACAAGCAAAGATGTCTGCTGTGACTTTACTTACTTATTTGTTTATTAGCATGGAGTCTCACTCTGTCACCCAGGCTGGAATGCAGTGGCATCTTCACAGCTTGCTACAGCCTCGAACTCCTGTGCTCAAGTGATCCTCCCATCTCAGCCTTCTAAATAGCTAGGACTACAGGTATACCACCACCATACCTAGCTTCTTTTTCTTTACTTTTATAGAGTGGAGGTCTGCTATGTTGCCCAGGCTGGTCTTAAACTCCTGGCCTCAGGCAATACTGCCTCAACCTCCCAAAGTGCTAGGATTATAGGCATGAACTACCAGGCCTGGTCCATACATATTTAGAATTGTGGTGTTTTTTTTTTTAATTACAGAGTAACTTCACTGGATTTTTTTGTAACTTCTATTATTTCTCTTTTTTTTTTTTGTAACCATGATAAGAGCAATTACTATTATTTATTTCTTGTTTAATTCTATTATGTTGAGGGAACATACTTTGTATGACTCTGTTTCTTTTTAATTTCTTTTTTTTAGAGACAGAATCTCACTTTGTCACCCTCGGTGGAGTGCTGTGGCGTCACAGCTAACAGCAACCTCCAGCTCTTGGGCTTAGGTGATTCTCTTGCCTCAGCCTCCCAGGTAGCTTCGGCTACAGGTGCCCACCACAATGCCTAGCTATTATTTTGTTGCAATTTGGCTGGGGCCAGGTTCGAACCCACCACGCTCAGTATATGGGGCCGGTGCCCTACTCACTGAGCCACAGGCATGCCCTTCCTTTTAATTTAAGATGTTTGATGGTCAAGAATTTGAGCAACTTTGATGTTCTATATGCCCCTGATAGGAGTGTATATTCTGCTTTAAGTACGTGTGTTTAGATCATTTAAAGTTAAGGTAAAATTTTTATACATTTTGGCTTAGGGCCCCCATTTTGTGATTAGCTTTTATTTTATCCTGTTTTTATTCCCTTGATTACTCTTTTCTGTTTTCTGATTATTTGAACTTTTTAGTATTCCATTTTGATTTATCTGTGTTTTTATTATATCTCTTTGTGTGTACTTTTTTAAGTGATTTTTCTGTAGATTAATAATATGCATAGTTTCCACAGTGCACTTATGATTAATATTTTATCACTTCAGGTGGAATGTCAGGATCTTATGATGTGGGTTCTTCACTCTCCCTTTATGTTGTAGCAGTCATTAGAATTTACTCTGTATACATTGAAAATCCCATCAAAAAGCATCACAGTCTTACTCTTAATTGTCATACCTATTTTAAAATATGTAAGAGAAGAAAAACAGTTCATAGTTTTCCCTAAACTTTTGACTATCCTGTTGCTCTTCTTTCATTCATGCAGTTCCAAGTTGCCCTTTGGGATCACTTCCCTTTTGCCAACATTTCCTTTAGCATTTCTTATAGAGCGAGTCGGCTGGAGTGGATTCTCTTTCTAGTCACCTGACATGCCCGCATTACTGAAGGTTATCTGCTGGATGTGGAATTCTGTATCAGCAGTTTTTTCTTTAGCATTATGAAAATCAGCATTGTTTTCCTGTTTCTGGCCTCTGGTTTCTGATTAGTGATCTACAGTCATTCAGGTAATTTTCCCTCCATGTAAAAGACAGTGATTTTCAGACACTTCAAGTGTAATGATATTTGTAAGTTACCATAAACGATGGGAAGAAGTCATGCAACACATCTGATGGGTTCCAGCGTATCTTGGTATAATGGATGTGACAATTGTAGCATAAACAGGCCCATGTGGTGACATGATTTCTGCATTCCAATTTAAGTGGGAAAATATTTCTCAGTAGACGTAAAAGGTTGAATCTGTATTTTTTCTTAGCAGCTCAGAAGCACATCTCTTTATTTTTTTTAATTTCAAAATATTAAGGGGGTACAAATGTTTTTATTACATCAATGCCTTTTATAATGCTTATGCTGGAGTTTGCCCATTGCCAGATTAGTGTTCATTGTACCTACCAGGTGGGTTTCACCCCTTTCGTTCTTCCATGAGTCGATATTTTCTTTTTTTTTTTATTTTCTTTTTTTTATAGATGATATTAAATATTTTTTATTTCTTGTGACCATCAGTTGTGTGTCAATTTTTTACTAATATACAGTTGATCCAACATCGTAAATATTTTACTGCTTTTGATAAATAGTTACACCAAAAAGCAAAATTAATTGGAAAGGTATCTCTTGCTGAGATAGATGGGGAGGGAGCACTTAGAAGCTTTGATCGTATCTTTGTTAGGGGGCCCAGGATTTTTATTTATTTATTTTTTTTATTAAATCATAGCTGTGTACATTGATATAATCATGGGGCATCATTCACTAGCTTCACAGACCATTTACCAAGTTTCACATATACCCTTGTAAGATGCACCGCTGGTGTAATCCCACCAATCCCCTTCCCTCTACCCACCTCCCCCCTCCCTCCCCTCCCTTTCCCCCTTCCCCCTATTCTTAGGTTGTAACTGGGTTATAGCTTTCATGTGAAAACCCTAAATTAGTTTCTTAATAGGGCTGAGTACATTGGGTACTTTTTCTTCCATTCTTGAGATACTTTACTAAGAAGAATATGTTCCAGCTCCATCCATGTAAACATGAAAGAGGTAAAGTCTCCATCTTTCTTTAAGGCTGCATAATATTCCATGGTGTACATATACCACAATTTATTAATCCATTCGTGGATCGAGAGTCAATATTTTCTAATCAATTCTTGAAACATCTTTAAAGTCTGCTTAGAAATTCTAGCATCTCGCTTATCTTGGGTTTGGCACCTGTTGGTTGTGTTTTTCCTAGCAGGCTTGTATTTTCCTGGTTCTTTACACACTGCTTAATTTTAGATTATATTCCAGACATTTTGAATATCACATTATAAGATTCTAGGACTTTCGTGGAGACTGTTCATTTCTGTTGGTTTTAGCAGTCTTCCAAGTGGGTTCAGTCCACCAGTTCTTGGTGGCTGTTCAATTTCAAGGTCTTTGCTGGGCTTTTCAGGTCATCTAACGTTTTGATCTCCATGGG
Source organism: Nycticebus coucang (assembly GCF_027406575.1). Lineage (NCBI taxonomy): Eukaryota > Metazoa > Chordata > Mammalia > Primates > Lorisidae > Nycticebus > Nycticebus coucang. The sequence continues at coordinate 63,149,861 of NC_069791.1, read as the reverse complement.
CCAGTTTGGGTCCTGGGCAATGGTCTAGCTTACTGTTTAGGGTTAGATCCCCATATGTACAACTCAGAGAGTGTCGTCTGAAATTCCTGTCCCTAGCACTTTTCAGATCACCAAACTCCTGTCCCTAGCACTTCTCAGATCTCCCTTCACAAACAGACCTCTGGCCATAGACCCAGACTCAGCTTTCTCTGCCATACCATATGGCTCATAGCCACAGCAGCCTTCGTGGGTGATGCCAGCCACCAGAACACTGTGTTCAGAGGGAAGGGTCCACTCTCCAGCCCTTGAGGCATCTTTCCAGCTGCAGCTGCGCTTTTGCAAGATTACCTGGATGCCAAGATGGAAGACAATGGAAAACAAAAGAAAAAAGAAATTTCTCCTACTGGCTTCTCAGGCTAGAAAGCAAAGCTTCCCTCAGCACCCCATCTGCATCCCTAGTTGGGTGCCCTCAAGTCCAGGCTGGGTAGCACAAAAGATAACCTAATAGCAGAAACCTTCAGAAAGCTCAGCTACAGAACTCACACTATATGAAATAGATCATCAGAGTAATCCTGCACTATTTGATAAATTGAATTCATAATCAAAAAGCTTCTCAAATCTCCAAGCCCAACTGGCTTGCTGACAAATTCTAAGTACTTAAAGAAAAATTAGAACCAGATCTACAAAACTCTTCAAGAACATAGAAGAGAGAGCACTTTCCAACACATTTTATAAATCAAGTATTATCATAATTTCAAAATCAACGATAAGACCAGAAAAAAAAAACCACGGAAATTAATTTACTGCAGGAATGCAAGGTTGGTTTAGTTGTATCTGTCAATGTGATCCACTGTTTCAACAGGTGAGAAAAGGAAAACCACATGACCACATCAACTGATTCAGGAAAATCTCACATACGCTCATGATGAAAACACTTTCCACACCTACGGTGCATCTTACAAGGGTACATGTGAAACTTAGTAAATGTAGAATATCAATGTCTTAACACAATAACTAAGAAAATGCCAGGAAGGCTATGTTAAGCAGTGTGATGAAAATATATCAAATGTTCTATAAAACCAGTGTATGGTGCCCCATGATCACATTAATGTACACAGCTATGATTTAATAATAAAATAAAAAGGAAAAGAAAACTCTTTCCAAGCCAGGAAGAGATGGGAACTTCCTAGCTTGATGAAGATCACCTGCACAAACCCTGCAGCTGGCATCAGGCCTAATATGAAAGACTGGAAAATGCTTCCTCCTGGAGTCAGGAATACAGTGAAGGTGTTCACCCTGACCACTTCTGTGGACACACTCCCAGTCCCAGTAGAAACCCACAGATGGCAATGGACAGGATGCAGCTTTCTCTCTTTACAGATAGTATAATTGTCTACATCAAAAATGTAGTGAGTTCACTAGTGTTTTTCGTGTGTTGATCTTACATCCTACAACCTTGCTGAACTCAACTTTATAAGATATGCACGTATATTGTTTTATATACAATATATTACATACTAGCAGTGAACATGGGGAAACTGAAATTAAAAATGCACCGTTTCAGTTCACTCCCCTAAATGAAATTCATAGGTATATATCTAATAAATTAAACCGTTTGCTGACAACTACTGAATGCTGAGGCAAGAAATCAAAGATCATAAGTAAATGGAAGAGATGCTGTATCCACGGACTAGAGGGTTCAGCGTAGTCAAGACGCGAGTTCTACCCAAGCTGAGTTGTAGAGACCACGGTGTAGATGGCATGATGAGGAGCAGGATGCCCAGGCCTGGGCTGGTGGGCTCGTTGTTCTGGTTTCCTTCCTTGGTCTACATGCATCCTTGTACTGGGAATCTGCTGTGGGCTGCTGCCTACATTGTCCAGGGTTCCTGAACTGCTTCAGCAAAGGTGTTGAGTGCGTTTCCTCATTTCCCAGAACTGAAACCTCTCTTCCCATGTCTTATCTATTCAGTCGATTGTTGTTAAGCTTAGAAAATTCTTTAGTGATTTGATAAATAATTCTTTTTCCTTCTGGGCATTTGGGAGCTTATTTTTTATATTTAAAGATTTAATCTACTTGGAACTTACTTTGGTATAAGGTCAAGATCTAAACTGATATTTTTCCAAGTCATTGAACAGTTGCCCTTCTACCATTAAGCAGATAACCTTCCTTCCCCTGGAGTTATAATATATCTTTATCTTTACTGAATTCTTAGGCAAAGTAGGATCTGTATTCACATTTTCTATTTCTTTTTATTTCATTTGTCTATACTATGTTTCCAGTAATTATAACTTTAAAATATGTTTTCATATAAGCTGTAGAACAAGGTATTACTCTTTCTTTAACTTAAAAATTTTACCTATTTATTATTCTAAATGAATTTTAGGAATCACTTTGCCAAGTTCAAGAAAAAGCTATTGTGGTTTTAGTTTTTACTGAAATTATACTTAGTTATAAATTATATTTAGTTTTACTGAAATTATATAATTTATATAATTATAAATTAATTTGGTAGAAGAATTTTCAACTTTGCAGCATCCATTTCTGACCAGGAATGTGGAGCTCAGGCCAAGTCCCAGGCTCTCCCCAGGCCACTCAACTGAGGTCGCTCTCTAGGATAACGAGGAGCTCTGAAGTCATCTCCAAGGGCTTTACTAGGCAAGAGTACATTCACCTGGGCCAGGTGAGCCACCTTCTGCTGTGGGGTTCCTATGGCACCTGCTGTTCTCAGACTACCTCATTGTCCACCTTCTACCCTCCAGATGCTCCTGAGGCCTTATCTCTAGCTCTCAGGGTTGAATTTAGCAAGAGGAGCAGAGGGAAAGAGTTCACACCCTCCTGTCTGGATTGGACATCCCATGAATCTGTTTTTTCTTTTAAAGAAAAATTAGGGCTCTTTTTTTTCTATTGGCTAAAAAAATTGATACATAATATCTGTACATATTTATGGAGTCCATGTGATATTTTGTTACATGCATAATATGTAATGATCAAGTCAGAGTATTAAGGGTATTCCATCACCTCATGTTCTTATTTCTGTGTGTTTAGAACATTTCAAGTCCTTTCTTCAAGCTATTTTGAAATATAAAACACCCTTGTCAGCTGTAGTCACCCTGCTGGGCTGTGAAACATGAGATCTTTTCCTATTGCCTAGCTGCATGTCTGTGCTCATTTGCCAACTTGCCCACCCACACCTTTCCTGGCCCCTAGCAGTTGTCCTGCTCCCTTCCTTGGTGGAATCAGGTCTTTTAGCCCCCGCACCTAAGTGAGAATGTGTGACTTTGCCTTTCTATTTTGACTGCTCCCTCAGTGACTCTCATCTGAGCTCAAGGGTTGGGATTCTTTGGTCCACACTGAAGTGAGGCCATGTTGAGTAGTCTCCCTCCTAGCTTCTGCCTCGAGGGCTCTACCTCCGCTCTGTCCTCTCAATATCACAATTCCACCTACAGACAGATGGTTCATGGTACTCTAGGGAAACAGATGGATAGGATGTGTGTGTACACACCTGCACACAAATGTATACACTCACTCGGAGATACTTGTCACAAGACATTGGCTCACATGGTTATTCCTAATGTTTGCAAGGTGAGTTGGCAAGCTAGAGGCCCAGGCAAATGCAGGTGAGGGCCCCACACCCACAGTGCCCTGACGCTGGCCTACTGTGGGCTAGCCTCTGGGGATGGCTGTGTCATTGGGTGAGGGAAGAATGTGGGTTAGGCACCCTGGGGTACCTCCCAGAGTCATCTTCACAAATTTCTTCTTACTTATTTAAGTTAATTTCTGGTTCCAAAGGAAAGGGCCCCTTGAGTGAGTGAAGTAAGGCTGCCTGCTCCCAGGCTAGCTGCCCTACTTCTATAGCCCCAGAGCCTGTGCTGGGTGAGCTTTGGAATCTGGGAGGCACTCCTAGGGTACTGGACTCTGTTCCAGCTGCTGTGAGGCCTCAGGATGAGGCTGGCCTCCACCTTTACCCTCTGAGCCAGCACCATACCTACCCATGGTGTGTGCCCAGTGTGATAGTGACAGTGGTGACTGCCGTCACCAGCAGCCCTATTGTCCTAGAAGTGCCCAGGAGCCTGTCTAGTAGAATTTGACTCAGGATCATGGGCAGAAAAACAAGACTGGCACCCCTGTTTGCTGTAGGCTACACTCTCTGTTCAGTAGTTCCACAAATGATGGCACAGTCTGGGTTCATGGGCCTGCCTTCAATGGCAAGAGCCCAGACCCCATGAGAAGACCATGCAAGCCAAGGACACGGGTGGCTCCAGCACACTGGCTTGAGGGCATATGAGGCTAGGCAGCGGCATTGGACATCCCCTGGTGGCCCCATGTCAAAGGGTTTGGATAGAGGTTCTGCTCCACCCCAGGCAGGGTACCTCCCTGAATCTCAGCTTTCCTGTTTGTGAAATGGGACAGTGAGCCCAGGCCCTTGAGGCAGCTATGAGGGTCTGGTCAGGCAATGGGAATGAGTAGTGGGCAGATAATCTCTACATAGCTCCTAGGAATGAACAATAGGAGAAAGTTATCATCCTTGCAGGGAGAATCCAAGCAGTGAATGCCCTGGGCATGAAGGAAATGCGGTTGGGCTGCCCGTAACCGGTAGAACTGACACACTTTTATTGACTCTACATCTTTAGAGACAGGAGAGTGTTAACAGTTCAGACTCATCAGAGCTGGTGCCCAGTGTCCATGTTTTTACTTTGTGAGGTCTGTAGTGTCCCTGAGGGCAGGGGAGGGGAAAGGACCCGTCCTTAGAGCAGTGGTTCTCAACCTTCCTAATTTCGCAGCCTTTTAATACAGTTCCTGTGGGTCACGACCCACAGGTTGAGAACCTCTGCCTTAGAGCCACCTGGGGCCAGGAGCAGCTACAGTTTCGGTCACCTTCAGGCTGGGACTTTTAGAGCCAGGCCCCAGCACAGGCTCTGCGCTTTCACTGCTCCCAGACGATGGGCTTTGTTGAAGACCAGGCTGGTGCTTTAATTACCACTGTCCTAGACTGTGCTCTCTCTACACTGTTTGTTTATTCTTGGTGTCAGGTAATAAAGGGCAACACCATCAATTAGGTATGTAATTGGAGTTGTAAAGAAATCATGTGATTTAATCACAAGGTTTGCAGACAAAGCCTAGGCAGAGGGAAGGGTACGCCTGCCCCCGCTGTCTCTTGCTGCCACAGCTCCACTCTGCGCTGCTGTCTCTGCCCCACCAGCTGTCTGTGGACAGATTCTCCCTGGACTTGGTACTCACCATGTTCAGGGGCCATTCTGGGCCTCAGAGCTCTCAGACCACATAGGCACAGACTCTAAAGTGCTATCTATCAAGAGGTGTGATTTTTGTTGAGCATTGAAAAAATGTTCAGAGAGCACAGAAGTGGGAGTTGAAGGAATGATTCAGACAGGATTCAAGAACTGTTTTTTATAAAGCATAAATAGGAAGTCAGAAAAGGTGTGGGAGAAGGATTTGCTGCCAGGGCTGGGATACAGGTGAGCATGGCTTCAGCTGGGGCAGTGACCAGGTTGGCAAGATCCTCTTAGCCCAGTTTTTAGGCTGCAGTGAGCCATCATGGGCATCTGGGCTCCCACCCAATGGCTGTGGGAGGACCACAGGTGACCAACCCTGCTGTAGAGGGTGGGGCATTGGGGATAGGGCTGAACAGGACATGTCTATAGACCAGGCAGAGGTGGGGCTGGTCTGTAAGGTAAAGGGGTGATGTGTAAGCCTAGAATTTGTGTGGGATCCTCCCCACCCACAGTCTGCTGGACTCTGGTCCAAAGTCTGTACCGCAAGATGGTCCTGATGCACTCCAGGCCCTAGACCTCCATCCTCCATCCCAGCCCTTCTCTCCACTACTCAGATGACTTTGTCATCCTTAGGTACAGAGTGTTCCTTGAACAACCAAGTGGCCTCACCCTCCCTCCTGGGTCTGGCAGTAGTGGCCCAGACTGCCCTCCTCCTCTTGGCTGGGTGCCATCTAGGTGCACAGCATCTTCAGGTGCTGTCAGGGTTCAGAGCTGCTGGCCCTCCGGCTCCCTGTCCAGGGCAGGGCATCCTGCTTCTGTCCTCTCCAACCTTGGTGCCAGCCTGTTGTGCCTGTCATAGTCAGCTTGGTGTATCTCTGTGAGCCTTCTCTCCCTGCCTCTCTGTTCCAGGGTGCTTCTGAGACAGCCTTATGTTTTATAGTTGTGTTTTGTTTGGATTCCCCCTTGGCTGGGGTCAGAGCCTGGCTTCCTCCCAGCCCATGTCTCTACCCAGGTCTGTGTCCCAGGCAATCCCTGCCATCCATAGAGACTGTGGAATGACTCAAGGACACAAGCTGGGAAAAGTGCAGCCATCCTGCACTCATTTCCTTTTCTTTTTCTTTCTGGCATATCTGTAAACTTTGCTGGGTCATTCAAGCCAGGTACCTTATCAGGGTTTTCGTTATAACTTCTTTTAAACCCCTGGTGAGGGTGGGAGCCCTTCAGTGCCTGACACCACCAAGCACCCCTACCCTGAGCTTCAGCCCAGACCCAACCCCACAGCCACGGCCCCTTCCATGCTAGCAGGTAGGAGTGTGCACATATGGATGGGTGGTGAGGTGGCAGCATAGCCAGATGCACTTGGCCGTCTTGAGGGCAGGTGAGCCCTTCAACCCGGGGCTTTAGAGATTCCCCGTGATGAGAGGAGAGCTTAGTTACCAAACCTGACTGGGATACCAGTGGGATACCTTCCTTATGTCTTTATCCCTGGGGAGCATCACTGGCCTGCCCCTGGGGCTGTCACAGGCTCCCATCCAAGTAGACAGGAAGGTGCCATTTAGCCTGCAAACCCCTTAGCTGCATTGTGGATGACCTGCACCTAGTGTGGTGAGGCAACTAAGCTGGGAGGCCTACACCTTAGTAATGGAGGGCTAGATGGTCTCTGGACTGTGGCTTGTCAAAGCCCAAGTTGGTCATTTCCAAGCTGAGTCTGCTCAGCATGTGGTCCTGGGTACCATGTAGGCACTTAGCCCCATGGGCTTATGAACAGGACAGCAAGGAAGGTTGCTGGTCATGCCCAGCATGGGTAGCTACGGAGGGCATGTGGGCAGCTGGTGAAGTGACCAGCTCCTCATTCACAAACTGACCCAAACCAAGCCATTGCCCAGGCAAGGGGAGCTAGCCTGGCTCTACCAAGGGAGGCTCTGGGAGGAAAACCACAGAGTGGAGCAGAGTGCATTTCTCATCAGAAAGCATGAAAACGAGGGAGCAGCCACACTCGGGCTAGCCGTGGCACTGTCAGTCCCATGTGGGTTTTTTCCAGCCCAGGTGACCTGCATGCCTTTTCTGCCCTGCAAATAAGCAGCTAGCACTCACTGAGCAGAGCTTTAGGAGCCCTGTGCACATCTAGATCCCCATCCTATGATAAGGCC